>NC_134374.1:8125000-8750000 GCF_035582795.1 Mycteria americana | reverse complement strand
CGTGCTCTTCTTTAGACATTCCAGGTGTACACTTTGACAGCAAATATTTTAGTGGAACTATTTTAAAAGTTCTCCTTTTCTATTTTGTTTTCTTCTCTTTTTTCTTTTCTACTTTATTTGCTTTGTGTTTAACTTCTTAGACTTTTGAGTTTCTGTGCTTTCCCAAAATACATCTACTATATTTTATCTTTTGAAATACTTTCTGTAATGCCATCTTTGCTCCACCTTTCCCAAATAATGTCTTTTCAAATTCTTCCTCATTCACAAACACAAGTGCTTTTGCATACTATAATGCTGTTCAAGCAGTGCTTTCATTCAAGTGGAGGAAGAGCTATACCTCAACTCTCCTGTTATGAAGCATTTAGACCTTTAAGAAGCAACAGACACATCAGGCTGATGCTTCCTATGTCCTTAGCCTCAGCCTAAGGGTAAAATAAAATGTGAGGACATTTGGAAAAGTTTCATATTGCTGCTTTTTAGATTTTGGAGCCTGAAAACTAAATCGTGTTTTCATCATTAAAGAATATTTTTTATGTTTTCCTTGACCACAACTGACTCAAAAATAGCTTCACTGTTGGATCTCCTTTTCCTTTGAATCTATGTATCAATTAAGGAAGTTGTAGTTCTTAATAAATAAGCACATAGGCCAAAGAGGAACCAGTGCTACTCACTGTTTAGGGAAATAATTTGGCATTTAATGAGTTCTTTACAGCAGCTGAAGAGGAAAGTAATTAACAATTCATGTTGGGAGGGCCCCTGGCACTTCCTTCTAGCAAGCACAGTAGTTGTGTTTTTTTATAATACGATCTTGCATATTTGCTAAATCATATGTGTTCAGGTTACCCTGACTTTTGTTAGACGAACAAACTAAATCCATATGTAAAACCAAACAATTAGAAAACAACTGAAATGTTATATATGAAATACTGATTTGGTACTGTCTATCTTACAGAATGCTCTCATGCACAATAGTTTAAGGATAAAGGGAAATATGAAAGAAGAATTGTATCAAAAAAGCAAAATTAGTTAGGGATTCTTCCATTCGTCACCATGAATCCAATCAGGAATTACTGACACTGGAGGAATAACTATATGCTTAGTGACAGTCTTCTCTGGTTTTTATTGTTGTATTTTATTGTTGTTCCTATTCTCCCTGGTTTGGAAAAATAGTCATTGAAACAAAGTCTAGACCGGGAAATTTAGCCTTCTATTGATTTATAGTCTAGAAAAAAGAGAGGAGGTAAAAAGCAGAAAACAGACAAATAAAGGCTGAAATGTTGTAAGTGTTAAATCCAACATATACTAATATATGTTCTTAACCTTCTTAATTTGGTTAAACTGATTCTAAAATCATTTTGATTTGCTGTGTAAACCTCTTTCTAGCAGAAAAATAATTCCAAAGAATGGTGCTCAACATTTTTCAGAATGTTTGTTATATTTATATCAAGGCTCAGAAGATGCTCTGAGAATAACAATACTGTACAACCTCTGGGCATTGTGTTTCCCAAGCTCGTATTTAATTACTGACATTTTCAGATAAATGAATGCTCAAAATTTTTCCTTCTCATGTTTTTATAGATCTAATGTATCTGAATAAATCCAATGAAACGTTCCACTGACTAAACTTCTAGGTATCATCTAGGTAAAAAGAGTATAAATCAAATCAGTGGCAGGCCAGGAGAAGACCAAATAAAAAAAAGGCTGTACATTTGTTTTTTATAATTTCTTTTTTTCTTATTGCTAATCTATCAACTAATAGGCAAGAAGGCATTTAGTGACTGGACACAGCAGAAGCAGCACGGTAACACCAGGGGTGCATCACCCCCTGTCTGATAGGTGTGAGCTTAGTACCCATGTATGAAAGCAGACAATGCAGACTCAAACACAGGCTCTTCCTTCCCTGCCAAAGGGGACTGGAAGTGATCTGAAGTGCAAAAAGAGACAGAAACCACTGACTTCAGTGGAATGTGAAGCATGCTTTTTCCTTTGTTTTCCAGCATGTTTGACTATTAAAAGAAAACATTGTCTCTAGCTGTGAATCTTTCCAACTATAACATTGGCCAAAGCTAAAAGGTGCTGAGCACTTTCTGAGAAGGTGCAGAGCTCCGTTAATTCCCATTAAGGCAGTGTAACAATAAAGGGACAGGCTTCCGACCCTGAAACATGTTGGCAGCTTTCAAACTGTAACGTTTCTGTGTAATAAAACTGCCCTGCTGGTACTAAATCTAATCAGTACCACGTGCCTCTCATGTAAGCATGTTTTGGAGAATACTTTCTACAATAGCTCATCTGTGGATTCAACCACAAATGAAATGTCTTGCTTATGTTGCACTCCCTTTCCTGCCTGCCTGCACAGAATAAAATGAACTGTTTCTTCAGTGATCAGGCAGCCTGTCTCTCTTCTTCAGTCTGAACATATTCGGCATCCCTCCAGGGTTACTGTATTTCTAAATTCCCTATATGCACATATATGCATATACATGCAAATATAAACATATCATGATAGTTTCCTGTTGCCATGCAAATTGGAAACAAATATGGAATATTTCTGACTTAAAAAGCCTTTATGGAGCATTCTATCACTGAAAAGCTATTGGTTCTAATATATTCATATCTGAAGTCAACAGAGCCATATGAATTGCTAAGTAATTTCAGTAACAAAAATAATATCTTTCCAGCCAGACCTTAAATCTTGTAAAAATATGAAAATTAAAGTTTTTAAAATTAAAAACTGTCCAGCTGTTTTCTTACTTATGCACTCCCACTGTCAACTAAGTCACCTAGCCTTTCACCAACATCTCTGAGGAAGCTTCCTCTCCGCAGTTAGAGCTTATTACCATTCCCTAGGAAAAATGTTTGGGAAAAAAGGATTTTTATCCTCCATCTGTGTTAAAGGCTTGCAGGTTCTCCTTTTATTTCTTCTCTCACTTTTTATTTCATAGATTCCTGGGAAAAAATGGGCTTTTCTCACCCTTTCATACTGGCCTCTCCATATAATTTCCTGTGCTGAAATTCTCTGTGTTCCTTACACTGTATATAGCAAGGCTCCCTAATTCTTGGTTACTTGAACAAAAGACTGAACGGTTCCGTGTGAATTTGTGGTGGTATTACCACGAAACTGCTAGCCCAGCTCTCAATACCTCGCATTGCTAAAATGAGTCAGATTTTGATACGAACCACTGTTTCATTTTCTTAATTGAAATCTGAACAGGCTTCTGGTATGCTTCTCCAGGATACTTTGAAAAAAGTTACATACTAGTTTGGTTTTAATTCTTAGAGAGCTCACTAGTCTTTTGAGGTTACTCTACTGTTGTTTACACAGTGTCACCCCTGAATGGTAGCAGAGGACCCTCAGACTTGACACAGGAAATAATTAAAATTCCTGGTATTCTTGAAGCAAACTTACGCACCGTTCCTTCCTCTTTCCACTTCCCTTGCACAAAGCTGTAAAAAGCCAGCTGCAACACTTAAAACTTCTGCCATGAGATGGACTATTCTATGTGATCGATCAAAAGTGCATTTTTTAAGTTAATCATATAGCATATGTGAATTAAGTAAAAACAAATGGAATGCATTTGTCATTTCCTCAACAATATTTTGCTGTCCTTAAAAGCTTTCTGAGGAACTAAAAATATTTCATTAGCATTAATCAGTTAATCCTCATAACCCACTTGTGAGTTATTGTCCCATTTTAAAGTTGAGGAAATAAAGACAAGGAGATCAAATGGCTTCTTTAGAGTCACAACAGAAATAGTGATGTTTGTATTTCAGCAATATGCAGAGGCTGCATCTGACATTTATGCCTTAGGGGTTGCACAAATGAACACAGTTTCCAACCCCACAGAACTTAAATTCTAAATGAAGATAAATGGTGGAAATGGAGGCACAGAGGGGCAAAGTGACTTTCCTATAGTCACACAGCCAGAAATCCAGATCTCTGATGCCACACTGAGATAAACACAGTATAAATGTCAAACCTTCTTGCTAGATAAAGTCCAGACATGTAATTCCATGCCAGAGGAACCAAACTAGCCTTTTCTTCCCCCCATCAACCTTTTCTCATTCTTCTTTCCTTTTTATATGGTCTTAATCTCATATGTTATTACAAATGGTTTCTGGTACCGAGGTATAGCCTTGGATTGGAAACAAAGCTTTAGCTTTCTCAGAGAAGAGAGCCACATTGTCCTGTATAACAGATATATAATCAGCCAGAAGAACATGACCCTCCCTTTAGCTCTTAAAGCAGCAAATACTTTATAGCATATGTCCCATCAATGTTTTGACAGAGCTATTCCAGTTAATGATTGTAAGGAAGCAAGAAATTGGGAAACACCTATTATAAAACTTCTTATGTGCACGTCCACAAGAAGATATGTTAAATGTTTGCATTTTTCCTATTCCTTTTATTTCAGTTAGCAACGTATAAAGACCGCATAGGTTCCTCTCAAATAAAACCAGCAAGTCGAGCAGGCTTTATAAACAACTGAGATAGTTAATGGTAAGATGAAGTCCAACAGGAAATTATCAGGATTATTAAGATGTTCTCTTTTTTTTACAGTTGAATTCACTTCAGGATTTATATGAAAGATTAAATTCCCTATATAACAAGTTTTGGGGTGTGTTACGGGGCATACTTGATTACCAAGAGCCAAAGTCCTAATGAAAATCATATTGCACAAAGCACGAACTATTGTGGAGTAACCCGCTGGTACAATGCGACCTACAGTGGCTTAGCCACGTTCATGGGAGAGCAAGGACTATCTGCCATATTCCTTCTTCTCATTCCCCAATCAGACAAAAGATGCAGAGAAGCAGACAGTGGGTCAATCCTCAGTTCTACTCATGAGAACATTAGTGAGACTGTGTGAGCTCAAGTAAAATGTGAAATCTTTGAAAGAGAGCAAAAGACTGTTGTCTCTTCCATAGGTTACCTGGGCTGCTCCTAAGAATGGCTCAGAAAGAAGTCTTGTTAGCTGTAAAAGATTGTACCTTGCCAGGTTTGACCTAGGGTTTATATTGACTATTTAATACCTGAATATTTGAATGTCTCCTTATAAAGATTAAAAATAATTTTTCTTATTGTGATATTAAAAATAAAGCCAAGTTTCCCTCCTCCTTCACCTAGATAAAAAAACGCTATTTTTTTTAATGAGAGAAGTGTTTTTAGACAAGGTCTGTCTTGTTAAATTGGGTCTAAAGCAATTAACCTATTTCTTACTGTCAGATTTAATTGTAATTTGACCTAATTGAAGACTAAAACCTGTGCTACACCTGTCTGAATTACCTTTTTGTATTGAGCCTGAAAAAACATCACAGCTGGAATAGGCTGTGCACAGAGGAATTAAATAAACTCAAATGAGGGACTGCTATGCTTTTGGATAAGCATTTAGGAGGCTAAGTATTTCCAGGAGATAAACAGATGTTATGTTGATTTCAGTATGCATAGAATGGGTCTCTTCTAACCTCTCCCTGGGTAACTGTCATTGAAATGGCTCCAGATATACATCAGTATTAGTTGCAAGTGAAACAAGTCATCTGATTTTAAGGAATGATCCAGAATCTAAAGAAAACACAGAGAAAAAGCTGTATTTTAATAGCTTCCAATCCACTGATTTCTGTGTGTTTCAGGCAACTGCACTAACACAGAGGTCTTGCTCTCTCTACCATTTGTTTATCACTCTCTATTATGAAAACATGGAAACGTATTTGGAATGCAACTAGATGCTCCTGTGAACTGAACCAGTGTGACCAGGAATTCCATGTTATATAGTTCATCCCTTTTTTTCAGTCTAGGGTAAATCATATAATCAGAAATTCAGCATGTAATTTGTGTTGTGTTTTGGTTCAAAAAAAAGTATTTTAAAAAATCCCTTCTTTTTAAAGACCTAGCTTGTTCAGCATTTAAGCTGAATAATCAGGACATATATATATATATATATATGTCTATGACAAAATGTTACACCTATAAACAATTCAAAGATCTTTTCTATACTACATCTGTTATGTATTTGAGCTTGTTTGGAGATGGAGACTGCCCAGATGTGTCCCCTTTCTATTTTAGAGTCCTGCCTTAAATTACAGACAACCAAAAGTGGGAGGCAGTCTGAGTATTTGTAAAAAAAAGTTATAAATACTTTGTAGCAGCTTGTTAGAGCAGAAGAAATCACTTGACTGGACCAAGGTCTGTGGCATTTGTCATTCTGGTAGAGCTTGTTTTGACTACACTGGAGACTGCATGGGATGATTGGATATTTTGGTTTCTACCTCTTTTGCCTGAAAAATGACCAGCAAGCAGGACTATCACGCTTTGACAGGTGGAAAACAACTGTTCCGCTGATTCCGTAAGACCTTATGGTTTTCTTTTTGTTCTGGTGGATGCTCAACGATATACTCCTACCTCTGCTGTATATAAAGCGTCCTTCACATTGTAACAGGTAGGAGCAGGACAGAAAGAGAGACATTTTGAGATTTGACTCAGCTTACCTATTACTGACCTACAGCCTAACTGCACAAAGAGAGCCTATGAGCATATAAATTCTGCAAGTTGTAAAAGGCCACGGCTATGTCAACTGATTCATTTCTCCGTTACCGGAAAACTGACTTCACTACAGTAACATGCTGTACTTTAAAGGTCACAGTGAACAGGGCTCTGATAAATCAGGCTTAACAACCACATAGTGGGTCCACGATAACAAACCAAGAAGCTTTAAAATAAGTAAACCATAAAGTAGGTAGAACAGCTAGAATTCTGTTTTAGCCTGATTAGAACAGAAAAACCATAAGTAGGAAAGCAGCCCGTTTTCTGCTGTCTGGGGCATTTTTCAGGTGCCAATCACAGTATTAATTCCAGGAGGGAAGGAATCTCATACAGGTCTCTATCCCATATACTTACTACTAGATACATGTAGACAATCTGCTCATTTCTTCAGATAAAAACATTTAAATTCCTGAAAATAAATTATGGAATTATTTTAATATTAAAATTATTAAAATTATTAATTATTTTAATAAAGAATTTAAATAAATAATAAATACATAATAAATAAATTTAAATTATTTATTAAAAACTAAAAAACTTCCTGCCCATAATGGTAACTGCAGTTGTCACCTATTATAAGATTGAAAACAGAATGATGAGATCAAATACATTCAAATAAAATTTAAAATACCAGATCTGGAATAACAAGGCAATGTTTGATAGATGACCAATTTTGCAAGTGCGAGAGTTTGGCAAGAATATGCTTCTGGCTTTCACAGAGAGCCAATAAATAAGTGTTTTACTCTCAAGATACACTAAATTGAGTATAGTGTTGTTGATTATTGCTTTCTGTGTATTTTAAGCATGCATCGACTCACACTGAATTTATATAATCCGGCTTTATCTGCATACTCAATTTGCTTGTTTGTCTCAGCAGTCAGAAAGGAACATACTGCATCCACAAGGGCTCGCTCAAACTTTCAAGTTCCTTATCTAAGTTTAAACATAAGAATTTTGTTAAAGAAAATACAACCCATATATTGAAAGTCCTGCCTTTGTGGAGCATTCTGTTTTATTTTAGGTTAATTTTATTCTTATACCACTATTGTAAAGTAAGTCTAAATACTGGACACCCTTAAGTATAATTAATTTAGCAGGAAGATACAGGTATTCAGCATTAACCAGGATCTTTGCATCTAAAGAATAACATCTGTTTATCAAACAACCCACGCTATAATCCTAACTACCCATACGATTGAAATACTATGATGTTTTGGTTTCGAATGCGTGTATATTTTGTTATCTCAAGCTTTAGTCTGAAATTAACTTACTGTACCTCAAATTATTGCAGACTATAGACCTAAAGAAACAATGTCAGAGTCCCTTTTGTCCCCAACTTCTTTGAGCTACTGTAACAATCCCAATAGTGCTAAACCCAACTAATTAAATTGGGATTATGTTTGTTTTCCATTATCACAGCAATCACAGTGTGATAAATTACTTTGCTAGAAAAAACACAAGGCACTAGATACGTCTATTTTGTAAAATAAGGTACACTGCAGAGATTCATAAGCTAGTGCTACCTTGAACTAGTATTATTATATGGCATGACACACTGCCAGTAGATACCAGCTTAGGTACAAAAAACCAACTAACCATGTTTGCTTTGAATATAAATAATTAGATTTTTTAATTAAAAATAAGACCAGGATGTCAAAATACTCCGTATGTAGTGGTGACTAAAAATTAGATTCTATGACATGAAGGGAGCAAAACCCATGTTTCAGGATGGCTGCTGCAGTTTTATCCATAAAGAAGAGGTTAGATAAAAGGTATATGACCAAGTAGACCAGCCAAAAAATGTCAGCTGATCCACTGTAGAGAAGCTCATCAAAAACTGTAAATAGTTCTGCTTTGGTATCACAAGTAAAGCATTTCATACAGACTGCAATGCTTGGTTTTAATTGTATGTGACTTTTTCATTGATGTGATATGAAAACTCCCAAGGCAGCTTCTAAATTTTATCTAAGACTTCCTTTTCCTCATCTAAAGCTGAATGATTTCCTTCTATGGTTTTATCAATGGGCCAGAAAGGCTGATAAGATTGCTTCCTTCCTCTGTTAGATATGTTTGGACTTCTGCCATCCCGTCTGCAAAAGTAATACATTTGCTTTCCTGTCCTGTGTAGAAGCAACAAGTGGGAGGCGACTAGCTTCATTCATAAAATGTAGCTGGAAGATTAACGTAAGCAACAGAAAATCAAACTAAGACACAGGTTTGCATTTGAGCTACTCAAATTCTCAGCCATTGCACCTCCAATAATCTACTGCTATAAGGGCAATGGCAAGAGTACCATGAAGCAAATCTCTTCTCACATGACTGCCTGACTGTGAACAACTGTGAACTCCCTTCATGAGGGAAGTGGTAAGGATCCTAAACTCTCCTCCTGCCTCTCCCTTGTTATTTCACTTTTCCCTCCTCTTCCCCATTACACACTTTCGATACAGAGCTCTATTCTTATCAGTTCTTTGCACACCAGAATGGAGTAGGTGTGAGGGAGATGAAAGCGTGACCTCATTTAATCCTGCACTGCACCTCTCCTATGAAGGAGAATTTCTAGGGCTGCAGCCAAAAGTGATTCTGCACTTTTGTGGCATAATAGGAAAGCTCTTTCCCTTCCTACTTCATCCCCACAGCAGGAAGAATAATTTTGGACTTAACAGAATCTTCAGTATTTATCATACATGCTCTTGCATCCCATATTGGACTTCAGCCCAACATGTGAGTGAGTGCAGCAGCTACAGGGAGCTTGATACAGCTCTTGTATATAAATGTTAAGAGGCGTGAATCATTAAAGTTATCTATTTCCTGAACACGAGCACAAAGGCAGCAGCTGTTTTTACAAGATAAACAATACCACATCCTCCTGGAACTAAAAGAAAGAATCAGTCCTGAACTGCTGTATATTGCTTTAAATAAAAAAGACCCCCATCAATTAATATAAATAAAGTTCCCATAGCTTTTTTGTGTCAGTTTGAGCCATATTTAATTTGTGAGACAGTCTTCTAATATAATTAGCCTCAGTCTGATGTAGCATTCTCATTTCTTTGCCAAAAACACTTTCTGCGGCACTTAATGCAAACTGAATGTCATGTTTCCTCTCCAGAAATGGACGTGATTGAGGAGTGATCTCTCTTCACATGGGCATGACACAGTCCATTATTGCATCATAGTTCATCAGCCTGGAACACAAGGGTGATACAACGGGACTTTTTCACTGCCTTTCTCCCTCGGATCTCTCAGCTTCAGCTGCAGCAGCAGCAGTGAAGCCATTAGTTGGTGCTGGCTACCCACGCTGAGACATGTCCCCAGCTTGGCAGCTCCTGCGTGCAGCTTACTATGCACCTTCCTCAGGATGAAATAACCCCAAGGTCCCTGTCCAGCCCCTCCTACATTCCTGTTGGTACATTCCCCCCTTTCTCCTCTAACTTCTCTTAAATTTTCGTACTCCAGTCTCCCGCCTCCTTGTTCGTACCATTTTCCAGTCCTCTGCTCCTCTTTTCCTCTCCCCAGATACTTCACTTTCCTTCATGTCCACCTCCACCCATCCTCTGAATTCGTTCTTAGCTACATTTGGATCAAAGCACAGTATATGCAGAGCGCTTCGGATGCTTTCCTTATGAGGCTGTACTAGAGCTACCATTATATCCTTTGTGGTTACTCACCATCCCTGCTCCAACGAATACTGAGATACTGCAGAGCTCTGGGCGTATCTTTGATTGTCCTAGAAAACCTGTGACATGTTTCCTGCCCAGAAAACTCTTGTGAGAAGGGTGGAATAGGCTGCCTATGCCTACATCATATTACACAAGAAATTCTTTTCATACAATGGCTTTTTCTTAGGGATAGTATCTGCATGATTAATACAAATACAATATAAAAATTAACCAGGTTACTTGCGAAGAAAAAATACACACATATATAAGTACTTACATACATATATATAACATACACACATATACATAAGTACTTATATAGAAGTGGATTCATTATTTGTTTTTTTTAATTTCTTAAATGCTATAAAAGCCTAAGCAAACAAATTCCATACTCCCAAGCTTCAAAAAAATAGTGCCATCCATTCAACTGCTGAGAGCGGCAGTTGCAAGAATATGGAACAAATTAAATTCCTAAATTATGATACGGTTAAGTTGAATATGGCTTGGAAAAACTGCACTTCTAGTAAAAAACAACCTCTTGAGGAAATTTAAGAGGTGAAGTCATAATGTGGGCTACTTACTACCAGAAGAAAACAATATCATCCCATGGTGAAATGCTGACTGATCTGGCAGTAATCTGAATATTGGGGGTATTAAAAGTATTATTCTTCAAAAGATTTTAGTTTTCAGATTCATTAAAAGCTGAGTTTTAACTCTAAAATCGGAATCTTGTATCTTAACCACAGCAAAAAGCAATGCAAACAGGGTAAGAGAAGCAACACATCAAGAAATCTTGCAAAGTAATTGGGTTTAGTTTTCCGTGACATAAAAATATGTGGTCTAGTGGTCTGGGTACAGTAGCAAAAGTTAGGAATTTCATATTTCCAATCCTGCCTGGATCAATCAATGGCCTTAAGAAAGCTCTGTTGACCTATCTGCCTTAATTTTTCAGAGTGGAGAAAGTTCAGTAAGAAGCAATGATAACAATCTAAGGAAATTTTTACTACAAGGGAAGAGATCTATAACTTTCAAAAGGGACAGAAAGATTTCCCCAGATTGGTCCATTAAGGAATAATACCAAAAGAGTACAGAATAAATTATTTGCTTCTCCTGTGGATAGCAGCAAAAGTTGGACCTTTGCAGAAAAGGCCTAAAAAATGTAGCACAGACTAAAAAACCACAGGTTCTACAGAAACAGAGAAATGTTCTATTGGAATGCTACTTTTCTAAAAAAAACCATATAATTTTCTAAAGAATCAGAGCCTTTCTTTCGAAATTTTAGAAGTTTATAGATGAATTTCTGTCTATATTGATTATTATGACAATTATTATGATCTGATATTTATAGATAGGTTGTAATTTTCTATTAGAACTGGAAAGACATCCTTTAAAGAAAGAATCAAGCTTCCATGCCTGAAGCTGTATATTTCTTGTTGTTTAGACTTTACAGTAAAATTGTACCTAGGAAGTTCTTTCCCCTTGCTTTTATACTTGGCACCTTAAATATACAGTAAATATATAGATTATAGAAGATGAATGAACATCACCGTATGTTTGAAACTGACTCTTGACCTTACAGCATTAGGAGACATTTTTTTGGTTTTGTTTTGCTCCTCTGTGTTACAAAGCTGTCACTGCACAGGATGTTATTTTGACATCAATTCTAAACATATGCACAATCCCAACAGTCAGCACTTCTGAGAAAGATGACGTAGCATTCTCTGCTCCCTCCAACTCCACATAGTATCTGCTCATCTATCAGTCAACACCTGCGTTTTTTGAAAGACACTGCTGTTAGGCATCAGAGACAGACTTCATACGAGTCATAGCTGTGTGAACTCAGTGGCAGAAGGATAAGGCAGATCACAGCTGGATAAATGCAAACTTACATACTTTCAAAAATACAGATTTAGAAAGTTAACTTTATACCACTCCTTAATGTATATATTCTGCCATATTAATTTAATCAAACATTAAATCAAACATTAAATCAAAACCGTTAGATTGCTTCTGCTTTTATGAAGTTAGCCAGCATTTTAACATTGTACTGTATGGGAATGGGATCAGACCCCCGATAAAAGTTATGAAACTGAAGAAACTTAGCTCAAGAGTAAGTTAATCAGATTCTCTGAACCTGGGGTTTTCGTTCCTCAAAATACATCCTCATTCCTCCTGTTATTTTTTAACGTAACTTATGATATGTCTTATCTCAAATAGCATCTAAAATTGTAAAGGGACTCCTAGATCCCTCTGTATCATTTGCCTCTCTTTGCTAGAAACTTCTTGATAATTTAGTTCTTTTCCAAAACTTAACTTTGTATACTGGGACCATTCTCCTCATTTCTTGAAGCCCTGCTTAGAACTGAAAGCTACAGAAGACGCACACAGCTCCAAATGAACTGGACATGTTGCCTTTCCAGCCACACGTTGGCTAGGAATGTATGGCATTCCCAGTCCCAGAAGCATAAATGTGAAAGTTGGGAAATGGAACAACCGTACACATCAGAAATTGCTTATTTAATGATTTCCGTCTGTATGCAGCTTGAAAACCTGTGGAGGCTGTGACTTTCCTTCACTTAATTAATTGAAAATTATGCAAGAAAATTTACACATTTCTAGCACAATAATTCTTAGCCTGTTGTTTGAATAATTCTTCAAGCATTTGCCATTCCAAATGTGTATTTTGAGTGGTGTTCCCAGAAACTAAGGTCAGCGGACAGGTTTTTTTTCATTTGTTGACAAATCACAGATAGGTAATTATAGTATGTAAGTATGGAAAATTGATTTTATAAGTGCTGGGATTTTTTTTTTTTTAAGTATTCTTCCAATTCCAATCCGTCCTTTGCATCCACTCACCCACATCCTTCTCAGGTATTTCTGTCCTTTCAGAATATCCTCTAAAATTTCAAAATGTCAGTCAAAGTAACACAATCACGCTCCTTCTTTAAATGAATCTTTCCTCTCTTCTGGTACAATGCAAACATTTTCAAACAATGATGGATAGAGAGAAGTTAGGCTAAGATGTTTTCTTAGTTTTATGCCTTATTGACCAGCTCTTACCCTGTGCGTACCCTGACTGTGAACAGCAGTTTTTTGAGTTTCTTTGAATATCTTACACTAGTTTTAATTTCCAAGTGTTAGTGAGACGGTATTGTTTTAATGTTACCTGAACTGTGATAGTATCTAGAAACTTCAGCTATACATACTGTGACATCTGCTGTACAAAGTAATAAACGATAGTCCCTCATAATTTAAGAAAGAAGCAGTCATTTGCTCTGCTAAGGCATGATGGTCCCCTTCCTTGTATTTCCAGTAGACTTCGTTCATCAGTTCCTGAATGTTCCATGTGATTTTGTTTCCAGCGCTTACTCTGGGACACTATTTCACAACCTAACAGGACTCTCTGTCACAAAGTTCTTCCTGCTATTCAGCCTGCATTTTCTGTTTCCTTTTTAAAGTGCGATGTTTCTGTTTGTATTGCCCAATACATCTCTTAGAACATCCCTTAGTTAAGGGCCACAGTGGGGTTTTGACGGTTGGGTTCTTTCACATTTGGGATAACTTTACAGGAAGTAATATGCTTCTCATAATTTTCTCTTTGTATATTTTGAAGTCTAAACTAAATAAACAACTATAATGAGCTATCGGGCTCCTCAGCAACAGAAGAGTATCAGTTTATAGTTACACAGAGAGTCAAACTTCTTTATCCCAGGCTTAATCTACAATATTTTCTTTATATACTATCCTATTTGCCACTGGACTGCTTTTGCTGTCATCATTTTTGCGTCATTTTTTGCTGACCACCCTACTGTGCAAATTCTATGATATTTTGACAGTTAAAAAAGTTCAACCTGTGTTATCCTTCCTTTTTTCACTTCAGTTAAGTGAATTTATTTTTGGTTTATAATTTGGGAGAAGATGGAGATAACCCGGACCTTTGCCTGTGTTCAGACTAGATCAAAGCCTTTAAACACCTAGCTGTTAAGTTAGATTATTCCTTAATACAGGGGAAAAAAAAGAGATGTGCTTTTGAACTTGAATTACAACATTTTTGGTAATTTGACATGGTAATTGGCAACTGTGAAGCTCTGAGTGTCCGAAGAGAAATTAAGAGTGTTGTATTTAATGCCTCAGTTTTTAGATTACCACTTCTTAAATTAGGTGGCATAGGGAAAACTAAAACATTCCTTTACTTGTAGGCTGGGCATACATAATAGTTTTTAACCGTATGTTTTTCCTAATCCTTGAAGAGCCTTTACAGATACAGTCTGACTTCAGATTTAAAGGACTAAATTAATCCCTGGACCAAATCTACTGACAAATATCATTCTACATGAAACAAACATTCAACCCGCCAAATTTTAAAAGAAGATGTGCCAGGTCTGAATAATTTAATATATTTAGTAAGACTATAATCCTAGTGATCTCATTTTTAAAAACTTACTGTTTTCTAGTTGATAAATCTAAACCACAGCAGATGGAATCATTATTCTCTGAGTCTACGTATGTCTATTGGTCACTGCATTCTTCAGGCAGAAGAAATCCTGCTTGCGACCAGAGTGAAAGCACAGCGGCTGCCAAACATCTGTGAGAAATTGAGCACTATTCATTTATAATCTGAAACCTGAGTGGACAACTAGTTGTTGGCCTCTTCTGTCTAGACTGATGTTGTTCCCCACCCCCATCTCCATGTAAAAGGGTCAGCCAGGAACCTGCAGGACAGAAAGAAAACGGTCCAAATGACTAACACTTTTCATTCACGTAATGAGAGTTCCCTTGCACACGCTTTTCTTCCACCTCCATCAAAACATCAGTAAGAGGAAAGCATGATTTTAAAGTTGACAGCTATGAAAATAAAATGCCTGGCGGAGGTTCTAAGAAAAGGCATGCCCTGGTTTTAATTTGTATTACGTAGAGGGCCTCTAAAAGTGAAAAAGCATGTGGTATGCTCGAGGCCCCTTGCAGCTAAAAGACTGGAATGAGAGTAAGTTCATTTATGCCCTCACTTTATTTACAGTCCTTTCCACATGAAGGTGCTTTTTTAATCACTCAGAGTTTCATCCTTAACTCTTTCTTTGGGCTTTTACCTCTAATAAAAACCTGTCATACAAAGAACACTGTGGAGTGTTAGTTAAGCTTCCCAAATTATGCTTAGGTGGAAAAAAGTAAGTATTGTAGTCCTTCATTTGACACACTGGTGAAGTGATTTATGGCAATGTATTCTTAGAAAAAAACAGTGAGGGAGATGTCTAAATTTACATGCCAACATTTTGAATTAAGAGCAACTATAGGTAGTTAGAGGCTGAATTTTGAAGGGCTGATCATTCAGAAATTCAACTAAGTTTAATTACTAATTCACAACATAAACAAGCCTAGCTATGAAGTTGTACATATATAAGAAGACTGCTACCTCCACTGTATCAGTGTGGCCGTAATGAATTAAACATCATTATATTGGCAAGCTGGAAAGATTTGGATTCAGTTAATGAATATCAGCATGAAGCTAGCATAGCAGAGTTAATAGGTCAAGATCTCAACAGAGGTGATTCCCAGTGAAACTGGAGTAATGCCATGATAGATCACAGTATCAATGGCAGGAAGCTGGAGAAACATGATGCTGATGGGGTCTCATATATTTAACCCATTTTGAAAATTTACCTTTTTTGTGAGTAAGAGCTGTGCTTCTACACTTCAAGCTCTGTCTTTTTCGTCTGTGAGGTGAGAGGGTATCAGCTTGCAAGATGACCCTATCGTCATTTAAACAAAGCTTTTAGTCTTTAATCATTATAATACAGTTCTGTACCAAGTAAATTTCATATAAGAATTTGTGTAGTAACATCTGTGATTAACAAGACAAAATGCCTCTTTTTTAGTTCCCATGGCATTATCTCTACAGAGAACTGGATTTTTTTTTCTTTTAAAAATGTTAAGTAAATCTGTGAATTCTATTGTACTTTTATCCATTTTAATAGCATCAATGTTCTGATTCACAGGAAGTGCTTTTTGCTTTTAATGACACAGTATCTAATGGGTTGATGCTAAATTCTTAATCATATTCCTCCTGTGTAGCTTTTGCTCTTGGGTATAAAACCAGAAATGGCCACAGAACTGCAAGCTTGGAGAAAGATCAAAGAGACAGTTAAAAAAATAAAGCAAATATACATAACTGCAATGAAGATTGCTGATAAACACATCACAGTGAGTGTAGTAATCACACAGTACAGTTATGACCACTCTCAAAGTTTGAGTTGAAACTTGGTATTTGACTGAACAGATCAGAGACAGAAAGCTTGTAAATACATTGCAGCTTACTTCTAGTAAAATCATTTTTTATTACCATAGAGTCTGGACCTAACTGAGATTGGAATTCAAATCTTCATCGGTACTATGCTGTTAATATACTAGATAATATTTGACAAATATACCTGCCCAAGAAAACATACAATCTAGCAAGGACAGAAGGAAATCGGGAAGAAAGGTGGTATTTTATCCATTCTACAGGTTGGAAACTAAAACACAAAATGGTTTCAAGCTTAACCCAAAATATAATGATTTCTATGGGCTTTGGCTAGACTCTTGGATTATGCCAACGTTGTTTCCTAATGTCACCTCAGTAACTGCCAGACTGTCCACAGTACAATGCAAGGGGTTTTGGCAAGATGGCGCGGCAATGCAGGCTGCTCTGTGGAACATGGCTGATCATCACCATGGAAGCCTGCAAGGACGTATGGGAGGACTCTGTAAATCTGGGGGTTTCTGGAGACTTCCCTTAGTTTACCAACAGTGTGTCTTTATGACTCCCCAAAGGCAATCAAAATTTAAGACTAAGATCATGAGTGAATTTGGTTTTAAGGACACTATCACAGGCATTTTTTTAATCCACACACAATATAACTCAATGTTATATAAGCATTTGAATTTACATCTAAGCTTCCCATAATTCAGAAATAACCTGCTCCTCTAGTTTGAGTCCTTAAGAAATGACATGGTTTAGTTCATCCAAACACAAGCAAGTTTGGATGCTTCTCTAGGTCTCTGGAGTTGCAAAAGCAGGGCAAGAAAGCTCATAAAAATGTGCGGGACTTCAAGGAAAGTCCCATGCTGGGTGTGGCTGTAGAATCAGACCTGAGGAAGTGCTCCTTTTGCTCAAACTTAATTTTCCAGAAACCCCTCATCTGGTCTGATTCTGTGCACATGATCCTGGGTACATGTGTTTGAGCTATACGGACATTCCCTCAACCCCCCAAAGTGGGGTGTATTACACTTTATGGAAGATTGAGAGAAATTCTCATTCCAATGATTTAAGAAGACTACAATTAATGAACTAAATCCATGACACTGCCAAATGAAACTAAATGAAACTAAAGAATTCAATGTTGTCTGTACATTCCATTCTTCCCTAAAACTTTGTCAGAGTCAGCTCGCACTTTCTGGAAACACAATGGATTTGTGATTGCTAGATTTAGTTTTGTACTTTATTGATTTTAATCACTATTTTGAAAATAAAAATGAATTCTGATATATATTATAATTTATATTCTCATTTAGTCCACACTGCATTTCATAATGTATTCTTTAAAATTTTAAATTGAAATGGTTCCTTATTAATGTTTCATTTACCATTGTGTTTACACATACAAAATCACAGTGGCAGTGTTATAAGATTTCTGGTAAGTGTGGAACACAGCACTTGCACAAGATGTGTTCACTGCTTTCAGTTTTCAGCACTTTCAGTTGGCACATTAGGCCAACATCTTAAAACTACAAAATAAATATATCCTTACAATCTCAGATGAATACAATGTCTTTGCTTGAGATTTTGATATGTAATATCTAGCCACAGGTCCCCTGAAAAATCAAAGTTCAACCCGTTTACAATGTGCCTTACAAAGTAGTCTTTAGTGCTGCAGGTTCTGCAGACTTTCTGTGGCCTGTTAAAATTGGCACAATAGGTCAAAAATAATGAAGTGCAACATTTTCACTATTTCCGTGTTCTATATATTTGTTCCCTTATTGCACTTACATTTAAACAACAAATTTTGTAATCCTGCAGCCTTTGGCACCTTCAGTTGCTCTGCTGCTTAGGTCTTTTTAAAAATGTCTACTATCGCCTTTCTTCTTGGATATTTTTTGAACTTTCCAACACTGCAAATTACCTTCCTTTATAAAGTAATGTGCAGATATGAGTAAATATTTAGGACTCAGATCAGGATGCACCAATTATGATAATCTTTAAAATTATTATTTTGATATTCTTTCTATCTTTGATCATCTTTCTATCATATCATTCTATCTATCTAATATTCCTCATATTAACAAGACATGTTCATCCTCAAAAATATATCTCCAGTAGAGAATGTACCATATCCATATAACGTAATGACATACAGAGACTGTATGCAATCACAGTATGAAAAATATGCTAACATTGCTTAAAGCTTACCAGCTTCTTCTCATCATTTTTACTGCTTCATTTAAGAAAGTATTAAAGAAGGGAACAATGCAAAGGTATTTTTTTAAACTGAACCCTATAGCTCATGATCTAGTATTTGCCAGTAATGTGAACAGAGTACTATAGGATGCTTAGCTTAGTCAGTGGAAAAACTCATGTGAATTTCTATGAGCTTTAAGTCAGACATTCAACCAAAACCTGTAAAAATTGTTTCAAACAATTCTGAGGCCATCAGTTCTTCCTTAAAATGGCATACCAACCCGCCTCATTCTTTTCAGATTAGGCCTTTCTTCCCTTCTGCCTGGGCCCTGAAGGTTATATTATGCATAAATGTGTATATACCACATTTATTTGCATATTACACAAATACTTATTCTATTTCCTCTGAAAGTCTACTCCACATGCTCAGTACTTTTATTTTGTATTGACTTTTAATACAGATTTGTTCAGCTCCAGATTTTTTAGCCATCTGCTTACCTTACCCAGTGTATTTACTCATTTATTTCACACGTAGACACCATACCAACATATACTCAACTCTTTGCTGCTGCCCTCTGCCACAGCTGCCATCTTTCCCTTCTATGTCTTCAGCTCACTGGAGCCCTGGTCCTGCAGCACCAGAGACTGCAGAGGATGATGAGGGCCCCTCAGAGGGTTTTGCAAGTCACAAACTCTTCCCAGCAGGGACAGCGGAAGCAGGGTAAGCTCCAGCCTCCTGCCAGTGAAGTCTGCCAAGCTCTATACACCTCAAACTCCCAGTGCAATGATACACAGAGGGTTTACACTTTTCCACGCTGCCACCATTTTCTGTGGTTCCCATGCAGCAGGGAAGTACTGGGTGCAAGAGTCTTACTGCCCACCCTGTGATGAAAATCTATGTTCTGCATATACAGTCCAGGTTTTTTCTACGAAGTGTAGTCACAGATTTGAGGACTGAAGATAAAAGTAAGTCCGGGAGAAGTCTTAGATGTTAGGAGCTTTGGACAAAGATCAGATGACTCTGATCTGCCTGCCAATTTGTTTTACATCATCTTTCTGTAGTAAGCACTTCTTTTTTGTGGGTTGAAGTACCTCCTGTCCTACCAGTACTCAAGTTAAGCCCTCCTGATGTAAATCTTAGTCTGCTGTCAGTTTATTCTTGTTAATCAGGAATTCTTGGAATAATACAAACATATCTGTATTTTTAGCACACGTCTTTTCCATCTGCAAGACACTTATTTAAGCTACTTCCCTTTCCTACTGGCTAAACTATTTTATTATTCTCGATTGATTAGATGGATTTATTATCATATTCTTATTGAGAGTACGAGATGCTATTAGGACTTCTGCCTTCATAAAACAGGCCAAAGAAATAGGATACCAGAAGTAAAATTAAAACTTAAATTAGTATCTTACACTTTTAGCATTTGTTATCACTGGAACAAAACATATGACTTCTGAACAATTTAGCAGTTTAAGAAACTATTCCTCATAACTGAAGGCCCTCCACTCGCAGTGTACACAATAGATGCTGAATACAGTGCGAGAACAGGGCATAATTTTGAACTCTGTAGTGGCCAGCTCCAAGAAGAGTAGGAGAGAACAACACGTAAGTAGAAAGGAAAAGAAAAAGGGAAGAGCCAGGCAGCAGAGGTGCAATGTACCCCGGAGGGTAAGCTGGTCGGAACCACTCAGCTAATCAACAGTCTAACCTATCTCCTGCTAAGCCGACGTTGTGTTTCAGTGGATAATGCAACTTCTCAGCACCACTGTGTTTCAGAACAAGTTGTACTTGGCAGACCGCCATGGTGCTGAGTGATCCTTCTCCTGCGGGATTCCAGAGCTTCCACAAACACAACAGGTCACTTTCCACTAATGTGACATAAAAGAAAGAGATTGACAATGTCAGTGTTGACATTGGCTGCCTGCTGAAATCAGTATGCAGAACCAAGCTCTGTTTACAATGCCGACGTTAAAGGGAAATCACAAAATCCCCTCTTCCCCCACCCGCCTTCACCTCTCCCACACACAGACACGCTACCACACTGAGCAGCTGGCTGGAGCCTGAAAAGAATGGCCACAAAGTAATGGATTTGAGTCATTTTTAACAAGCACACATCTAGCTTTAGGAGGATAACGGTTGAATACCAAATGCTATATTGCCCTGCTGCCAGGGATAACCGACCTCTACCTGTGGTACTGGAAAGAACGCACAACTACCTACCAACATGCACTTTGGGTGTTTCTCTCAGCCTTCTTATCAGCGAAAATACCTTTTGTAGCATTTTGTACATGTGGAGGATTTCTTTTTTCCATAAAATATCCAATAAAGGTAAAGTAGTATTTTGGCTGTAAATTACTACTGCATGGCTTGTCTTGTAAGTTCTTGTATAGTAGGATATGCCTTAATCTTAACCATTTGGCTTAGTAATGCACTTGAAGATACTTAAGCAAATGTTGAAGAAACGCTTTTTTCCTTTTCCGATCAGATTAATTTCAACATCGCTTTCAGATAACACAAGCAAAACCAATACTTGAAGTCTGAATGTTAAGTATGAATGACTAGAATGGCATACAAATAAATTGATGACCTGCAAAAATTATCTAGTTTTTAATGTTAGAAAATGTGATCACAAAACTATAAAATGGAAGATGAAAATTGTTAAAATGCTTTGGAAAGTAATCCATCAGTGTTACTATTGGCATGCCACATATGCTTCAGAAGAGGATATGTCAAAACACGCAGGGGACTATTCATTTAGCTCTAGCAGGCTTACAGCTATCTAGATTTCTGTCCCAAAGATGTGCGGCGTCCATACCAAGGAGAGTAAATTCTTAAAAAAAATCAGAACTAGATCAATTCACACAATTGCAGGTATAACCCACAGTATCCAGGAAAGACTATAAATTTAAATCGGGATGGTTTTGGTTCCTAAACAGACTTTTGAAACAACAAAAGCCTCAGTACACCAGTCAGTAAAGAATACCACTATATGAATGCCAGTAATATTTTAGTCATGCACCATCCCAGATATCCCATTATTTTCACTTTAGTGAGTAAATGAACTGTGAAAAGATGTTGGAAAACACAGGAGAGAGAACATACATTGGTTAGACAGTCAGCTTCTTGGATTTTTTAAAACTTGCATTTATGTCATGCTTCCGTAGTCTAGTTGTGTGGCACCAGCATAAGCTGGCTTGCCACTTACTGCTTATATCATTTGTTTATTTGTACCCACTTGTGTTAGTACTGGAGCTGGCTGCTTACCAATTTCCCTATCTCCATGGATTATCTCCTCTATTTTGATACTTTTTCTGAAGCCCTAAGGCAACTGAATATTAAAATAAAACTAGAGTCTTTTTTGAATCCTTGCAGTAAATTTAGGAATTTAGTTAGTCAAAATTTCTCCTATTGTGGAAGTGGGATTCCAAATCAATCAATACATAATCACTATCATTTTTATTTTGGAAACAGTAATAGAAACCTGTGTCAGCTATTTTTAATGGAATGTTGGTCTTAAAAATCTTACGGCTTTGTTTTGATCTCAAATATTGTTTAATAAAGGTATTATTAATTTGTATTCTTTCGATATTGTATACTATTCATATAGTATATGTGAATAATACTGTATACTATTCATTGAGACTCTTTACCATAGTAGTACAAAGAAAGAAGATACATTCTCCTCCTGCGCTTGCAATTCTTCATCCTGTTTCTGTGAAAAAGTGGTCTAGTACACCGATTCAATCCACAACAAAAAATTATCATGTTTATGTATGTTCTTAAATCACAGTTATAGTAAGGCTAACATTTGACTCTCAAGTCGCTTTTCTGTTGCTGAATTTTTGAATCTCTGATTACATTGGCCTGACCTAATGTGTTTCATAAACATGAAACATTAGAAATTAAGAAAAAAAAAGGATTAACTGAAGTTCTCTCATTTATTGTACTTTAATTACTATTACTGCAACAGCTTGAGCCAGTTTTCCTCTGTGGATCTAAGGATGAAAAGTTTGAGTAGTACTTCTTTTCCAAATTCTAGTGTAATTCCCCCCAGTCCGACAAACTGAAATCCTAGAAAGGTCTTGTCTTTCACAAATATGTGAAACCTACTCAAAACCCTGAATAATCAGGTGGCTAGACTGCACTGAGCTACACACCCTTACCGCTACAAAACCCACTGTGAAAACTGATCGTTGATTCTTCCTCTATCCTTTAACCACTTATTCTCCCAGGTGAGGATCTTCCCTCTTGCCCTCTGACAGTTTAACTTCTATGGGAGCCTTTGACACATATGATTTTTTTAATTGGCTTTTACAAACAAAAGTAGACTGTATCAACTGTTTTTTTCTCACTCACCTGCTCAGAGACTTCTTTAAAGATTCCAATAGATTTGCGACAAAAGTTGAGTTGACTTTTCCTGAATATATAATATTTATTACTATGTGAACTTAGTCCACTCTTTAAGTAGTTTCTACTAATTTGCCTGGTACAGTTTTCAACATAGTAGGATTATCCTAAGAAAGGAAAACATAATGCATACTTTCTCTTGCATATCACAAAGACAGATTTCCAAGACAGACTTTCATTTACCCATAACTATTGCACATCAGTTAGCAGCTGGGATCTTTCATAAGTCAGTACATTGCTCTTGAATGTTAGGTGGTTGATGCGAGAACTTCCAAAATGCCGCATTAGTTTACAAAAAGCAATTGTAGCTACTGAAGAAAAAGTGCAGGAAGTCATTCAGGGTAAGAGAATTCAACAAAAAAATCTTAGAAAAAGCTTAACATGAACATGCATAAGTTAATTAGAATATTTTCTGTATGTTTTATTATCCTATTTTGCTCAGTTACAAGGCATGTAGTTCAATAAACTCAGAGTGGCATCAAAAGGATAGGGTATTTCTGATCTGCAGGCTGACATATGTCATGGAAATACTCAAACCTGTCTTATAGGGTTAGTTCAGGTGCCAAAAGCAGTCTAGCTGGGGTGTCAGGGAATTCAGTTAGGCAATTTACTCTACCAAATAGAACCCTACCCTTGTTTAAGATGACTCAGATCATCCATTATAACAATAACTCAGGAATGCTGGGAAGTTTACAATGGAACTATCATGTTTTTTTATCTAATAACAACATATTAATACGTAATTAAGATTTTCTGAAACCAAAGATTTGCCCACAGTACAATGTAGGGCACTGCTGAAATACCTGCCACTACCTATGCTATACTTGAACTGGAGGTTATAGGGAATGTTTACACAGCACAATGTTGGGCAAAGTAGCTGAATAGCTATTTTGCAAAGGCTGTTGACCTAGTAAGTCTGAGCAGAGTGCTCTGTTAATGTAGCTATACTGCTTCCAGGACCTGAGCTATCTCTGCACTGCATAGCACCATGTAAACATCTGTGAGACCCTCTGTTTACTCACAGATCAGGCATGGCAAGCATAACAACCATGTTAACTTCTCAGGTCACCTTTCTAATATACCCTAAGGTCCTTCAGAGGAAATATTTCTGTAGGCAAGAAGGCAGACCAAGGCTTTAAATCCACTGAGTATTAGGCTTCTCCACTGAGACTACCAACTGCTTTTTTAAGAAAAGCCAAGCTGTGAAGTGTACCAGCTGAGGGGCAGCCTAATGTTACAGCTAAACTTATTTACTGTTAGCTTGTGCCAAAAAATGTTAGTGTCCCTGCCCATCAGCTCCTGCCCCCACATTCCCAGTCTCTTTTGTGTCATGGAATAGCCTAAAAATGTTGACATCCTATCTCCAAATTCCTGCTATAGAAATTAAACTGTTTGCTTGTGTCTTACAACTCCAGTACTTACAAAGTAGAAGGTCTTGCTCAATCTCTGCTGCTACACCAACAGAGAATCCTCTGGCCATTAAGTCTCTGAAACCAAAGGTTAGCCTTGCTTGACAAATACATATTTATTTTTTTGACCAGATATCACAGTGCCTTCTTTTGCGAAAAAATGCTTCTTCTAATTATGCACTCTCGGTCCTCTGTTCCTGATTCCTTTCCCATAACACTTACATCTTCCCAAGGTTAATATCACACCATGATTATATGTAGAGAGTTGCATAGGGAAAAGTTGAGAGTATAAACAGGAGACAAAGTGCATATTCAGCAAAACAGTATTTTAAAATAAGCTTTGCTTCTTCATTTTTAGAGTGATCTTGTGCTTTTTTTTTGTTAACAACAGTTTATTATTTGTAGAAGAAGGATTTGCTTACTGGGCAGAATCATCAGTAATAGCTCAAAGCAAAAATTACTGTCAAGTTGGGAAAGATAACTGAAAGGAGCATTACACCTTGCCAAAAGCCTGCAAGATGAACATAAAAAAAAAGGACACTATGAACTGAGATTATGGACCCGGTGCTGTTCAAATCTAAATACAGAACTGAATACAAGGTATGTTTTTCCCATAAACCATATTTCTAGATTCAAAGTGAAAGGAATCACAGACCCACTGCCTCATTTAGCCCTTGGAGCGCACTGCATTTTTGTCTTGTAGCGACTAGCAATGAGGCATTGAAGGATTTGATTGGTACTTTAGCTGTGGTAGGACAGTAACAGACAAACAAAAGGTTCTCAGTGCTTCTGTTCCTTAAATCCCAGCCTGCACTTGTAAGATGGTCTTGGTTTTTTTCATTCTCTCAAGCCTAACTCACAGAATCTGTTATCCTTGATTCAGTAGCATGTCTTTACTGAAAAAAAGCAAACGGCATTTCTGTGAGCTAAGAGTCTAAATCAGACCTGCACTTAAATTTTGTCAACTTTCATTTGTGTATTCTATTCAACAACAACAAAAACTCCTACGGAGCTCTGCCTTAAAAGAAACTGAAAAGATCTTCTGTCAGGTCTTGCAGTCTGGTTTCGGTAACAAATAAAAATACAGTGCATTCCTCTAGGGAAGTATTGATATGAATCATCCTATTTAAGAAAAGGTGTATTAGAAGAGAATGAATCATTGTTTGCTCTATGCAGTACTCCAGCACATTGTAGGTACAAGTATTCATCCAGATGTGTAGTAACTTCACTAAAACACTCTTCTTAAGTATTTTAGCCATAGACACATTCTCCTCCTGGAATTTATAACTACCTTATTTTGCGAAGATATTCCATTCTGCACATACTGATACAAACAAAATCACTGTAAGCAAAATAGTCAATCTAGTATTATCAGGTGCATGTATGTTTTTTCTCCTGGTAGTCTGCCCACACAGACTGAAAGCACTCGATCACATTTGATCTTAGAAACTAAACATTACTAACCCTGGTTAACATTTAGATGGGAGATAATAAAATACAGAATCACAGCTGATGTAGAACAAAGAATTGTGACTGACTATTCAATAAATGTTAGGCCTCATATATGAAAAGATTGACTTTATTTAGTCCTTCTGTTGCTGCTAAATTGACATGGAAGTAAAAGAAAACAAGAATGATTAATTCCTATGCTCTAGAAATGTAATAATTTCACAGATAAATGTTATTTCCATTTCTAGAAAAGACAGGCAAGAAAATAAGAATTATCAGGCTCACTTATTTCTTCCTTTGTGATTTCAGTTCATGATGAATAAATCTATAAACTATTTTAGTTTTCAAAACTGAAGATACACCGTGTCAACAGTTTAGTTACAAGCAAAGATGTACCTTCAGCAAAGAAAAAAGGAAAAAGTATTTCAAGAAACATACATAACACTTTCTTAACCTAAACCAGTGCTATTTACCGTTAATTACAAAAGTAGTCTATTAAAATACAACTAAAACCATCTGCAACTGAATTTAGCCTAAAGGTTTTTATCGTAAACACGGTTTTCCTCTGTAACCGGATAAATGACATCTTTAAAGTTACTAACTTGTATGAAAAGGGAAATGATCATTACTTGCCAACAGGTTGGAAGAGGGACAATAGTATATTTTTGTAATTAGGGACTTGTATCCTCTTTCTGCAAAAACAGAAGTCCAGTTTTTCCTTACAGTTGATAAGGATATTTTGTATTTTATTAATTAGAAACATCCCAGTATATAAAATTTTTCATTCCAGTGACTGAATGCAAGATAAATACAGCATTTAAAATATCAATCTTTTCTATCAGCTGACAATAAATTACTTATTCAGTTCACTACTAGGCAAATAGTGCTTTGATACAGCTGATGGACTGTTGGAGCAGATCATCCTGAGTGCCATCACACGGCACGTAGAGGATAACCAAGGGATCAAGCCCAGCCAGCATGGGTTTAGGAAAGGCAGGTCCTGCTTGACCAACCTGATCTCCTTCTATGACAAGGTGACCCGCCTAGTGGATGAGGGAAAGGCTGTGGATGTTGTCTATCTAGGCTTCAGTAAAGCCTTCGACACGGTTTCCCACAGCATTCTCCTGGAGAAACTGGCTGCTCATGGCTTGGACGGGTGTACTCTTCACTGGGTAAAGAACTGGCTGGATGGCCAGGCCCAAAGAGTGGTGGTGAACGGAGTTAAATCCAGTTGGTGGCTGGTCACAAGTGGTGTTCCCGCGGGCTCAGAATTGGGGCCAGTTCTGTTTAATATCTTTATCAATGATCTGTACAAGGGGATCAAGTGCACCCTCAGTAAGTCTGCAGATGACACCAAGTTGGGCAGGAGTGTTGATCTGCTTGAGGGTAGGAAGGCTGTGCAGAGGGATCTGGACAGTCTGGATCAATGGGCCAAGGCCAATTGTATGGGGTTCAACAAGGCTCAGTGCCGGGTCCTGCACTTGGGTCACAGCAACCCCATGCAACGCTACAGGCTTGGGGAAGAGTGGCTGGGAAGCTGCCCAGCAGAGAAGGACCTAGCAGTGTTGGTCGACAGCCACCTGAATATGAGCCAGCAGTGTGCCCAGGTGGCCAAGAAGGCCAATGGCATCCTGGCTTGTATCAGAAATGGTGTGGCCAGCAGGACTAGGGCAGTGATCGTCCCCCTGTACTCGGCACTGGTGAGGCCGCACCTCGAATACTGTGTTCAGTTTTGGGCCCCTCACTACAAGAGAGACATTGAGGGGCTGGAGCGTGTCCAGAGAAGGGCAACGAAGCTGGTGAAGGGTCTGGAGTAGAAGTCTTATGAGGAGCGGCTGAGGGAACTGGGGTTGTTTAGCCTGGAGAGAAGGAGGCTGAGGGGAGACCTCATCGCTCTCTACAACTACCTGAAAGGAGGCTGTAGAGAGGTGGGGGTCGGTCTCTTCTCCCAGGTAACAAGAGATGGGACAAGAGGAAATGGCCTCAAGTTGTGCCAGGGGAGGTTTAAACTGGATATTAGGAAATTTTACTTCACTGAAAGGGTTGTCCAGCATTGGAACAGGCTGCTCAGGGAAGTGGTTGAGTCACCATCCCTGGCAGTATTTAAAAGACATTTGGATGAGGTGCTTAGGGACATGGTCTAGTGGTGGTCTTGGTAGTGTTAGGTTTATGGTTGGACTTGATGATCTTAAAGGTCTTCTCCAACCTATACGATTCTGTGATTCTGTGATTCTGTGAAAAGTAATTGGTAATAAAATGCATCTAAATATTTTGGAGGGACTGATCCTATCAGCATGTCTGAGCTGAGCATAGCATCTTTGTGCTATGCTCCAAGTTACGAAGTTCACTTTGTAAGGTGTAAGTGCCATGTGCTCTGTCTGTCTACAGTAGATGAGATGGGATCTCCCTAACAGGACACATGCATACCCTCTCAAAATTAGGTTTGTCCATATTTGCATAGTATCTGAAAGGAAATTAGAAATCAATATTCTTTACCTGTTTAATTATTTATATTGATCTTAGTTTAGTTTTCGGTTTAGTTTATATTGATTTTAGTTGATCTTTTAACTATTCATATTTATTGTCTACAGAAGATTAGAAAACCATTCAGTTGCAGCTTTGCCTGAATAAAAACTGTCCCAGAAAGCTTACAATGGCATTCTTACATATTGTTAACATATTTTCACAATTCAGAACTTTTTTCCAATCTTTTATAAAATTATTTATATCTAGGAGTATATGCATCACTAACACTAGACTGTGTACTATGGACCTTTAACTAGCAAATGACTGGGCAAGATTTGCCCTTAAAAGGATTGAGATTAACAACAACAACAAAATAATCCATTTGCCTTTTGCTCTAATCCCCTATAGTCATGAGCATTGTAGTCTGTGTTTGTAAGACATTATTACCAACATACATATAGCTCTTGAGTCACAGACGACTTCTGAACAGTTTTGAGTGTGGCTCCATTATCAAGCCGACATCACTGGATTGGCAACAAAAATGTAGGTATTTCAAATACTCTGCTAAAGGGACTTCAAGACTGTCTTGGGAGCGAGCTGCATACTTACTCAGCTCTGTCCAACTGTGAAGCAATATAACATGTAATAGCTGTTGATATTTCCCTTCTCTGGAGCATCTTTCTTATGGCTTTATGTTATACAGCTAGTAGAGATGGGCCACATGTAGATACATATATTATTACACAGGAGCTGCCTTGGTGTAAATGTCCAGTTTTTAGTTAATAAAAAAGAGACTTTTTTTTTTTAAGAAATTGTGCTTCTAGATTCAATTCCTCTTGCAAATTCTAAAGTATTTTACGAAGTCACAGAAAGCAGTCAACTTCTGGAGCGCACTACTGTTTTTCCACGACTACAGCTGGCTGCATTCCAGCCCAATATATTGACTCATGAACTCAGTGCCCCCCTGTTATTCTTATAAAATCTTGTTCTTGTGTGTGAGTCAAAAGCTTAGGATTCTCTTAAACAATAAACTTCTAGAGTCTCGTTCTTGGTTGTCAGCTAATCATCTGTGAACTCCCTGCAAATATTTAAAAAACAAGCCAGAACAGTTGTGTTGACTCAACAGTGCACTATACCACCTTTCAGTCAGGTAAGGTACACAAGAGGAGTCTCTCTCATTAAAAACACTGCCAAAGGGCCAAATTCTTGCCCTTTCTGGCAATCCAGAAGAATAGCTCTATTAGATGCTTTAAAATTTAGAGAAATGTCTTAAATCTTTGGCAATCTTACTTGCTTCTACTTGTGCAGGCAGGCTCTAGCACCCTTTATCCCCTTCAAATGAAATCCTAATCACATGGGAACACAGACAAATGAAGGCCGCTTACCAAAAATTCTACTATCTTTCCTTTTTATAATTCTAAATATCAAAGTCCTCTTAAAAATGTTACTTTCACTAATTTCATCTTAATAGTTTTCATGCATTGATTGTTACATATGCACAAACATTTCGATTTGTACAGACAGATCATAACCAATTATTTTAGCATTCTATAGATTCAACAGCAAGCCCAAAAATTTATCAACAGCTATGGAAATAAAGTGCACCAATTTTTTGCAGGAGAATTTAGACAAGCAAATTCAGACTGCATATAAACATCCATGGGTGTAAAAACTTTTAGAAGATGCTTGTGAAAAATACGGTTCTTATCGGAGGTTCAACAGGGTAGGCATTCCCTACTGTTTGGAATCAAAAAGCTACAGTCTTTGTCACCTGTTCTTCAGTTTTGAGGAAATTTATATCTGAGTTTTAGTAAAGCAACTTTAGACGTCACCAGCTTTCAATTCTTTGATATCCTAACCAGTTGTAGCTTGTCAAACAATATTCAGAAATATTTCCTGTAACATTAATCAATAAATCATTTCACAAATATGATCCTAGAAAAAGCATACAGTATCATATTTGCGTGAAGGCACCAAAGTTCAGAGATAAGGCAGCTGACAAACTGACAGAAACACCAAATTTCAAGATACAAAAATTATAGTTTAGTATAAATATAAATTGTAAAACATTTCCTATCTTTATTAAGCAGTCTTACTTTCTATGAAGCTGCTCTAGATTATGCAGCTAAGAACAGAATTAGTCTCAGAGAAAAGGGAATGAAATACACTCATATTCTCTGACATACTGTATGTAGTTTTTTTGCAATGAAAGCACAACTTTCCCCTCACTTTTTGCTCTTAAAACTGTAAGGCAGAATTCTCTTTCCATGGCTTACAGAAGGAAAATTAACTAACATGCACAAGCACATGACTCCACCCTAGCCTCCCATTTTAGGCTGCACCCACTCCCAAAATAGCAGTGCTTGTGCCACTCAGCGTCAGTTCACTCAGCAGCAGCTCTGCTGCATACATTTTTATAATGGACTGTAGACACAAGAAGGGCAGTATTTTATTAACTGTGTGAATAGTAAAAATATGAATTTTAATTTACAGTTGGATAAAAAAACCAAGCATGTTTACCTCAGAAATGTAATATTTGCTTACAAGAAGTTTGAGAATGAATACAATTAAACACATATTTTAGCTCTGCCCATGCAAATGTGAGCAGCCTTCAGCAATCTTCTTTGTTATCTGTACTTATTCGTTACTTCAACACATAATTATTTTAAAAATATCATGATGACATGATGTCGTTGCAGAATATTACCTGGTATTCATTTGAAAACTAATCTCTGTCAGCTCTCCCATGAAATAGAAGAAATAAGATTTTCTATGAATAAACCCCACCCAGTCAAAGTAACATTTCTCCTACTATATAGCAACTTCCTTCGCTCCAAAAACTTGGAAACAAATCAAAACCTCTCTAAAAATACTGTTTTTCTTTTACCACATAAGTAAGCAGAGGCAAAGATAGTTTAGGTGATTTAAGTGTGACTATAATCCAACAACCCATTATAAACATTATATTACACTATCTTTCCAGAAAGCGCCTAAGGAGTCAGGCAATTATACTTGATTGCAGATGTATTTGTCATACTATTCCCAAAAGATATTATGAAACACTGTTCTGTTTTTTAAATCTTCAGATTTATGATCAATAATAATGTTGATTAACTTAATTAATGACATTTAAATCTTATTGCCACATACAAACAAACTAGTTTGCAGACCTTATGACGATACATTATAGTTTCTTTTGGCTCTTCTATTAAGAAGTGTAACACTGGTTCATAAACGTGGTTAATTTCCAGAGATAGCGGCTTTGCCATATCACAGGCATTCTGAGTCTTGTATAATTAAAAGATGAAATTCCTCTGAGGTGAGTGCTTTTTAGACCTAGAAACACCAGGATGGCAGAATGTCTCTTGGATCCAATAATAAGGTATTTGCTCTGGCAACGATTGAAAAAGTGTGTTCATTATCCCACTAACAACTACAAAGGAGTAAAAATACAACAACTCCAGAAATGGTTAATTATACATTGTAGTACATGCATAGTCTTTTGAGTTACTCACATCAACAGGAAATACAGCAGATAATATAGCAAACACTGTGTAGGGGATGTAAACAGCATTATCGTTAAAGAAATATTAATGACCTCTTCTTTCAGGAATCTGCCTTGATTTCCTATGAAGGGAATGATAGCTCAAGATAGAGAAATGTGATGAAACAGTGGAGGATATGTTTCTCAACCGAGTAGGAACAGGAGTTTTCTGGATGAAGATAAAGGGGTTTTGACTTAATCAATAGGAGCAAAATAAACAGGAATAGAGGAAAAGATTTGATACTGAAAATTTCCATGCAATTTTTATTTTCCAAAGTTTCAGAAATTTACTTTCCCTTTTATCTTCAGCAATCTCAATGTTACTTGAAGAAATTTATGTCCCAAATTTGTCTCTGTCTTTTTTTGTTTGGAAGATTAGGTTGATAGCTACATCAATGACAGAGCTAACCATCAATAGAAAATGAACCCCCTGGATTTCAAAGAAGCTTTGGAAAACCAAGAAAAATCAAATTCAATCTAATAAAACCAAGAATAATTTCTGGACTACAACGTGATTCTGAAACTATGTATCAACAAAGGTGAATTTTACATCACATTCTAATTCTCAGACTCGGAGCAAATTTTATTTCAGAAAGAATGCAATTTCAAAAGTGCAATGACTATACTCTCCATGAAAAGGTCTGTCTTTCTTGTATTATTATTAACTAATGTACTAACAGACTTCAAACAATTTTTGGATTGATTCTGTTCAAATGCCATCAAATTCTCTTTCGCCCTGCCATTAACAGACTTTGTCCTTTTATCTTTATCTTCCCATCTCAGTTTTCTACAATTCCTAATTTTCAGTTCATTTGAAGTGTCATTTCTGGGTTTTATATTTGTATTGTATATACGGTACAATGAACATTTACTTAATTTTTCTCATTTTCCTTTCATCAATTTTCCTCTCATCAATTTTCCTCTTAATTTTTTTTTCAAGTAAAAAATTTGGGAGCAACAAAGAAATAAAACAGAGAAACTGTAATGATGACCATATCCTCCTACTGACTTATGCTGAAGGCAAAAGAAAAGGTATCGAGCAATTAGTAATAACTAAAGTATATTTATATTACTTTAATACTATATCCCATTGTCAAACTTTGCACGTTTTCTATTGTTGTCATGAGGACACTGATGTGAATGCAAGACAAAAAACTTTCCTAAATGGAATGCCACAGACCATGGATCCAAATTTAAGCCTAACCACCGAATGAATCTGGGATCCAATTCTAACAGCAGAATGTTTCCTTAACACCATAGCAGGCATGACTTCAGTACTGACTCAGCTATAATGATGAAACCTATTAAACCACCGACATCCTTTCTCGTAATACGATGAATTTTTCTTACACATCTCCCATTCAAGTACAGACGAGGACCAGCTCTGCTTAGTTTCTGAGATATTACATGATCCTACCTCAAGCACAAAAGCATTTAAACTAACATGCTTATTAGCTTTCTTAATGTTAAAGTGATTAACATGTTACCTCTTGCTAATTTTGTGACTCAAAGAACAAGACATTCGGCATTGCTAATTCTGGAGTTTTGTTAGATGTATTTACTTTTGGCAATATTGCAGCAACTGCAACCTATATGAAATGAGATGCTAAATGAGATACCTATAAAAATCTATAAAAAACTTTTTCAAGACCTAAATATATATATTTTAATTACAGAGATGTAGTAGTATATGTGTAATAAAGCAAATTATTACCTCAAGCCTTATAATATACTCAATGCTACCACTGATTATCTAATGACTAAATCTATTAATTTAGATACCCATAATTTATGTTTATAAGTTCTATATTAAGTCTCTTTTCTGTTCTTGAATACTTGTTCCCTAGTGAAGATGCCTTGCATGTGGATATTGGGCATTACTAAACAGACATGCTGGCAGACCTGAAGTCATGCCGCTTGTATGTTACGCTGAGGTAAACCAACTTTGGACAAAAAAAGTGCACAGGCTAACCAACCTTGTTGAATGGTTGGACTCCTTAGTCTGGGCACACTATCATGCTAACATACCTGCATGGCTTTTGGATGCCACACAGGGTTTCTTAGCTCGGCAACAGCACAGAATTAATGCTTCTGAGTCAGAGCTAGATCGTGGCTGGCTATCTTGGACTACGGGCATAAAAACCTGGGTCTGTCTGCACAGACATGCCCAGACTCATTATAGTAAAGATTTCAAAATGGTTATAATATATTTTATGATCTTGAAATAAATATATAGGGCCAAATACTACTCTTACTTACACAAGGGCAAATCAGGAGTAACTCATTATTTCCATATTTAATTTGGAACTTCAGGTCTGCTTCTCCAAATTTGCACCAGTGCCACTGAAAGAAAGATCTGCTCCTATAACTTGGAGGTGGCAGAAGCAACCACTCATCCATTTCAGAAGAGATTCTGGTTCAACTTATACTAATATTTACCCTTAAGATAGCAACATAACGATAGAGGACCATAAATTTTTAACAAAAAGAGAGAGATTTGCTGAATAAAGTAGGATTAATGTTACTGTTTAGTTTAGTTACTTATTTGATCTTAGAATGTGAAAGACACAAGGGTTATGGATGTGTTAGAAACCACAGAAGCGCCTGAGAATGGTCACGTAGGAATTAGGGTTTCTCCCCCTGGAAAGGTGGCGGGATCAATAGCCCATCTCAAGTGCATCTACACCAATGCATGCAGCATGGGCAACAAACAGGAGGAGCTGGAAGCCATTGTGCAGCAGGATAGCTATGATATAGTTGCCATCATGGAAACTCGGTGGGATGACTCACACAACTGGAGTGCTGCAATGGATAGCTATAAAGTCTTCAGAAGGGATAGGCAAGGAGGGAGAGGTGGTGGGGTAGCCCTGTACATTAGGGAGTGTTTTGATTGTCCAGAGCTTAATGATGGTGATGATAGGGTTGAGTGTTTATGGGTAAGAATCAGGGGGAAGGCCAACAAGGCAGATATCATGGTGGGAGTCTGTTATAGACCACCCAACCAGGATGAAGAGGCAGACGAAATATTCTATAAGCAGCTGGGAGAAGTCTCACAATCACTAGCCCTTGTTCTCGTGGGGGACTTCAACTTACCAGACGTCTGCTGGAAATACAATACAGCGGAGAGGAAACAGTCTAGGAGGTTCCTGCAGGGTGTGGAAGATAACTTCCTGACACAGCTGGTGAGGGAGCCAACAAGGGGAGGCACCCTGCTGGACCTGTTGTTTGTGAACAGAGAAGGACTTGTGGGTGATGTGACGGTTGGAGGCTGTCTTGGGCATAGTGATCATGAAATGATAAGAGTTTTCAGTTCTTGGAGAAGTAAGGAGGGGGGTCAGTAGAACTGCTACCTTGGACTTCCGGAGGGCAGACTTTGGCCTGTCTAGGAGACTGGTTGACACAGTCCCTTGGGAAGCAGTCCTGAAGGGCAAAGGAGTCCAGGAAGGCTGGACATTCTTCAAGAAAGAAATCTTAAAGGCGCAGGAGAAGGCCGTCCCCATGTGCTGAAAGATGAGCTGGTGGGCAAGAAGACCAGCCTGGCTGAACAGAGGGATTTGGCTGGAACTCAGGAAAAAAAGGAGATTTATGACCTTTGGAAGAAAGGGCAGGCAACTTAGGAGGACTACAAAGATGTTGTGAGGTTATGCAGGGAGAAAATTAGAAGGGCCGAAGCCCAATGAGAACTTAATCTGGCTGCTGCCGTAAAAGACAATAAAAAATGTTTCTATAAATACATCAGCAACAAAAGGAGGGATAAGGAGAATCTCCCCCCTTTATTGGATGCGGGGGGAAACATAGTGACAAAGGATGAGGAAAAGGCTGAGGTACTTAATGCCTTCTTTGCCTCAGTCTTTGATAGTCAGACCAGTTCTTCGCTGGGTGCCCAGACCCCTGAGCTGGAAGACAGGGACGGGGAGCAGAATGATGCCCCCATAATCCAAGGGGAAATGGTTAGTGACCTACTACACCACTTAGACACACACAAGTCTATGGGGCTGGATGTCATCCACCCAAGAGTACTGAGGGAGCTGGTGGAAGTGCTCATCAAGCCACTTTCAATACTTTATCAGCCAGTTCTGGCTAACTGGGGAGGTCCCAGTTGACTGGAGATTAGCAAATGTGACACCCATCTACAAGAAGGGCCAGAAGGAGGATCTGGGGAACTACAGCCCTGTCAGTCTGAAGTCAGTGCTGGGGAAGGTTATGGAGCAGATCATCTTGAGTGCCATCACGTGGCACGTCCAGGACAAACAGGTGCTCAGGCCCAGTCAGCATCGGTTTAGGAAAGGCAGGTCCTGCTTGACTAACCTGATCTCCTTCTGTGACAAGGTGACCCGCTTACTGGATGAGGGAAAGCTGTGGATGTTGTCTACCTAGACTTTAGTAAAGACTTTGACACCGTTTCCCACAGCATTCTCCTGGAGAAACTGGCTGCTCATGGCTTGGATGGGTGTATGCTTCACTGGGTAAAAGACTGGCTGGATGGCCGGGCCCAAAGAGTGGTGGTGAACGGAGTTAAATCCAGTTGGTGGCTGGTCACAAGCAGTGTTCCCGCGGGCTCAGAATTGGGGCCAGTTCTGTTCAATATCTTTATCAATGATCTGTACAAGGGGATCAAGTGCACCCTCAGTAAGTCTGCAGATGACACCAAGTTGGGCGGGAGTGTTGATCAGCTTGAGCGTAGGAAGGCTCTGCAGAGGGACCTGGACAGGCTGGATCGATGGGCCAAGGCCAATTGTATGAGGTTCAACAAGGCTCAGTGCTGGGTCCTGCACTCGGGTCACAGCAACCCCATGCAACGCTACAGGCTTGGGGAAGAGTGGCTGGGAAGCTGCCTGGCAGAAAAGGACCTGGCGGTGTTGGTCGACAGCCACCTGAATATGAGCCAGCAGTGTGCCCAGGTGGCCAAGAAGGCCAATGGCATCCTGGCTTGTATCAGAAATGGTGTGGCCAGCAGGACTAGGGCAGTGATCGTCCCCTGTACTCGGCACTGGTGAGGCCACACCTCGAATACTGTGTTCAGTTTTGGGCCCCTCACTACAAGAGAGACATTGAGGGGCTGGAGCATGTCCAGAGAAGGGCAACGAAGCTGGTGAAGGGTCTAGAGCAGAAGTCTTATGAGGAGCGGCTGAGGGAACTGGGGTTGTTTAGCCTGGAGAAAAGGAGGCTGAGGGGAGACCTTATAGCTCTCTACAACTGCCTGAAAGGAGGTTGTAGAGAGGTGGGTGTCTCTTCTCCCAGGTAACAAGCCATAGGACAAGAGGAAATGGCCTCAAGTTGCGCCAGGGGAGGTTTAGATTGGATATTAGGAAAAATTTATTCACCCAAAGGGTTGTCAAGCATTGGAACAGGCTGCCCAGGGAAGTGGTTGAGTCACCATCCCTGGAGGTATTTAAAAGACATGTAGATGTGGTGCTTAGGGACATGGTTCAGTGGTGGACTTGGCAGTGCTACGTTAACGGTTGGACCTGATGATCTTAAAGGTGTTTTCCAACCTAAATGATTCTGTGATTCTATGATTCTAGGACTAATTAAGGGTGGCTAGAATATGTCAAGAACAGGCAAATTATTAAAGATCCCCCTTACCTCTCCCCTACACCTCCTAATGCCACCAATTCCAGTTTTATTCTTTTAGTTCCAATCTTGCTACTAGACAAATGATTGCTCCCACTCTCTTTATGTGTGGCATCCTTAATGGATAAGAAAATATTTCTGCCTTCCTTCTTTCATTCTTTCTTTCCTCATTTTCCCTTAACTTCTCAGATTCCACTTTGATAGTCTTCTAGAGATTTTAAGTACCCTGCGTATCAGCGACGCTTAGATGTTAATTAGTGTACCAAGGTCATTCTGACAGAAGGACCAGAAGTAATGTTTGTTTTGAAACCGAGTGCTCTGTTTAAATCTGTTTATTTCTGTACTAACTCTAGGCACTTTGAGTTGTCACAATGACTCAGAGCAAAGTTGCAAAGCCTCACTTCTACAAAGAGATTAGTCACTTTGTTTTTTTGCACTGAGCTGCTCTGAGTCAGCTTCAAATTGTTGCACATAGAGTACCTGGGTACATCTTCAGATGGTGCAGGTAACTTTAGTGCAAATTTCGGGAAGAAAAGCAGTCTCTGTATATCTGAGCAAATAATTGACTACGCCTGCCTTCTCTAATATCCCCAAATAAGAACCAGGTTTTAGAATGAAAGAAATGGTAACAGTGTGAATGTTTATTTACATTTTGTCCCTTAGTCAAGGAGAAACTTTAGGGTTAGCAGCCTGAGTTTAATAAACTCTGAGTATACTAAACAATCGGTTGAGCTGTGCTCTTAATTCATTAACTATTTCAGGGATTAAAAATTTAGACACCAAAAGGTTTACTTTATTTTTTGTCCTTTAAGTAACTGGAAATATTTCTTCTACCTTTTAATTTCAGCAAAACTGAGAACTAGGTTTACACAATTAGGCCAGCTGCTTTATTTGACTGTACACAGTGATTCTAAGTTTACCATGATTCTAAACAAGTGACTCACTTGTATACACCTGTTCTTTATTGATTGTCTGAGCTATATATCTTTTCTTTTACTGGATGTACATATATTTGTAGTGTGTGTATATATATATGTGAATGTATGTGTGTGAATCCATATTGTTAATTTTATAATGACTGGAGTTGATGTGGTATATTCTTTAGTCTGTACACTGTATATCATCTAAATACAATTCACACCATTTACATTGTATGTCAAAACTCAGTGTATTTGCAACATAGAATGTGAAAATGAAGTGTATTACTATTGTATAAATATTTTTACATCTATAGATGTAAACTCTATAAACTCAATAGAAAAATACAGTAACCCAAATTGTCTCTCTAGCCAAGAATATCTTCCTGATGCTTTTTGGAGAAAAAAACCACAAGAGACATCTTAGAAGAAACTGTCAGATTTCTCTGAATCACACAGCTGTATTAATGTATTTATGTGGGTCCACAGAGAAGCACGTAAAAATAACATGAATGCTAAAAGTAGTGAACTTCAGAGAAGGAAGGAGAAGGAAGATGACCCGATCGAGTTGCCAGTTATGACAAATTAGTGTTGCTCTAAGGCCATTTTGAGTTATTTCTACCTGTATGAGGCCTGTATTTGCTCCGCTCTCCTAACAGTATGTTAGTTACCTTTTCATAATGGCCCTCCTTACTTGTTTTGCTTTTCTTCAGACCATTTGACACATCCTGCTGTTTTACTAGGCATTCAGAAGGCTTTAGCATGCCCTCTAATCATAGCATACTGAAGAACAAGGAAATGTTCATGTCTTGATTCAAACTAAAATATTAATGCCACTAAATTATTTTCCAGAGAAATACTGTGGCAATTTATTTTTATTTCATTTATTTTCTAGAGAAAGTATTATGGCCAACACCCCTCGTGTAACAGCGTAATCACTGTATGAAGGAATCACATCAAATATGACTTTTTCTGCACATTTCCTTGCTCCCTGTCTATATTCTGACTTATTTAACAACTATTAACTACTTATTATCAAACTAACAATAGGCATTTAAATATGTAAATAAGAATAAACATAGGGGTATTATCTGTTGCATTTGTTCATTCTGTAAACTTATTTATGTCATTTACATGTATACCCTTGATTTTGTTCTGTAACTACCCATCTAAATGACAACCAAAACCAGTAATGAATTCTATAAATTTATTTGGGACATAATTTATGTGTAAGACTATGAAATACAGTTTCATTACATCATACAATGCTTTTATGTTGAAGGGATTAGCATCCAATGCCATGTTCACTTTGCAAGATTCAAAAAGAGTTGAGATTTGGAATATGAACACTTCAGAATCTGATTTAAGAAGCAACACCAGAATGTTCGGCAAGATTTTGAAATCATCTGAACACTATTCCTTTATAAACTGCTTGGAGATGAGAAATATATTGCTATGAAATGAAGTGATACAAATGCATACCTTGTATATTTTATCTTCAGGAGTTTTAGGATAGGAGTTTTGGAGAAGTTTTTATTAAAAAAAATGAAGAAGTACGTTATTTCAAAATATATCAAATGCCTTTATGAAAAAAGAGAGGTAAGCCTGTTCTAATCTAGTATGAAATGTAATTTAGAGACCCGCTGCCCCTGTATTGTTATTTATTCTTCATATTGTGGTAAAGGTCATTATGCTGCATATTGTACAAATACACAGAAATAACAGTGAACTGCCAACAGTACTAAGTAACAGAATATTCTATTACTGAAAGCACAGTAGTAAGGGAAGCCCTGAAAGGCATTAAGTGATGGATTTTGCACTGATACAACATATTTACACACACTCTTTCCTCTCCCCTACTCTCACTCACATCAAGCCATGGGAATAGGGGAAAATTACCCTATTCTCCAAGATGTATCAGTACCAAGAAGTGTTGAGTTAATCTATACTGATGTATTAAAAATAAGTACAATATAAACCAAATCATACAAATGATGTCACAATTATCTAAGAAGGCACTATAGATAATGCCTCTTCTCAGAACTCCATAAAACTGTGAATAATACTATGGAAGCAGACTAACACTTGTTCACTGGCCACATGGTATGCCAGTCACAGAGACTGCCTAGATCAGGTTTGTCAGTTTTACCTTCTACACCATAAGGGTGTATCTTTCAGAATGACTGTTAGGTTCCTAAAAAACACAGGCACATCATAATTTTTATAATTATGATAATTTATTACTCAAGTCTATTCTTAATTTTTTGTAAAGTGATGGAAAGTCAAGCTTGGCAAGCATAAAAGATTAACAAGAATAACAGAACAGCCCTGACAATTGAATATCAGGAGACAGAGCAAATACTCAGTGACAATCTCCTGTTGTTTAAATTTATTGCAACATATTTTTTTCCTGGCTTTATTATAAACTATTTGCTTTTGTAAAAATTTTTAATTGTTGTGAAAACTACTTGTGAATCTGTGAAAGCTCTTTCTGAAGAACAAACGTAGGTGTAAGGATCATACAGAACGGAATTTCAATTGCACAATCTAATATTTGTGTTTGTGAGCAGCTACTTACCCAAGCAGTCCTACAGGCTAAACTGAAGAAACTGATATTTCCTCATGCATTTCCTCCTGTATTGATAGGTGCATAATTTGTCCCTTAAGTACATGGTTCAGGTAAAATTTTCTTAAAATTTCACTACAATAGTATAGATGTCTAATATTGAAATGACCAATTTCAACATACGCTATCCTATCTATCTTAGATTTTCCTCCTTCATAAACCAGGAAAGAAAATAAATACTATTCACTGCCAGGCTTCACATAGAATTACTGTTGCTACCAAATTAGGAATTCTAAATGTTTGATTCCTACTAGGTTACCAGAATTATTAACCTCTTTAACCATTAAGAACAATGGACCTTTGCATTGCTAGCTGCTCTAATACTAACAAATGAATACTTTAATATCAATTATTTACAGGTAAATCACTGCTCATCTGTAAAATCTGACTGAATCTGTTAAAAGTCATTGCAGAGCTTATTTAGCTGATCAGCTGATTATTTGCTTATGCTATTCTTAAATTCAACACACAGGAAATATTTATTTTTGTTAATTTGCATGTGAGCACAACTCATTTTTTGAAAAAAATTACCAAGAACTCAGATTTGTTTAATCTTATTTTAATTGGTGATTATTAGTCTTGCCCAATCTGCCTGGAATCAAGCTCAAACAGTACTTTGCAAACCATGTAGGTGTTGCTGATATATTCTCTCACTGCCACAGATTTGCTTCCTATAGGATGAAAAGTGAATGCCCAAGGAACAAGCATTAGTTTCAGACCTGAGAAGTGAGTACAGTGTCCCACCTACCTACAAATGAGTAGTAAAACATACTTAATACACCAGGCATCTGATGGTCACAAAGTTCCGGATGGAAGTTGTAAGGCATTCTTGCATTCTACTGTGTCATCATGCCATCCTTCCTGAAAGCTACACTAAGGGCGCTGTATTAATGAGCAAACCTCAAAGAGACATTATTTCCCTCCATGAGCAAGCAGAGAAGTTGGGGGAAATTGGGTTGGAAGTAAACATAATCGTCATTTTGCTCCCTTCTGTGTCAGCCTTTGCTGACTGGACATGAGAGAGGGAATATGCTTCATCTGGCAAAGGGCTGATAGCACACTCCCCACTTGTGCAATGCTACAGCTCAGGGGAAATATGATTCAGAGGACTGTCTCTGAGTCATACGTTCTTTCTGAGCTCCTTCTGAACTGGTAAGGCTACGTTTTGTCCCATACTTGGAACTACGAGCAAAGATTCCATCCTACCCTACATTTTGAAATGTGTCAAGGAATTCGGAAGCACTAACTTTGCGAGGGGCACCAACACGCATTATTCTCTACTGATCATTACTTCACCTCACAATAATTGAGCAAGACTAATATATTTTATATTAGCAAAAAAGCAACCATCCGCTGCTAATGACTTTAAAACAGCATATTTAGCATCTGTATTTTCTAAAATGTCTGTAGTGTCCTGCTACACGTTTAAGATAATTACATATCTCATATATATAGAAGATATATCCATCATACATATGGAAAGTTGAGACATTAATTACCTAAAGTTTACAGAAATCTTATCTCATAGAATCATGGACTGGCCCGCAGCAAGCGGCACATCCTGGCGTCCGGGGGTTTTCCTCAGGCAGGGAAGCGCCAGGGCAGCGGGCAGACCCGCCGGGAGCCGGCGGCTCTCGCGAGAGGCGCTGACGAGGCCTGGGCGTTGCCAGGGCAACCGCGCCCCCCCCCCGCCCCCCCCCCCCCCCGAGTAGCCTGGGGAGCGCTGGGAACAGAGCGTGGCGCGGCAGTTTGCGCGGGAAGGGTGTCGTCACCCTACCGGCTCAAGAGGTGAGCTCAGTTGGTGGTCATCACCATGCCAGAAGGGGCTTAGCTACGGTATCCACCCGGCAGAAAAGCCATGTCCTCTGCACTCACCAGAATGGCTGTGGCAACCCAGCCAGAGCTCCCACAAAAACATGCAGCCGCCCAGGTCTCCGGCTGCAGGGCGTGCCAGAGGCTTTCACTGGTAACGGATGGCAGGAGTGAGAACAGCTGTATGAGGTGTGACCGAGTGGGTGATCTGCTCAGCCTGGTGGCAGAGCTATGAGAGGAAGTAGAAAGTTAAGGAGCATCAGGGAGCCTGAGAAAGAGACTGGTGGAACCAAGCTCTGCCCTCCCTGAGACAGAAACAGGAAGAGCCACCAGAAAAATCCCAAGATCAAGGGGATCCTGTATCCTCCCCCCGCCAGGCTGAAGGCAGTAGCTTAAAGGAAAGGAGTGAATGGAGGCAAGTCCACGCTCAGGGAAAACCCCCTCCTTGCCCACCTCGCCTTCCCAGGTGCTCCTGTACAGCAGGTACGAGGCTCTGGATGCGGAAGGCCAGTCAATGGATGATGCGGATGACAGTCCATCTACACCAGAGGTGTTGCCATGGTCAGAAAGGCCTACCCCCTGTATCACGTCCACCTCCACAAGGAAGAAAAGATGGGTTGTAGTTGTAGGTGACTCCCTTCTGAGGGGAACAGAGGGTCCAATATGCCAGACAGACCCTCCTCTTAGGAAAGTCTGCTGCCTCCCTGGGGCCCAGGTTAAGGACATCACTAGGAAACTTCCGAGCCTGGTGTGGCCCTCGGACTATTACCCATTATTGCTCTTCCATGTGGGTGGTGATGAAGTTGCAATGCATAATCCAAGGGTAATCAAAAGAGACTTCAGGGCCTTGGGACGGTTGGTAAGGGAATCTGGAGCACAGGTAGTTTTTTCCTCTATCCTTCCAGTTGCGGGCAGTGACATTGAAACAAACAGACGCACCCAGTCTATTAATACATGGCTCCGTGGCTGGTGTCACTGCCACAATTTCAGGGTTTTTGATAATGGAATGGTCTACATGGCATCAGGCCTGCTGGCATTGGATGGTATTCACCTTTCTCAAAGGGCGAATAGGGTCTTTGCTCATGAGCTAGTGGGGCTGACTGACAGAGCTTTAAACTAGACTTGAAGGGGGAGGGAGATAATATCAGGCTCGCCCGTGACAAGCTGTGGGATGACACGCCAAGGTTAGAGGGACAGGGTGCTAGTGAGGGCCCTCAGCCTGTTGCTCTGAGATGTGCTGGCTACACTGGAGCACACCTGAAGTCTCATGGAGACGAGCCAGGGGCTCCTGAGGTAATCGGAGCAAACAGGGGAACAGCAGTGAAACACCTCAAAGGATTTAAGGCATGTTCCTCTAAGAAGGTGACATGGCTGACAGCCCAGCTGCAGTGCCTCTACACCAGTGCACGCAGCATGGGCAACAAACAGGAGGAGTTGGAAGCCACTGTGCTGCTAGAAAGCTACGACCTGGTTGCCATTACTGAAACTTGGTGGGATGAATCCCGTGACTGGAGTGCGGCTATCGATGGCTACAGGCTGTTCAGAAGGACAGGAGAGGAAGGAGAGGCAGAGGGGTTGCCCTCTACATCAAGAAATGGATAGATTGTGAAGATCACTTATATTCTTCAAATATTTCTTACATAATGTGGTGGGTTGACCTTGGTTGGACACCAGGTGCCACCAAGCTGCTCTATCACTCCCCTCCTCAGCTGGACAGGGGAGACAAAATATAACGAAAGGCTCCTGAGTCAATGTAAGGACAGGGAGAGATCACTCACTAATTACCGTCATGGCCAAAACAGACTTGACTCAGGGAAATTAATGTATTGCAAATCAAATCAGAGTAGGGTAAGGAGAAATAAAAAACAAATCTTAAAAACTCCTTTCCCCCACCCCTCCCTTCTTCCCAGGCTCAACTTCACTCCTGATTTCTCTACCTCCTCCCCCTGAGCGGCACAGGGGGACAGGCAATGGGGGTTGCGGTCAGTTCATCACGTGTTGTCTCTGCCATCCTTCCTTCTCACACTTTTTCCCTGCTCCAGCGTGGGGTCCCTCCCACAGGAGACAGTCCTCCATTAACTGCTCCAGCATGGGTCCTTTCCACGGGCTGCAGTTCTTCACAAACTGCTCCAGCATGGGTCCCTTCCATGGGGTGCAGTCCCTCAGGAAAAGACTGCTCCAGTGTGGGCTCCTCTCTCCACAGGTCCACAGGTCCTGCCAGGAGCCTGCTCCAGCACAGGCTCTCCATGGGGTCACAGCCTCCTTCGGGCACATCCACCTGCTCTGGCGTGGGGTCCTCCACGGGCTGCAGGTGGCTATCTGCTCCACCATGGACCTCCATGGGCTGCAGGGGGACAGCCTGCCTCACCATGGTCTTTGCCATGGGCTGCAGGGGAATCTCTGCTCTGGCACCTGGAGCACCTCCTCCCCCTCCTTCTTCCCTGACCTTGGTGTCTGCAGGGCTGTTCCTCTCACATATTCTCACTCCTCTCTCCCAGCTGCTATTGTGCAGCAGTTCTTTTTCCCCCTTCTTGAGGGGGAAAAAGAGAGAAAGAACTCTATTCCCCCTTCTTGAGGATGTTATCCCAAAGGGGCTACCACCGTCATTGATGGGCTCAGCTTTGGCCAGCGGTGGGCCCATCTTGGAGCTCGCTGGCATTGCTCTATTGGGCATGGGGGAAGCTTCTGGCATCTTCTCACAGAAGCCACCCCTGTAGCCTCCCTGCTACCAGAACCTTGCCACACAAACGCAATACATTCCACCCCTTGCCTCGGTGAATCACATATTTAAGAATTACCATTAAAATACACATTCATCACAAACTTTACTTACATCAACAAAAAGAATTCCCCACACCAAAATCAAAATAACATCATCACAACGCCGACAAAAGTGGACAATTTACACACAATCTACCCCTCATCCCTTCACCACAATTACAACAACTGAAATTCCCCGCAATCATTCCACTCTTCGCTCTCTAAATGTTCAGTCCATGTTTGGCCCATTACCTCTCCCAGTTATTATCCTTATCTGGAATTCCTCATGTCCCTGTTCAGAAGCCAAAAAGGACTTTTTTTTTTGAGGCGAGGAAATAATCCCACTGCATTTTGTTGCTACAGATTGCTAAAAGTACTATAAACCCTGTTGACGCAGTGCATCAGCCCAGTCCTTTGGAACAGTCAGTGATCAGCACAAGGTCTTCCCAAGTGGTTATACCTCCAGAACCTGCTCAGTTGTGCAAGTCAGAGCAGCGACCCTTGTCTTTGCCAGTGGGACCTGTAGTGGCATCGCTTGGAAATCAGACTCCGACACCAAATAGTACAGGAAGTGCGCAATCAGCACCTAGACGCAGTCTCACTTCTCCAAGCCATGTCAATCTTTCTCCAAACACAGTACCAGATTTTTCTTACTCAAGCAGTGAGGATGGTTTCTATGATGCTGGTGAATTCTATCACAGCAGTTCTTCCCCAAAGCGATGTATGGACTCTTCAGGGTCTGCTGCAGTCCTGACTCGCAGCAGCGCAGGAAGTAGTCTGAAACGTCCAGATACCACAGGGTCCCTCAATTCTTCCATGGCTAATGGGACAAATGATGCTGATCTCTTCGACCCTCCTGATGATCAAGATGATGATGGGGAAGGAGAATCAGTGGAAGAACATAAAAGTGTATCATGCACCTATTGTCGCAAGTGAGACTAGGAATGGATCTAACAAAGGTGGTTCTTCCAACTTTTATCCTGGAAAGAAGATCACTGTTGGAAATGTATGCTGACTTTTTTGCACATCCAGACTTACTTACCACAGAGGCGCTACCACCGTTGCCAGTTGGCTCAGCCTTGGCCAGCGGCGGGTCCGTCTTGGAGCCAGCTGGCATTGGCTCTATTGGGTATGGGGGAAGCTTCTCGCAACTTCTCACAGACACCACCCCTGTAGCCCCCCCACTACCAAAACCTTGCCACACAAACCCAATACAGTCACTTGCCTAGATTATGATGAACACCGTATTTTGACTTTTCCTAATGGTTATAGAAGGTCTTTTCTCACTGTGCATGGACAGAACTTGGTGGAGAATACAGGCATTTTGCATCACCTTCACCCATATGGCCCGTGTGCACAGGACGTCCACTGGATCTCTGGAGACCTCATCATTGCCTAGGTCACTGTAGATGACTTCCAGCACTGCTAAGTCTCTCAGGTATTGGATGCCTTCATCCGCAGTTGTCCACTTTCCTGGGTAGTTCACAAGATCTTCCTTGAACAGATATCTTGCCCTCACACTTGAGAGGAGCGGTCTCCAGAGACTGCAAATCACTGCCTCTTTTCCAACTCCTCTCTCAATTCCCTGGTTTCTAGCAAGGGATCCCAGCTGTTGGGCTTCCTTATTTTCCAGTTGCTGACTGTTGGTCATCTTATCCCAGCATTGGAGCAGCCAGGCAGCAATCTGCTCACCTGGCTGGCAGCTGTCATCTTTCCACATGTCTTGAAGTTCTAACAAGGTCAGGGACTGGGTAGTTTCTTCTTCCTGTCTGATTTCTCTCACTCCTTCCTCCCATTTCTTTGCTGAAGGACCAGCTTCTTGATCAAACTCTTCCTCTTTTTCCTCCTCCCTTCGCTGACCTTGGTGTCTGCACTTGGTTTCACACACATAATCAATCCTTGAAATCCAGTAGTATCCTGAATATTAACAAAAGCTTCTACATTTTTAATGACCTCATAAAAGCAACTTTGACAAAACTGTTTCCTGAGATACCCAACCCACATGATAGTTCATGGATTACTAAAGATAATCCATTCGACAAACTGAATGTTTACGTTACTCTGACAAGAGACATTCCAGAGCAAAGGTTTCAGCTTGTCCACAGCAAAGCTTTTTTGCAATGGATCACAGAAAAGACACAATAAAAATTTTATTTGTCTTGTTTACTCCTTATTTCTCCCTTTGAGGCTACCTGCTAGCCTGAAATGTTCTACCGCTAGCTATCTTCCTCATCAAGCAGTGCAGTACACCATGAAAAGATACAGTGCTAAGGACACAAAGTCCATACTACATGGATTTCCAGGATTTTACTTCATACTAACTTTAATTTGGTCCTGTGGATTGACTGTTCATTAGCAGCTGGAGTGCATTATGGTGATGTCTGCATTAGAAAGAAATACGGAACAGCAGAGCAGCTCTGGAGGGCAAAGAGTCCCTGTTGAAAACTTGCTGTCCACTCTATGTGCATTTTGCAGTTTACCTGACAGCAGTTCTAGGCTGGTTCAATGAACGGGTAATCCATCATCATGCTGCTGTACCATAGCTTTTGGTCTAATTTAATCTGAAAGGAGTTCAGTTTGTCCACTCCAAGACTGCTACACATTGCAAATCAAAGCAGGTGAGTAGGGACAAATGAAAAATTAATTTCAAAAGTTAACTTCTAATCCAAACTAAAACACTAATGTAGATACATCATGATTGTACTCCTGGAATGCATCTTTTGGTTTAGATTCATCAAAAAGGAATTCAGTTTGCATGCTCCAAGACTGTCCTCTTCAAAAGTGAACTCCTAAACCTAAAATGCTGATGCAGACACCCCCTTTGCAACCCAGGCAGAGAGGAGCTCTGTTCTTTGCTTCACCCTATGCTTTCTTGCAGAGCTCTACACAATTAGTTTACTTCTTTGTAGGCATTTGTGCTGTGGAATGGTAAGTTTTTTGGAGTAGTGTCATTTACTATAACCTGTATTATTCCCAGTTCAACAGAGTGAAGGGACATAAAACACCTCTTTACTATCTTGCATGGGCTACCTGTATTCAGATAATAGTGTGTAAGTAAGAGAAACATGTGCAAAACCGCTATCATCCTTTCCTGCAAATGTGTAAAAATGGCTCCATACAGCAAGGAGCAAAGGCACTTTCACCCTGCCTTTTCCATGCACTGACTACTGCAGTTACCACAGATATTTATTGCTTGAAGAATGAAACATTACCCTAAGGTAGTACTTACTCTGCAATGGAAATTGGCCACATTTGTTTAAAAAAAAAAACGTAATAGTGAAGTTACAATATTATTTCTTACTGACAGAAGGTCTGGTATCCTCACAAATGGATTATGCTGCCTCTATATGACAAATGGAGGCATTTCTGAGCTGTCAGTCAAAGATACTGTACAGCAAAAATACCAGCCCAACTTTTCCAACAGAAAGCTCAGATTCAGCTGAAAAAGAAAACAACATGTGAGAGTACCAGCTTCTGTGTGGAAAAGGATTCTACATGCCAGGATTCCTTCTTTAAAATATTTTCCCTTAAGTTAGATGATCTTTTATCTTCTGATAAATACTTTTCTTAAGCTCAGGTGATCATCTGTTGCGCCATTATACAACACCACAATTCTAACAAAAACTGACTCTACTCCATGGTCTTGTATTAGAAAGTACAAGAAATCTAAATAAAGAGCTAGTCAATTAACAACTGTGCATTCCCTTTTTTTTTCTAATTCAGTTGTTCATAAACATTTTAAAAATATGCCCTTACATAACAAAGAATGATAATTCAGACACAGGAGAGTCCACGGTAATTACTTTAGGAAAATTATTTTGTTGGCCATGACTAGATTAACAATTCAATGTATCTTGCTGTACAGATGTGATAGAGTTCTTTCTCTCTTATACCAAAAAGGAAGGACAATTTCTGTTGATTAGACAATAAAAGGAAATATAGAAGCTAAATGAAAATGACACCATATAAAACTGTGTAAGTAATGGTCAGTTCATGAAGTGTGGCTGTGGTTAAGACAAGCACATGCACACTCATTCCCTGAGACAAATATTGCTGGAGAAATTCAGGTTAAAAACAATCTGACCTCCACTGGTACTCGAGTATTGACACTCTAAGACTGAAGCTGTCATCAGAAAAAGCAAGTACATCAAACACACAAATGTGGTTGCAAACTTCTATTTGTACCTTTACTGCTAAAGAAACTTCCATCAGGAAGGGAAGACACAAATTACTCACAACTTCCCAAGCCAGAAAATGAAACTGAAAGGCAAATATTTTTTTTTTTTTAACTTAAGGCATTTTTACAAGCAAGGATGGAGATGATAATTGCAGAAGCTATATCATCCAGCATAAAGCTGAAATTTCTCATTTATAAACTGTCTAGAGGGCATTTACTTAACTTCCACTAATAATTTTTTTAAAACCAAGAATTGAAGACATGCTGGCTAATCAATATATAACACCTTTTTGGTAGATATGTACTAACAAAGAAGGTAATAGGAAACGTTCATTTGCACTCAATTTGGGGAGAAAATGCTTTTCCTTTACGAAAACAGTCCTGTCTGCTCATTACAATTAATACTTGAAAACTGACACTAATTATACCACTTTTTATTTCCAGTTATATAAATGGGTATCTTTAATTTCTGTTCCACCCTGCTATTCTCCAAAGACAATCTGTGAAATTAGTGAATAAAAGTCTGGTTGCTTTAGTAGTTTCTGTGTCTTACTGACCTGGACATACTGCCAAAAACTATATCACAAAAGAGCACATTTATGTTTCTTTCACTAAAGTAGTCGCATAATATTTCACATAATCCCAAAGCTATCATCACTATATAACCCAAATAGCAACTATCCATAAATAGGAAAACAAATAGGCAGAATAATCTTACTATTCATTCCTGATCCAGTGAGAAAACGTTTTGCAAATTTGAGCATATGCCTTTGAAAAACAGCATTCTGTGGTTCTTTTCACTGCATGGTGACACTATCCCCAATTATACAAAACAGTAAAGAAACCAAGCGTCTGAGTATTTTCTGTAGACAATTATGCGATAGGATTAGATAGATGGTGAAAGGAGTACAATGGAACAAGTAAACAACCAGATCTTCATTATCAGAGAGGTGCTGAGCACCCGCAGCTCCCTCTAAATTAAATTGGGCAACTCTTTAATATGTCTGCCTTTAATCTTTGTGCCTAAAAATCTTACATTCAAATCTATACATTTTCATAAACGAGCATCATAATAAATGCTGTGAAGGTTCCAGCGTCTTATTTCAACACAGCAAGGAAGGCCTGGATGAGAGAAATAAGAGTTCATGTAGCTCATGCCTGGAAAATGCACATTTAGGGGCCTCTTGACACACAGTGGATTCTACGCATTTGTAGGGATAAAGGAAGCCCTCAGGTTGGCTTTTACAATGATTTTTATACAACCCTTAATACCAGAATACCTGAGGTTCTCAGTCATTAACAGATTTTATCTCCAAACCCACTCTTTTGAGAGAGAAATTATCACCTCCTTTTAATGACTAAGGAATTGAAGAACAGGATAGATGGAGAGATTTGCCCAAGGACGTAGGGCAAACCTGCCACCAACTAAAGCGACAGCTTAGAATTCCTGATCTGTGCCTTAAACAGAAAGCATTTTTGTCCTCTCGATCTTGGTTAAGAAATGTCACGATCATTTCATTTTCCAATTCCGCTGACATACAATGAATGGGGAAGTTTCCCCATTTGCAGAATAACCTAGCTCTCACTGATTAATTTAAAACCGCTATTCTATTTGATTTCGTGAGCTAACTTTGCCTCTTTAAAAAATCAGAGTATGTCCATACTGAGAGCAGAACTGCTAAGAAGTTAATTGAGCTAAGAGCAGGCTACTTTGGAGATGTAAAGATAAAATGAGACTTCTAGGGGAAGAGTTTGGGCCATTAATATACATTATGAAGAATTACATTAATTTATTTTGCAAACTAAGTTAAAATAGTTAATAAAATGTTAGAAGCGTATACAAATCTATAATTAGTGAAACAGTGTAACACATAAAATTAAAAACTATGAAGCTTACCTTTCACTCAACATCCTTTGGTTGCCGAAGACTTCTGGGATATTTTTATTCTAAATTTCTACAGAGAGGTAATCTGGAGTTCCTTTCCTTTTTATGAACATGTCATGTGTTAGACTGAGCTAGGCTTGTGTTTTACTACTCAACAAAACTGGTTTCTTTTTTGTCTTTTATTGGATAATTACTCCTGTAGATGCGACAGAGGCTGGGCATAATAATGGGCTGGTGAAACTGGAAGAAATGAGCAATAAATCATGCGACACTGTGTCCAAACACATATACCTCTTATATCTTAACTGAATTAAGGAACCCATTCCTTGTCCCTCAATACTTCTGAAGCAGATGACATATATGGCCCTCCATTTGGCTCAACAGTATGACTACCAACCGCTTAATTACTTGGTATTATAGACATTATAGCCACTTGTGGAAACTATAATGAAAGAAATGGTTTCAAATTTCTGGTCTTTCACAGTGCCTGCCTCATGCAGACACTTGGTAGGGTAGAAAGAGCAAATAAATGAAACACAAAGCAAACATACCTCCAGCTCTTAAGAACTACAGGTTCTTCAAGTCTGGTGAAGATCAAGAGACACGAAGAAGGGATCTTCATTTCCCTTCACAGTTGCTGGAAGACAATGCAACCGCAGTTAAGGAAGCATTTCATACTCAGGCTATGTTGGTTTCTACAAGTAAAACTGAAGAATATATAACTGACTCTATACAACAGTGGGGCATGGACTTTACCGAGTAAACTATGGCTATGTGCTAGACCAGGAGCCAGGCAAACAGTGAGACAGAAACCTACAAAAGTTTGTGAAAGTTATAATAATTTGTGACATAAAAGATAGTAAAATTAGATCCTATCCCACATCTAGACAATTATTTCAGTAATGCAAGGATATCATATGCTAACAGGCATTCTTACATATTTTATATGAGCTACAAAAATAAAAAATCATTACTACAGAAAATCGGTAACTTTGATTCAATAACTGCATCAAAGACTCTAAACAACATTTATTGGAAGAGAGACAAAACAAATTAGTTATTCTTCCTACTAATGAAAGTTGAGAAAGCGTATGCAGATTACAGATTAGTTTGCAGTTTGGGGAAGTATTTCCTAATAGTCACATAGAAAAATATGAACAATTTAAGTTTTCAGGAAGGTTAAGCACTCTTCTTAAGCCAGAGAGGGCCCATCAGAAAAATCTGTTTCTATTAGCTCTGTTCTTCACAGCTACCCGGGGGTCCAATCACGCATGTCCACCACCCTGAAATTCCACATGACTGAATTATGCACACATTGCTTTCTCAACTCCCTAGCAAAAACATTGCAAGTGCAATGTAATAGCAAAAGACTTTTAAAGAGACCAGAAAACACTGATACATTTCTTCTTACATACAGAGACAGCTTATTCATAGTTACTGTCAAGCAAGCCCAGAGGTTGATGACTAAAAAAAAAAACATAAACAAAATAGAAAACCCAAGCCCTTTCTTTCAAATTGTTTCCTTTCTTCCTCCCACATGTATCCTTCAGCAACCAGCTGGAATAAGCATGCAATGAACACAGTTGACCTTGCTCTATAGTTTTAAGGCTTTAATGTATTTAAAACTCTAGAACCACTTTAAATTTTCATGTAAAAGTATAGAAAGAAATCCAAACAATTTATGGAAATGTGCAAGCAATCTCAGCTCCACCCAACTGACGGACCAGGTAGAAAAGAATGAAAAATAAAAGGAATACATCTTCAAAAACCAGTTTAATTCTACCAGGGGCTATCAACAATATAATGCGGTATAATAGTATAGCTATTGCATGACAGCATTGCATGGCAGAATCAATGTTACTGGGGTGTTTAGTCGTGTATTTTCATACTAACAAGTTTGAATTTCTTTAAAAACTAAATGTCAGTTTCCTAGTGTTTATAATACTTGTTTTGGGAATAATTACATTTCTGTAGTTACAACTCATTCACTGTATTGCCATAACACTTAGGAGCTATAATCATGGACAAGAACATATTGTGTTAGATGCTGTAAAAACACAAAACAAAAAAAGATTGGAGTTTAAACACATGATGAGCAGGCAGTGAACAGATAGAGAATGGAGAAGTACAAAGAAATAATGAGGCATTAACAATCAATATGGCAAGTACAAGATTTGGCGTGCCAGCTTCCAAATTGAGTTACTGCAGACTCCAAAAAATATCTTTTCCCACATCTGAGAGGCAGAACGAAAGAAAACATTTAATATTTTTAATATTTTAATATTTATCAAAAAATGTAACAAGTGGGTGGTGGAGGTTGGTGTCAGGGATTGGTGAGAGTTGTCATGTAAATAATGAATCATAGGTGAGGCAGACAAATAATGACCTTGAAAGCAAATCAAGTACATTACATTTGAGTGACAGACAAGGGAGAGCTAGTGAAGAGACGTATGGTCAAAATTACTGGCCAGGGAAATGACCTTTGCAGTTGTATTACAGAAAAAAAGATTATTTTTACACTTACATGACTGATATACACAAACTCTTAACTCAAATTAAATATACCTTTGGCAGGGGCACTTTATTGAAAAACGAGAAGGCACCAGGCACTGCGTCGGTGGGCAACACCCCGACCTCCACCGCTGAACAACTACCACCACGCTGCGGCGCGACGCGAGGTGTTCTTGGCCCTGTCAGTTTGCGGATGGGGTCACGGAACCGCTGGGCTTCTACGCCTCTATTGGGACGCGTGGCGAGCTGGCAGGGAAAGAATTAATTAAGACAGGAAGAAAACATTATGGAGGTGGGTAGAGGGCTGTAAATGGTCCCACACCCTCCAATACTCTCTCTTAAATGGTGGAACGTCTGTATATCTGATCATGTCTAGCCCTGTATTTTAACAATACAATTTATCTAGATGGGGAAAAGAGAGACTTCTACGGCACACAAGTGCCCATTCACAACTTGACCGCGAAACAGAAGGATTTTGCTCCTCACTCGTGATGTTTTGATCTAAAATTCAGGGGTTGTGGCAGTGGCCTGCCTGGACACCACCGACTGAAGATCACATGCTCTATCCATCAGCCACAGAAGCAAACCCAAGACTGACTGGCACCGGACAGTCCCAACACCGTGACAACTGTCAAATGACACAGCAGCGTACCCGAACTAAAAAATCCACTGTGCCCAGGGCATCCCACTTCAGTAAGAACGTCCTGGGTCACAGCAGGCGGCACGGGCTCCGGGGGGGATGGGGGGGGTGACAGGGGACGCGAGGACGCAGGAGCCGAGGCAGCAGCCCTGTGGGGACAGAGCACGCGGCGCGTGCAACGCGTGGGCCCCGCCCCGCCCGCAGCCCGCCGCACCGGCGGGGTCGCCTTTGCACCCGGCCCCAACGGCCCCTCGCGCGCCGACGGCTTGTTTACTTCCTCCGCGGCGCGCGCCCGCTCACCCCTCCCTCCCTGCGCTCCGCCACCGCCCCGCGAGCCCGGCGTCCCCCGCCAAGCTCCCCGCCGGCCAATCGGGGCCGCCCCCGGCCGCGCGCGGAGGGGAGGGGGCAGGCTCCTCCCACCAGGAGCTGGGCGAAGGCAACGTCAGCCGGCAGCGCTCCTCGGACGGGACTTTGCCGCTGACTGGCCACGGGGCCTGCCCATCTGCCCAAGCCCCCGCCTTCCGTTTTACTCGCGCCGCCGAATACACACCGCTCCCCGCCCCCGCCTCCCCTATCTGTGTGTGTGAGGCGCGGATTGGCTGACGCCCCGGCAGCTCACCCCTCCCCGCCAGTCAGCGCCGGCCCCGCCTCCTTCCCCACTCTCCCGTCTCCAGCACAGGAAACACCCCGCCAGATCGCGGCCAGCCCGGGGCTGCCGCCGCCTTCCATTGGCCCTCTGCGCTGCCCATCCGCCGGAGCCCCGCCTCCCCCAGCCGGCGCGCGGCGAAGCCCGCCTCCCCGCCAGCTCCGCCCGCTGATTGGGCCGCCGGGGAAGGGCGGCCGTTCTCTATTCGCCCTCCCGCTGCCACTCCGGCGAGCCGCCCGGCCGGCTCCCCGCTGCCCCCCTCGCCCCGCACGCCTCGGCGCCGGGGGCTCCGCCCGCCGCCGGCCGGGGCCCCGCCCCCGCCTCCCTCCCGGCGCGCGCCCCCGCCCTCCGCGGGGTCACGTGATGTTTTCGCCGTGGTGCCGCCGAGGCTGCCTGCGTGAGTGCGAGTAGCCGGACGCGGCGCGGCCGGCGGGAGGGCGCGGACGGGGGCGGCGGGTGGGCGCGCAGGCAGGCACCGCCCGGCACCGCCCGCTCCTCATGCGCGGCCCGCCGCGGGGGGCGCTTCCCCGGTGAGGGCGGATTCCCGCTGCCCGCCCCGTACCCCTTCCCCGGCGCTCCGGACCCTGCCTGGCCCCTAAGATGGCGAGTGGGATGAATGGCCCGGGCGGCGGCGGCGGCGGCGCGGCGGCCGGGGGCGGCGAGGAGGAGCCGGGCCCCCGCCACACGGGAGGCGGAGCCGTGCCTCAGCAGGAGCCCGGCGTGCCCGGCGCGGCGGCGGGCGAGGGGGAGCCGGCGGCGGGCGAGGGCGGCCGCTGCCCGTCCCCTCAGCCCCACCACCTGCTGCTGCTGCTGCGGCGCTCGCCCAGCGCCTCGCTCTGCCCGGCGCCGGAGGCCGCCCCCACGGCGGGCCGCGCCGCCCCCGCGGCGGGCCGCGGCGGGCAGCCCCCCCCGGCGGGCCGCGGCGTCCCCCCGCCCGCCGCCGGCGAGGACGTGAGGAAGTGCGGCTACCTGCGGAAGCAGAAGCACGGGCACAAGCGCTACTTCGTCCTGCGGGCCGAGAGCCACCTGGCCCCCGCCCGGCTGGAGTACTACGACAGCGAGAAGAAGTTCAAGAGCAGCCTGCGGGCGGCGGGGGCCGGCGGGGCGGCCTCCCTCTGCTGCCCCCCGCCCAAGAGGGTCATCCCCCTCTACCAGTGCTTCACCGTCAGCCGGCGGGCGGACGCCAAGCACAAGCACATCATCGCCTTGTACACCAAGGACGAGTACTTCGCCATGCTGGCCGAGAACGAGGCTGAGCAGGAGGCCTGGTACCAGGCGATCAGCGAGCTGATGAGCCAGAGCAAGAGGGGCTTCCTGGAGCAGGAGGACCACGCTGATCAGCAGGTGGACGAGGACGACGAGCACTACGGGGCCGCCCTGAGGCCCGGCACCGTCTTCAAGGAGGTGTGGCAGGTCAACGTTAAGCCCAAAGGGCTGGGACAAACAAAAAACCTTACTGGAGTCTATAGGTTGTGCCTCTCCAGCAAGGCCATCCACCTCGTCAAGCTGAACTCGGAGGTGCCCTCCGTCCACTTGCAGCTAATGAACATTCGCCGCTGCGGACACTCGGAGAACTTCTTCTTCATCGAAGTGGGCAGGTCTGCCTCCATTGGACCTGGAGAACTCTGGATGCAAGTGGATGATTCGGTGGTTGCCCAGAATATGCATGAGACTTTTCTGGAGACCATGAAAGCTCTAAAGGCCTTTGCAGAGTTCAGGCCCCGAAGCAAGAGCCAGTCTTCTGGTGGTGGTAGTGGTACCAATCCCATTTCCTTCATCACCACTAGGAGGCACTTGGGCAACCTGCCCCCCAGCCAGACGGGCTTGCAGAGAAGATCTAGAACTGAGAGCGTTGCCGGAGGGACTCCTCCTACCACCAAAAGCAGCAACTCCTATCGCTTCAGAACATCCAGCGAAGGAGAAGGAACCATGACTAGGCCTTTTAGGTCAGTGACTGGGAGTCTGATCCACCTGAATACTGCGAGGATGAATTTGGGCCGGCAAGAAGGGAGTGGAAGGTATGTGAGAGCCGCTTTCAGCTCATCTTATCACACCAGGTCTGCTTCGCTGCCCGTTTCTCATTTTCCCTCCACTACAAGCCCCATCAGTGTTTCTTCCAGTAGTGGCCACGGCTCTGCGTCGGACATGTTGACCAGGCCTTCTAGCTCATCTGTTTGTGGTTCCCCAAGTGACGGGGGATTTATCTCTTCTGATGAATATGGCTCCAGCCCTGGAGATTTCAGGTACTTTCGGGTCAGGAGTAATACACCAGATTCCCTGGGAAACACACCGCCTATCAGAGAGGAGAACTGTCTGAGTGAGTACATGTCCATGAGTAAGCAACAGGCAGATGATAACTCAAGAGAGGATTATATGGAGGCTGAAAAGTGTTTCAGGAAAAGAACTTACTCTCTAACAAAGCCAACTTCTGTAGCAGTGCAGCAGAAGACAACACAAACTACAGCTTCGTTAGATGAAGATTCTGCAGGAAATCATGGACGATTACTTTACCCTGAAACACCTAAGTTGAAAGATAACCATGAATCGGAGTACAATGATGCTAACCTTGATTCCGTGTGTAACCAAAGTAGGAGTAAAGCCAGGGATGATGGGTACATGCCAATGATGCCAGGAGTTGCATCTTCTCTATCCAGCAACAGTGATTATTTGCCAATGACTCCTAAAAGTATGTCTGTTCCAAAACAGATTAACAATTCATGGTCACCGTCTCAGGTTGACTCCAGAGGATATATGATGATGTTTCCAAAGGCTAGCTCTTCACCTGTACGAAGTCCTTTAACTGGATTTATTTCTAAAGGAAGTAATGAGAAGATCATAAACAATGACTATATGGATATGTCACCTGGTAATTCAGCTCCAAAGCACCCCAGTGATTCAAACTATATTCACACTGCTTCTGTTTCCAAAGGTTTCAGTTCGTATTTTTCTTTGCCCCGAAGCTTTAAGGCGTTATCAGGACAAAACGGTGACCACAGTGAATATGTTCCAATGTCTTCACCTGGAAAACTCTTGTATGGTGGACCAGAAAATGTAAAAGGGGTCAACAGCGAGGCTCTGGCTAACGGCATCTCTAAATCGCCGGTGGTGAAAGGTTCAGATGAAGGACTTGTGCAGAACAGGGCTACTAGGCCCACAAGACTCCCCCTAGGTACAAGAGGGAGTAATACCATCCCAAGAATGTATGATCGTACAGTTCCACCTGAGCCAGCGAGTCCCGGTGAATACATAAATATTGATTTTAATGAAAAAGCAAGTAACACACCCTATTCCTTATCTGCAGAAGGATCGCCATCATCTCTAGGCTCAAGTAGTGACCACAGACAGTCCCCGCTTTCCGATTATATGAGTGTTGACTTGGATGTACAGTCACCGAAAGTAGCGAAGGAACTGTCCAACTCTCTAACAGATATTTCAATTTATGCAAGTTCCAGTATTCCTAGAAACCAACCAAATCCTGACTATGCTAGGCTTTCATTTGGTACTGCTTGTGTTAGCACCGCAAGTAACAGGACTGATGACTACACGGAGATGACATTCAACATGGCAGCAACACCACCTCGGCCATTTGCCGCCGAATCTGACGACAGTGTAAAGATTGATAGCCCTTCTTCCATAGTTAATAGACTGTGCATTGTCGATCGATATGCTGGTAGCAGTAGCTTCTCTGTTCCTAGCTCTGAACCTCCTATGGGACCGAAAGTGATTCGAGCCGATCCTCAAGGCAGGAGGAGGCACAGTTCTGAAACGTTCTCTTCTGCTGGGACTGTGACGACCTCCTCCTCTTTCTTTACTGATAGTAGCAAAAGACACAGCTCTGCCTCATTTGACAATGTTTGGTTAAAACCAGATGAAAACATTTCTGATGGTCAGGAAAGCAAAATGTCCAGGGATACCTCAACTGGATTTCAGAATGGCTTAAACTACATCGCTCTGAATTTACGCGATGATCCTATAAGCTGTGAGGCAAGTACTACAGCGCCAACTTGCCATCTCCAAAATGGTACTTCAGGTTTGGACAGTGGGGCTTACGTAAGCATAGATTTCAGCAGATCCGATGGTCTGAAGTGTAACGCTGCGAGAAAAGGTTTGTAACTTTAAAAGTACTTTTGTTTCATGCTTGCTTAACTGTAGGAATTAGGTTCTCTTCTTAATCCTAAAATGCGGTCTTCGGAGTGGGCTAAATGTTTTTTTTATAATCTTCTGGATTATTCTAGTACAACCAGTCTCGTTGTAGCGCAGTATCCTAACCGCTCAACAAAGACAAAAGGGGACATGGTCCTTGGCCTAAAGGACTTATGTGACTCTTTTAGGCAGTTAGAGGTGTTATCAAACTGTCATCTGCCTCGGTTTTTATAAAAGAATTTTGCTAGTATAAACATGAAGTGTATTTCATATTGTGAATTCTTGTCCTGAGGTTATGGTAGCTTTTTCTTTCCTTCACTTTTGTTTTCTTTTTCTTCCCTTCTTATAACTAGATGGCTCTTTACTTTTTTTTTTAAATGAATTTGATATTTTGTAATTTGTGTCAAGGATAGGGAAAGCTGAAAATTGCTAAATGGAGTTTAGACATCAACATTTGGGGCTTAGATCTGTTTCTTTCAATAAATGTAGGTGAAATGCATGTTTTGGGGTTTTTTACGTGCAAATCTGCCTGTGTTTATTTAGTTGAACCTTACGTAAACAGAACTCAGTTTTTCCCCTTGAAGGTCTGGTGTGCTCCTTTTGAGCTCTGGTCTCCAAAGTATCCTTGTATCCTCCGGGGAAGCCATCTCCTGGTGGCTGACCAGGGTGGTGGGGGTCTCCTGCAGCCCATGCCCTCCAGGTTCACCACTTAGTAGTGTCCAGGGGCTTAGCTGAGCCGGAACCCTTCCCCTGCTGTACCGAGGGATCTGCCTTTTGCGGAGCAGGTGAGGAATGCCTGTAATAGAGGAAGAACAGGCTGTGAGTGGCATCTTCCAGGTCTGAAACTTCGGAGAGAAGGCTGCTAGCTTTCAAGCGATCAGTGATCTGACCAAACTTAAGGTAACGCACTTTGAGGTGTGCATAAAAAAAATAAGGGTGATGGGAGAGGGGAGGAAGAATATGGGAAAGAGGAGGGACACTCCTATTCATATGTTAAGCTCTTTGCTCTCATGGTGGGAGCAAAAAATAGTCATTAGCTGTTAGTGGTATTATGCATGTCCACTGACTGAACTGCAGTGTTTGTGCAAGCGCTGCATTGCACTGTAACTTTGGAAGGATAATCCTTATTTTGGTGTTAGTGACCCACTGAACTCCTTACAGTAATTCAGCTACTCGGATAGAAAACTATGTGTTGGAAATGATGTTTTCCTCTCTTTGCAAATGTATCTGTAGTCAATAATTGATGAGTATACTAAGAGGAAATATTTAATCGCTGTTGGACATTGATATTTGTCTACTTCTCTGTCAACAGAGAAAGCAGTAAAGGGACAGGCTACTGCTGGCTTTTATATTTTTAATTACAGTCTTAAACACTGAAATGATAGGGTTTTTTTCCTAGTTTCACTTTAAAACTAAGTGTCTAAAGGGAGAAGGTATTGCAGGAGCTTAAAATTGTGTAGCCTTTAATAGTGGTAGGTATAAGCCTGACTCAGCTCGCATGCCATTCGAAGTCTGGCAGCACTGCTTGGGGCTGCTCAGAAATGTGTGGTTTGCCTCAGTGGTTTTTTTCCCTCTGCTTTGTTTTGTTGGTTGGAATCAAATTTAGAAGACGTTGAAAGTTGCCAGTCCAAGAAGTGCTTTTTTCCAAAGTTAGTCTTTCAGCACTTCAAAGATTTGTCTGCTAAGTCAAAGGCACACTGATTGCTGTAACTGATAGGTGTTGTGTGGGGTTTTTTTTGTTTGTTTGTTTTGAAAAAAGCACCCCCAAAGACAACAGAATTCCTACTTGATCTTATTCCCCTCATATGACTAAAATCTGTTATAAAGTAAAACTACTTACAAAATGGAGAAAAAAAAGAACAGAGATGATTTCCTTTCAGCTGTACTGTAAATATTAAATTTAAAAATATATTTCAAGAGATAATGTGTTTAGAAATTGTATTTATGTTAAACATTTTGCTTACTACTGCAACAGCAAAATATCTACAGCCCTATGCTTGGGGTTTTTCCCTTCTCTATTCCAAGTTGCGGAGGTGCAAGAGACTTACAGCTGCTGTTTTTTGCTGTGAATTGAAGTTTTCTGGAAGTGAAACATGCATTAAAATGAAGTGAAAGAAACTGTGCATAAAAACATGGGCATTGGCAGGAAGTTAAGCATGAGAATAGTAAGAGCTTTGGTTGGTGTTTTCTTTCTAGTCCTAAAAAGAAAAACAAAATTATAAAACACTGCTCCAAAACAAGGCCTAACAGTTTTCTATAAAGACAGCGTAAAATATTGCTGGTATATAGTAGGAGGGCAGGTGGCGTGTGGACGTTGTTTGCTTGTAGGTGGCTCACGGAGGGGTGAACAGATTTTGGAGTAGTCTAGGCTAAAAGTAGCTTGCCAAACTTGAATACAGTGTTGTAAATTGGTGGTGTATATCTGTTTCTTAGTAATGACTTAAAGTTCTTGATTATAAAGATACCAGTTTTCATTCACTTACTAAATCGTGTCTCTGAGCTAGAGCAAGCATAGTTTTGGTTCTTTAAACAGCTTATCAGTTTCTACTGCAATGAAGCTTTTATTTTAATATTGAAAAAGTTTTTCTGTAATCCAGAAAGACACTTTCACGTTCCATTTTGAATAGTGAAAATAAAGCTTCACTCTTAAACCTCTTCTATCCTGAAGAGGTGTAGTGTGCCTATGTGTAATTGATATTTTTAATACTTCTGGAGACTTTTAGCAGAGCTGAGTGCTGTCTTTTCTTTCCTTCTACATCCCAGTCTTTTGGTCTCTTTGCCTGAAAAATGCTCTGTGGTTAAATCCATTCTTAAGGAAAATATTTAGCAGATGTGTTTACCCTTTACTTCCTAGAAAGGAGCTATCCCGTATTTATTAAATTCTATCGGGTAGAGAACTTTATCTCTTTTCCCTAAACTGCAGTTTTACTGGAAGGAAAACACTTCCCAGCTTTGGATTGTTTGCTTTTTTGTTTTGTTTTTGTTTGCTTAAATGGAATATTGTGTTCTGTGACTCAGCTGCATTCTCCTAACTGCTGAGGGTGGTAGAGTGATTTCCGATGCATCGCTGCCCCCTCATTGTAATTCCCAAACTGCTTCTGGTTCAGGTTCATTGATGTGAATCAAACTTTTTTTTTTCCTTCTCCATTCATGACATGGATGGAGGAGGGGGAGGGCACTACCATGAAATGGTAAATACGCCTGACTTGTTATTAAACTTTTATTTTAGGTTTAGGCAAAATTGAGCTCAGGTTTTATGTTGATAATGGTGGTGATAAAAAGAATCTAAAGTTCTGATTTTTAATGCCTGAAGTTTAAGGAGGTCATTGGCAAAACAGTTTCATCACGAAATTGTTACACAATATTGAAGCAAGCGGTTTGCAGTTTTGATTACATGAATCTGAGTCATGAAATTTTGTGCTAGGAGTACAGAACACTAAAGCTACTTCAAACAGGACTTAGCTAATGTATACCTTGTTATTGGACCTTGTAGAAACTGAGGAGGATAATGAGAATGGGGCGGCAATAAACTGCATAATGGGTCCTGTATAATACAAGTTTCTTCAGACTTAATTAGAAATATTAAACCTGCAAAGATACCCCGGACTCCAAAACCAAAACAGACTGTTCAGAGTAAATGTAATGTTCAGCTTAATATCAACCCACCTATTTTACACCTACTCTTTAATCTTATCTCTACCTGATATTCTAACACTATGCTAAGATATGATTTCAGAAGTTCTCTAAAGTGCAGGATTATAATTTAAATGTTCCTCACCTTTTTAATCTCCTCCTGTGCTAGACTGGGCGAGAGTGTTGTGTACACTTTGGGGAGCTGAGAGGGAGGAAAACAAGTACAGCTGTAAAGCAAAACTTGTGTTCCAAATTGTCCAGATCCTTTATGGTAACTTGCATGCTTCAAATGCAAAATCTTGAAGAATATAATGAACAATATACACTTTGAGAAATTCAGAAGCTGGAAGCCTTAGCTATTACTAATATAGTAAATTACAGCTTATGGGATACCAGGCAAATAACTGCCCCTTTTGGGTTTCAGACTAGTGGTTTTTAAAAGTTTGCTTCCAACTGAGGCTCTTTTGTATTGGCAGAATACTTAAGGCATGGGCCCATTTAAAAATAACTTGAAGAACCCTACTGAAGCACATCCGAATGCTGCTGTGTATCCTACATGTTTGAAGTAACGTCGGGATAATAATCCTTAAAAAAAAAAAAAAAAAAAAAACCAAAACAAAACCCAAAAGACCCACCAAACCATTTTAATCTTGCTGTAACAGATGCCACTTGAACAGTCTTGAGTGACGTACAGCTATGCTTAAAAATACCCAGGGTAAGTACTATATGAGCTGCTAAAGGCAGAACAGATTTTCGCTGTGCAGCGTGGGAGTGAGCTAATTATGACATATTTGACCAAGAACCAGTTGGGTTTTACTTGGGTGAGAAAATCTGAGACAAGAATGTTCCCCTGTCATTGAGAGAGAACGTTTACTTGTAGTCAGTGTGGAAGTACTTTTGGACATCAGCTTTCCAGACTAAATCCATAGTTGTAGCTGGTCATGTGTATCTTTTTTGGAAGTCTAAAACTTCCTGCTTGTAGCTGTCTTGTAGGTTAAAGCACTGCTGCAGGATGCGGGGAGTTGTGGGAGTAATCCAGCACTGATTCAAACTGCCTTTTTTTTTTTTTGTTAAGTCTTTCAGTGAAATCTTAAATGCATTATAACCCTTTTAGTTTTCCCTCTAAAATGTTACATTTTCCCCTCCTCCCTGATATCTGCAGGCCTCTTCATCCCCGTGTCGTGTGGGGTGGCAGGTGAGAGCAGCCGAAGGTCTGCGGCGCTTGCTTGGTCCTTCCAGCGGCTGTATTGCAGCCCGGGATTACTGGGGTGGTTTGTCACTAGGTATTTCTTAAGGGTTTTTTGTATGTCCAGCAGCATATTAGCAGTAGGTAGAGTTTGGGGTTTGTGTTTTTCTCTTCATATGCTCTTTTTTTATGAAAGGATCTTTAATAAGTTTTCTTCATATTGGTTGCTAGGGGGAGGGTTTATACCTTGAGGTTTTGGATGGTACTAAAAAAGAGTTTATAGTACTGTGTTGTACCTTGGTGTGTGTTTGTGTGCTCTGTTTGTGGGTCTGTGGTGCTCCCAAAAACATGCTGAATGGTGTCCAGTATGTTGATTGCACAAACAAATTTGTTTTTCTGATCCAAAGCAGGAAACAAACGCTACGATTTTATTTTAAGTACTGTTGTGATCAAATGTGGCATTCTTCAACCCAAAGGAAAATGATAGAACTGAAAGGCAGGTGAGAGTGAGTCAAGCTTTCTGGAGCTGGGGGATGTATTATTACTGCTGTTTTGTCCTAAAAATGTAGCATTATCTTACAACTCATCCTTAAATGGTATGTAATGACTTGGCTGGAGAGCTGTCCTATGGCCCACCCTGCAAATTTGGTGTTTGACTTTTTTTCACGTTTAGCTTTTGCATATTAACAACAATCCAATGATCAAGTTGAGCTGTTATCTTACGGGTTAAAGCAATGACAGGGGGGAAAGGAAAAAGGATGTTCTAGTTTTAATCAAGCCCTGCATCTCCGTAAAGGTCACTCAGCTTAGGGATGGTTCGTTTTAGATTTAGTTGAGAACCTTGATCAAGAGGGATTTGTGACATACTTGAGGGCAGTGGGAAGACAAAGGTAAATCAGCCTGACTCAGCAAAGGCATTTCAGAGGTGTTGCTGAGTATCTTATCTAACTGATCTTGAACATGTAAGTGTTCGGATTTGTGGAGATTTTGCTTCAGGTGTAGCATTACCCCAAGAGCAGCAATGTAGTAGACTGTTAGCAAGAATTTTCTGCCCTGGTTAAGTCATGAACTGTATCTTAAGGGGCAAAGGTTGCTTATTTCAAAACATTAATCTTCTGTTAATTTAGCTATAAGGTTGAATGCTAACGATTCAGACTGCTTGTGTGTGTGTGTATACGTGTGTGTTATGTGCCAGTGATGTGTGAGTTAAGTGTAAGGTCTAATTTTTTTTAATCTTCTGAGAAGAAAGGGTTTTTGAAAGAGATGGCTTATACTGAAATTAATATAGTTAAGATTTGGCTATAATTCCAAGGTGATGATACAATTTAATGTGACTCAGGAAAATTGAAAACTTTTAAATTACTACTAAAAGGTGAATAGTGCTTCTGTTCACTGTATAACGTATGTATATTATGAACTTATGTAAATATCCAATTAAACTATTATTTAGGGCATAAAATAGGTAAGAATAGTGTTTCCTTTTTGCTAGGGCATGAAAGGCTCATAAATATGCTACCTACTTGGAGAAAGGTTTCCATTCTGTTAGAACAGGAATGACTGAGTATATCAAAATGTTTTTTTCTTTTTCTGAAAATCATGGGAAATAATACCAAAAGGTGCGCAAGAAACCTGGTGAAATTTGCTTCTAAACTTAGTGAGGCACTAATGAATGATATCCTCCTTCCGCAGGGAATAGCACGATTCTGTTCCCATACTCGTGCCAGGCCAGCTTGCTTTATTGTTTATGGCTCTTGCCGAAGAGCTGAATTTGCAGTGTAACTTTCCTTAATGCTGGATAGTCTGAGCCTGAGTTATTTTTGGGGAACTAGTGCTTCTTTTCACACAGATCTCTTAGGCTGCCAGGAGTTTGGAGAATTCTTAGCGAAGCAGATGCGTCATTAGATAAATAAGAACCTGTTGCATACCAGACCAAGCAAAACTATTAATGCGAGCCATGTAATACCTTATTTGCATGAAAACCCTGTTTAAGCTATTGACCGGCATTGGCATTTCTGCGACTTTAGTGGTGCCTTATCAACAATGGAGCTGAAATGGCCAAGACAAACCAGCAAATGGTACAAAAAGGCTTCTCCTCAAGTCTGGGCACCTTTGGTTTCCTGGCCTAAGTAACCGGAGCCTGTTTGCAGGTGGGCTGGCCGAGGGCATTCTTCAGCACAAGTTGGATGCAGGTAGAACTTCCATCAGTACAGATGAAGGAATATACTTTAAGTTCTGTAAGTCTAAAACAATAAAGTTTCTTAAGTCTAAACTGGTATGGGTTAGGGAGCCAAAATGATAGTTTGCTGTCTGGAATTTTTTTGTATTTTAAGTTAATCTGTTCGAAAAATTTGTAAACTGTTTGAGTTTTCAGTAGTAACGTATCCGCTGTTGAGTTCAAACTTTCTGAATGTTTGCTTTTTGTTATGTGAGACACTTTGGGAGGTATTTGCCATCTATATTTAACTCTGGTGGTTTTTTGGGGTGGGTGGGTTTTTTGTTTGTTTGCTTTTAGAACAAGATGTTTTTTAAGTTGTAGATTGTGGTGAACAGGAAATCAGTTAGAAATGAGTTGAAAAAATGTAACAGACTTGGTCTTGAGGTCACTCAGACAATATTATGACAGTGAGTCTGTTAATGAAAGCTTGTGGCTCCAGATGTGATCTCTACTCGTTGTAGAACCTGAACAGGTAGGCAGGATGGAGGTCCCCTATACCAAATGTAAATGTGTTGGTCCCTGTCCTAAGGAGCTTATGATTTAAAAGATGAAACTGAAGAGATGGATGAAACTTAATGTGCTGGGGTGGAGAGTAAGATAGAGATCAAGGCTGCTGCCATTGGCAGAATGAAGATAAGAGTCGGCCTTGCAGAGAGATAAAAGGCTGCCTGAGAGCGGTTGCAAGAGAGGAAGCTGGTAGATGCACTTGGAAGGGTATGTACGTGGCAGGGAGCGATGGAAGGTAGTGAGCTATAAATACAGTGGTTGTAATGGTTTAAATGACTTGAAAAGGATGAGGTAAATGTCAGAACATTGGCCAAGATATTAATCTTGGTAAGAGGAATGTGGGCCAACATGTATCTCCGAGTTACGAGCATGTCCCAGTGTTTACTTCTCCCTTTTAGATGTGGAATGTGATGATTTTTTTCCCCTCTTTTTTTCCTTTTTCCTTTCTGTAAGTTAGCTTTCCTGCAGCCATGTGACTGATGGATTTGGTGCAAGCAGGGGGTGCAGGAACGTGTACCAGAGCACAGGACCATCCTGTGCAGCGTCCCTAGGCAGGTAACGTCGCACGGACCTGCATCCTCTGTTCTTTGTGAGACTTCGCTCCGCAAGCAGCTAGGGTGATGGAGCTGCCTTGGCGTTACTCCTGATTCCTTCTTGGTTTTGCAGGGGCTTTTTAGGTGGCATCTCTGGGTTTCAGGCAACCTTCTAGCTAGCGTTGAGGAGGAGGCGGCAGTGTGGCTTGGGAGATAAATTCACCTTTAGGATTTGTAACCGGTGTGTCGGAGCATTTGGAGTCCAACTCTAAACTGGGAGGTCTGGGGGGCACTCGCTCATCACTGCTGCGGTGCTTTCAGCTGCTTGAGAGCAGCCTGCGGAAGCTGGTGTGCAAAACGATAGCTTTGACAGGAGAAAGTTACTTTATTTCTGTGTCAGTAGATCAAGTTGAATGGACACTGTAGTGGTTGCAGGTGAGTCTGGAAATGGTGGCAGCAGTGAGGCTTGATTCACTGTTGAGGGTAGAAGTGATTGAAATATTAATGTTGACAGGTTCCACAAGGTAAACACTAAACAAGAGTTGCACACTGTTGATTAAAACTTGTCTGTGTGTAGACACAGTTTAACTCCGTCCTTTGCGAGCTCCTGGACTGCTTCTGGAAGCTGAAGGCCCTATCCTTGGCTCTGGTGCACGTGCTGTGATTTGAGAAGACCTTGCTTCACACATGCAATGCAATCTGAACCTTTCTTCCTCCTCCCCTGCATAAGCCAGGGTTTTGAGTATCCTAATGTTAATGCAGACTCAATAATGTGATAATTAGAAAATGTAAAAAATTGATGCGTGCCACTGCTGTGTGTGGTAGCAGATAGTGGTTGATAGCAAAGATACTTTTTTTTTTTGTGCAGGCACGCATGGGCAAAAGGTATGGCTGAGGAGGGTGTAATTGTTTGGGTATATGGCCATGTAGTAATTTTTTGCCTTTCACAGTCATTTATGGCAGTAGAGGTGAAAGAAAAAGGTAGTGTGGAATGCTTTCAAATGTCAGTGGCTAAAGTGGTTGGGAAGAGCAAAGGGATGAATTAGAACAGGTGAAACTTTCTGTAGAAAGGAAGTATTGGGAAAGGTGATTTGAAGGGTGGGGAGCTGTTTCATGAGTCATGAGTGACACCGTCCTTTCTCTCAGATGTGTTCGTAAGAATAGTTTTGCTCACTCAAACTTGAAGACCTGTGCCTGCAAGCAGACACCACCCAGCAGAGGAAGAGCAGGGCAGGCGTATATAATACTTCCCCACAAACATACGCCCAGGCCCTGATTTTTGCCCCTTTTTTTTTTTTTTTTCCCCAGCCTGGGGGATTTCCTGAGCCTGATGTAGTTTGTCTGTTTTATAATCCTTTATGGATCTTTAATCCAAGTACTTTTCCAATCTCTCTTTGATTCTGTGTAAACTCCGTGTATCCACAGCAGCCTGCGGTCAGAGTCAGTACACGCTGCATGCAGACCTCTCTCTGTCTATTTTGGACCCTGCTCTGCACTGGCTGTGTTGGGCAGCCCCTAGTTTGTGTATGGGAAGAGATAATGAACCCTATCTTTTCTCTCCATGCCACTTAAGATCGTGTAGATGCTGTCTCCTCCTCTGCCATACACTTTAGCCACTGTGCTGTCAGCAGCTTCCTGTACTGCACGCAGCAGGGACCTGCAGTATAATTTTTTTTTCTTTTTAGATTTCCTGATACATCCTAATACTTCTCTGCAGGCTGAAGGGTCCTTGTTACCTGGCTGTTCCTCACCGGGAAGCTGCTTCACACCTTTCATGAGTTTTTTCTTTACTACTCTGAAACTCTTCCAGTCATTCCAAGTCCTTTTTGAGTGAGGGAACCAGAGCTGTGCGTGCTGTCCAGCACTGGTCTTTGACGTGGCTGTTCTCTTTCTTGTTCGTTTCCTAACAGTTCTTAATGTCCAGTTTGCAGCAAGAGCACAGGCAGGAAATATATTCCTCCCTGTTGGCACTTCAGGGCTCCTAACCTTTGTCACAAGAGCGAGTGAACTGTAGCAGGTGGTATTGTCAGAAGCTGCACAAACAAGATCTTTTTCTTTTTGGCCAAAATCTACCTCTGTTTTCTGCAGTTTAGGAGGTCAGTCATAGCATCTCACACACTTGCCATGAGAGTGCTTTTGAAAAAGCAGAACTTTTTTCATTCTTCTGCAATGTGAAAATCTGAAATTTTGAACTTCTATGTGTTTTTAAGTGGAAAGAAGTTAATTTTTAATATTGTCTTGATATATTGTAATAGAAGTTCAGTTTAAAAAATGCAAACAAAAAACAAAACAACCAAAAAAACAAACTCCCCAAACCCCAACAACTTCTTGTCAAGCTGCCTGGTGCAATTTGAGTTGGTGTTAGGGCCCTGCCAAAACTGCATGCAAGTTTCCTAGTTCTAGGAATAGTATCAGTAAAAGAGATGAAATTAGGGAGTGTGCATAAGGCCTTCCTAGAAACAACACTACTGTTTATTAAAACAGAAAAAGAAGCCGCTGTTGCAAAAGATAAGGCATTTCTGCAAAGTGAATAAAAATGATGTTAAAGCATGAGAGAGGTTTTTAGCTTATGAAATTGCTAAGCACTAAGAATAGCGGAACCACGTTTTGAATGAACGATTGTGGATAAAGATTATTTGTAAGAGTGACTTTGTCTTCTAAACTTCAGAAATACAGCTTGAGGAGGATCTAACTTACTGGGATGTGTTGTTACCAGTTGCTGTGTTTAAATAGTTTATCCAATGAAAAGTGGGTTGGGTAACAGGGTTTTTTTTAAAACAAATTTTGCTTTTTTTGTTTTGCTTGTGGAAAGTCAGTAAAACTGTAGGTACAAAATATATTCATTAGCTCTATTCGAGCATCATTAGTTTGTTGCTGAATGAAGAAAGTATGTGAAATATGTGCTTAATGGTAAGCATGCAGCTTAACACATTTCCCAAATATGGATGTCTTTCTGTGTCAGGGCCTTGTTTGGGTTACCCAGGTACAGTAACTGCGTGCGCAACGGCCACCGTAAATGTGTCAGTTTTTCTGATTTGTATTTGTAGACTTGGTGTCTGTGTGTGCAAATTAAGAAGGAATTCTGCTTTCCTCAAATAACACCACTTGCCTCTAGCAAGGTCTAAAGCTATGCCGTTGAAATAAGAACTCGAAGAAATAGGACAATGACATAGGATAGTAACTATGTATTTGGTAAGATTTGGGGCAAGAAAAATGTCTTGCTAATTTGTGAAGAATGTATTTGGGCAAATTACGTGTCCCGTCCCCCCCCCCCGACCTGCATGCCATGTGGAAGGCTTGCAGTGTAACACACTGCAGTGCTCCTGCCCTGTCCCGCTGGTGTGAGCAAAGTGCTTTTGGACACGCACGTTGTGTCCTGAGGTTGTGCTGGGATTTGGTGCTTTCCTGAACAACAGGAATATTGTGTGGCCATGTGCGCAAGAACGTCTAGGGCTGTGCTGCCTCGTTTGATCTGCGTAAGTCAGATTAATTCCGATTTCCCCCTAACCTGAAGTTCAGGAAATGGAGAACTTCAGTAGTGTTCTCCAGAAAGCATTAAGCTGTCTTAGTCTTTGACATGGAGATTTTAATCATTTAATTATCTTAAATTAATATCTTCTGTAAGCAAAGCTTTTATCCTTTTAGGAATCAGTTACAGAGTTATGTCAGTAAAAGCCCTTCCTGTAAAAAACAGATGATATTTAGGATGGCTTTCTTTGAGAGAATGAGGATATGTCTGCTATGTTCTTAAAACCTCTTGGTTTGTTTCAAAGTGGCCTGACTTGTATGACCTTAATAATTCAGATGCAGGAAATGAAGTGTAAATTGGATATATTCTCATCTGATACATTTTCAAATGGAACACACTGGGTTGGCAATCTAATAAATTAAGACTAATCTAATCCTCTGCCCCTAATTTTTATAAAACTATAGATTATTTTTGCATAGAAAACTTGCTAAGGAGTTTCTCAGCATGTTCCTTAATTTTAAACAAAACATTTTTGAGCAATGGCATACTGCCATCCTAGTTTAAATATTTGCCCTCTTAGTTTCTCTTCTGTCCTTGCGATCGTTTTCGTCTGATTGTTTGTTCCTCAGAAAGATTCAGACAGCTGTGTGTAGTTTCATAATCTGATCCCATCTTAAACTGATGAATTTAAATAGAATTGTGTAATGAAAAGAACATTGTTTTAACTTTCTAAACTTTGCTTATCTATTTTGAGAGGTGATCTGTGAAAATGGATGCTTTCTGGACTCATTTTCCATATTAAATGTTCGTAGGAAGTTGAATTTGTATTGTTCTCAATATTCCGAAGCAGTAGAGCTCAATTTTCAATAAAGGATGAAGCTTTTGTGTAGAATCTATTAATGGAGCTGAAGTTTGAATAAACAGAAAAGCCTGGCGTAGGGTGCTATGAAAACTACTTAGAATAGTGTATTTCTAGGCTGCTTCGAAAGCGCAGAGGTTTTTTTGAGTTCAAGTTTTTGCTGCTTGTTTGTTGTAATGATCACTTATCAGAATTTTTTTTTTTTGGTAGCCTGAGTAGGTTTTCTGAGAAGAGCTCGTGGCAATCCCGGAGCAGCAGTGTGTTTACACTGCAAGTGAAAGCTATCTTCAAACTTGTCCTGTCTGATCTGGCCACTGAGTTTTATTTGGTGGCATTTACGTTTTGAGAACTCCAAGGGACTGATGGGCTACTTTGTGAGCATTGTTCCTCTCTTCCCAGCTAGTTCACATCTCATAATATGTTTTCCTTTTAGAAGAGTTGTTTCGTCCATTTCTCTGACAGCTTCCTTTACTGTTCAATCCGTGTTGAGCCAAATACCTTTATGCCGTGTCTGTAATGAAATGCTAATCTGGTTTTTATTGTTGATCAGCAATTCTCATACTATTAACATAGAAAATTGGTGGCCGATGAATCTTACATTATGAAGACTGAAATAAGATCATCCAGCTTCAGAAGCTGTGTTGTTTTCTTTGAGTGCTTCATGTCCTCCATTGGTTTACCTTCACCTACTGGCTAGTCAAAAGATGGAAGAAGATCAGGTGTGGGAGAGAAGAGCCACCAAGGAGCTTAATGCGTGAGCACTCTTGCAACCTCCCTAAATAAACCCATGTCGTTTCCTAAGGATCCTCCTGGTGAGGAACCACAGAGGTGGAAATCCACAAACTAGCTCCAGGTATCAGCAGCACAACAGACATCGGCCTTTTTCTCACTTACATTAAACCCATTTTACACCTCTTTGACCAGTAACTTTTCTTGTGGTGGATGTGCACATGTGGTCCTTTCACACAGCTGGGTACAGGAGCATCTACATAAATAAAACCAGTGCTCTGTTGATGCCGAGGTTCCTGCTCGCTCCCTGCAGGCAGCTGTAGCACTAAAATGTGAGACGCAGTTGGCGGGTGGTTCAGCGCAGATCTTCCTGGGAGGATGTGGTGGGGGAAGCTATATCAGCTGGAGCTCCTACAATGTCACGGTTCAGAAACCAGTATCGGGGCTTGTGCCTGCGACTGCAGAAACTGTCCCTGGCTCTGCTGGAGACCCCACTTGCCCCTGGGCGCGGACCCCACTGGTCTGACATGGGATTTTGTTGGTGCCTGGAGGTTGGTGGTGGGTGACCTGCGGGCCTTTCTGGCTGTGGTCCTGCTGTAGCGAGGAATGGACTCCCGAGTGCCACCCTCACATATGGCGGTGACTGCAGATGCTTTGTGGGAGGGATCTTGCCAGACCTCAGTCTTGTTTTAGGTTTCAGAGGGAATTTTTTTTTAATGTGGTCAAGTTTCACAAGTTTTTTTGCCTTTTCTATCTGATACTGATATATGTGTTCACATATATATATAAAAATTCATATCTGTATCTATCTATATATAAATGCTTGATGCTTTTATCCCAAAAAAGAGCTGATGACTCAGGGCATCAGCCAGCTGTACTGCTCCAACTGCAATATTGAAATTTTCAGCTTTAACAAGGGGATTAGAGAAGTGGTGACAACCAATAACTCCATGTCTGAAAGACTCAAGGCTTTATGAGACTGTTATCAGCTTGTAGGTAATGTTCATGTGAAACTCCCTTATGTTTATTTACAGTTCCCACAATTCTGTTTTAGCTTAAAAATGAAGAGGAAAGATGCTGAAGTATAGTTTATAATCATGGGGAGAGGGGGGGCCAAATTAATGAGGTCTTGTTAACAAGCACAGAGTTTTGGGAAGGGGGGACACTGCAGGGAGGTCCCGAGCTTGCCTTTATGCTGGTGTAAAACTCCGTATTTGAGCCAGGACATCCAGGGAATTTATAAGCTGTGGTGAAGCTTAGTTGAGGATACTTTCTTCTGGTTTCTTATAAATTAATCTGTGTTAGTCTGGGCTCTGATTCGAGTTACCTGGTGAGCTGGCTTTAGAATTGGTTGTCATGCTGCCTTCTGTGTTATGCCAGACTTGTTCAAAGAATCAAACTTTGGAGTTAAGCAGGTGTGTTTTGCTCTTGAGCTCCTCCCCTTCCCCTCCAAGTATCTTAAATGGAATTTGGCAGAAGTTTATGCAAGTTTTCAAAAAGTTTTAGGTATAAATCCTGAGTTCTGCCACATGGGATTGATTCAAACAACTGGGCCTTTGCTCTTCAAAATGTTTTGGGGATATGCTTGGAGAGATTAGAATAACTTGTCAAACAGCTTTCAGGTGTGCCGTGTGTGTTAGGCGTGGAGGAAAAATGTCCTGACAAAAGCAGAGACAGTTTTTGAAGTTCCTTTTATGTAAGCTTATAGGTCCACAGCAAGGAAAGGGTGGGGGGTGCTGGTAAATGTTAATTTTTACTGAATATAAGTTTAGTATAGAAGCTTCAACTGTTTTAATGTTTGACTTGCATGCATTGTTGAGGTGTGATTCATTGCAAGCTGTGGTGCATATTTTCATCCTTTGGTCCTACAACAAAATAATATTTTTCTGAAGAGGAAAACTATTTCAAAAATAATAGCTTCACTTGGCTTTTGTGAAAACAAAGCCATCACTAACCACATCACGCTCTGTGTGTAACAAGCAGTAGCTTTTTGTAGTGATCTTATGATGTCTGTGAAATAATACAAATGGAGATGCTTGAGTTGCGGGTGTATTTTGGCTGGCTCTTCCTTGAATTGTGGAAAAGCAAGTTACTGTATTTTTGAAATCACCACGTATTTGAAAAATGGAACTCGGCAACCCAGACCTTGGCGTGGGTTGTGTAGGGATAAAAGGGAGTTTTCTCTGAAGTTGAAGGACCCCTCTGTACTTCTGCACTGCTTCCAGCCCTGCCGTGGTCTTTGCTTCTCCCTCTCCCGAGCTATGGGCAGCCTTTGCCGAGAGCCAGGGCTGTCCCAGCTGCAGGCGCAGGGGCTGGGCTGCTCAGTGCAGCTCATCTGAGCTTTGTTCTTTTTTCTTTTTTTTTCTTTTTCTTTTTCTTTTGAAGGGACAGTATTTTTAGCTGGACAGAAATCAGAGGTTCTTTCACTTAGGGTGGAGTTTGTGTGTGTGTAGCTTATGATTGGTTATGTAAGTAAACATACAGGTTTGCATTATTATACATAATGCTTGCTTGTTCTTCAGATGGTCACATTTTCTTCAGCATATTCCTGCGGTAGAGGCAGTGAAGCACTATGCTTTCTTTAGCAATGAGATTTAACTGATTTCCTTGTGACCCTGCAGAAGAGCACGGGCAGGATTAAGTTCCAAAACCCCTTTTTTCGTTCCAGCAGGCCATGCTGCCATTGCCATACTTTGTAATGAAGTGTTCCCCATATTGCAGTTCTTGTACCTCAAACCTTCAGGAGAAGGTGACCAAAGCCACCTGACTGTCAGAGGACAGTGCCCTCAGTCTCGGCTGAGAGGACAAAAATATTGCAAGAGGACGGTCTGTCAGGACTGGGAGACAGCGTAACCCAATGATTGGGCTGACGGTGCCCCTCCAGACTGAAAGTCCGTGTTCACACTGGCTTTGTTGGGAGTGGAAGGGGTTTTGTAGTGAGTTGAAAAGTGACTTCTCGTATGTTCCTCAATTTGTCTTCACACCACTGCAGAAAGCGTTCGCAGCCCCTTCATCAGACTTTTCTGTCTCGGGGAGCTTTTGAGTCACTCTCACCTTGGCTTGTGCACGGTTAATTGCAGAGCTGGCGTTCTGCTTTGAGGTCATCCTCTCTATTTCCATTTCTGCCTTGTCACCCGACTGTATCTTCCTGTAATACCAGATTATATTTTTTCCCCTCGTTTTACCAAAACACTCTGTATTTTGCCTTTCCCAGTCAGCTGGAAGCCACTGGTTTTCGCTGGCGGCAGTAAAGGTTGCCGTCTGCCATAGCTATGTGCTTTTGTACCATGTGTTGCCTTTTAGTGAGACTTTCTTGAAAAAGGGAAAACTATACTCTGAGGTGTTTCTTATAACTAAATTAAGCTTTTTCCTGAAAAGTTGAGGAGAGGGCACGCAGCTGTCATGACTTGCCACTCCTCGTTTAGAGCTGGAGTAGCAGGGAGTGTTTATATTGCAGTTCTGTACCTGCTGTGCATGGGAGCGTTCGCCACAAGCTTAATTACATCTGGGTGAACAGAACTGCTCTACATTCACCCTGCGCTGCGTGCTTAGTAATAGCCTCTGCTACGCGCGTCGCCCGTCGTGTTGAGACGATCGAGATCTCGTTAAATGCAATATTGATAGTGAACTAGGTGATGGGTAGCTGTAAGCGTTGGTCCTTCCCACGGCGCGTGGGCTAGCAGTACGGCGCTGGCTGCGGTCCGAGCGCCTGTCCAGCGTACACGTGTCAGCTCTGTGGTTGCAGCGGCGCTTCGGTGCTTGCTTCAGACTTCACAGTTCTTCCCGATGGCTCGGGATTTCTGAGCATGGATGGTATCGTGGTAGAGCCCCCTCCCTCTGTGAGGGACCCGTGTTCTGCATTCAGCAGCTGTCACTTCTGCAACGGATAAGCTCCATCTATTCTCCTGACTAGAAAACATTTTTTTTTTTTCCAATATAACTTGCATTTAAAATGTCACTGACTTTTTCTTTTCCCCTCCTTTCTAGACTGACTGCATTGCCATGGAAACCATTGTTGAAAGAGAAGACTTTTCTGCTGGTAACTCCAGAAACTGTGTGGTGCTTTTGGAAGCAAAGCTCAGCTCCAGCCGGCTACTTTCATTTCCACCAGCACGGACATAGACACACATCCTTTTAATTGATTTTTTTTTCATAGACATCAGCTCTCTACAGTTGAATTAATTTGAATTGAGATTTTTTTTCATAGCTGTGCTTTGGTGATGGAATTTGGTCTTTCATGTCCTATCTATTTGGGAGGCAGTGTGAATGCTAATAGGAGATCCCTGTATGCCCCTTTCTTCCTCCTGCCTCTCCCATTAATTTTTTCTTTTTTAATTTATATTCTGAGAAGTCAAAGCTGGTTTCTGATTGTCTGTTTAACATGGGTTTTGCTTCTCTGGTACATGAACAAGTGGTTAGCTTAAAACATGTATTGTTTAGAAATATTTTGGCAGTTCAGGATTTTTCCAGGTGGCTGGGTAGAAGGAGGGAGGGAGGGAGGGAGAGGCGCACGTTAGCTTGAGGGGTGAACCCATGGGACTGAACTGGTCTGAGGAGGAGAGACCTCTTCTGCCTTTTTTTTTTTTTTAAGGTTTTGCTTTTATGGTACAAGAGGTATTTCTTGATCATAGGCTAGAATATTTTAAATCAAATGTCTGTCAGAGCTTAAACGGAATTTTTTTTTTGCTCCGAATTTTGGTATGTACAAAGTAGGATTAATGGGCTGGTTGTCTTGTAGATTGTTTTTGTTCTTACCCTCAAGATACTTGTTTATAAATACGAATTGTGTAAAATGAGGTTTTTGTTCCTGCATTCAAATGGAGAACTGCAGAGTCGTATCCAGTGTTTGTGACTTCTGCATTATATGTCAGCTGTAGCTTTTTAAAGGGAAACCACCCTAATTGATCTTACTTTCAACCAAAGCCCCATTTTTAATTCGGGACTATTTTTGTTCTTTCTTCCTGGCATAATGGGGAAAAAAGTAAAATGTTGGCTCATCAGTTGTCTTTATCCCACTTACAGAAATGCGAACAATGACTATTTGACATTTTTAAAATAAGCCCTGATTTTTCTGCAGTTTAAGTGCTTCACTCTTGTACTGAATTTTTTTTTTGGTTGAAATGAATTTAGGTTTTTAACACTGCTATGAACTTAAAGAGCATGACACTAGTCGTTGGTACATGCAATGTATAATAAAAGGCACTGACGATTAATAAAGGGTTTAGAAGTGGTACACAAATCCTCATGCTGTACTGCACCACACAGCTGGTAATCCTCTACATTGTATATTGTACAACCGATTTGTCAGGCTGCCTCACCTCTAACGTACAACCTTTAAATTGCTAGTACAGTTTGTATAACGAATCAGACACTGTCGATTGCTCGGTGACGTGTACCCAGATCTATTTTTGAGTAGTATTAAAATGTACACGTCGCTAAAATATGAAGACCTTTTTTTTTTTTTTTTTGGGAAACATGGTACCAATCAGTTTACGCAGTGTCTAGTGACAGGAAAAACTGTTGCTACAGGGTTTAAAAGCACAGATCTGGTTTTGATTCTGGAAGAGAAGTTTAAGTTGGTACAGTTCCTTGTTGCTGCTAAACATACACTAATTAAAAATACGACCACTCTTACAGACCATGATACTGTCTTGCCACATAGCTTTTGTTCGGTCTCATAAATTAATAACGCAATACGTAGACAGCTTTTTATAAAGCTTTACATCTTTTCTAAGAAATCAAAATTTGGATGAAGATAGTTCTAAACATTTAATGTGAAAGGAAAAGGTTGTTTTGAAGAAATTTGTTACATACTTATTTCATACTAGATCCCTGAGGCTGCCATTGTACAATATACAGCACTGATTTAATAAATGCTGAATAAGTAAGTAAATGGGTAACCTCAAGTATAGTGGTACAAATACTAATAGGTACGGCATAATAAATATGCAATCTTTTTGAATCTCTTAGTTTACAGCAACTAATTTATTCAGTATTGTGCTGGAAGAACATTTTCAGATGATGTAAAACATATCACTATATATACTACCTTCCAGCTACCCGTTTATGCTGCTGTATAGTACAGAAATACCAATGATAGAACAATGTTTGTCCTGTAAATTTAATTTGATATTGGACAGTTATTGTCTGTACAAACTAAAACATATATGGTTGAAACTGTTCATTATATTTGCTATTTCTGCTTCACAGATCTGTTTTAAAGTTGAGCTGATTGATCTGGCTTTGTCTTCCATTGTAAATATTGTTATGTTGCTTTCTTTGTAAAACACATCGCGTTTGCGGTTTTGGGAGACTGGCTTGAAGCTCTGTATAGTGTTTATATTTATCTGACTTGGCTTTCCATAGAGCTACTTGCAGTAAATACGTGTTCATGTAGCTCCGTGTCTGGGTTTTATTTTTAAACAAACTTTTGGGTTTTTCTGTCAGAAGTGCGTTTCCTCCTGCTGCGGCTGCTTTCTTCTTAAAGTGGTTTTGTCACCCTGTGTCCCTGAAGATCTGGAGAAGCTTTTACCGTATTTCAGGGCAGTGACTCCCAGTCTGTCCAGTTTTCTCTGCCGCTTAGTGTGCAAGGTAACATACAGCAAATACCCAGCAGTTTTCTTTGTCCTAGATTCACAGTGCTGGTAAACAGCTGAGGTTCTGAATGAAAACAGAGATCTGTGCCTGATCGTTGCTTTTTCTGCTTTAAATGCAGAAGGCTGTGCCAATTTTTTTTTCATAACTTTGTCCGTGACTGGGTGTGGAAGTTTCACGATCCAGAAGCTCTACTCCTGGAAGGAATTTTTAGCAGTGTCGTATCAAATAGGTTCCTGTCTTTAGAGTTTGGGGTAGAAGGGAGGGGTAGAAGCATGGGTTGCTGTTGCAAGTTTTGTTGTAAGACTTTGGTTTGACATGTGTTAAATCAGGTCTCAGGATGTAAAACCAAAAGCATATAGATATAATTTCAGGTAATGCACCCACTTGTAAAAACAACTGAACTTAAGTGGGAAAATATCAATGTGGAGGATATGTCAATAATTCTGTATAGAAAGAGTTTTTATCCATAGACATGAGCATATGTGATCTCTGGAAATGTGGGTGATTACTGTGAAATGTCTTGGGTTAGACTTTTCTGTCTGTAAGAATACCTGCTTTAATTCTTACCCTGTTACTCAGAACAGCGCATTGCCACAACTCCCTGTAAAAGTCAAGTTCGCTGCAAGAATAGGGTCCTCCTCACGTAAACCAGCCCCTCACTCAGGGCCTCATTTGATAGCACGGAGCCTGTACTGGGAAGAAAAAGAAAAGGGTGCTTCTCAGACATGGCAGAAACAGCCCTACCAGCAGTGAACAAACAGTGAAAACTATCCAAACGCTGTCAAGGCTGTTGCAACAGTCTCACAATGACTGCTGCTGGAGACCTTTGCCTGAATGTCTCGTTGGATCTGAAATGGGCTAAACTGCTTGAGGGTTTTTTTTTTTTTTTTTTTGGGGGGGGGGGCGGGGGGGGCGGGGTGGGGGACATCGTTTTGCCCTAATTTTTCAAACCCCTTTGGGTGAATCATTGACAGAACTCTTGCTTCTGGAGCATGGTGAAAGCCCTCAATTAAAACCAGAAGGCAAGTTAGACTTCCTATCTGGATTTGAAGACAGTCACTAGAATACGTATTAAAAGTCTTTCTTTCGTTTGAAATACATTGACTAGTTCTAATGGACCTTGCATCTCGCTGGGTAATACTGTACTGGAAATAATCAAATAACTGGGAAGGAGAGGTTCATAGCGGAGAACAAGGACCTTTTTGGAGTTACCAGGTAACAGTACAACTTGTACTGCATTTTTGTCATTCCTGCATCCTCTCTTGGCTATAGCAAGCGTTCCCTCAAATGTAAAGAAGTTTCTCCCCTCATTTTTCCGTGAAGGGTTGTGAAGCAACATGTCTCGGAGAGCGGCGCACTGAGCTTGCTATATGTATCTGGGAGGTAAGAACTTCTTCCCCCCACCCCCTTCTGTTAAAGAAACACAGCAAGCTCAGTTTCTTTGGTTTTCTCCTGAGTCACTGAGTTAATTTAAAACTTCTTAAAGAAGCGTTATGGTTATAGGAGACTGGCAGTCAGGAAATCTAGCTCAGTGGGCGCTGAAGCTGCTTGTTGGCACAGTAGCCTCAGCCACTGCTCTGTGCTCCACCCATGGGCTGCAGCGAGTACCTTTACTGAAGACAGCAGTTTGCCTGCTTTACTAACCAGTTAGTCTTCACCTTGCTGCCAGCTGAGGCTGTTCTTAGGCAGTGGTCACCTGTCTGCTACAAGTGGGTTGAGTTAATAATCTTTCTTTCAAAAGCTATTAGTTCTAGACACTTACCCTGTTTTAAATGTAGAACTACTCCCCTGAGCTAATCGTCACTGCTCCCACCTCCACTAGCAATAGTGTTCTGCTTCTGCTCTTGCACACAATTTTCAGCTTGTGCTTCTAGTGGAAGTAGCCATTGCAGCAGAAGTATTGCGTGTCCAGCAGTAGTGCTGAGTTCTCTAAAGCATAACTCTTCTGGCAGGACCTGCTAAAAACACGTAATGCTGCTCCCAGCAGTGCAGTCCTCAGCCTGGCAAAACAACCTTCCCGTGGTGGTGTCCCTAGGAAGGCACTTCTAGGTGCAGGTGCAGGCAGCAGACTGACTACAAAATCCTTCAGCTAGATATCAAAGTATATAGAAAATAACTGCAGAAGATCAAATTTTAGAACTCAAGCATTTGTTGCTTGCAAAATCAATACATCACTTTTTCAAATTCTAAAACTACATTTTAAAATAGGTGGTACTTCTACCCTTTGACGTGAGAAATCCTCGCTGGAGAGGGGATGGACCTGTACAATAGAGGACCAAGTGCTGCACGCTTAGGAGCTTCTCAAGCACAAAGTTTGCTTGTCATAGTCTCGTTCATTGTATAGAAGTGTTGCTGTGCTGCTCTGTGTGCCCATTGTGGTTTATAGGTTGTACTCAGACTGCAGAACTGTTTCAGAAGTTTAAATCCCACCTTATAAATGAATTTGAGGTCAAAGGAAGCTTTCTGCTTTTTGCCAAGGATTCTAATAGGACTTACTAGAGTGAAGGAAGATACTGAAAGGCCTGTCTTGAGCAGAACTTGTTCTTTAATGCTAGAACACTGTAAATCCAAGTTATGCATTAGGTTACTGTTTTTTGGGTTTGCAAACTAGCATTCCGTTAGAAAGTTGCATTTTTTTTCGCTCATCAGTTGACAGTACACCGTCTGCAGCAAGCTTTCACGAACTGGGCAGGAACAAGGAAAGGTAACATGCTACCTCTTAGTAAGCTGTTCTGAAGTCCTTGCTGTAGACAGGCCCGTCCAGGGACGCAGCCGTGTTGCTCTCCTGGCTTGCTTTCAAAGCTATTTGGTGCCCTCGGGTGGCTGAAGGGTACAACTTGTCCCCATACAACTTACAAATACAAGTGTTTTCTTCCAGGTTCCTCCCCAAGATTAACTAAAATAGACTAACTTTACATGATTAGTTAAGAGAATAAAATCTTTAGTTAAAAAACAATCAAACTTCAGGAAAAAGAGCCTTAACTATAGATGAAGAAGTGGTGTTCTGAGCCAGGTCATGTTTAGGCTATGTTGAAGACTATTTTAAGGCTCTAATGTTCAAAACAATTTTTTACTTTTTTAAGAATAAAATCTGCAAACACAAGCTTTTACCTGTCGTTTAATGTTTATATACTGATGGATAGCACCTAGAGGCCCCAACCAACATTTGAGCCTCCTCAATGTCTCTGCTCCAAAGAGCTTACAGTCTAAGCAGTCAAGAAGAAGTAGGAGAAAATAATAACCATGCTTTCTTTTATAGATCAGTAACTCCGCTCCAACACAGGTCAAGTGATTTACCTGCTCTAAGGCACAGAATGTGTGGTAGGAATTAAACCAACATCTCTTGAATCTCTGCTGCAGGTCTCAGTTAAAAGATGCTCCTTCCTCTCTAGACTACTTTTCCTGTAATAAAAATTAGCCCCTTTGGAAGTCTCAGCCTGAAGCTGATTAAGGTTCAGGACTGTTTTCCAGGTCAGGGTGAGAGCTGCAGGAGCAGAACAGAGAATGTATCTAGCAGAAGTTGAAGCTACTTGACATATTTTCCTTTTCTGTAGTCATCTCACAGGTTTGGGACCTAAAGTGGCCACAACAGCAGCTGTTTGGGGTGCTGGCTATCTTGATTGGAATGGTATCTCCTGTCTTTTCAATGCAGTGGGCTTTGTTTTACATGCTGTGAGAGAAGCCCAAATCTTAGAAAGATGCACTGTTTATGCACTGCTAGAACAAACACGTTCTGCCCTTTCCCAGGTCCCCATATATGAATATTTCTTGTTGGTGAGCACAAGACACGTGCTGTTGGTAGGGAAGGCTGGGAGAGCTCTTTCCTCTGGGAGCTCCTTGACCTTAGCATCCATTCTTCCACTTTTTTGGAGCTAGGGATAAGCTGCTATGTTCATTTTAGGCTTCTGAGGGGCCAGCAGTAAGATAAGGTCTTGTGTTTAACAAGATGAGACTTACTATTTTATTTCAGCTTTGGTAACAAGTTCTTGGAGGTAGCAGCACATTCAGTTTATTTCTATATGTATCAGCAAACCAAACTAAAATGAGTTGAAGGATGCACATTGCTGAATTGCCTGCTCTCTACCAACATATATAACTGCAGCTACTAATATTTTGCATTTTAAACTAAAGAACTTCAGTTTCATACTTAGTTGAAAGCTTTTGAAACCAGCACCAATCTCATTGTATAAGTCACTGCCACCTGGTCAGTCACTAGTCCTATGTCTTTTGTCAAATGTGCATAAAACAAGGAGATTTCCGATGCTCCATGTTTACAATGGTAACTGAAAGGAAGAATGAACAGCCATTAGCAGATAAATTACTTAGCAGGAGTCAATAAACAAATACACTTCACCTGTATAAAGCAGTATGTTAATTCACAAGTTAAGTTGTATTGATAGTTGAGGTGGCAATATACAACGAAAATATTAAAGTATCATCACTTGAAAAATAGTCGTGTTTTGTCAGGGAGCTCTGCTTATACATACGGGTAAATGAGACAGCACTGACCATAGGAGCTGAACAGTCATGCATACAAAAGTGATCACTTTTCAGCTATTGCACAAGTAGTGACACTCAAAGATACACACCGTAGGATTCTTACAAAATGACATCGGAAAGACTGCATGCACCATCTTTCAAGGCCTTATGTGAACCATACATACACAAGAGTTGCTGTATACTGTAAATACATTGTGGATGTGTATAAATTCACAAAAGATTAATTTGTAAATAGGAAAAGATCAGTTTCCACCAGCTTATGCTTTATTTTATTCAGAAGGTTTCTTAGCGTGTACACTCTTTTGGATAAAATGCGTGACACCACTTCAGAGTAGAGGTTTCATGTAAGTATAATCTTAAATGCTTTGGTAACTGGATATTCCCAAGGAACAGGTTTTGTTAAACCAAACTGATTACTAAAAATGTGAATGTGACTTTTATTCAGAAAAGAAGGATATAGGATATGGCTAATAATTTCACGTATTTTCACAAGATACAAAAAAACCCTTTTCAAGTGGATTGGTATTTCTAAGCACAGATAGAACCACTGATAGCATGGTATACAACATTTAAAACCCTGATCAAAATCACTTCAGAATAATTGTGCATTCCCCAAATATGTCAGGTTGGCAACTGAGGAAGGAAATGAAATACTAAATGAATAAGTTGGCATAAGAGGGGTAAATTCTCTCTGTGCCACAAATTTCATAATAAAATACTGCCGTATGTTTTAATTTTAGACATAAGCATTTTTATATCAGTCTGGTTTGTTTCTAAATGACTGAAAGTTTCAACTAAAAAGGTGTTTACACAATATACACATTTCATTACTTACAAAGAGAAATAAGCTTAAAATTTCATATTAAAAACCTGGGATACAGTAGGGTTAGTAGCACCATGAAAAAATGTTTTTCAAAACTGCAGTCTTGTTATTTTAAACATACTCAGTGCGTCGTGTTTTTCTTTATTCTCTTGGTTGATCAAAAAGGTGCCATTTTGGTACAGGGAGAGAAATGAAAAATTTCATCTTCTGATCCTTTGTGAACCTCAAGTGTTCTTTTCTGTTTCCAAGAGGTCAAGTCTTTCATCTTAGTCCTGTTGTCAAATATGTACCAAACAACCCTTAGTTTGGCACATGAGTGAGGTACACTTGAATTTGCATGGTTAAAAGAGTTTGGATTTGTTTTTTCTTTTCTTTCTGCACAGTAGCACCATTGTTGCAGCTGGAAGACAGTGCATCTTAGGAATTTTCAACTGTTTTATAAAACATTCTCCAAGACGTTACGTCTTCTTCATGCAAACTTGACAACGACTAATACGCGTCCTCAAGTCTCCAGCTTTCAGTGTCTCTGACTGAGGTTTACTGGTTGACAGACACAAAGGTAAGGTTAGGTTAGCTTTTTCTTTGTTTACAGAGCTGTTCCTTTAAACTTCTACTTCATTCACAGTTTAAGATAACACTTCAGTACCTAAGTGGGGAATTAACCCTGTATTTGAGAGTTTTCCTGAAGAGTGATCTTTCTGTATGTCTTCAACACCAGGTGACAGATGCTCAGTTCTGTCCAGTGTCTCAGTATATGCAAGGTATGGTCATCAACTACTTCAGTCTAGCATATGATGTAGCACAAATACCAAACCGAGTGGAAGGTGAATTTTCTACATTTGAGACAGTATTTCTGGGGTCTTTGTAGCCTTTGGGTTTCTCAGTTGAAGGGTACTTTAACAGCCCATTAAAAAATAATCACAGAATCATATAGGTTGGAAAAGACCTTTAAGATCATCAAGTCCAACCATAAACCTAACACTACCAAGACCACCACTACACCATGTCCCTAAGCACCTCATCCAAACGTCCTTTAAATACCTCCAGGGATGGCGACTCAACCACTTCCCTGGGCAGCCTGTTCCAATGCCGGACAACCCTTTCAGTGAAGTAAAATTTCCTCATACCCAGTCTAAACCTCCCCTGGCGCTGCTTGAGGCCATTTCCTCTTGTCCTGTCACTTGTCACCTGGGAGAAAAGACCGACCCCACCTCGCTACAACCTCCTTTCAGGCAGTTGTAGAGAGCAATAAGGTCTCCCCTCAGCCTCCTTTTCTCCAGGCTAAACAACCCCAGCTCCCTCAGCCACTCCTCATAAGACTTCTGCTCCAGACCCTTCACCAGCTTTGTTGCCCTTCTCTGGACACGCTCCAGCCCCTCAATGTCTCTCTTGTAGTGGGGGGCCCAAAACTGAACACAGTATTCGAGGTGCAGCCTCACCCGTGCCGAGTACAGGGGACGAGCACTGCCCTGGTCCTGCTGGCCACACTATTTCTGATACAAGCCAGGATGCCATTGGCTTTTTTGGCTGCCTGGGTGCCAGCAAAATGCTACACTGAGATTTGTATTTAAGTGATGGCTTTACCAAATTATTTATTTATATTCTGAAAGGGTAGGGAGGTGGGAGATTAATATAACGTATTTGTGTAACATGCGTGTACACAGAGTAAGTCCAATTCTTAAGTTTCTTTTAAAAAAATAGAAGAAAAAAGGAAGTTGTGTCTATATGAGACAGAAAATAGTAGAGACAGAAAACTCAAAGGTGCATGGTAGTTGCTAGTAGGCAGTTTTCACTAGTGAATTACCACTGATCAACTACCCTGAAAACTTAGAGTAATGACTGTTCAATGCTCATTAAGTATCATGGTTGTAGGTGTTACACAAAACCAACTTATGGGCCACTACTGCTATAGAACACAGTGCACATTGCCAGCCCTGTACCACAAAGCTACATTTTTCAATTTGGTGGCATTGGGAATATTTATGAGGGTTTTATCAGTACACAAACAGGGCAGTAGCAATTTATTCTATGAAAGGAGATAGCAGAGAAGCTGAGGACAGAATGTCCATTGGCTTCCTTGCTGCCAAAATATCATCCTGACTCTTCTGCAAAGTACTGGAAAAAATGCTTGCCATGGAGGGTATGAAACCTCCTTCACACAAGACTTTTAAAAACAGGTTATATGAACATCTGCCTTAACAGGTTTAAGTAGAGTTGATCTTGCCCTTCATACCTGTCCCTTGTATGTCTGTGAACTACCTTTTCAAATATTTGACTCTATTGAAAGGGCGGGGGGGGGGGGGGGGGGGGGGGAGAATAAAAAAAAAAAAAAAAAAATCGATCTTTTAGGCTTCAAATACAGTAACTACAGTAGGACTACTTTCAGAGAAGGTACTACTAAATGTGAATAACAATTGACATAAAAAGAATATGACTCCTTGCAAAACAGAATGTGCCCTAGCAAGTTTTTACATAATACTAAAGGCTTGCTAAGGAAACACTTGAAAAACTGGTTGTGAGGGGAAAACAAACTAAATTATTTCCCTATACCCCTGTAAACAAATCTCTTTTGATCTTCAAAATAAATTTGGTTTCCAAAGCTTTCATTCTGGAATAAAGAAATATACAAGAAACAGGTTTTCTTACCTGAACATTTCTGACACTTCTACAGTTGCCAGCCAGAAACTATATGAATTGGCATAGTAATTACAAGTGCCACGACCATGGCATTCAATAAATGGAGCTGAGCGGAATTCTTCTAAACAGGATCCAGGCGATGCCAAGGCCTGTCCAGAGCCCTCTGCTCCAGCACTAGTGTGCTGGTGTAGGGGTGGAGGAAAGAAACACACAAACAAGAATCTTACAGTAGGTGCTAAAAATGAAATAGCACAGCATTCAACTACTAAGAGCCACTGTTCATCCTTGGTAGAATAATGCGGTGTCAGACACCTTCATAAATATAAGTTACGCCGGGCTCTGTGTGCTAGAAAATCACCGTTAATCTTGGCTCCCATGGTTGGTCATTGAAGTTAAAGGCTTTTGAATGACAACCATTATAGTTTTTAACGAAGTCCTAAAGCAGCTAGTTGAGGACACAAGTGGGTACTAGCCACTTCTGGAGTAGGAGGCAGTTCTTACCATCATGAAAGAGTAACCAATCCAAAGGGAGTCCCAGCCTGGAGGACATGAAGGAATCTGAATGGTCTGACTGTGGACAGCTATCACCATAGCAGGAGCTTCACACACAACACATCTGGACACAGGGGAAGTATCAGAGAAACACGTGATATTAAAATATAATAGGAGTGTGTTTTATTAAGAATTGTTACACAGAGAAGGGGAGGAAAACTAGCCTGTGAGAGGCTGTCCTATTAACCTAGACTTCTACTTCTCGTGTATTTTGGAGTGCAAAAATCTGCCTGTATTTCCACTAACAACCATTGGGTAAAATACCAATGCAGTTCCTGAAACAAAAACTGGAAGCTCAAAGTCCCCAAGTGAATGCCTTAATCTTAGAGCTAATGGCTCTCATATTCTCTTTCCTGTCCGTGGTGGCCTTGCACTGCTGACTACATAGGTTCCTCAGTCAAGGAGTGTTCTTTCAGCCTCTAATTATCACTGTTGCATGTAGACAGACCGTTTGAGGCAATGAATACTTTAAAGCAAGCTATTTTCCTAGTATTTCCCAGAGGAAAACATGGTAGATTCATCTCCTAATATCCAACCTGCACGTTGGAAATACATGGGTAAGATGTGCTGTTTATCCAGATATTAAAAAAGAGACCTGATAGCCTGCTTTGTCTCACCGGCTAATGAATGGCTGGATGCTCTGCCCAGTCAGTGGCTCCATGCTCATCGGCATTGGCTCTGGAGTTGAGAGCCAGTAGGAATAGTCATTCCTTGATGCAAAATTACAAACGTTGTTGATGTTGCAGAACATGAAGGGCATGGTGCTGAAACGTCTAAGGCAGCTCCCAGCAGTACCTACAGAGTAAGATACATAAAATGTGACAGCAAAGTTTTCACTTCATTTCTTTTTATAGCAATTCTTTGAGAACAGTAATTGTGTATTCTTCCTCTCCACGTGTGAGTGCACAGCATCTGCTATCAAATTGTCACATGTGGGAAAAATGTAACTTCTCAGCTTTGGTTTACATTCTTTTATCCTGAATTAAAATGTGCAGCCTCTGGAGGTAGTAGATCTTAGTATGCATTCCCCATCCTCATCTAAGAAATCTCTAAGACTGTCATATCTTCAGAGAACCAGAGCATTTGAAGAAGCAGCCACAACCTCTTTCCCCTTAAAGACAGAGCATACAAAATATCTCACCCAAATCCTGGCCATGTGCTCTCTCATTTCCTTGCACATACAGAAGAGAGAATCCATCATATATTCTTGATGTTCCTTGTGGACATAGTGGTGTATCCCTGGTCTGGCTGTGCCGAGTTATAAGGAATCCGTGAGCAACAGAAGCTGTTCCAGGAGGACCGGGTGGGCCTTGTAAGCCATCAGGACCAGGAGGTCCCTGTATTCCTCGTGAACCTGTTGACATGAGAGAAACACAACACATGGTATTTATTAACACCTTTTCTTGCTCTTTTAGGACTAACGTAGCTCTGAGAGGTAGCATGGTCTTGTGATTAAGGTGCATGTGAGTTGGGGGACCTGGTATCTGCTAACACTATCTTCCTCAAAGTATTTTTTTCATGTAGGCTTGGTAAAATCACTGAGGCTGTCATAGCTAGTTATGAAATAACAGTGCAACCTCCCGGTGCTGTAGGGGTATTGTGAAGTTAAATAGGTTGTGAGGCACTAAGATAACAACTGCAGTGGACATGACAGCCAGTGGAATGAGTCCAAATCTGCTTCCCAATTCCAAAACACATTAATCTGTGTAGGCAGCTTAATAAGATGATGCTAAAACATCTTGCTCAAGATCACAAAATAAATGGCAGAGCCAGAAACAGAAGCAAGTCTCACTCTAGGACATGCTATGATAACACCTGAGCCAAAGCCCACCAAAATGAATAGAAAAGCTGCAGCCAGTTTTGGAGTAGGTTACAAAAAGTGGAAATAGGCTACAACAACCTTGAATGAGAGCAAGAGTGAGTCATATGACTGAGAAAGGTATCAGAAAAGGCATTTGTTCTTGAAGAGCAAAAATATCAGGAAATATAACTACAAATATTTAGACTATGTTATTCCACAGTCATTATTATTTACATTTTTTCACTAAAATAATGCTAACAGATTTCATAGAGCATAGAGATTTTCAGAGAAAAAGGAAAAAAGGCATTATGGATTTTTGTACTGTTTTAACTGTTTAAATTCTAATACTTCTTCTCACAAGTTGCAATATATAGCTACTTAATATGTATCATCATCATTAGAAAATTGTCCCAGTGCCTAGTCTGATTTCTTTTCTCAAGTCATAATTCAGTAATTCTCAGCAATAGCTGCATGGTAGCCTGATCTCTGCCTTTGGTGAAATTCTCTCCTTTATGAAGTCTGTTTTTCCGCATTCATGATTTCCATGCAAAACTAAAATTATTTTACTAATCTCTCTCTTCTGTTTCTTACTATCTTCATTATCTTCTGTGTGTCATCTGTGTTGCAAAGGGGATGCCATTAAGCTTAAGATAAAGCACTCTACAATATTATTCAGCAATGTATTGGTTCCAAGAATATTCCAAACCAAAGTATGTTCAGCTGCTTGTAATATTTTTGCATTAAGAAAATCCTAAAATTATGATTTTATTATTCCCCTGAGGCAAATCTCACTTCCCAATATTAGCGTGCACTCACAAAAGGGAGCATCTCTTTTTCCACTGGATCCTCATAGGATAAACACCATACCTGGTTGGCCTGGAAGACCTCTCTCTCCTTTACGTCCTGCTGGACCATCAAAACCAGGTAGTCCATCTCGCCCTGGGTCACCAGGAAGACCAATTTGACCTAGAATAGACAAATGCATAAGTGAAATAAAAGCTCTTGAAATCTCGCTACAGAAATCTTTAAATTGTCTGGGACTCATCTATTGTTTCTTCATGATACATTAGACAAGAACAGACCATTAAACCAGATTTATATGATAGAACCCTACATTTATCTATTACCTCTTGCTGAATTCAGTAACTTGTCTTGGCAGCCTATGCCAAGTGGCTCGCGTTGCAACCTGCAGTCAGCTATACTTCTTAGTCATTTTCTCTGCAGCCACCTAGGATCATACCTGGCAATCCCTGTGGCCCTGGCAATCCAGGTGGCCCTTTCGACCCAGGCTGGCCTGGAGGACCTGGGGGACCAGGGTCACCTTTGACAACAATGCTTCGTCCAATGGTACCTGGCAAACCTGGTGGACCTGAGAGAAAGCAGCTTAGTATTAGATAAACCAAGGTGGAAGAGAGCATTAGAAACAGTTTCTGTTATTCTTTACTGCAAAGTCAGAAGTCAAGAGCACTATCAATGCAAAGAATAAGTGTATATACAAGGCAAAAAAGTGCTCTTGGTGACCCCCCGCAAAGGACAGCTCTTGCAGGGGTTAATTCACGTAGACTGGACACAGAATACAGAATATGGTAGGATTGCTTGTAGGGCTAAAAAGTATAGCCTGGAATTGTGTTTAAGCTGTTGCTCACTTAACTACTTTCATTGCTGGCTGAGACCGACTCAGTCCTACATCTGTGTAACAAATTCTACTGGCAGGCAAAAGTGACACTAATGCTACCCAGGACTCCTACCTGGTGGGCCTGGCAGTCCTTGACTGCCTGGGAGGCCAGCGGGTCCTGCAGGTCCAGTGGGACCCTTCATACCTGAAATATCAAATTCACACAGTTACACAGTGAAAGAACATGCTGTCTTACAAAATCTGCTGCAGGAATGGCCAAAATCAGGCTGCTTTTCTCCCTCAGGGGCTGTTACTGTGTCTGGAGGTTTTAACTTGAAATGCTAGTTAAATACCTGGGAATCCTGGAACGCCTGGAACCCCGGGGTCACCCTTCATTCCATTCAGACCTGGACGACCAGGATCCCCCTGAACAGAACAGCTTCACGTTATTCACTCATCTCCCTCAGCAGTTTCAGAAAAACAGATAGAAAAGGTGGCTGGGGGACAAATAAGCACACTTTGCGTCCGTGAACTAGTGCTCTGAAGGGCTGAGGCCATGCATTCTGCTCACTGCACTGAGTGCTGTCAGAGAACACTGTAACATGAAGTGTGCATTGACAGCTCCAGCTCCCGTGGGAATATAATGGGGGACATCCTGCCCAGATGGGGGTCATTAAGGAAAAGACCCTCTTACTTGCTACAAAGACAGGATGTTAGCTACCACATTTTGGCTTTTATTTTACTATGATAAACTGCATATTCCACCCAAATATATTCAATTTTTATTGCATTTAAAAATAAACGAGGGGGAAAACTCCATTTCTTGTCCTACCTGGCGTCCAGGCGGTCCTTGATCTCCCTTTTGACCAGTCAGGCCAGGTGGGCCAGGTGGACCTGGGTTCCCTTTTTCCCCTTTAAGTCCTCCACTGCCTGGTGGCCCTCGTGGACCTTCTGGGCCTGGTGGACCTTAACATTGCAGAACAAATATGCATATATCAGTACATATCAACCATTCTCCCCAAGTTTGTTCCTTCAGCGTAAAAAAAATTAAAAGATCTATTGGCTTGACTTCCCAGCTCTATTTCAATGCTGAATTCAGGATAAACTAAAAGGAAAACAAATAGAGGGATTATTTGCACTACCCAAATCAGGAACCAAGGCTCCTTACCTAGCTGATAAAGAGAAGCAGGTCTTTCCAGAAGGCAGTGCAACTCACCTGCATTAGAAGCTTACCAGTGACCAGACCGGTGCCTTTAGTAGGAGCCAAGAAACCCAAAATTAGATGGTACAAATATCCCCTCTGCTGACCTGCATTGCATTCACCATCTCTTAAGTGCTAGCTTAACAGACTGAATTCCTTTTGAAAGCCAGTCTCAACAATGTAAAATATTGCTGCTTTTCTGCTGTTAGAATTTGACATACCTATTGAGGAGCCCGGTCTATACTGTCTACTGACCGCTGGGCCGCAGGAAGCCCATCATTCTGCCTTGCCTAAATAATAATCTGAGTTGCAGAAACTTCCTTATGGTGAATGACTCTCCCTCCAGCTGACTTGTCTATCTTTAGTAGAATTATGCTGTGTAAATCCAATAGAGGAACTGGGCTGGTCTTTCAATATTTTCCCTTTGCTACAGCCACATTAATCCAAAGCAAAGCAGTTGATTTAAAAGAAACTTAGGTATTTGGAGAACTGAAAGATGAGACACCCCCCCCCCCCCCTTTATGCCACCATCTAAATAGAAGGTAACTGATACTAATTTGTAGCAAAACAAACCGTAAGCAAGTGCAGTGACAGCTAATAACATTTTACAAGTTAGATCTCATAATTGGATTAACAGAAGGATCTCTTTGCAGGACAGTGCTATGACATTCTTCCCTGTAGTACAACAAATCTAACAACATCAGTGTGCTGGATTTTCAATTCTTCTGCATCCTCGAATAATTTAAGATCTCCTTTGACATCCTCATAGTCTATATTCAGTGGATAAATTTGATGAGCTGTATTTCTGCATGCAAATCTGAGTATAGAATTCCTTCCAAAATTTTTCTTTTTAAATCAACAGCAATTTTGTACCAGGTTTCACACATATCCTGTAGCAGTTTCAGCTACAGAAAACATCCCATCATGCAAGGGTTTTTTGTGTTCATTTTGCTCTTTTATACTGGTCTAGTACTGTACACATGCAAGATAATAACAGGTTACCAACTGAGGCATGCTAATCAAACACATACAATCTGCAGGGTAACCACAGTCCTTAAAAAGATAATCACAGAATTACAGGAAAACATCCGTTTCTCTTACATCAAGTGCAACGCAGTAAAATAAATTGACCGAGTTAAGAGTCTAACCTGGAGGACCTGGAAGGATCAGAGTTCACCAAAGCCCAATGATCGATGTTAGAAGGGTCAGACATCACACAGTACAAAACAAGATTACTAGTTAGAAATAGTACAGATGACAGCATATACACTACACAACAACCCATTTCACCAGCATATTTTGTATTTACAATCTAATCCACATGCATGCATAAAACCATACATAAATACACAACGATATGTATTTTCAGATACAAGTTATTCTGGTGACTAGGCTCTACTAAGACTAATTTGACACTTCATTTAACAGCAAACTTAAAGCTTTACTAAAGAATGTGTTATTGCTTTAACATTACAGCTGAGGCCTGTGACTGGTTAGTCCCACTTGCAATGGGGTTTGGAATATGTAACCATTTCACTGACAATGTTCAACATCACAGGGCCTGGAGCTTGGCAGATGGGCAGGTAAATTGTGAATGACAGTTTACTCTTGAGCAAAATTCTGCTTTGGGCAGGTGGGAAGCGTGATTAACAGAACTTATCACCACTAATCAGGTATCAGCCTCAACTATCTCTGAATACAATTCTAGGACCGAGAAGTAGGCTTATACCCTCTTCAAAATGGTAAGCAGGATTGACATGGATCAAAAGGGCTGCAAATGCTATAAGCAAAAATACAGCAGAACTTAAAAATTTAGAATTTGTTGTCTTTACTGTTGGCATTTTTTTCTTGATAAAAATACCACAAGATGCTAATTTACCTGCTTAAGGTTATTATGGAGAACGGCACGTGATAACATCCTTAGAAAAATCATTTAAATGTCCTCTTTCAAAAGGTAAGCTGGCTGTCCCTACTGTGCTCCTGAATTAATACATATTTTAGCTCCTGTGCCACTTGCATCTTTCATGTCAGTGAAATGATTTAAATATATCAACATATCACCATGCAATTTGCAGCTAAAAACTACAATAAATACACATCAGGTTTACCTCAATGCACTATTTCTTACATATTTGGTAAATTATTTTAAATACTAACTGTAATACAGTTGTTAAAAATAATGACATGGACATTTCATTGTTACTGTTAAGTACTTATAAACTATATTTCACTGTTAGATAAGTTTTGCTATGATTTATAAATCTGTCCTATACTTGTTGATTATTGAATTCTGGCTGGGCACAGTCACAAGGTGGAACAAAACATGAAGCAATTGATAAGTGCCTCTCAGCATACCCATGATGGTAGCTGTCTTTGAAAGTGTGGTTACTGCTTGTGTGACCACAGTTTAATTAAAAGGCAAAGCCACATTCATTTTTTTACATGACTGCATAAAGCTAGGATTCAAACATCAGGGGCTACCACACTTCCTACCTCACAGTGCTTAGGATGGCACACTAAAAACTAAAATGTATTCCTTTATTAAATTTTGATGACAGTTCTTTGCTTCCTGAAAGTCATCATAGCAAAACCTAAAGTCATCATTATTATTAAACAGATATACCAAGTCATTTTCAATCTAGACACAGATGTTAAAAATCCTCCCAAGAGCTGGCTTGTGCTACATGCTGATATGCTAAAATTATGATAAACTTGTGAAAATGACCACGTTCTTACCAATCCTGTTTCACTGCCCTAGTGTTAGGGAGGGGAGGGCTGTATGCTTCATTTTCATTAAATACATGTTAAAGGAAGAGCTTTCCTCATTTCCTCTAAATGTGCTGGTAAAGCAAAACAATGGAAAAGAGGATTTCTCTGCATTGGAAAGTTACAATGCTCTAAGTTGGGAATGTAAAGCATCACTGTTATTCTGGATAAATTTTCCTACAGACACTGTTGGTATAAAAGCAGCATCTAATTTATTTAAGTCACTTGAGAGTGTCCAAAATCAACAGTAGCAGGTGTTACAAAAATGAATACTGTCATTTGCCCAAGCTGCAAAACACAATTATACAGCAAAGACATGGGAGGACAGCACAATATGCTTTTTTAAAAAAGATGAAAAACAGTATATATTTTTTTTCAATGGCACTGAGAATAAATATGCTAAAACAAGTTTCACAGTTGGGGACACTCTATAAAAGCCTTGCAAATCTGGACCCACATGATCTTCCACCATGGGGAGAGCACCACTATGTCCTTCCAATGTCAGTCCTAAAACAACACGGAGGAAGAGTCTGAAAGCCAACTCTGAGCTTTTCTTTTCTACCACAAAGTAAAAGGTATGTCTGAAAAATGACTCAGCATATCTACATTTAGACACTACAAAAGTATATACATTCATTTTCATGCAAAGTTATTATTTTGGAGTTAAGGGGCTAACCTGAGGGACCTGGGAGTAGGGGGTCAGAGTTCACCAAGGTCATCATTAGAACAAGGGGAAAAACATCAACATTGTTAGAAATATCAACAAGCTAACATATTCAACTAAACCTTTCTTTTTAGATTTAGCTCAATATTCCTTTACATACAGTATGCAAAACACCAAACTATTATTATTCATAGCAATGCAAATAGACATGTGGAGTAACAGCAATGTTGTGTTGCCCTGGAAATTGGCTTAATTTCATAATTGATTAATAAATCCGTCCCAACATCATCTATTAACGTTTGTTTTAGGGGCAACTCAACTGAGGTCAGGGAGCTACACCATGTTTGACTTCATCATTTTTACTAATCTTAGACTATACCCAGAAGTCAACAACAAACAGTATATGCATACAGCTTCTGGTTTTATTTATGTCCCTAGAAGGGGGATAATTTGACAGCCACACAGCTGCTTTTATGACTAGCTGCCTTATGTTGAAATGTTACAAAATCAGCGTTCCAACAATAGACTGTGCTATCATTTGAAACAAAAGGCTGGAGTGCTGATTGTACCAGAACTGCAATAATAGTTTGGTTTATCCACATTAGTTCACGCATAACTGAGCAAAACAAATGCTTCACTTTATACATTGCATGCAACAAAAATGGAAATAAGAGAAAGAGAGAGAGAAAAAGAGAGAGAGAGAGGGAGAGAGAACATGGCTGAGCAGAACCTCACTGGTTGTGTCCCCCCTGCCAATGCTCATAAAACTGCACAAAATGAGTCCTACCATTCCTCCACCTCCCCAGCTGATGGGAGTCAGTAAGCACCTGATTTACGCAGAGACGTGTAAACAGGATGAGAAGCTTCATAAAAACACCAATGCTACAGCAGAGCATAGAATCTCAGTTGGTAGTTTCATTATACATCAGGAGGTGCTCAGCTGGTGGTTTTTTTTTTTTTTTTTTGAGAGTTTGGAGAAATCCTCTGTATAAGAATCTTTTAAAAATGAAAGCCTATACACTTATGGACCAATCAGCTATACTCTTATAGACCAATCAGCTTCCTGTGCCAAAGTTTTAATTGCTGTACCACTTTACATACAAAAGAATTATATTTGGAAGATCTTGACATCTAGGATGTCTTAGGCCTTTATTTGGGCACACTTAAATTACAAAGACCAAGTCCAGCATCCCACCATCTCCTACCCTTCACCCCTTCTCCCACTTGCCTCAGCTGCCACTCTAACCACAGTGAGCAGAGCTGGAATTACTTGTCCCATACTCCTACCTGCCAGTGAGCAACTAGGCAGAAGAGGACAAGGCCACATGGAAAGTGGAAAGCAAATTAGGACTACCAACTTGTTGCAGGGATGCTCCACTTACTGGTTAGAGCCCCCGGGGCACAGCAGGGAGTGGGTTCCTCCAGGAGAAAGGGGGAAGGCACGCACTCCTCCTTCCACTGACCAAATAGGAAACCAGGAAGAAATTGTGACTGGCTGTGAATTATTAACCCACTAGGTTGTTCCACACCAGTCACATAAAAAGCAGATTTAGGATATGACACAATTCAAATATTTTTACTAGGACTAAAAGAAAACCTCATTATACTGGCAAACAGCACCCCAGTTTTTAGGTGTTATAAATTAAAACCAAATGTTGTTTATAATGACTCATTTTTTTAAAATGCACAGTTAGGATAGATGAGTTCATAGCCTACTCTGCACAAGAGAAAAGCTCATACTGCCATTGAGGATAATCAAATATTACTCAATTCCAGTTCTAGTGAAAATATTTTGATAAAATTCCATTCTAAAAACATTTTTCAGTGGGACTGCCTCCTCCTGTATAAGAAGCAAGCATGAAGAAAAAATGAATCTTAAAATCTTTCTAAGTGTGTCCTGCAAAACTAAACTCTCCTTTGATACTTAAAAATGAACAATACATGTGAGGCAGCTATTTTACAAATGCACTAACTCAAAACTAGCTTTCTGTTATTCAAAAATTCCTTTGGGTAAAAATCTGAGGTCAGAGTTTGAGGGCAATAAATAAAAATATTAATTCTCCATTTATACGCAAAGAAAAAACTGTAATCAACCAATAGCTTGGTTTGAAAGTAGTCTCCTTTAAGGAGAGTATCAAGCATGTCAAGTGAGATGAGTCTTACTGGTGGCCAAGTATGTCTGGACTCAAGATACAGCAATAAGCTTGAGTCAGAGCTGTGACAGGTTCATTAAAGTTAGATTTTTCAAGAGCAGTATTCTAAATGCAAATAAACATTCTTTGATACAAAATATAAATCAAATTCTAATACATGCCAGGGAGTTGCTCAGCAATGTTAACTCAGTATAGTGGTTTTTTCATTCTGAGAATTAGTTGGTGCAGGAACAAAATGCAAACATGGAATGGAAAGATGAACACGGCATGATGGTGCACTGAGTCCACGGGAGCCACGTGACACAATGGAGCAGTGACTTATGTTACATGACACGAAGATGAAGAGCAGCTATCCAATTTGATCATGCTGTGATGCTAGCGTGAATTTGATTTTCATGACTCTTAAAATGATGGGGTTTGTTACGTTTGTTTTTTTGTGCGCGATGATATTTGCTGATCACGTGACAATACTGCAAAGGTATCAGATATTCAAAAGTCGATATCGTGCTCGCTAGATGATTACTGTGACAGCATGCGGAGAATCTCCCGTTTATTAACGCATTGGATTTTTGCTGCCAGGTATCAGAAACAAATAGAAACTGAGGCTGTTTTATTTTTAGATAGTTACGTTTGGCAACAAATCCTCTGGTTGCCCACAAACATTAAGACCTATGCCACGAGGCTTGACTTATCCATCCAAATAAATTGAGGAAGTTTAAAGGCTGATAACCTACCAGCAAAATATGAAAGTACTGGCAGATGTTGATAGGTATGGATCATGCTCTTACCTGGCCTTCCTGGAACACCTGGCGGGCCAGGGCTACCTTTAGGACCTTCCAGAGGTGGCCCTGGTAATCCTGGTGGACCTGGTGGACCCTGTAGACCAGGGAATCCCTGGAAACCTGGTTCTCCCTTCAGACCTGGAAGTCCAGGGGGCCCTGGTGGGCCAGGTAACCCCGGTTCTCCTTTTTGCCCTGTAAAATCAAACAGCCGTATTTATGAATACTGTTACACACTGATATGCAGAAAAGTCCAAATGTCAATTTGCAGAGCCGTTTCTCTCTCTTGCAGAAGGTGCAAGTCTGGCCACAACTCACCTCATTTGCGCAGCAAGACAGTATAAAATTGGTCTAACATTCAGAAAAGAGTTAGGGATAATAATTCTTGCAGGAGAAAGGGCTATAGCTTCTGACATGTTAAAAGGTCTTACTAAGTCTCACTTTACTACTCAGTGATGCTGTAATTCATAAACATCCTCTGAGTTTGTAAGCCTACAAGCAATGCTTTCATGAGCTTTTATATACCTGTGAAGAAATCTGTCACTATTAAGACTTCATCATTTTTTTGAGATGCTGCTGAAAGTTAAGACATACTTGCAAAATTTTCAAATAAGCTTGAGGACTTCAGGAGCTTTAATGCTACTGGAAAATAATATAATTTAGGTTGTGAAGTTGCTTCACAAATATAGCTACTTGCTATATTTTCAAAGCAGCTTCATTTTTCATCTGTTGTATGAATGCTTTATTTACTGAGACAAATCAGCAAAGTTCCACACAATGCAGTAGACTATTATCATGTGTGGATTTATTCTGTCTGCATAATTGCTAATTTACAAAATTCAGTAGTCAGTAATGAATGTATTTATTACCTTGGTTAATTGAAAACGGTCTGCTGAGGAAAAAAAAAGTTGTTTTAGTTGTTGCTATGGCATTCATTTGTTGCAGAACATACAACATGCCCTTCTTTTTTTGTTGTATAGATATATTTTACATTCAACCTTTTTAACAAAGAACAACAGAGAAACTTTACCTGACAATCCTGGGAGTCCTGGAGGTCCTGGGCGCCCAAAACCTGGTAGACCTGAAAAGAAACAGATTCAGTTAATAATGACCATTTCGCTTTCAGGTCTCCAGGAATAGGAATATCAGGCTGAGAATGATGAAAGCGCAGTTCATCTAAATCTCTGATTCCTTGAGACTACCAGGATTCTCATTCACTCACCAGCCTACACCAAAACTAGAGGTTTTGCTACTAAAATGTATCTGTAACTTTCTTAAGTATTTCCATCTGTTCACAAGATGCTCTCAGATTTGGGGAGTTAATACATTGGCATTTTTGGTTGGTGTTCTATCTTTAGGCAGACATTACACCATTTATCCATTCTGTAACTGAGTTGAAGCAATACAGCTACCATGGAATACAGGAACAGGGAATGGTGTTGAAGTCAGGTAATAAAAATCTAAGAGCTGATTGAATTATTCTCCTGTGCTTCACTGGCAGCTTGACAGCACCCTTTGCGAACCATTCAGCAGCTGGGAACCACAGAAGCAGCTTTGAAGGTATATGGGCAGTTATAGGAAAAATAGAATAGAGAAAGCAGGACATCACAACGCAGAGTGAAGAGGAGAAAACAAACAGGAAGGACACCTAACCTGGTTCGCCCTTCTGACCAGCTGGTCCAGGGATACCGTCTCGACCAGGGTGTCCCTTCTCCCCTGGAGGACCAGGAGGGCCAGGACGACCGATATCACCTAAAAGGGGGATAGAACACATTAGCACAGTAATGCCTAACCTGCAATAAAAAAAGGCAATCTGAAGGTGTGACAGTTAATAACAAATTCACGAGGGTGTAATCTTAAAATTAAAACCTTTCTCTCTCTACCTCTCTCTCTCCCCCTGACAATTCAGAAAGGCTTTTAAGGCCTGTGACCTTTTAAGCAGTTAGTGTTTGCTAAAAATAATATAATGGTTCCCTTTAGGATACATTAGAATTTTGCTCCTATAAAAACAGGTTAGACCACTGGAGAACTTAATATAAATAAAGCTGGTAAATACCAAAACAGTTAACTTCTTGTTTCAATAGCTAATGATATGACTATGACAGCAGACACAAATCGTCAAGAGAAAGTTAAAACTTCTTTCTTTTCTGTTTAATTTCAGCGAACTAAGTGGGTGCAATGATGTTTGAGCATCCATATACATATAGCTGCATTTTCATGATGTTAAAAAGATAAGAAGATAGGAAGTGGCTTCATCTGTTATGTTTTTCACAGAAGCAGCGGACCTTTGCCACACTGTTCATGCTCACCTACTGGGCCAGGTGGTCCAGGCAGGCCAGGATTACCTGGAGGCCCCTCGATACCTTTTGGTCCTGGAATTCCTGGTGTTCCTGTAAAGTACAGGCATTTCAATCAAATTAAGCACCAAACTGGCTTTTCAGCAGATCTTGAAATGCTACAATCTGAGATGCCCTCAGTAACAAATGAGCTAATTGTATCAAGATACTGTATTTATGCTCATATTGCAAATTTACAGCTGATTAAGGAGATGAATTATAAAGCAAAGAACATACAGAACCAAAACATACTAGCACAACTGTCCTCGCTGCTACTCTCAAGACTCTGTCTTCTTAATTGTTGAGTGCCAGTGGCCAAGGACACAGTAAGTCTGGCAGTCTGCTAGGAAATTACCATTTTAGAGACAGGTGTTTCTGCTTGACAACAAAGTGAAATATTATGAATGGTGGCTGGCTAGTCCTTCCCCAATCCTCTTGTCCTTTCCTGAAAAAGGATCTTAATAAAAATGGTCTTAGTTAGAATTTACACTGGATTCTCACCCCTACAGCATGAACTGAGCGGGAGGTAGAAACAACAGTTGATCCGTTGCAGTGTGTCTGTTCTGAACAGCATCTGAGCCTGATCAAGGTAGTGTCTCCATACACCGTTTTGACTGTTCATAGTCTTTCAGGCGTGACATGAAGCCAAGGTTAAAAACTGTCAGGTTCATGGCCAGGTTTTGTTCTCTTCTAAGCTTCCTGCTGCCATGACTACACCATTATAAATTCCCTAACTTCCTACGTTAAAGCAGCTCAAGCATACTTGTAGAACAGCCTTTATTGCTGCAAATGCAGTGTAGGTAAAAACCTTGTTTCTTTAAATTGAGAATGAAAGAACTGACACATACCCATGAACAAACTCTATTAATATTTTTTAGAGAAAAGTGCAAAACCTAATTTCATTATGTTTCAGAAAGAGATTTCTCTTTAGAACATATTTTTAGACAATAAATGCTATTAAAAAAGCCCAGTTTTCCTGATGACACTTTTTTATTAATTCATGAAGGAAAAATATGGAGCCAAACACAGGTATTTTGTGGGTCAGAGAAGGTGAGAGTCTGACTGCTGTGGGGAGAGGAGAGCATTAGCTAACACAACTGCTACATCCCCTCAGAGCAGATGAATGATTTCAGAAGGCACTCAACTGATGCATTCACACACTTACTCTTGCAGTGACAATTCCAACAGCACAAAGCTTGGAAGCAGCAGATTGATAGAAACTTTGAAAGAAGCTGCAGCCCACCAATTACCTACTGTGTTTAGATGTATATACCAATATCGGAGAGCAAGAAGGAAAATAAAAAAATCCTGTTCAGAATTACCTGGGAATCCAGGAAGGCCTGGTTCTCCTTTTGCACCTGGATTGCCTGGAAATCCAGGCAAGCCAGGATTTCCAGCTATACCTTTACTGCCTGGACTACCTGGGTATCCAGGCAAACCAAGATCACCCTGGAAAACATTAAGCAGAAATAAGAATCCAGCCTTTGTAAGATGGGTAAGCCCTTCTTGTATGTTCCCAGTCTTACCATCACAAAAAGGTCACCATTATATTGTGTACACTTCTCCTTATATCCACTTACTGTTAACGATCTCACACAGAAAATTAATTGGAAATAGCAATTGTAAATATTTTAACAGTTTTCCCCTACAATTTTGTATAGAAAGCATCATAGCTTTTCCTCAGAACTGGCCTACATTAAAGAAAAAAGTGTTCTCTTCTTTCAGAAGAGACAGGGATTTTTACTCCATGATAATGCAGAAGAAAAAAAGAAACCTGTGGAGCTTTAATCATGCAATGTTTTTACTAAATTAATTGCTGCTCAACATCAACTGCAAGGCATCAGAGAAGGCTGCTAGATATCTGTAGGCCTTTTTGTCACTTTTTTGTGGGTGACAGAAAGGATGATATAGGTAAATAATAGTGCAAATGTTTCATATAGACTTAAAAACTTTAAGCAGCAGTAATCATGATATATCAGCTCCTCAGTAATTTGTTCTTAAATGCATGTTATCTTAATTTTTTTTAGAATTAACTACATAGTTAGACATGGGAACAATGATATTAATTGTATAAATCCCTACCAAAACCTCAGTGGGTGTCACAGTGCAGACTAGGCCACTAACTGAACCCAGCTTGAAAGGTCTGGTAAACAATCTTCTCCTTTAACCACATTAAATTATATATAAATATTTTCATCTTTAAAATTAGAAATTTTTGCTCCCACCTGAAAAGAACAAACCACAGTCAACCCTCCTTGTTATTAATGTATTTATATACATATTTACAGTTATACATAATATATATTAAGTTACAGTAAAAAAAAAATTATCAACACAGAATCTAATTTCCTCATGGAATTTTCTGTTGAAGAATTTTCTAAATGTACCTTTGGTCCAGGGAGACCAGGAATACCGATGCTTGGAAGACCAGGGTCACCTTTCTCCCCTTTCAATCCAGGAAATCCTGCAGGTCCAGGCTGCCCTGGACGTCCTGCTATTCCTTGGCTGCCTTTAATCCCTGGGGGACCTGTCCAAAAGATAAAATACAAGTTTTATAAATATAAATAAAACTTCTGCAGTGGTTTAGAGAAATCACGCAAATTACAGCAACTGAACTAGAAAGCACTAACAAATTGACTGGCTGGCTTTGAATACCTAATGTGTTTTTATTTTTAAAAACAAACTAAAACAATTATCTAAAATCTCTCATGGCTTTTTGCATGACATTTCTAAGCTTTCTTTTTTTATTCTTAATTTACACAAATCCAAATATCTCTTTGTAGTATCTAGGCACAATTTAATACTAGAATCCTCAGAAACTGGAATTTTTGTTTCAGCAATCTTTCTAAATAATGGAATTCACTTTCTCCTTCCCCTTTTGCTTGTGTCTGTTGTCTGTCTTCTGACAGGTAGGTTTACAGAATCATCTTTTTTCTGAACTTTCACAGAGTGGATCTGAGAAACCAGAAGAGGATGAAAATTACAAAATGTAGATCATTCCACTTCTACATCTGTAAGCACTTTAAAGTAATATGTATTTACAATATATTTGCATTTTCTGTTTTAATGGGTATTTCCAATTTCTTATGTACTATTTCAACAAGTACGTATGTAGGGCTTTATGTATTCCTCATCTGCATTGCCATTTAAATATATTATTAGATACTGCACACAAGCAGATCCACCTTTGTAGTATAAAAAAGGAAAACAGTGGCCAAACTGAAGTAAAATACAGGCACAGAAACTAACCTGGAAGGCCCATCTCTCCCATGACACCTTTTAACCCTGGAGATCCTGTTGGTCCAGGCTGCCCAGGAGGCCCCATGTCTCCCTTGATGCCTAGGAAAGTTGTGTTTTTAGTTAATTAATGGCAATAATTAAAAGTTTCTGTTAGTCATGTGTTCTCATATGAATATGCTTGTCATCTAATTACAAACGCAATGGATTTGGAGTTGCTTTAGGCCTCATACTGCTCCTACATGCTTTTTCACACCCACTTGTAGTGAAATATTAAACATCTTCAGTTTGTTCTGAGCCAAGATTTCATCAGGGCAACAACTTCTTTGTTTTGAAGATTAGTCTAATGAAATGGGTCAAATCGCAGTCCATGATTTAGTCACCATCTGAAACAATTTAGTACTGGTGTGACTTGGTCTCTCATGACTTGTTCTGCAGAACGAACACATTATCTCTTTCTCATCTGCAATAGGTAGTCAGTAGCTTCTATTATGGAATTAAATGTGACCTACAATGCTCAAACTAGTTTGAGTCCTGGATGGTTAAAAAAATTCCCCAAGCCCAACAAGATATTTAGAGCAAGACCTATATTAGACATAGTGAGCAAAGATTCAATATTTCAGATAATTTGTTATAGTGTAGGAAGAAGCAGTGCAAAACAGAATTCGTTTTCTTGATCCTTGCAATTCTTGAAAGCAAAGATGTGACATCCAGACAGCCTTTGCAATACATTCACTTAGCCATTTGCAAAGTCCAAGTATAATGACTAATAATATAAGAAATAAGCATATGAAATAGGCCAAGTCCTGTTGGCAGATCCTGCAGTCATGTTGCTTGCTCAAACAGCAAGCACTTTTCCAGTCATCCTAAAAGCTATCCTAATCTTCAATGGGATCAGCTTAAAACAGCTTTTGGGTCTGTTAGAAGGAAAGAGCTCAAAGCAAGCTGTTTGGATAATGATTTTAAATGTCCCAAAACTGTGCTGCAGCTTTAAGTGTAAATCCCTAGGCTTTGCTTAGATATACCTGGATTAACATCCCAATCCCACGTGATAAAAATGCATGCAAATTTTTTACACATCAGAATAGTCCATCTGAGACTTTGTTTACTTACCTGGCAATCCTGGCACACCTGGTGGGCCACTAAGTCCCGGTGGGCCTGGGTCACCTGGGAGACCTTGATAACCTTTCTGTCCTGATAAACCAGGAATACCTCAAAGGAAAGATACATTTTATTATTATTACTATTACTACTACTGAATGTTTTCTTTTATCTTAAGAGATCAGATGTACCTATAGGTGAATAAAAATCCAAATAGGGATTTTTTTTTTTTCAGTAAATATAATTCGCCCTAGTTTAGCAAAGAGAAACATCACGGCACACCAAATATTGCTTCTGGAAAGTTTGAAATTACTACAGAACAGGAACAATATAAGTAAGTAGAGGAAAAAGTAACTTTATGACTAATGCCAATATACTTCATTCAGAAGGGACTGTCTTTTCGGATGAGCAGACTCCATGCTAACCTCTCTATATTAATCCAGATTATTTATGTACATGTTTAATTACATTGCTACACCAGAAGCACTTTGGGACTGATATATCATAAAAAGTAATGCAGGTATTCTAGCAGATTTTTACAAATTCTGTGTGGTTAATATCCCATACAATAACTTTGTGCTGCCCTGCAGGCATAGTTAAATCTGCCCTCTACAGCTCTTACTTAACAGAGGAGAAAAAAAAGGAAAAAAAAAAAAGCGCTAAGTGGATCCTACCTAGGCTTCACAGAGATTAATACAATAGATAAATTAGCACAATAATGGCTGGGCCAACATTAGAGAAAGGCATTCTGGTTCTCTCTAGGGTGGAATATTTTTACTTTTCTCAAGACTAAATTAGAGTTCAAAGGAGACATCGGAACACTTGGGGGGGAGGGCAAGCAAGTGAGAGAGAAAACAGACTTGAGTGAACTGAGAAAACCTTCCAGGCTGCCAGCTTCCCAAGTAGAAACACACACAGAGATGACATTTAGCTCAGGGGAGGGTAAGCTTACAGAGATACCCAAAGGGAGAATCTGGAGGTGATGCATGAGCAGATGACCTGTACAATTCCATCCTACAAGGCAAAGGCCCAAGGGCCTGTGAGACAGCAGGAATGCAGCCAGCACAGCAGCCATGACAACTATCTCTCATCATAACACCTACAAGACTGAATCATAATCCTGCTGAAAGCACCTTAGTGCTACTACAATATCTCCATATGCCAAATAATAGTGACAGTTAATGAGCAAGGACATTGCAAACTAACCCTACAGAGTAACTTGGTCATAGAACCACTTAAAAAAAAGCCTAAAATAAGGGAACCTTAAGCCACCTCCATATCCTGAGTTTAGTTTTTTCTGCAAGAAAGAATGAACTGTAATGGATTCATTTACAAGTCACTGTTATCTGTAGAGGACAAACCACCTCATCAGACCCACATGCAAAGTTCTGTACCTGGAACACCTGGCTCGCCTTTTTCTCCTTTTGCTCCTAGCTGTTTCGGATCAACTTTTCCAGGTGGACCTGGCAGGCCTGCTTCACCTTTGATGCCTTTCTGTCCTACTGGCCCAGGAGGCCCTGGTGGACCAGGTAATCCATTATTACCTACAGTAGGTACAGACAACAAAAGGGAAAAAAAAACAATCCTTAAGGTAGGCTAATATATTTGTAATGCTTTTTCTTACGTAGGGAGTCCATGATTTATTCATGAAGTTGGAATTCACTAAATGATCAGTCAGTTTATGCAAGGTTCTCCACAGCATCGTAAGCCCTAGAACAAAGCCGAGTGAGCAGACTGCATGGGGATGTCTGTGTGCTGCAGTCAGTCAGCTCTGGCCAGCCCAGCTCAGAGGAAGCAGCTGTCTGTATGACCCACATCGAGAGAGCTCCCAGAGCCCCACCACACCATGCCACTAGCACAGAGGAGCTGCAACAGCTACAGCAGCTTTGGATTCACAGCCTCCTTGTTCGAGGGAGATGAGCGGGCTTTTCATCTACCAAACTCTTTCAAAATTCATCTCCAACAAGGGGGTTGGGAAAATGTAGATAGAATAGTTTCTCTGTGGTACCTGTAGAACTGATTCTGGATGACTCCATAACCCAAAGCTACTGATTTTCTTCTTTCTGCTGCTTAAAGCAGACTTTACAACATACTTCAGAAATATTGCCTTACTTCAATGCCATCATCCAAAGGTAATGTTTTAAAAATAGCTAATGTTTCATGACATCAATTAAAAAAATGTGACTGAATGCTATGGCTTAAAACTGCAAAGCAATTCTGAACATCAGCACTGTCAAAAGACGATAACCTAAGTAGGTCCCGGTAATGAAGATCTAGATATTAGTATTACAAAGCCTCTTTCCACACAGGACATGGAAAAGAGCATTCTGCATTCTCTTCAGGGGCAGATAAAACAAACATTACCTTTCAAGCCAGGCAGGCCATTTCTTCCAGGAGTTCCCGGAGGCCCTGGAGGACCAGGAGCTCCCATGACGCCCATCTCGCCTTTGGCACCTAAATGCATTGAATCACCATTGTCATTCTGAACAAAAACTCAAAACCTATCATGACCTCAATTTTCACTTCCCTGCATCTCTATGGTATTTATTAACCAGCATATGCATACAAAGCCTGTTTTAAGGGAATTACAAGCACTCAGGTCTTGTATAGATCTAAATCAGATAAAATGACACCTGAAAATTGTGCCAAATTTTCCACAGTTCAGTCCTGGGAAGAAAATTTGTAGTGCACTGTTCTTTTTGGTAGAAAGCATACTTATACCTCCAATAAGTTTCCCTGGTTTGAAACATAAATACTTGTTTGAAAGCAAACTTGAATTTACTGAAAGCCAAAAGGACAATTAGGAATACACTACTTTTAGAATCTTTTGTATCACCTCCTCTATCCGAAGACAGAGATTCTCAAAATTCGCTTTTGAGATTTCTATTCCAGAGGGCAAAACAGACTATCTTAACTGAATAGTCTAACACATAGAATAAGGAAATCAATATTTTAAACTATGTGTTGGATCCAATTGATAGCATTTGTAATTATTTCCTTTAAACAAACTCTATTTCTAAATTGTAGCAGTGACTAGAAAAAAATAATCACAAAATAAATTAGAAAAGTGTCATAACAATGATGATCAAAGTCACGTTTGAAAGTTATGAAACAGAATAACGAGGAAAATATTTGAATCAAGTTACAGGGAAGAGTGGAGTGGTGACAAGGATTTTAATGCAACAAATTTTGTTATAATTGTTTTTAAAAAGTATGAGATGTAATGGTTACATGTATCCAACTTTAAATGGATAGTATAAACATCAAAGCTCATTAAGCTGGCATGCCCAAGCATAAAGAGTATCCAGCTGTAACTACAGTTTGGTCTTTGTCCACAGGTAAAAAATGTGAACTTACCTGGAAATCCAGGTATTCCATCCCGGCCAGGTGGTCCAGGTGAACCCTGAGGCCCTGGGAGACCAGGGGGTCCTGGATATCCTGGGGTTCCTCGGTCACCTGGAGGACCAGGAACGTCGAAGCCTGGAGGACCTGGATCCCCTTTCTCCCCTGGAATGCCCTGCAACCCTAGACAATGTTGTTAAGACACAATCTTTTAGCAAAAGGTAAGGCAAGGCTGAGATCTGTGTGTCTCTGGGCGCAGTACTGTAGGAATAGCTAAGCTTTATCTGCAGTCCATTCCTACCACTGATGAAAACCCTGCAACTCTTCTAAAGCTATTTATTTTTTAATGGCTTCCAGGTGTTAAAAGACCATATTCTCCTGAAGAGAAGCATTACTAAAATTTTACCAAGTTGTAGCAAATGCAATTCAAAAAAATATCAAAAGGAAAACAACAACTCTCTTCAACAACCTTTTAAGTCTGATTAATAAAACAAAAATCCAAGATTGATTAGACTGGTTTGCATTTTATCATTAAGTATTGAGATTCTTACACGTGTATTTCCATTAATGATTCCATTTTACTACATTCTAAGATAACATCAGCTGAATATTTTTAAAGGATAGCAAAATTCTGCATTGCATTACGTTTCCCTGAATGAAAAATATGAATTGTCAAAATATGCTTAAGATTGTTTAATGCTAATGATACTGAGCTAAAGGCACTGCTGAAGCAAGCAGACAGCTTGTTTCCCTCCAGTGCACTGTATCAGTGGAAATGCTCATTCTGGAAACGTAGCTGACAAAAAAGGACTATTCTCAAATCTGAAGTTAAGAAAAGGCTTTGGTAAAGAAACCACAGTACCTGGGGAACCTGAGGTTCAAAAGCCAACGAGTTAGAGCTCATCAGGAAGTTGAGACAGGTAGCAGTAAGGAGTTGTAATAGTTGTTAAGTTAGGAAACAAAATAAAGCACATACAGATTAGAACAAAGAAAAAAATCTACCCTAAAGTTACTGAAAACAGGTCTAAGTACAAAGAATACAACACTAATGCAGTTAAGAGAAACCAGACTGCAAGGAAATTTGGAGGTCTTTTTCAAAGTGCAGCCACCACTGTATGCAGAAACAAGAAACTCAGATATTTTCAAATATTGATGGTACATTTTAAAAATAAAATTATTTTTCTCTCTCTCCTTGTCTAGTATTTTCTTTGCAACTGGGGAACAAGATTTTTCTGAACTGTTTCTTACACAAAACTCTCATTACTAGATACTGGCTTGGACGCCTTCTCAACACCGGAGTACATCCTACCAATCAGCTTCTTGTTGATCAGCATCACATTCTGGTAAATCCCTTCAAATAGGGATTTTCAAAAGATGCGTCTTATTTGTAACACAAAAACCCTCTAAATAATTCTTTTCCATTCTTCCAGTTTTATTATGCAAATTTACAATGTTACACCTATAGAGATAGTATATCGCATGTTACATGCCCTAGCACAGTCTACTGAGATTATGACAACACCATGCCAAAACCTCATCAATAACTACAACGCAGTGTTACTCTGTAACGGTGACCCCCGCTCTCGACTGCAGGAACAAATTTAGGAGTGATGTCATGATGTGTTCTTTGCACACTAAAAAGGCAGATCAAGTTTTCTTGACTGCATAGGCTGTAGACTTCCATTTATTTAATGATAAGCATGCTCCTCTTTGGCAGCAGCTTATCACTGCATTAGACTATGGTGTCATGTGCCTGGAACTGCTTACTTTGCAGAGAAAAAACAGCACCAGAGGATGGATAGGGACTGCACATGCTCTGTGTTTAAGGGGTCTCTATCGGCAAGTGGGGGGGGAAGATAAAATAATATATAACCCAGTACTAGAACAAACTCTGTATCAAGAATGGTAAAAATACTTTTTCAAATAGAAATTTATTCTAATTGAATTTTGGGTTCTCAAAAATGTAACCGTATCGTAATTAGAACAATATAGACAACACAATGAATTCTGAAGTAATGTGTTACATATTGAGAAAAAGAAGAATGTTGAGTTACTTCAACTATTTGAAGAAATGGTGGTGCAGAAAAAGGAAATTCTGAACAGGGAAATCCTTTCAAGAATTTTCCAAATTATCTGAAAAACAGAGCCCCAGAATCTTTACCCTAATGTTGCATAAAGGAACAGAATCAAAACAGCCTAGTAAAACAAACAAGGGATGGGAGAAGGAAACGTAAGGCATTCTGCACAAAACAGAGAAATAGCAGTGCCAAGAGAAATAACAAGGACTTCTCAAGTGGGACCTTCAACCATGCACTAGATTTCAGAGCCATCATGCTGTTAGTAGCCACAGTGATTAGTCAGTACAGACATGAAGAGCGAAAACATAAGCATTTCAGATCCACCAACTCTAGTAAAAATCGTGCATTTGTCAAAATTGGTATTCTGCAGAATAAATCAGTGATCACATGAAATAAAATTCTGGCTAACACCAGAAGAGATGTTACAGGAAGACAAAAGAACATGCATTAGATGAAACATTCAAACCCATACTAATACATCCCACTCCCCCACCCCAAATACACACCTGTGTTGCCTTCTGTTTCAGTTCAGCCTCAAGTGCAACCACAGGTTCAGGACAGTATAGTAAGCACAGTAAGCCAGGCAGGGGACCCACCTGCTGGCTCAGGGAACTTCTGTGCACATTGTCCAGACCCCTTCTGTCCCTAGCTCTTAATACTTGACACGTTCAAGGCTTGTTGGTGCAGCGACCACACATTCCTTTCCCCACTGGGAAACTTGTGAAAAAATACACTTATGTGATATGTGTATCACAAAAATACATGTATGTGAGTAGAACTCAAACTCCATGGGCCTACTTACTCAAGTGCTTGCCTGCCTTCAAATTAAGCACTTTGCTGAATCTCAGCTCACATTTTGTAAAGATCTGAATATGATCAACCAATCTGTGACCCATGGTCTTACAGCTGGCCATGAATTTTTCAGCATGTATTGTGAACAATGCCAATCCCAGTGCTGGCATACAAACAAATTCAAAAAGTGTAGCTCACAAACATGCAACATAAACAGTCACACAAGCATGGCAAGAACCAGATGGGTTTTGAAATGTTTCAATGGCAGGCATGCTCAAGTCCACAGAGAATGTTCTCACTGTGGTGACTGCCACATATTTGCAACATCAGGAGTTGGTGCACAGCAAGCCCTTTCACTGAATAAAGGGGAAAAGGAATTTCCCTAAACAAATTTTGTGAATAGAATTATGTGGTGTGCAGGCACATGAACCCTTTGTGCACAGAGATGGAACAAATTCATGTCTTCATCAGTCATCAGACATTTTAGACAAAAGACAATCAAACTTCCCTCAGAGACATATTCCTAATTATCACTATCCTTAGATTCTACTTTGTCAATCTACTTTAAACCTATCAGGACTCATAAAACTTGTTCGTTTTGCAGAAAAAAAGTGTGTGAGGGAATCAGGAACCCCAGAACTCAGAGGCTTCTGTAAGAGGAATTCTAAAGCTCTTTTCCAGGTGTGCCTAGTTTCCAGGCTTATGACAAGATGAATGTGTATGACCTCTTTTACTGACAGGCTTTTGTTAAAACAGTATCATGTCACTACTTGAAGAACATTTTCTCCTCTACAAAATAATGAACCAGCTAGTTTGGAATACTCATGCTTTATTCCATTCCACGCTGAGTTAAACTGTGTTTCAGCTTCCATTCAGAAAAAAAAAAGTGCCTAGCCATATCAGGGAAAGCCTGAATTATTCCCTTGATTTTGCACTCACCGTGTAAGCAGAGGGAGGACAAAGAGCATTGTATAGGGGATTGAGTTTGTCTGCTTTTTTTCCAAACCAGAAATTAATTTTCTAGATAATAATGTAAAAAAGTTATTTAAAAATACCTCTCACCCAGGGAATTTGGAATACAGTTTGGTAAGCTAGAAAACTGCTTCGGAATTTAAGAAGCATCTTGCTATTTGAAAGCAATGTAATCACAGCACAGTACAGGCAGCTGAAGGCAGCTTTCCTCCCCTTCTCTATCCCCAAAACCTCTGCACTGACATTGTGCTCCCTTCTGTCTTGTCCTGAAGAGTATTGTGATAAATCTCTTCACTGAGATTTTGTTACTATCTATGCATAACACTTTCTAGAATTTCTGCTGAGGCTCCAAGTCTTCTCCAAAGTGGGCTTTTATACCCTTGAGACCTCTCTAAGTTGTGCAAATGGCAGGGCTGAACATAATTCCACTTCTGATTTCAGTAAAAAACATGATGTACCAAGTTTTGCCTGCTTGACTGGCAACACAGGCAAGTTAATAGACATGAAGTCTCTTTCTTTCCTTGCCTATCTCTTCAGTGGGACCTTCAGTGTCCATACACCTGCTTGGTGTATGCCAGAAATAACCTAAGGGTACAATTCATGTGAGTTTTACCTGGGGGGCCAACAGGACCCGGAGGTCCTGGAGATCCAGGTGGACCTTGACCACCAATGCCAGGGATGCCTGGTGGGCCTGGGAGTCCTGGTGGTCCACTTGGTCCAGGGTCACCTAAAAGAACACTCTTGTTTAGTTAAATAGTGAACTCAGTTCAGAGATACTTGCTTTCAGAAGCAGAGTGCCTGCACATTGTACTTGAAATCTCATCCTTGCATGCAAACAAATATGGATCTGACACAGGAAAAAACACACTTCAGAGGCTATTTCCGAAAGGCAGAGATTTATCCTCACTCTGTGTGGAATGCATGCAGTTTACATTTCTAGGCTACACACACAGAGACATGTTATTGCATCATAATCCACATCAAACTCAACAGATGCTCTCCAGCAAACCAGGCATGCTCTGCAGTTCAATACAGATGATAATTAACAGTAGGAATTTGTGAATTGCTAACCCTCTGCCTGTTGAAGCACAGTGCATCTAAATGACAATTATTCTATTGAAAAAGTTTTACCCCCACGTTAACATGATTTGTCTTTAGAATACAGACTTTCAGATACTGACCCATAGATTGGTATTTACTATCTTGCTTGCTTGTCTTTTGAGAACACAAGCTTCCATTTACACAGGCGTCTCTGCTTTGGAAAAATGGACCCCAAAGCAATTGCTCTAAAGTCAGAACTGCTTGTATTTAACTGCCATATGACTCCCAGCGTGTCTACATTTTTTAAAGTTCAATAGGCAACAGAAAACGGGAGAGTTCTCCATACCTTTGGGTCCTGGAGTTCCATCAAAACCTGCCCGTCCTGGGAGACCAGGGTTTCCTGGGAAGCCAGGATCACCTTTAGGTCCTTGCACTCCTTTTGTGCCTGGTGGTCCTGGGGGTCCAGGTGGTCCTGGAACTCCAAATCCACGATCCCCCTGTAACAAATTAATAAATTTTTTAAAAGGGTTTTTTTTAAGTTTAGCCTCTCCTAAAAATGTTAAAATAGCAAAGAAAAAATGCCCACCATCTTAGAGTTCAATTTCTTTTTTCCTACCCTCACTCAAACCTCAAGTAGAGAATGTGACCTCCCTGCCATCAAAAGCTGACAACAAGAAGTGAAATCCTCCCCACCAACTTCCCATTGACGTAGAAGAACCTCTAAGAAAGTGAAGGTTTAATATAAACAAGCAAACACAGACCTTCTGTCCTGGGAAACCAGGTGGTCCAGGAGGTCCATCTAGACCAGGGCGACCTGGAGTTCCTGGAGCTCCGGGAGGGCCTGGAGTCCCTGGGAAACCTACACATGACACGGAGGTTAGGGCAGCAGAGGAGAGGACACCAGAGAGCATTAGAACAACTCTTCCAGAAATGCTTAGGGGCCATGAAAAGTGATCTCTGAAAAGAGGTTCTGTGCTAGCTCAAGCATACTTGAGGGGTACCCGTTTGGCTGAGATAACTTTTGAGTATACTGTCTTTGCCACACAGAATCTCTGGGACTCCTCTCAGAGGAGGGCACTCCCCATGCTGTGCGCTCTAACAAAAATTACAAACAGTTCACATCAGAAACATTAACAACTTGAGGCAGCATTTGGAGATCATTTATTGATTCAAGCTCAAACATTCATCATTTCCCAAAGTTTTACCCATTTGCTTTTGTGTCCTTGGTTTACTGAAAAATGTAAGCTACCATGAAGGAGCAGTACAGTGAACAGAGGCTCAGCAGGTTTTTTTCCTGATACTTCTGAAACTATTATAAAGATGTATAAATTCAAGACAAACATTTTTTTAAAGGATTCTAGAGACAGAAATCAAATCACTAGGAAAAAGTGAAGAGACACAACCCTCTATGTACCCTCTTCCAGCCAGTACAATACAGTAACATGGCTGTAAACATACCTTTTGGACCTGGTGGACCTGGAAGTCCAATGCCAGGAATACCTGGCTCTCCCTTTGCACCTGGGATGCCTGATAAGCCACGCTGACCTGGCTGACCAGGATCTCCTGGTAAAAAGAAAATCAACATAGTTATCATGAATCAGTCAGAATAAAAAGCTCTTGGAATTCCCTGGATATCTAGTTGCTGCTTTACCTGGAAGACCTGGGTCACCAGTTCTTCCTGGAGGACCAGGGGGGCCAGGAACTCCTGGTTCTGTAATAGTTTGGCCAGGGTCACCTTTTGGACCTAAACCCAAAAAGAATAAATATGTATCATTCACTAGGAGTTTCTTTTCTGTTTTTCTTTGAGCAGAAAAAGATGCTAGCCACATCCCAAGCTTACAGAGAACTTAAACACCAGCAACACTTTACCCAATAGGCTACCTGCCCCTGAGTCCCATACAGCACTTATAGGCTTAGAAGCATTGTTTAATGTTAAGGCAGTTTTCTTGAAATGTTATTTTTTTAGCTTCCTCCTAGGTACCATCACATGAATAGTATTTTCCATAGCTGACACTAGCACAACTTGATCAAGATCTGTGTAGTTGACAAGAAAGTAACAAAAGCAAACTTGTTCAAAGCAAACTCTTGTTTTCAAAAACTGTTGCAGTTGCAGTATTATTAAGCATTAGCCAGATGGTAGTTACAATGCATTTCCACTATAGTCAGTCAAGGAGAAGCTTCTCTAGAGGTCAGAGCAGAAGGGTGAGTCACGTGCCTATAGTAACATAGCACATAGCACAAATTCCACTCACTTTGTGATTCTATGATGACCTTCAGTAAGGGAGCTTATAAATACTAGGTCTTACAATGCCTTTGGGAAAAGCTTAAAAGTGGCATTATGTTCTGAGAACTATCCGGAGCAAAAGGACAAAACTTGATTTTACAGCTTTTCTTCAACAGCACACAGAGACCAACTCACCAGGAACTCCAGGAGGCCCTGGACGGCCTGATACACCTTGGATGCCCTTTTCACCAGGTGAACCTTGTGGACCAAAACCAGGAGGTCCAGGAAGTCCTTTGTCTCCAGGAAGACCTGGTATTCCTGGATCACCTGGAATACCCATTTCTCCTTTGAATGCAACACTGCCCTGAAAAAAGGAAGAACAGAATGGGAAAGAAGAACATGTATTTACTAGCAAGGGAGTGAAGTGTTTCATTGCTTCTGTTTTGCAACTCTGGCAGTTTCCATCCTTCTAGCTCTCAAAGCCATTAGCTGCCTACATTGTACTAACATGGTAGAGATAAGGTCTAAACCTGGCTCCTTAATTCTTCACACTACATAGGTGAAATGTAGACAATGGCAAAAGGGACCATCTGATGCCACCCAAGAGAAGTCTCAGCTTATTTTTAGAGGCATTGACAGATTCAGGAAGTACCTCTCTATATCATCACTAAATTAGCATCTACTGAAGAGAATTACTGTGTTAGTCACATTCAGAAAAAAGTGCATTTGCCAGTCCTCTTATCTGCACTATGTCAAATGCATCCAGGACTTCCCAAAACATCTGTCCAATCAAAGACAGCATAAAACGGAACTCACAGGTTCCCCCTTAGGGCCAGGTAGACCTGGCAGTCCATCTCGTCCAGGAGTGCCATCTATGCCAGGAAGACCTGGAGGTCCTGGGAAGCCAGGGTCTCCTTTGTCACCTTTCATTTTTGGAGAAGTCAGGACATCTCCCGGGTCTCCTTTAGGACCAGGTCTCCCAGCAGGACCGGGGGACCCTGGGAATCCCTGAGGGGGAAGAAGAAGAAAAAAAGAAAAGGCATTTTAGTTTTTCTTTCACTCCCTCTCTGAGTTTGGCACAATATAAGAATCATGACTTCAAGCTAGTTATGGACAAAAAAAGAAGTATTAGACAAGAATTCATATCTACTAGGCACAGATCTACCAAACACGCAAGACAAATGAGACACTGTTTTCCCACCAGAACATAACACCACCACTTACTGGTGGCCCTACAAGGCCAGTTAATCCAGGAAGCCCCTTTTCACCTTTTGGTCCAGGAAAACCAGGAGAACCTGAGTAGTGCAGAAAAACATAAAAGAAAAACATAAAACTGTAGAAGCTGTAAATATTAAGCATGCTGTTTGCATAAGGTAATAGCTAAGTTGTTTTAAAACCAGGCAAGTTTTAGCCTGTTTTTTTTTTTTTTTTGAGAGCTTGATTTTATTTGAGTAGAACAAAATTTGCAACTCTAAGTTAAATCACTAGTGTCAAAAAATGTCACACTTTTAAAAAGCTCCAGCTCCTCTATCATTTCAGGAACAGCAAGTAGTAGAAGTTAATTTCTCTCTTTCAGTTAAATCTATAGCAGACCATAAACCTTCAATACGCAGAATACTTGCAAGTCTGTCTTTGATCAGAGACTTTTTTTGAAAGACTAGATTTTCAAAAAATGAGTGATTGTTTTACATGTATCCAGCCTGTTTTTTCCTAACACTCCCCAATTATGCAAAATAGGATATGCACCAACTATAGACTGGAGCTGACAACTGTGCATCTGAATTTGAACACAGTACACAGATATACCATTAGCATTTTACACAGATACTCAGATACAAAAGTGACTTTATAGAATATATTAAGCAAAATAGTGAAGATTACAGCCTTACCTGGACTACCTGGAGGTCCTGGTGGTCCTCTCTCCCCAGGAGGCCCAGTTATTCCAGTTCCTATGCAATTGAAGCATGTATCTCCTTGATCACCTAAAAAGATTTGCATTGAAAAAGCATACTTGAGCATCAGATCTTAGAAAACTTTAAAACAATTCAGAATAACAGCAATTGTTTCCTTGCTACTGATCTATAATATCAAGTCCAAAATGACTATTTTATGTAATTATATGATTGCTTAAATATTAGAAGACTTCCCCCATGAAAGCCAAACTGAAGCTTTTTGGTTGCTAGGAGTCAGACAACCAATATAAAACATGATTAGAATTTATTTAGGATAGTGCAAAATAAATTAAAGCAAAAAAAAAGCTTTCAATGATGAAAAATAAAGCTGTGGACTTCTTTTCTCAGCAAGAGAGTCCTCTTCTAAAGTAGGTACTTGACACCTCAAACTCCAACTCTAAAACACATATATTGAAATCCCAAACTTTAATTAAACTCCAAGAGTGCAAAATAAATACTGGGAATGTTTCATTGAAAAAAAAAAAAAAAAGGTTTCAAGAAGCTTAGGAATTTCCTTCACATACAGACTTTTCTGACATTTGTCAATGTAGTATTTAAGCACTTCATTTAGCTTAATTAATTAATCCTTACAATCTCGATGAGAAAAAAAAAAAAAAGGAGTGCAAGGTTGCTCCTTCAAACAGCTCCTTCAAACAGCTCCTTCTGTTTGCAAGGAGTACAAAATTAAGTGAGATGCCCAAAGTCATCTAGGATGTCCATGGTTGAGCTAGGAAAAGATTCTCACTTACCCATATCAGCATCCTCATTGCAAGGTTGTCTTTTTGGAAACAAGGATACACATTAAAGATGTCTTTCTTTTGCTTACCAAACAAACAAACTCATTGTAGATTGACCAACTCAAATTAGGAATCTTGCATTTATAATTTCAATGTTGCTTTCCATAAAAACTGTCAAATTTATTAATGAAGTAAGTATAAAACTTTTCCACGTAGAGTTGGCAACTGCTGTTACAAAGCACTTAGTTTCTGTCTACCTGGGAGGTACTCATAAACCTGAAGTTCCATTTTACTTTAATCATGATCCATGCTAGGCCCTAGCATTGGTTATACCCTCAGTCACTTTGAGATTCCTGTGCTTTAACACTGGATGAGGGACTATCTTACGCCCAAAGAAAACAGCTTTCTTACTCAGAAAGAGAAAATATCTGCACTCAACCCTACTGGGAAGAGACACTGCTTATCCTTATTTAATGCAGGCTTTACATTGTTTAACAAGCTTTAACAAAAAGAGAAAAAACAAGATAGCCATGACACCGCACCTTTTTGGCCTCGCTCCCCTGTAAAGCCCTGTTGTCCTGGAATTCCTGGAGGACCTGGCGGCCCCTGCTCACATAACCCTTCGCCTAAGGAGAATCGGGAGAGGTTTAATGATCAATTTGTGTTAGACTGACAGCAGCACCGAATACACGTATTCAGTACAAAAATGTACTTCCTAGTATTTGTGTGGATATTCTAGTATGCCCACACAATCACAGACCAAACATTTTGGCAATTCAGAGGACTGCTAATGAAAACCCACCAGTGTAATCCAAACTCAAAAGGAAACAATCAGTGATATTACACAACAATCATCAGTTCCCCTTCACAACCTCAACTATCTCCCACTGCTTCCCACACCCTACACACTTCCACCTCTACACTACATTCTGCTATTCAGCCTCATATCATAGAAGTATGTGTATGAAATATCATCAGAGTGAGGGGACTTAAGATGCCAGTGCCATCTAGACACTAAGTTCCTCCCTGAACTGTGGTAGCCCCTCTCCACTACAGCTTTCCAGTTCTCATATTCCATCTCTCATTCCCTACTTCCCTTATACCAAAAAGGAGATAAGAGCCTTCATCCAAAGTGTCCACTCCCAAGCTAATTTTGTGTGGTCTACACACTAGAATATTTATCAAATTAAACTGGAATTCTGTGAAAAAGTAGTCCTTTGACTCTCCTGGTATCGCAACTCTTAGTAGGGAATAGTTCCTCCAAGCATTTATTAGATCATACCATGAAAGCTAAATTTACTCAAGACAGTGTCAAAGTGGTTACCTCCTGCTTTATGCACAAATTTTAATGTAGCTTCCATTAGTTGGATTAAATAGGATGTAACATAAATTAGAAAAATACTTAATTTTGCACATCTGAGCCAAATCTGCCTCGCCCTAGAGGACTGTCATTATTGTGTGAGTTAGCACAAAGGTGCCTCAAGTCTGACAAGATTTCTTATCCTCCAGTCTAGCTGAATCTCACAGGTAAGTCACAGCAGGGCTCACTTGAGGTAGAAAGAGGCATGATAAAGCCAGACTGCAGCTCACACCATTGAATTCCCAAATTCTGTAATTGTCCTTAAGGCTAGAGTTCTGCAAATGTCTTGATTTGCAATGGGAGAGACTTGGAGAATGTATATGAATAGCTTGGAATCTCATGGGCTTCAGCTACTGATAAACTACATCTTTGGAGGTAGAATTAAAAAAAAAAAAAAAAATAAAAAAAAGAATGAATGTCAAAGCTGTTCAGCCTCTTCTACTTGCTGTCTATGTGGTCATCACTTACCAGGAGGAACTGATGGTGCAGGTGGCCCTGGCGGACCTGGTGGTCCTGGAGGTCCTCGTGGTCCATCAAGTCCTGGTTGCCCAGGAATAGAAACACCAGGTAAGCCTGGATCTCCCTTCTGTCCTCTTTCACCAGGTAAGCCAGGTGGGCCAGGAGGTCCAACAGTAGTGATCCCTAAGATGGGAATAACTTAGTTCCTTGATAGCTCAAAGGTTTAAATCAGTTTTTTTGCAAGGATGACAATGATATATGATGAATAACATGCTACAAATAAGACTGTCTTTCCATGTAAGTACTCCATAACATTTCTTTTATGCAATCAAACTACACATTGATGTGCAGCATTTGACATATGTACATTTTGCATTTTCAGAGATTTTTGTTTGAAAAATTGACCTGAGACTCAACAACTAAGTTTACAAAGGAAAAAAATAAAACAAGACTAATGAAAGGAAGTACTGACAGAAAAAAGAACATTTACAAGCTGTAACATTAGAATCATAATATTCTTCTCTGTGCATGTATAAGGCAAATACAGGTGTCACTGCTCACTCTCATTGTAGACTCAGATCATCTCCTCCTTTAGTACTGGCCAATGTACAGCAGAGACTAGGTTTGATGGCCAGGTACCAGACTTCTGGTACACAATACTTTCTCTGTGTAAGGCAATGGATAATGTATATTATAGGTAAGTGATATGAGATAAATTACCCCTAAGACCATTAAGCTAGTATCTGACAGCCTTGATGATTAGCATCCTCTGTTCACTATAGCAGGGGCAACGAATGTTCAGAATTCCTCATATTATCCCCATAAGCTAAGGACTACCCTTCAAACTCAAAGGTAACTCTAAATAGTTCTGCCTTCACTTTCTGCTCAGTCCATCTGTCAAAAGGAGTGTGAAAAGACTGTGAAGCTAAATATCCATTCAGACATTTCAGCATACAACTTAATTTAATGCCTGCACTCTTACCTGGAGAACCTGGCAAGCCAGGTGGGCCCGGCCTACCAGAGAATCCACGCTCCCCTTTAGCTCCTGGAAGTCCCGGCAATCCTTTGCTACCTTTTGGTCCCACAGTTGCATCAATGCCTGGTCTTGAAATGACCTGTAAATGTTTCATGTTCATGTGAAACAACTTGCCAAGAAAAGAGTCACTAAACAGTAAAGAGATGTGAGGGAGGAAAAGTTCAACATACTTTGAACTTTACACCAATGACAGGATGCTTTTCCCGCTCCACTGAATTACCAGGTAAAACTCCAGTAAAGAGCACTCCCCAATAGGAAGCGCTTTTACTGCCAAGCCAACATGGTTGGAACAGGCTTCAGTGAAGCTGACTCAGTTTCTGCTGGTCTGAGGTTATAGTCTAGCCTTGTGTTTGTAACCTAGCAAATCCTAGAGCACAGAATCTATCTTGAAAGAAGGAAACAATCATTTCTATTAGTGAACATATTAAATCTTTACTGGTTCTGTTATTGTTATACCTGGAGATGGGACTCACAGTCACCCAAGAACCATGATGAGACAACACTGTCAACCAAATGCAGAAAGAGAAGAAAGGATCTTTCAACTTACAATTCCAGGAGGACCAGGGGGACCAATGTCACCTTTTTCACCCTACCAATGAAATTAAGAGCATTTTTTATACTGCGCATTAGTACACAGAAAGTTATTGCAAAGATTCCTCAACACTGTGTCAGCATAGGCAATGCAATTAGTACTCAGCCAGAACTGAACTCAGTGATGGCAGATTTTCAAGCTACTATAGCAATAATGACAAAAAACCTGGTATACCTTTTCACCCTGTCTTCCTGGAGCACCATTTATTCCAGGCCCACCAGGTAAACCCTTCAAGAAAAGAGAAAGATAATCACACTCAGATCTTCTCCATTTCAGAAGAAAAGCTTATAAGGAGTCTGCTTAGATTAGAAATGTATGAGGTACTCACATCCCTACCAGGCTGACCAGGTTCTCCATCTTTGCCAGGCTTTCCCTTCAAAGACATAAACATGTATTGAAATAAAATGCTTCAGTGGTGAAGATTCTTATGGAAACAGTGTTACTTATTCCCCATTTTTCAATAAACCAAACTTTCTCTAGAACGCAATCCTTGTGACAAATACCTCAAAGATATCAACCAACTATAATCAATGGAGTTATCTAAACTGAGGTTTTCATTTTGAAAACCAGAGCACAAAAACATGACAAGCCTCAAAGAAACATTGTGCAAATACAGCACAAAGTGATCTCCAGTTAACTATTACTGATTCATTGTGCTTAATAACTCCCTTTATTTTAACATTAGAGAAATCCTTTATTTGGAAAACAGATCCTAACTCTCTAAACACTAGAATATTATATTTAATTAGGAAATTAGTATAATGTGACCAGTGAAATTAAATACAAACATTTTTGTGTCTGAATTTTAACTCTCCTTTAAACCAAATGCAATTTTCTGAAGAATAGTATCAACAAAAATATAAAGTGCAATTCTGCTCAAAGAAGTGACTTCTAAAAACCATATATACTTGCTGAACAGATTTGTCATTGCTACAATAAAAGTAGTGCAAGCTCCCCTTTACTCCAGACCATTCATGGGCAAGACAAATAGAACTCTATTGTTAGCATTACAGAAGCAGTATGTATGGGGGACACCTGCTAGAACATAACTAGAATAGGTGATTAAGTTTTACCACAGGGCCAAGATCAACTCTCAATCACCAAGAAGTTGATAATAAGACCTGATAGATATAGTGTATTAGAGTATCATGTGATTTGTGGATTCTTTATTATTAGTGATGAGTTCTGATTCTCAAAAATGAGGTTTTAAGATTTCCTGTGAATTTGCGGAACTACCTGTTTGATTACATATACTGACATTTTTATGAGTATATCTGAAATGGGTTTGAGCCACACAGAATCATATGGAGCCCTAAAAGGCAGCTTTAGAGTAACTTAATCACAAAACTGCACTTTTAAGTATACAATATGCCCAAATTCAGAGTAATAAAACCAAACAAAAATGGTGGTAAACAACCTTTTGGCAAAAGGCATCTGCCATGTCCCCTCAGGACTTTTGTACTTTCAGAACTTTGCAAATTTATGTGGTTCCCATTTACTTTTGCAGAAAGAAGCAACTTGGAAAATACAATTCAAAAACCACTCAAAATACAATGAGAATTTTGACTTTGTAAATCTGCCTCGTTTGTTATTTTCCTTAAAGAAGGCAAATCAAAGCCCTCCTATAAATCTCAGCAGCTAAGAAGGATTTTATCTAGAATACCAAACATTTGTTCCCATTGTATTTATTTCCCAATGGAAAACCTATTACCAACGTGTTTCTAAACAGTGTTTATATATTGTCCAATTAACCTGAGCAAGACTTGTGTCTTGGTTTTCAAAGGGGTCCATTATGTTGATGAAACTATGGGTTCGGTAGCTGTGAAAGTGAAAATACAAAATGCTTTGAGCTGGTAGCAGCTTGTCTTTTCTTTGCTGGTCCAGCCCATGTTATTTTCATACTATTTCTTAGCACTTCTATGATCTTCCTCAGCTTTTCTGAGCTGTGATATCCAAGTAAATTTAAATTCCAGGATGGATTTGAGTCTAGACAGGAACAAAGTGACTCATGCTATCCCCAGATGCAGCTATCCTGACTTGTCCCCTCCCCAGATAACACAAACTGAAGTAGTCTCTTGGGAAGTGACAAATGGACTTTTGGTCTTAATGCAGTGTTCGGAGACTTGTTTTTTTGACCCACCTCACAAGTAAACCCACTGAGAACGAGTTTACATAGACCAGCTTAAATATATACCAATCTCATGCTGCTTGGCAACCTAGTACATAGCAAACTGAAAAGACCCTCTCTAAAAGGAAACACTAAAACTGCTGCTTCAGTTAAGCAGTCCAACAACTTTGAACAGTTTCCACACGTAACCAGATAACATCATTCAAACTAGTTTCTCCTGCCCCCAAAACTAAGATCTACATGTAGATAATTCTATCAGAAAGCACTGAGAGATCCATAGCTAGAAGCACTTTTATGAATCAGATGTGTCATCTACTAGTTTGCCAGGTTATTGAAGGAAAAAAAAAAAAAGTTGTCTCTTACCCAGAGGCTGACGGCCCCACCTGAATTCAACATTTGCTTAATTCTCAAAGATAACACTGATTGGAAAGATAAATGTTTGATTAAACAGACTACTTACTCTTTTGCCTGGTTCTCCTTGCTCACCTTTTTCACCTTTTACGCCACCGGGAAGACCCTGGACACACAAACGTCATCTTAAACTGAGCCCACAAGTCAGAGTAGAATGAATTTACAGTTCTGATGCAGATGCAACAAAAAAAGAACTAGAAGAGGACTACTCACAGGAGGGCCTTGTGGCCCAGGAAGTCCTGGTGGGCCTGGATCACCTGGAATACCCTGTCAAGCATGGGCAAAGAAAAAGAGGATTAAAGCCATCACTCCCTAGTAGCTCAGTTGATTTTTTTTTTTTTAAATAGAATCTTTTTTTTCTGTCATCCAGATTTCCAAGTACTATAAAAACAGCAAAGGATCATATTTATTCTTTCTTTGTGTGGAACTTCAAGTGCATCTATAAATTTTATTAACTGCTTATCCTGTTTATTTAGATGATTCACTCCACTAAGACACAACTGCCTCCTGCGTGCACTGCAGCAGCTGGTTTGGTGGCCTGCAGCTGCTATACAATAATAAAAAGCAGGAAGAAAAAAAGGAAAGAAAGAAAGAACAAATGCCAGATCCTGCTGAAATGACAGGAGTAACAGTCATTAGATTACTGGTAATTGCTGAAATTGTGAGGCCATCAGGATCAATAGTGTGTTCGTCAGAAAAGTATCACAGGATCACTGTGTTAAAAAGTTAGGGTTTCTATTTTGTCTTGTTACACCTTTGTAGAAGTTCTTAAATCTCTTCACCATTAACCTAAAGAAAAGTTACAGGCTATTGAATCCATAAAAGGTTTCTGTGCAGAGTTTCTGTTATTTTCTTGGAGGCCTCCCAGACTTTTACAAGCCCATCCATTCACTTGATTTTTCAGTCAGAGGTCATAGGTGGTGGTACACACCAGAACTTCGTATAATGTTGAAATTTTTTACTGATTGTGTACAAAGCATAGCCTTTGTTGAAATAAAAACAAATTTTCAAACTTTGAAAACATTGTTAATGTTAGTCAAAGGCAATGCACTCAGACTGTGTTTGTAAGTCTTAATGCTTTAAAAGGAATGTAGTTACAATGCTTTTATTTTGTACATTTGTATAACCTAATGCCAGTATAATTAGTCCTTCAGAGATCCCTGATGACAGAGGCAAATTACTCTGACCCTAATAAAGTCAGATGAATTTTTGCTTCAACTACAGCATGGTCAAAATGTCACCTTGTGTTTTCTTAGAACTATAAAGACACACAATGCTGCTCTTTACCTTCTGTCCTACCATCCAGTAAAACAGAGACAAAACCAGAGACTGAGACCTTTCTACGATGACTGCACATTGCAAATGTACATCAGTGGATAGCTCTAGGGAATGCCTTAGTGGTGCCTAATGTTCTTCTGAAAGGAAGGATAACAAATGGTTTTGATCAAGATGAAGGGCAGAATTGTCCTACACCCTGCCAAAATAAAATACTGCTGCGTACCAAAGCTTTCTTCTCTGACACATTTCCCAAGATGAAAAGGTGGAAAGCAAGGAACTGATCCAAATACAGATGGAGGAAACTAACAGTTTAAAGCTCAGTTACCACAGTGACATTTGCAAAATAACGAGAGCATAAGAACGATCACTCACCACTCTTGCCTCAAAGTATCTACCTCAACTCTTCTATTACTCAGGGTGGTATTTGAGAATACCACAGAAACTTCAAAGAAAACATGAAATCCAGGCACCCATGATCCTGCTGGTGCTGCTCAGATTGTCTATGACTGGCACCCAGAATCAAATGGTACTGTGAAATGTTCCCCAGTGAAGAAAAAAGGAAAAAAATGTAGTAACTTCAAAAATGGCAACTCTTCCAAGGACTTTTTGGCATTTATGGGTGGGGAAGGATCCATACAAATCAAACCAACAGTTTGAGCTTACTATTATAATATGGCTTCATATTTACTTTTGAGAGGGCAGAAACAGGGAAAGCACTTTATTCAGACCACAAGGAAGAAAGATCTTGGGGTATCACTAATGACAAAAAAAAAAAAAGAGGGGGAAAAAAAAGAAAAAAAAAAAAGAAATAGAGTTAAAATTTTTGAAAGACCTCTTCACAATGGATGACATAGCTGGTTAATTAATGGGAATCTGAATCCCCAGAGAGCTTTGAAAATCCCAGTCTGGGTCTTCCAAAGAATGAGAATACTGTAACTGCTTTTACTGTTACTGTGAACTTCTTTTAAGAGAGTTGCTTAAGAATAGTTATTTTACTAAGGGAAGTAACTGACCTAACGCGACTGGCCTGCCTTCTATTAAAGGAAAAATACTCAGGTCTGAAATAGTTGGTACTTTGAAAAAATAATAAAACCTGTGCAGTAAGCAGGATGTGAGCATTTATGCAGCTTGATCACATGCTCACTGCAGATGGATATAGTTTCCCACTCACCTGATCTCCTTTCTGAAACTCAATGTCATTTGGTCTCTTCTGTTCTCCAATTTGTCCTGGTGGCCCTGGAGGTCCCTGAAGACCTTGTTCACCCTAATGTGCAAGAAGATGGCAGTTTGTTACAGGCAATACAAGCCAAAATGGCATGCATAAGTATTTTGAAAGTAATAAGCAAAAATATCATGATCACCTACTCACTTTTTCACCTTTGGGTCCTTGGAAATTCAAACCCATATTACCCTGCAAAAAGTATAACTCATCAGCCCTTAGAAGTCACAAATGAACAGAAAGAAAAACAAAACAGTCCACCACCACCATCAATGAGGGAAAGAAAATACCTTAGGTCCTGGTAGCCCTGGTGGACCAGGAGGTCCCTATTAAAAAAGGAAACAAACAAAAAGAGTAATTTCCAAGCACTTTACATGCCCCTTTGTGGAAGAAAACAAACAAACAAAAAAAACCCCAACAATGTTGCTACTTTGACTCCTGTGCATTATACCCATGTTGACAAGGCACCTTGACTTCCTCTGAGAGCTCTTCCTCATGCTATTCAACTTCACAAATATGTAAAAAAGTAGTTCTTCTTTTAAGTGAGAGAGTCTAATAAAATTAAACAGTCAGGTACTAAAGATTAAGGGAAGAATCATCCTGGTCTAAATAAGCTAAATCTTGTCCCTCAGGTTTTACACAAATAAGGAGCCCGCACAAAGATTCAGCATGATTTAAAGCAAAAAGAGGTCTGGGAACAGGCTGAGTGTTTCAAATGTATCACATTTAAATGTGCATAGTGGCAGCTCCAGGGTGGACTGAATGCATGGTTACTGTTATCTTCATACCAAGTCTTGACTACCAAGATCTCTGCACTTTACTGACCTGCCCCATTTTAACACTTTATGGGTAAAGCAACTTACTGTCAAACCTGGGGGCCCTGGAGGGCCAATTGGACCTGGTATTCCCATGGCACCGGGTGGGCCCTGTTGAGAAAGTGGAGGAGGCTATGAGAGGGGCAACTTGGGGGGGGGGGCGAGGAAGTGAGACATTCAAGGTCACAAAAACCCAACAGCTGGCACCCCATACACGTCATATCAAAGTAGCTGACCACTAACCTACCAATCTGTCCTTGTGGAAAGGCCTAAAGGAGTGTACATCGTGTTAGGAGTGTTCTGCTCTCAACATCAATACATCTCTTTGGCTTGGATAAGGGAATGATTTTTGTTTGTTTTGAACTACTTTTGTGCTTTCTTTCTCTTCATGCACTGAGAGAGAACAACAAAACACTTTGTATTTGTGATTCCTCCCAGCCAGAAACAGACAATAGGGAAGCACAGATCAGAGGAACAGAAATGCTAACAGGCTCAGTCTGGTCAGAATAGCCTGGGGCTTGCCTCTCTGTACCAGGAAATGGGAGTCTCTGGCTTCTGTCCAGTCCGATAGACTCATTTTTTGCTCCCCTTGTTCTTCCACTAAAGCAATGAATGGCTCAGTGGGGAAGCACAGGGCCTGGAGTCACTAGCTGTTTTCACAGAAGACTGCTGGGAGAACAGAAACACTGTTCAGAAGGTGCAACATGAGGAGAACAGCTGAGACATTACCCTCTCTTCCCACCATCCAAAATAGTGGCTACAGCCCAGAAAGGCAGATGTTACTTGCTTTACCTCAGGGTGAAGAAAGGAAAGGAGCTCCAGAACTGATACAGAGAATGTCTAGGAAGGGGGAACAGCCAGGGGAAACAGAGAAGCAAGTACGTAACTGTGAGTACTGCTGTCTGCTGGATACCACTTTCCTGACCAGGGGACCTTTTCTGGCCTCTATGGGTCACCCTATTAAGAGCAATACGGAAGCACTTCCTTCCTCTCCAGCCATAAACAAGAGGTACATTAAATGTGAGCCCTGCCTCTCCACATAAACTTATGGATCCCCTAGCACCAAATGTTCCAATCGTGCTGTAATGCAAATACTTCTCGTGTTATCTTTTTGGCAGAACACAGCCTAATAGTACTTTACACAACTTACAGGTATCCCTGGAAGACCTGGAAATCCTGGGTCGCCCTTCTGTCCTGGCAGCAAGGATGTAATTATTTCACCTGCCTCACCCTAGAAGAAAAAGAGCTGACTTTAATTAATAGCACTTTTTACAATTCTTTATCACCATTCTGACTCCAAAGGACACATAGTGCCTCTTAAGACTCTGAGAGGCTCAGATTTATGCTACAGCCTAGCAGCACTCTTTCATATAAGTACTAGATTCTCCGAGAATAACTCTTTTTGGGAGAGATCCTTGCATATTTGGAGGACTCTAAATGGCTAAACTACCAACTATTAAAAGCTCTCTTTTTATATGTACAAATATATCAGTGTTGATTTAAATGTCAAAAGATTAGGGGATTGAAATACAAATGCTTCACAAAAGAAAGAGACATTCTAGCTCCATGTGAAAACAATGGATAGGACACAACAGAAAAAAGGCTTATTCAGCTTTTTCCAATGTCCCACCTCATGAGATTAATGCTGAGTATGCTGTTATAATAGTCATGCTTCATGTTCTATATTGAAGCACAGTTTCTTACCGATTTCAAGGAAGATGTTTGTTTTAAAAGTATATGTTCTGATCAGCTTGCCTTTTAATGTGTTTAAAACAATGGGGAAGAAAAGGAGCTGAGAAAAACAATTCAGCTTAATAATCACAATTTCCCAGCACCAGTGTTATGCTGTCCTCTCAGAATCACAGAATCATATAGGTTGGAAAAGACCTTTAAGATCATCAAGTCCAACCATAAACCTAACACTACCAAGACCACCACTAAATCATGTCCATAAGCACCACATCTACATGTCTTTTAAATACTTCCAGGGATGGTGACTCAACCACTTCCCTGGGCAGCCTGTTCCAATGCTGGACAACCCTTTCAGTGTAGTAAAATTTCCCAATACCCAGTCTAAACCTCCCTTGGCACAACTTGAGGCCGTTTCCTCTTGTCCTATCACTTGTTACCTGGGAGAAGAGACTGACACCCACCTCGCCACAACCTCCTTTCAGGTAGTTGTAGAGAGCGATGAGGTCTCCCCTCAGCCTCCATTTCTCCAGGCTAAACAACCTCAGCTCCCTCAGCCGCTCCTCATCAGACTTCTGCTCCAGACCCTTCACCAGCTTCATTGCACTTCTCTGGACACGCTCCAGCACCTCAATGTCTCTCTTGTAGTGAGGGGCCCAAAACTGAACACAGTATTCGAGGTGCGGCCTCACCAGTGCCGAGTACAGGGGACGATCACTGCCCTAGTCCTGCTGGCCACACCATTTCTGATACAAGCCAGGATGCCATTGGCTTTCTTGGCCACCTGGGCACACTGCTGGCTCATATTCAGGTGGCTGTTAACCAACACCCCCAGGTCCTTTTCCACCAGGCAGCTTTCCAGCCACTCTTCCCCAAGCCTGTAGCGTTGCATGGGGTTGCTGTGACCCGAGTGCAGGATCCAGCACTGAGCCTTGTTGAACCTCACACAATTGGCCTTGGCCCATCGATCCAGCCTGTCCAGATCCCTCTGCAAAGCCTTTCTGCCCTCAAGCAGATCAACACTCCCGCCCAACTTGGTGTCATCTGCAGACTTACTGAGGGTGCACTTGATCCCTTCATCCAGATCATTGATAAAGATATTAAACAGAACTGGCCCCAAAACTGAGTCCTGGGAAACACCGCTTGTGACCGGCTGCCAAGTGGATTTAACTCCATTCACCACAACTCTTTGGGCCCAGCCATCCAGCCAGTCTTTTACCCAGTGAAGAGTACACCCATCCAAGCCATGAGCAGCCAGTTTCTCCAGGAGAATGCTGTGGGAAACCATGTCAAAGTCTTTACTAAAGTCTAGGTAGACAACATCCACAGCCTTTCCCTCATCCACAAGGCGGGTCACCTTATCACAGAAGGAGATCAGGCTGGTTAAGCAGGACCTGCCTTTCCTAAACCCATGCTGGCTGGGCTTGATCCCTTGGTTATCCTCTACGTGCTGTGTGATGGCACTCAAGATCATCTGCTCCATCAGTTTCCCCGGTACCGAGGTCAGGCTGACAGGCCTGTAGTTCCCCGGGTCCTCCTTCCAGCCCTTCTTGTAGATGGGTGTCACATTCGCTAATCTCCAGTCAACTGGGACCTCCCCAGTTAGCCAGGACTGCTGGTAAATGATGGAAAGGGGCTTGGTGAGCACATCTGCCAGTTCCTTCAGTACTCTCAGGTGGATCTCATCAGGCCCCATAGACTTGTGAATGTCTAAGTGGTGTAGCAGGTCACTAACCATTTCCCCCTGGGATTATGGGGGCTCCATTCTGGTCCCCGTCCCTATCTCCCGACTCGGGGGGCTGGGTAATCAGAGAACAATGAACAAATCTCTCAGGAGTTTATTGGAATAATTCTGTGGGTCAAGTTTCCTTTCAAATAGATTTGAACCAAAACTGATGTTTTGGCCCATGCTCGAATAGGTCAAGGATACAACAAAAAACCCCTTACAAAATAAAAGATGTCCTTAAGGTCCAAAATCAGATTATGAGACTATTTACATTAGGAGAAAAAGCCATCTATGTAGTAATCTATACAGTAGAACATGTTTCCAAAAGGAACATAAGACGTTGCACTATTCTCTTCACTGGATGTTTTAAGTTACTATTGTTTAGTCTCTAGTAGTGTTCTTGAGCATGCACAGGTAGACTACTGGTGCATTTGGGTGTTTGTAGGCATTTTGCTAACTTGATGCCTCACAATGCAAACAGACACTGTCCCTCACACTCCCAAGGAAACCAGCTTCAGAAAAAAGCCTGCTACTTCTGGAACTACTGACCCAAATTGAGTAAAGAAGCCACTGCAGAATTTCCAGTTAGTTGCACTGGAGTGGCCTAGAAACACTAAGCTTTCTGCAGAATGTCACTCCAGATTCCAACGGATGCACATGGTCTTGTATAAAAGCAATCAGGTAACTTATGCCAGATCACACTGCACACCCATGCCTGGTTAGTACTTTGACGTGTGAGTACAGAACACTTACCTTCATACCTGGCAGACCAGGGGGTCCCTTTGTTTAAAAGAAACAAAAAATAAAAGAAAGGTCAATAGAAATACATCATTGGTACGTTATTTGCAAACCACTAATCAGATCTACACCATGAGGCAGGCATTAAAGAGAGAAATCTAAAGAAAGATATGAAACAGGAGAAAATAAAATTTTTATGATCTTCAGAATCAAATGGAAAAATCAGAGAAGTACTTTCACAGTGAATGCTGAGCATTAAAGGGACTACATTTCAATTTCCTAGCAATTTGTTTCTTTATTGCCTCCTATTATCCATCCTGTCTACTACATTTCTTTCTGTTTGTACTTTGGTTCTGACAGTCACTTTGCTGTACATCCTTATGTTTTATAATGAAAACACCCCACACTGTCTCTTTTTTCTGCTCCATTAATCACCAGCAAGACTCTTTAGATGTACCAGATGACAGTATCAAGATCTTACTTCTCTGATACATATGCATGTATTTGTATTTTTCTGCAGGTGTGGGAAAGCATCTCAGCATGTGAGAATTCAAAGGGCTTTTTATTAGCTTTACCACAGCATGCAGCAGAAAAGCTCACTCTTTTATTGGACATCTAAGATATTGTGATTAACCATAAAAAAAAAATTCTTATTTATTAAAAGACCAACTGCAAAAAGAGGCTGATACCTATCTGATCTTTCACAGATCTAAGTACAAGTCTCTCAGTGGATTACAGGTAGCTGACCCGGAAATCTTTTACTTACAGGAGGCCCTTGTAAACCAGGAAAACCTGGGCTGCCTGGGAATCCACGCTCTCCCTTAGGGATGAAGAAAATGATTAGCCAAAACCAAACCAAAACATAACAAAAACAGATAAACAAATTTTGACTGAAAAGTCCAGTTTCATTGTTAGCTTATGACTCCAGAGTAGCAAATTGTATTGCAACAAGCTATAGGATAAATGGTTTGTTAAATTACACAGCTGATTGAAACAGAACTTTCCACATTCAGATATTTTCACATACTTCTGGGCAAAGTACTATACTACAGAGATGGAAAACACACATAGTGCTATAGAAGATCAACTTCTCTTATGGAAAGATCATAACCTGAAGCTAAGTAACATGTTAGAATGAAAGTGACTCCTTCCAACAAGGATACTGAATCAGTATTTTCAATGCAATATTATTAAAAATTAATAATTAAAAAGTCCCACTGTTAAGGTAATGAGTTTTCCTTGGTAGCAAGGGTCTACTACAAAGATGAGATGCAGTATATGATCTAATTATCAGACACTCCTCTCAGTTGTTAGCTGTAAAATTAAGGATTAGAACAAAGAATTTAAGAACATTGGCTGCAGAGTATAAATGTTATGTCTTGGTGCTGGCAATTTCTGGCAAAACTTGTGCTTTAAGTACCAGACCATGACCCCTTCTCTCAGATGTGTGTGTAAGTCTGAATGATCTTGGAATTGCCTGCACAGCTCAGTAACATCAAGTACTGCACACATAATAAACTAAAGCTATTGGCTACAGCCAGGAGAACAAGAATTCTTTATCATATTATTGTTGCATTGTTAAGAATTTTAAAGGGATTCCACCTTAGTTCCATTGCATCCTGGTATACCCTGAGGTCCTGGTGGCCCATCTTGTCCTGGTAATCCCTTTAAAGTGGAAAAGAGGAAAGAAGAGTTAGCTTGTAGGATGCTCTTCTGGGCCTGAAAGACAAAACGGAACAGATTCGTATCTATACAGCCCATTCCTACTCACAGGAAGTCCTGGTGTTCCTGGAAATCCTGGAAGCCCTGGCGGTCCCTAGAAGGAAATTAACCACATGTTTTAAACAGTATGGTACAAATGGATGTGCAAAAGGATTTATTAACATAGCCTATTTGTGCATATATAAGAAAAACAGAAACATCTGAATCACCTGTAAAAAAAGAATGCCATGCTGGACAATCATCAAGGTTCTTACCCTTCTTTCAGGGAAATATCCACAAAAACATAGAGAAGACAGTGCAGAACAACTAAAGTAATAGTATGTAGATATATAGAGAAAATAAATTGTTGTGGTTTAGCCCCAGTTGGCAACCAAGCACCACAAAGCCGCTTGCTCACCCTCCCCCCTGGTGGGATGGGGGAGACAATCGGAAGACCAAAAGTAAGAAAACTTGTGGGTTGAGATAAGAACAGTTTAAGATAATAATAATAATAATAATAATAATAATAATAATAATAATAATAATAATAATAATAATATTATAATAATAATAGTAGTAGTAGTAGTAGTAACGAAAAGGAAAACAATTACAGAGAGAGGAACAAAACCCAAGAAAAAACAAGTGATGCAACCGCTCACCACCCGCTGATCAATGCCCAGCCAGTCCCTGAGCAGCCATCGCTGCCCCCTGGCCAACTCCCCCCAGTTTCTATACTGAGCGTGACGCCATATGGCATGGAATAGCCCTTGGGCCAGTTGGGATCACCTGTCCTGGCTGTGCCCCCTCTCAGCTTCTTGTGGACCTGGCAGAGCATGAGAAGCTGAAAAGTCTTTGACCAGTGTAAGCACCACTCAGCAACAACTAAAACTTCAGTGTGTTATCAACATTATTCTCATCCTACATCCAAACCACAGCACTACACCAACTACTAGGAAGACAATTAACTCTATCCCAGCCGAAACCAGGACATAAATGAACACTCATGGTGTGGAAAATGGATGTGTCCCACTGAAGTCAGAGATTCATCAGTTGGCACCAGCTGAGGGGTCTGACAAAAAGAAAAAGCAAAGGCACAAAACCTAAAGGATTTCCAGACAAATCAACCTCTCCCATATCGACCCTACCTATACTGTGTCTACTTCAGAATAAATTGAAGCAAAGTTACTGGAGAGTGTTTAGATCCTGTATAGCAAAACAGATCAAATAAGTATTGGGGCTACTCTCCCTAATGAGTTTACGGAAGTAACACAAGCAATACCTAAGACTGCATTACTCATGCAATCTTATGTTACTTATAAAAAGTAATACCATCTCTTCTAGCTGGTAGATAAATTACTCTTCAGATTTAAGTTAATTTCCCCCCCCGCCATAAATCACCACTTGTGTGAGGACCCACTCAATGCCTCGCAGTCTTTATCCATAATTCCAATATCTAAAACTGCACCATTACTTACTCTGATTCCTTTGGGTCCAATAGGCCCTGGAAGTCCATCATCACCCTAAAAAAACCCAACAAATAAACAAACAAACAAACACACACGCTCAAGTTTTCAGTCTGCCTTTCTATCAAATTAAACTGCAAGCTTGATAAAATTTCTTCTACGTGATTATAGTAAGTGGACTAAAAGCTATATTAGTTGTCATTTCCTGAGTAAAGGGTTCAAAATTATTTTATTTTGGGCATTGGACTTTGAATTAAAAAGTATTTGTTACGGCTGATAAACCATGACTTAGAGGAAATGTTTTTAAAAAAATGAAAGCTATTTAAGTTGCTTGTAAGCAGATACCTGTCATGTGCTTTCATCAAATATCCTACAGTGACCTCTTGTGGGCAAAACAAGATATACAGGTTAAATGTGAATGATACTGTACCATTACTTATTATTTTGTGTTATGGTAATGCAGAACTTCATATCAAAATCTTGAGAAGAAAAGGCATTTATGGAATAAAAATATAATCAAAGTTTCTAGTCCGAGAGCCCTCTGTTGTTTCACTCTTGTTATATCCAATTAATCTTTTCTTTTAGTGTAACTTCCATTTTTTTTTTATCACCTACCTATTTTTTTCTTTGCTTCTTTTTGATGTGCTTCTGTTAGTTTATACTATGAGCATTTGCAAAAGAAACAGCAGATCCTGGATAATCTTTTGTATATTAAATATAAATGCATTCAGAGGAAGGCTTTTCAACATTTTAATACTATATTACACCATCTGAGCGTAATGGTATAATTCAGTAGCAAATAAAAATAAACTGAAACCCTCCAGGGAAAGCAAGGAGCATTCCTCAGTTGTCTCTGCATAGGTTCAATGAGGCCTTCATTTACATTGCCCCACCCAAAACCAGCCCAGGAATGCCACAAGGTGCAAACAACAGTTTACCTGTGTGGTGGGACCCCTCCAGGCAGCTGACAGCCGAACACCACTCTTATCAGTGAACTAAGCGATGGAGTGCATGATTGCAAGGACTAATAAAACTACATTACAGCGCCTTGCCAAACGTGTTCTTTGACCTTAATCTGCAGTACCCCAGTGAAAAGATACAAGTATGCATGTAGTGCTTGCAAGCACGGGTGTAGGTGAAGAACAGGAAACCTAGAGCAATCTTTTGCTCTGGTTGACTATTCAAACCAACCAACCAACCAAAATATCTGTGTCATATCCCAACATCTGAAGATTTTCACTATTAAACCAATGACAGTCAAGATTTCTGGAATGATTTAAGATCAGCACTACAAGCAAGCTAACACTACCTCGCATTTCCATGCTATTCAAGTGAATTGGGACTTACCTTTGAGCCTCTTGGACCAGGTGGTCCTTCAGGTCCTGGAAATCCAGGCAAACCTGGCTGTCCTTCCAAGCCTGGGAATCCTCTTTCACCCTACAAAAAGAATATGTGGTGGTGGAGGTGTAGCATGACAAAAGCACAAGTTATGATAGAACAATTCAGAAAACACGTTATCTTTCTGGTTTTCTGTAGGAAGTCATCACAGAGACAGACAAACTAACACTGCGATTAAACATCTAACCTGCTTAGCTACAGAAGTTCCTGAACATACACATACATTGCCTTTAATTGCACCACTTAAACATGTTTCATAGGATGTTTATCCAGTATTTAAGCCACCTATTTACCAAAATAATTCAACCATTTGTTCCTCCTATGCTGCTTAAATACATAGAACTCTCCCCCCTTCCTATAAAAACATAGCTTTATTAGCTACTAAGTCTCTCTTGAAAACTTACCTCTGCTGCAATACCTATAAAAACTCTCAGAAGGGTGTAGATTGCTGCTATACTGTGACTATTGTTTATTATTTCACAGTTGCAAGATTGTAATTTGTAATATCAAAGCAACTAAGATGCTGGTCATGCACTGTAGGTTAAACACTGTACAAATACAGAACATAAAGAGTTTCAGCCCAAAGTGCTTACAATCTAAATCAAGTGAGACAGACACAAGACAGCAAAGAAATAAGGTTTCTTATTCCTTTTATCCATCACCTCCTGCTGAAATTGTAAGCTCGCAAGCAGCAACCATATTTTGCTAAATATTTATGCAATGATTAGCTATGATAGCCCATCAGTAGTGTAACAAATACCATATACCATCATATGCCACCCTCTAACTTGTTAGTGTAAGTTAACAATGTCACTTACCTGCAGTTTCAGAATATGCATAGCTGCAAATTCATAAAATATTTACTTTTATTCCTTGTATGTCATAAATTCACAAAAATCAGTAAATATTAAGGTTTCAATTGGTACAGAAAAGTTAGGAAGTACCAGAATTAATACACCTTTTTGTGCATATATATATTATGGTACACTTTTCAACTACGTAAACAGATCTTTCCTACAGCTCTGTTACATCAACCAGTATATATAACTGCTTATTAAACAGGCAGTTTTTCAGCTTTATTCCTTATTGCTCTACAGACAGGTTTGGTTTGGTTGGTAGGTTTGGTTCCTACCTGCAAAAACACTTTTTTTATTTACCCCAGTTATTTTTTCAGAACAACTACAGGAACTGCCAAAGAAACATCCCATCCTAACAAGCACCTTAATCGCTAGGTTAGAGTTGTGCAGGCTTCTGCATGGTCTCTTTAAACCATTTCATCCTGAATTTTTATTTTCTTGCACCACTTCAGAATGGGCGTAGTAGCTCCCACATCTATTGTCTGGCAGTCTACCAGCTATGGCATTCTCTAGGAACTTGGGACGTTGGGAACTTGGGCAATGTTAAGGCTTTGCTCATCTCCCCTTCATGTGCTATAGGCAGCTCTGTATGCTGAGCATAACAGCAGTGTTAAGTCTCATTCTTAAATCCTAATTTTCTCACTGTACTGCTTAGGTAGGTGCTCTGTATTCCACTGTGGGGGGCAGGAACTTACAAGTTGCATTCAAAACATTTACAAGATGCTGAGATCTCAGAAAAATTTTCAGAGAAAGTAACAGGGCTTATCTTCCTGCCTTATTTCCCAGTACTTGCTATACTGCTTCCTTGGAAGCACAAGAGGAAAACCTTTTGCATGAGAGATTAAAGGCTGTGTGCAAGCAAGAGCTGCAACCTTACAGAAGAAACAACTAAGCTGTACTTAGTCCTACCTATACAGTGAGACTCAGAAGGATTCCTTGGATAGCAACGGACAGCTCATTAACTGGTCTGCTAAAGTTGGTTTCCTATTAATTAAAATGTAAACATACTCCTCTTTTACTGTAGGTCACATATTGCTCTCTTATACAGGATAGACATCTTTTCTCCCCTGTGGAAATGCTGAAATTGCATCATAAATTGAGGCTAGCTTAAGTTTGACAGTCAGGGTCCAGACTGTCTTTTTGCACACAAAGTGCCAGGCTGTACTTTTGCATAGAGCTATACAGCTGGCCTGCTACCTCATGTGATAAGCAAGACTGGAGGAGTGTTACTATCTCAGGCCAGGATATGAAAGGGTTAGTATGTCCCTGAAGGAGAGAGAATGAGGAATTTGGGAGTGCCAGATAAGGAAAACATTAGACAGAGCCAGACTTTGGAGCAAGCTCTGGCAAGAACTGTGTTTGCACACTAAGGAAACATGCCTCTTGTACACAGGTGTGTCAGGTGCTAGCTAGGCTACACAGTGCCTACTAATCTCATCTTGTTCACACTCATTCACATTTTTGTTAGAGAAAGTAACATCTGCAAATGGTTACTAGAACAGACTTTTAGCAGAGGGTTGGCCCTGTGCGTCATCTGAGGCTGAAGAACTCTTCTCTAAAATGCAACTGCTCTGAGGTCTCCACTCTAAGCAGTCACAGAACTAGGAAGCCAAGGCCTTTAAAGCAAAAGAAAAACATCCGAAGCCAAACAGTTAAGCAAGAGAAATACAGGAGGCAACAGATGCTGCTAGTAAACTTTGCTATTGAAACTATGAAATGAGTATTTTCCAAGCCCACTTTGAAAGTGAGCAGCAACGAGAGCCTTGCATGAGGAAACTGTTGCCAGAGCAATTCCTGTGGAGTTTATCAGCAAATTACCCCCAAGAGTGAACAGATGATGTGAAGGACTACGCTTGGGAACAGCTGAAGGATTACACCAGACACTTCCCAAGGGAACTGTATCAAACTAACTACAGAGGACATAGCTGCACTATAATCACTATTTTTGATGAAAAAAATTGGTTGGAGAAAGAAATATGTGGGCAAGTTGGGTAGGGGGAGAAACCAAGCTGATCCAGCTCTCTGGAAAACAGATGATGTTGGGGGGATTTTTTAAATTGTCTTCTACTTCAATAGTGTATAGAAAGATGGCATAAGCGAGAACAGTTTTCAGACATTGCTTCTGCCTCCAGACTTTTCCTACTGCACACCTTGCATATACCATACTCTTCTCATAAAGATTCCAATGCTACAAATTTGCCAGGAAAAAACTGCCTGCTGCCTTGCAAGAACACACAGAGACTGAAAAGACATTTAAAAAGTCTTCCCCAAAAAGTCAGTGCCAAAAAAGGACATTATATCTTCGGGGATATAAAGAGATTGAAGTCCCTGGGTAGTGTGCAATGCATTTTCTTATAGATGCGAAAACTGACAGTCACTAGCTAGTTTCGCTTACGCAGAAAGAACTGAGAAAGTCTGGATACTTTTTGTTTCAGACTAGAAGCTACTGAAAAGAAACATAAATAGGAAAAATTTAGGCCAACTCACATCTCATCTTCCAGTCCTGAAAGTACAGGATTGTTTCCATAGCACAATAAAGATGTATCAGCTATAAACCATCATTTCCTTGGGGGATGGGCGAGGAGTCAGGTTCTGATCTCATTTAGTGATAAATCCAGAGTAACTGGCAATGCAATTGCCCTCAATCAGCTACACAGAAAACTATCAGCTTATAAGCTTGAACATGACTGCTGCTTGGGGGATAGGAAGAAAAAAAATATTTGAGAAACACCCTAAAATTATGCTTTAAGCTGCAGCAAGATATAGTCAATTAAACAGGTATACAGAAAAATCTGGCATAGTTCTACATACTCTAATAATAGTTCACAAGTATTTAAGAAATCAGGGATAGATGCAGTTTTAACGCATGCACAAGCAATTTACATTTCTAGAATTTGTTCCTGAAATCTAAATATTTATAAATAGAAATTATAGGGAGAGAAACCATGATATTTATTTATACAGATGTGGTATATTTGTGGGGAAAAAAAAAAAAAGACTTCAAAAAAAAGAAGGAACAAAAAAATATTCAGGAAAGCCGTAGTTGGATAGCCCATTTTGATGCCTAAATACATGTAAGAGCCTGGCTGTAACGTTTGGCAACAGGGGCACGTATTTGCTTCCTGCCCTTACTATGAAAACAGTGAACATGAGAAAGAGTCTAAAGACGGTTAACCATGGGTGGCTACTTAAAACTAGATTAATGTATAAATGTCTGTAGTAACATTAAAAGATGGAGAGCATGGAAGTGAGGCAACAGACAGCCATATTATTCTCTCCCTTTCTAAATGATAGGGTGAAAATAACAGCTGCCTCACATTCTAATACTAGTCAACATAAATTCTTCCTCAACTTGAAGAACGCTAACTTAACAGAATCAGAACTATAGTATCTAATCAAGACCTCATTCAAAACAAACACACCAACCAGCCACTAACGGTAGTGTTAAAGATATAGTTTAATGCAACGAAGAAATCTCCTCTCATATGACCTGTATTCTTCAAAATACATCAAATTTCTTCAGAATATCATCTGTGACTTCTTTTGTAAGATGAAGCAGTCGAGGTTTAATGGTCAGTGGTCATTTGCTGGCATTGTAAACCTTTCAGAATACAAGGCCCTATTAGTGCAGTTCAGGCCAACATTTATGAAGCATAGACATCGATCATGTAATTGCTCTTGTCAAAGTGATTAAAATCTGATAATTTTTAACTATTTCTTCACAATGTGTATCCAACAGTGAAAAGAAAAGCTGAGCTTGGGTCACATCTGTACTAAATTTTGCCATGATAAAGGCAGAAGGAAATGGGGATCTTGAGGACATATACTGATAATTTTCTTCCAAGACTCAGAGCTCCAAGCACCTATATCCAAGAGTCCAAGAATAATATATTCTTTCTTTGTAAGGGGTATGGATTTCTTGTATCTGTGTACAAAGGCAAAGTATCTGAAATGCCTTCAGAGCTCAGATATTACAAGCTGTTCTTGCCAGAATCCCAAGCACCAAGCTTGTATGAGGTCGTACATTAGGAACTTGCAACCCAGTTGTGTGAGTCTTTGGAGTTGCACCCCCTACACTGTGATCAACAAACCCAGTAAACTCGGCATCTTCTGAAGTTCTCCTTTAAAAGGCCATGGACTAATCATATTTAATAACTAAAGAACAGTTTCTTAATGAATTTAACTTAATTTGAATGGGTAGAACCCAACCATCCTGCTCATCAGAAATAGCATAATGTATTTGCAGTTATTTTGAGGGTATATTGCATCTTCAGTGCTGTGAAAAACATGGTCCCTCCCACCTTAAGCCACACATTTCTATCACAGCTACAAAAATAGTTGTGCTGCAACATAACTTGCATGAAGGAACTGATCAGGCTGAAAACTAACCTAGCTTACAAAGAAACTTGTTTCCAGTGAGATCAGTTCACTGACAGCTCTGAACATGGCCACACAAGCCCCAGAGGAGAAATAGGAATACCTAGCTAAGGGAAGGTGTGAAAGCCTATTTCAGCAGCAGCATGTACTACCACTTTAAAGCAAAACCACAGTAGTCTTGGGGTACATGCCCTCTTAGTGACTAAGATGCATGCCACTTGCTTGCTGTAGCCCTTAGCTCTCAGTCTTCATCAGCTGGAGCAGCTGAGATTCAGCACCACCCTCCTCCTCCTCCCCAGTCTCTGTAGAGCTGATCTTATCAGCATCTTTGGATCTCATTTTCAGCTGAGGTAAAACCAGCCCAATAATCTACAAGTCTTACTGGTTTGTCTTAGAAATGGCTCCATGTGCAGTGCTTATTATATTTGTTTATTTCTTTAGCTAGCTTCTACTCATGAACTAGCTTTTAAGCACTAAAGCAGGTTAATCTCAAAAGTGCCAAGCAATATTTGTTTAAAACCCAATCATCATCCAGTTCCTTAAGTGAAAAGCAATTATACACTTCTCTTCCAGTTGAAAAGTAAAAGCAATTCCTATAAGCATCTGTATGTAGCAGCTTAATCATTTACTTTAGTTTTAATACTCTTACCAGATCCAGTTCACTACTGAGCAGCTTACTGTAAGTAACAGCACACTGGCTCCCAGCTGCAATCAAGTTTTACTGACTTCTCCAGTAAATTCCTCTCCTTTCTTCATTATACCATTTTAGACATGTTTGAATTTTACACTACTCATTTTATATTTAAGTTTAGTAAGGTGGGCCTGAGCAGAGAAAGAAAACTTTAGTGCACCGATTTTTGTCAGCTATCATACTACGGACATACTGTGCTTTGATTCTCCAACAGTTAACATGCTGCTGATGCTATAAGGGCTCATGGCAGAGGCAGAGTTGAACAAGAATCACTGGCAGTGTAGAAGCAGTTAAATAAGTGCTGTGGCTCCCCAAGGCAAGATAAGAAAATAGTTTTCCTGTTTGTTATAGTTCAATTTGTATCGCTTTACCTGATCTGTTAAAATTTGGATATCCTGAAGGGAATGCTAGGATACTTAGGAAGAAGGCTACTGTTGAGTCTCAAAAGGAACGCATTAGGCTCTGCTAAGCTGAGCAAAGCAGCACTTCTTAGTTGACTTAATGCAAGTGGACAGCAACTTGGATGCAGAAGCTGGTTGCGGGCCAGAAGTGAAACGCAGTGGAACAGAAATGCAGGGCTCAGCTGAGTGCATTTGATAAGGCTTTTCCTGTCTTCCCAGTACAGAACCAGATTCCATACGCCTGAATTCCAGTAGTTCTACAAGTACATCGTCACACTCTCAATGGGAGAATCAAAGAGGGGAGACTATTTAAACAGCTCCTTGACTAATGCTCTTCATACACCAATTAGACAAGGAGCTATACAGTTTGACTCCTGGTTCAGAGGTCACTGGAGAAGGAAGCAGAAACACCAAATGTCAAGTGTCAAATACAAAGCAAAAGGCTGAAACTTGTTGTAGCAGCAGTTTACACTCAGCTGGAATAAAGATAACATTTGGGTTGAAGATAGTATCAGGTTTGGAAACTTACATCAAATGTATAAGTGGTACACTGTAGTAGTACAAGACTCTAGAAAAAGTTTAAGGCTGTAAAAAAACAAACCAAAGGATTTATAAGAGAAAGCATTATGGATGTCAGTGACAGAACTCTTGTGGTTGCCCACAGCTGAACTGCTGAATCCATCAATACATCAAATACTGAGGGCACTGTAATTATAGGGCAACTAACATAATGAGGTGTGTGCACATATGATCAAACCAGTTCCACTGGCAACACATCATACTTAAGAAATACGGGCTTTGCTTTTCATTGTTCCTTTACATAATGTACATGATGGTCTGCAAGCTTCTGAAGGGCTGTTTAAAAAAAACCCACAAAAAAACCCTCTGGCATGCCTCAGGATTATGCTGTGTTTACCTTGATTTAGTTGGAAAATGAATCAGTTCCCAGATTTCAAAGTGAATATTCCATTCTAAGGATGGAAACTTGCCTTATATCTATCAGTTTAATAAGTGGGAGTCTCAGACACCCCCCCTTCCCTAAGAGGACTCAGACATAAAAAAAAAAAAAAAAAAAAAAGAGAAAGCAGTCTTACCATAGGTGAACCTCTGTTTTCCTTTGTGTTATTTTTAAAAAAAATTTATTTATTTTATTAAAAGATTACACTTTGATCAATTTGCAGGCCCCCAAGAATTTTCCAGGAAGATGCAGAACCATTATATAAATATTTGGTCTGATGTTATATTTGTTTTACTGGAGGCTTTTTTTCCTTCCCCACTTCCTTTTCACAAAAGGGTATCAAGCTTCTCACTCTTCTGCTCAGGACTTGCTATAATTCACTCCAGAAAAGGCTAACAGAGGTTGGAAACTAAATATGGCAGAATTTCTCCTATGCAGTTCTCCTTAACAATTGGCTAGGACAGTCTGGAGGAGTAGAAACAAAACCCACAATACATAAGACACTTGAGAGCTTGATCTTGAACAAGGCTCATATGCTCCAGTTGTTGACTGTACTTGGACAAAAAAGCTCCCTCTGACTTCAAAGACAGTCCCAAGATATTCTTTACCAGGGAAAGGTGACAATTTCATTAAATAACACTGAAGGACTGGAATGTATCGAGTGGGTCATGCTCCCTGCATGTGTAACAGTAGTATAAAGAGAAAGCTGAATCACTGGGAGAAAATAATTACTTACTTCATTTTACTTAGAAAGCCAGAAGATTTACGTCTGATTTTCCTTATCCACGCTAGCTAGACAATACCCATTTGCTCACTGAATTCACAAAATAGCTGTGACTAGCTCAGAAAAAGGCCAACTTAGAATTACAGAAAGGTTCTCCAAAGTTGTACCTGCTATGATTGTATTGGGAACGTAAGCCTAATGCTTAATTGTCTTCAAACTAAACCTGAAATAGTTCTGTGACTAGTGTTAGGATACATCTGGTTTAGCCACCTGCATTTGAAGATCCCGTAGAACACATCAACTGGGTTCACGTCTTGGCTAACCAAATCTAACTCAGAAAGCTTGCTATCAAGGGGATACCATTCTTCACTAGGTATGTAAATTGGGAATATACTTGATGAACTAAAAGCAAGTAAATGCCAAGGACTGACTTCACCTATCTGGATGGCAGGTGTGGCACCAAGAATTACTCTGAATTTTGGACACCTGCCTCGTTTAACCTCAGCCAATAGTAAAATTCTGTATCAGCACATTATAGTGCCAATGCAGTGACTGATTATTTTGCATTACTTTTATTCATTTGAGGTTGCACTTGTTTATGCAATGTCAAAAAAAAAGTGTCAAAATTCACCTTTGAAATGTGCCAGAAATTAATCTAGAGTACTGAAGCCCTTCTAGAACCTTGTTAAGATAGGGTAAGTGGTTTGATAAGACAGGCTTATCAAACTCTTTGTTATCAGTTCACATCTTTAAGAAGACTCCACTGTATCTCAAGCAAACTGTTTACAAGACTAAGAGTGCAAGTGTTTCAGGCAGTCTCTCCTCCTTGCAGTGATCGCATCATTCCCTGTGACAACAGCAGTTACATGGGAACTATTTAACCAAAATTTACTTACAACTAGGCTCCCACACTTGAGAAGAGGCTCAATTCAGGCAAGTACTGAGCTGTGTATCTACACTGCATTGTAACTAAAGGAAACGCTAGGCACCTGTTTCCTCAAAGGAAAAAATTGTAAACCAATAAGAAATAATGGTGATAGAAACATGAAGTACTGCATAGATATATTGAGCTCAGGCAGTGAGACTGGAAGTCAAAGCTGTATGGATGCAGGAAAGCTCTGAGATGTCAACATGCATCTCTTGGCTTTAGGACGCTGTCTGGGCAGCCCAAAACAGCCTGTTGCACTGCATGAACCACACAGGGTTGTTTTTTGGGTTGGGGATGGTTTTCACTCTGCTTGATCCAAGAATACATGTTTGGCCATTAACTAGCTGCTTACTTGGGTGGCAGCTATGTATGTTGGAAAAGCTCTATCTGAATTGTGTCACTTCCACAGTCCAGTGAACATCTAGACAACAACAGCAATCATCTTGGTATACAGCTATACAAGTTATGAAGTAAGAAAAAGTGCAAGTTCAGAGCCTGTTAGTGAGTATCAACGACTTATGAGCAGACAATGCAAGAAAAGTGGGAAAGCAACCCATACTCACTCTGGTTTTAAATTCCCACTGAAGCATTACTAGCATAGCCATTATTGTACAATCCACACCTTAGCTTGTCCACACTAATTAGTTAGGGTAGGCAGGCCTCGGCAGTAAATAGGAATTCTTTTTATTTTACTAGAATTGTATCTTTTCTGTTTTTTACTCCCACATAGCTGGAGAAATTTGTGCCATCCCCGTTCTTGAGAAAATAACGATACGAAATTCTGTACACCATCATATGGACCAGTTATAACGACTTCAGGTATTGAGTCAGACTAACAGCTATGCTCTTTGGTGCATGCCCACACTATGGTCAAAGAAAATAAGACATGAGCAAGAAACAAAAGCTATCATCCATAAGCTTCAGTTATCCGAAGTTGGCATATGGCTCACTGGTTTGTGTGTTGGTCTGCCAGTAAAAAAAAACAAAACAAAACAAAACAAAAAACAACAAGACAAAAAACCAAAAAACAAACCAACAAAACAAAAAAAACCCAAACCTGAGATATTTACCTTTTCACCTTTTACTCCGCTGCAATCACATTTGGATAAAGACGTACATCCATGGCAAGCCTTTAAAGACATAAGAAAAAAATTAGATGTTTTTAATCAGCATAAGACTATATGAAGTCTTTAATAATATTACAAAAGTTAGTCTAAAATGTAAGCCTACAAAGTTTGTCATCTAGCCATTATACATGTGTTCAAAGCAGATACAGTTAACTGAAAGTTTGATCACCTTTATTCATACCTATGCTTGTATGTAAGTATATTACAGTTACAGTTTCCCCAAGATTTTTAGACTTTATGCTTAAACACCATTTACTCTAGGGCAAGGTACAATCCAACACCTATGGCCAAAGGGGCCAGAACTTCAACAAAACGGGCTTTTCAGCACATGCCGCCACACTGAGACGAGTCCAGCTATGGTTCCCACCAGTAGATGTCAGGTTTTGCACAGAGTTTAACCAAGCCTGAAGCTTACAAGCGTAGTTATGATAGTTATTGGAAAAATACTTATGACACGATTAACTCCTCCCTCCACAGCTCAGTAGCTGAGAAAAGGTTTTTTAAAAACCCTATAGATTTCATCTAGCTGCATTCACACTCTATTACAAAGCATGAAAAGTCAGCTACAACAGTCCCTAGCACAAGGGGAGTGCCATCCAGATATTAAAGGGTCAGAGGAGGGAGATATGGAAGCTTGATTCACAAAGAAGATCCAAGTTAGGTAACCTTTCCATACCACATTTGCTTAGTTTATATTCTTTCACCCCCACCCCAACATGGGATACTCATCAGAGCTCCGTGTTAATTTCAGAGATGAGCAGATGTGTTTACAGAAGTGAGATTTCTAGAATAAATTATTTTTTTTGGTAGAATGTCTCTACATAATACATATAGTCATCAATTTTCAAACTCCTTTATCGTTAAAAACCATGACCCACATTAGAAGATACCCACACTATCCGAAACACTTTAGGGTTTAACTTGTTCTGAGAACAGGTGCGGCATTGTATTAAAAAAAAATAATACAGCACATACTTTAAAAGTTTGAAAAACTGAGCATTTGGGGTCCTTCCCCCACCATTGATCTACAGAGAACATTAAGTTTCAATCAAGCAGGAAACCGGTAGGTGTGTCAGATCTAAAGTGCAACCACACTTGAATTCTAGTCTTCATTATCACAGAAGTATTTAGAGACATGACCCATCACCTACCTGGCACTAGGAATGTCCTGGCTCTTAGCCTAAACACACTACCAAGCACCAGACTGAAAACACGGAAGTAGCTTAGCTCACCTGGAGCTACACAAGCCCGGGATCAACTAAAGCACCTTGTAGCAAAAGGCAGAGCTTTGAGTTTTACGTACAGCAGTAGCGTTACAGGACATAACTAGGGCATCTCTCCAAGTCTCCCATTTGGCTTTTGTAATCAGTTTCTTGATTTGATGTATATGAAAACTCAAAATTCTTAGTTAACAGGGTTTTTTTGAGCCATTTCCTAAAGTGAAATTGAACCTTACTAGCCAGTTTGGGTTTTCAGAGATCAGACTAGTTTGGCTAGATGCCCTTCTGATGTCCTCCTTCAATCCAAGTTATCCTGTGAATTTGGTATCAGATCCTTTTCACTTTTAAAAGTGGATTTTTAAAAAGCGAGTTCCTTGTGAACCAGTTTTAGGATTAATCTTGTTAACAAAGCTTCATTTAAAAAGGATTAACCTTAGTTACATGCAATATTCCCTTGCATCACCGTACAAGCCTAACACAAAGAAATAGCAAGTTACCTAGCTGGCTGTGCAGCAGCGCTCGTTTCTTATCACAAGGATAGCACAGTGAGAGCTACATGAAAGTCTTTGCTGCCTCCAAGAGGCAGGGGGAGAAAAATAAAGTAAATCAGTACTCATTAAAAACCACCAAAAGCTGTGCAGGGGTAAAACACACATAGGCTAAAAGAACACACACATGGAAAGCAGGATCAAGATCCTACACAGCATAAGGAGGATTTATTTAGGTTATGGAACAGAAGAGACTCATTTAGTCTTTCTCACAGCTTCCAGAGAATGTTTCTAATAGAAATTTCCTGAGTTTTCAGGTACAAGAGAACTGTTGGGGTGAACAGGGAGAAAAGGAAGCTGGAGGGGAAAAAGATGGTTTGAGATTACATTGCCCCTTCACAAAACAAGTTAGATGTACACAGTTTTGTGAAGGCAAGTTTTTAGACAGTGAAACTCAGAGTCTCTGCCCTTTGCTACTGTATCTCTACATTAAAACTGCAGTAAACTCAGCCCCGGAAAGACACAGACCTGTTGGAGCAGGTCCAGAGGAGGGCCACAAAAATTATCAGAGGGCTGGAACACCTCTCCTATGAAGAAAGGCTGAGAGAGCTGGAGTTGAGAAGGCTCCAGGGAGACCTTATTGCAGCCTTTCAATACTTAAAGGGGGCTTATAAGAAAGATGGGGACAGGCTTTTAGCAGGGCCTGCTGCCATAGGACAAGGGGTAATGGTTTTAAACTAAGAGGGTAGATTCAGGCCAGATAAAAGGAAGAAATTTTTTACCATGAGGGTGGTGAAGCACTGGCACAGGTTGCCCAGAGAGGTGGTAGATGCCCCATCCCTGGAACCATTCAAGGTCAGGTTGGACAGGGCTCTGAGCAACCTGATCTAGTTGGAGATGTCCCTGCTCATTGCAGGGGGGTTGGACTAGATGGCCTTGAAAGGTCCCTTCCAACCCAAACCATTCTATGATTCTATGAAAACTATATTGTTAGCGCTAACACATCTTCAACAGTGATCCTGTCAGCATGAAGACTACACAAAATAGATCCAATTAATAAAGAAAATGGAATCATGGAATAATTTGGTATGGAAGGAATCACACAAAGCAGGGCAACCTAGGGCAGGCCCTTGTCCAGTTGCGCGTTGAATAACATGGAGTGGTGGATATCCCACAACCTCTCTAGGCTCTCGATCTGGTGTCTGACTGCCTTCATAGTGAAGCTTTCCACACCCCCCCGAAAAATCTCACCAGAATTCCCTATATTGCAACTTGTATCCATTGCATCCCACCCTATGCAGGATGAGAGGAGGCTGGCTCCATCTTTGCTACACCCTCCTAAGTAGCAAGAAGACAGCCATAAGATTCTCCCCCTCCCCTGAAGCCTTTTTCTCTCAAGTCCCAGCACTTCCCCATACACCCAGCCTCTCAACGCTGGGTGTCCCAAAATAAAGCAAAGAGAGAAGTGATCTTAAGTCAGCTTGTTTAGAATCAGGGACTTAATTTTGCAGATTTTGAAAGAGCTGACAAAGGAGCACCTTTCCTGCATATGCTGGCAATAAATAATGGTGGATATGATGCTGAATGATAAAGTGTATCCTTCCCAATTCTGTGGCATTAAAAAAAAAATAGCTTTTAAGATGAGTTTAAATCTTCCTGCATAAAGTTTTTGAAGAAAGCGCTTCTCTCCCTTGCTCTATTTGTAGTTTAAAGGAAAAAAAAAAAAAGTGCTTTGATCTAATCAATATAGTTTAGGGGTTTTTTAAACCTGTGGCCATCTTTGAAAGTCATCGATATGTTCAGACTGGATTCCTTACACTTTGAGCAGCCTCTTAACGCATACTATTAGCCTGCCTTGAAGACTCAGGTGTACTCGCTGGATGCTTTTTGACAGATGGTTTTGGATATCCAGTTCAGATGCATTACTTGCAGGAAGGGAACATGGTCTTTCCCAGACAGCACCGAAGGGAAGCTAAAAGAATTCTGTTATCAGAAAACTCTTCAAATACCCACTGTAATCAAATGATAGTAAATTTTGGCTTAAATCCTGGGAAGATCTATTCACCCACAAGCTTATCAAGAAGTATTCCCTCAGCAGAGTCACTTATCTTCCTGTACAAAAGCTGTATTTGGCAGATTGTGTTTCTTATTTGCATCAACTTGTATCCCCACCAAATTAAGTTTTTTTAACTAAACAGTTTGAAGAAAAAAAGCCCTCAGAATTCATACTATATCAAGATCAATTCATGCCACTTACCGGTCATATTGCAGTACACCATAAAAAACAAAGTAAAACATGTTGGCACAGTAAAAAAAAAAAAAAGCTTAATGACCTGTTCTAAGTGAAAACTTTCTTCTTGTTTAGACTTTTCAATAATCTCAAGGCCTTTTTCACTTGGGAAAGCAGGCACAAAAACTGTGCTACAGGAGAATGCATACTGCATAACAAGCTAGTCCAAGTTTGAAAGCCACTCAGCAGCCATAGGCTAGAGATTTCTGATGTCACAGATTTAATTCTCTATCTCATATTAATGCAAAGAAAATCCAGGCTCCATACTATGCAGAGCAATGCTTGGAATTTCTCCTGCACACGAGCAATAAGTTATCTACACGTCAATCAAACAAAGAAAGAAGATACAATGACTACAACATTTCAAGCATAGAAAAATCTACATTAAGAGCAAGATTTACATGGCTATGATCAGTAGTTTGCCCTTAGCAACAGCTGAATCATCACTAGTTCTGAAAATTAGGTGACTTACTGGGTTTTCAGACATGGAAAATTAAATGACTCCAAACCTCAGTGGAACTCCAAGTTACACTTGGTACATTTGTTACAGGTCGGGGAACTGAACAAGTCACCTGCCTTGTATTAGGCAGCCAGAAGCCTTCACTAGTAGTTCAATTCCTAGCTCTGGCCAGTGGGACACATTATCTTATGTGACAGGAAAGATGGTAAAAAATATTGGATGTAATAGTGAATTGTGGCTTGATCATAAGGAGCTGGTCACAATCTCCATGCCTATTAAAGTCTTTTAGTTTTCAACTACACGAAGATGGATAAGGAATTGAGGCAGCTTTTAAGAACAAGACCGAAACTGCTCAGATTTGCTTCTCACCTACTGTATTCCTGTTGCCTCCCCCCACTCCCCACCACGTACCTGTAAAGATGAACTCACTATCATTGGCATTGCCTTTGCTGTGACTTTTGCATAGCAAGACACAATCAAGGGCTCTAATTAATCTATTCGAGTTTAGCTAATCCTTTCATTGGATTTTCCTGACAGCTTCTACCCCATTGAATCTGTGTGTGGAGAGCAAGTTCTTTTCATTAGTATATAAAAGGAGGAATGGTATTGGTTTACTGGTCAAAGGATAATTCTTCTAGAACAAGCTCAGTCTTTTGTGTCTTACATGGACTGAGGAAAACTGCTTTATGCCACCAACAGAATGGGGGTTTTTTGTTTGTTTTTCAGTTTGAAGAAAAAAAGTACACATTTGAAATCAAAGTCACTTCTTACTCTTGGCCACAGGTTTGTTACAGTCAGCTTAGTGAAATGAATACGTCTAAGTTATCCTCAAAATTTGTTTTGGCTAGAAGCCTGCCTTTTGTACTGGGCACCTTCCCCTCCTTTCTCATCAGGCCTAGAGATGTCAGTTACAAGGCAATTTCAGCATATTCCACTCCCTCCCCACCTCCCAGCTGCCATTCACAACAGTACTGGACAAAGTATTTCTAAAAACCACCAGGCAGGTGAATGCTATTCGTGGAAAGAACAGCAACTTGAGACTTCCTAAAACTGTGAAGGGAAAAGAGAATCTCTTTTATTCATTACTAAGACCAAGTTAATAAAAGTTATAGAGGACTGGTTAATGGCTTCAGGTAGGTTAGCCTGACTTTATATCTTAGTCTGTCAGAATCAAAGTAACACAGCACAATTTAAGCAACACATTAGGCTGCCTAACTAAAAGATTTAGATGGGAAATTTAGTTGTGTTTCAGTAGTGATTTACCATTACACACACGCAGCTGCAGGGAAACTAAAGAATTAATTGTGTGCATGTAGGGAGGAGTGTAGGGAATATCTAAAACCCCAAACTACAGTATGTATTAATACTTCAATAATGTATAAGTACTTGACCATATAGGAGTTTAACAATATTTTAATACTATTTCCATGGGAAAGATTACAGGGATGGGGAGGGAAGCCAGCTATTTATAGAGCTTGAAATTTACAAATTAGAAGTTAATAATCAAGAGAAAGAGGTGCAACTTCTTACAGAAGCACAGTAGGTGAATTTGCAAAGGCACAGTAAGGTGCCTTTGCAAATTATCAGAAGAGTTCTGACATGACCCAAGTTGTTCACAAACAAATTCTCAATCCAGATACCAAACAGTTGGATAAGAAACAAGAAACAGTCTGAACATTTACAGACTGAGCAATTTCTTTACTCCAACATCCTCTTTATGTATTATTTTATCATGAATCCAGAATTTCTTGTTTGATAACCCCTCTCATTTCAAGCAGAGTGTAGCGACATTACTGAACCTACCTAGAAATACAATTTGTACTGACAGACTACATGCTTTTCTTGACAGCTTGGTTCTGATGGCAGCAAGAGTAAGAATCAAAACCTGATTGTGTACAGCCACTGATTTTAAATACTGGTGTGGCCTGTAATGTATTAAGACTCCCTTAGAGATTTAAATGACCACCAAGCTTCAGCATGCAACATCTGTTGGGATTAACATGCACACACCAGCTTCATAAACAGATGTTGTCCTGAAGGGAACCAGACAGTTATTTGACACCACAACATTGTAAGCTACCTCATCAGGTGAGAAAAGTTCCCTCCAGCAGGGAAATGAGGTACAGAAATCACTGAAATAAATTCTGCCTAAGAGAAGCTGGCCAGAATTTTAAAGCAAATTTAAAACTCTGCAACACACTCTGATCACAGGAGCATAACTGAACTGTGGAACAATACTCCACAGTTTGTGAGGGAGGAGCAGAGAGCAAGCAGCAAAGGCTAGAAAAAATGTTAATATGCACTCAAGCCACACTATACAGAAATTGCTGTTCGTGTCCTGTATTTGTATGTTCCCATACTTTTTTTCTAATAACTTCACTAGGATTTATTTGAATACATATAATCAAGTCTTGTGATGGTTTGGTTTTACTAAGGCTCCCATTCACTAGAATGGTCAAAGGAAGAACCAGTCATAAAACCCACTCAAAAGCAATTCAACTTTGAGGGCTTCCATACAGCACATGGTCCGTCTCCCCTAACAGTTCTTGAACCTGAAACTTGCAATTCAATCCCGTATACTTTTTCACAGATATGAGTAACAGAAGTGCTTCTGCAAGGCTGATGTGCTTATGAGTCATTCTACTACCTGCAGCAGGCTTAACGTACAGCTACTCAGACAATGAATTACTGTTATTCAAAGGTATAATCTCAACTTCAGGATGGACACATAGTAGACTAAATACTTCAGGCTTTATTTTTGCCTTTCCTTCCAAGTGTTATAAAAAGCTAATATAAAGAGCACTTACTCCTACTACTAAGTTTTAGATTCACTATCAAGCACCTCAGGTCTCTCCCTTCAGTATTTACTAGCATCACATGACAGCTATTCTTGTTAGCAAGCTAATCAGGTAATAACTAACACAATACTACTTTCTTTGGAGAGCAAAGAAAAGAAAAAAAAGCTGGATGAAACACTGAGTCTTGCATTCTGATAGAGAGAGTCCTATCAAACCACAAAGCCCAGTGTCAAAAGAACTACAGGTACATCAAACCCCTCAAGTTCTTGCACAGCGTGCATCACCCCCACCAGGTTTTTATTGCCAAAGAGGAAGGGGGAGAGTGGCTAGAAACAATGGAAGTGTTAATTAGGCTTCAAAATCCATGTTTTTGAAGTCTTCTAGTCCAGAAAACAATGAAATAGGACTTCAGAATTCACCAAGTCTGTCTCTAGACCACACACTTGGTAAGATAAACTTATTTCTTGGAACTCCTACAATATCTAGATTAGCTCAAATACGTGCAACTCTACTGCCAAGAAGCAGTTTAAGTGTGTTGTGGTTCACAAAACTGTGGAAATTGCAGATTCCCAAGCTGAATTGCAACGTCTCATCATTTGCTCTTGTTCATGATTTAACGTTGGTAGAAGAGAATTTTCACAGTAGATACTGCAACTACTTGTTGGACAACTGTGGAAGACCGATTCCTAGAATAAAGCTTATACACAGTGGACAAATCCTGCACCTCACATAGTTACTCTAGCTGCCACAGGAGTTGCCTAAACGCTACTAATATCACACTCTGCATTCGAATACGAGAGCTTACCAGTCAGGAACATAAGAATGTTTTAACATTAGAGAAAAAGAGAGCATAAATATGGGAGAAGTCTATCAATATAAAGACTGACTCTGCTGTTAGAAATTCACTCTGATTAAAATCAGCAAATTCAACATACAGAAAAGCATCAGTTACAAATGCCTTTACCCTAGGAGGAAGACTACAGTACTTTTCCTGCTATAACCATGCACAAGTCTCAAATTCAATTATTCATACCTCTTCTTATAACGGAAAAGAAATTCAGCCTTTAAGTTCCAAGCAAAGATTAAGCTTTATTTTGGTGGTGGTCCTAAAGAACATACTCACATTTATTAGCTTGCCAAGATGTGTGTAACAAAACACCTGCACAGTTATCTAGCTAAGGATTTACTACTCATGCAGGTCAAAGATTTCACCATTTATCTTCAGCAAGTTGAGTTTCCTTTCACTTGCCTGGACATGAATATAACCAAAAAACAAAAGGTTTTGTGGGGATTTGACAAGCAGAGTTACAGCTGCTATTGTGAGTTCTAATTATGATTTCACATACATGCTCTTTAGGCTTAACAAGAGTACAAGTCTGCAGATAACAGTTTATTACTCAAATATCTGTGTGAAGTCGACTATGGCAGCAAAGCCATCACAGCTCCATAATCCAAATGGCCGTTCTTTTCTCACTGAAGCATTGTGTTTATGAGCAGTAACATTTCTAAAGCAGAATCTGAATTAAAAGATTACATACCCTTTTAAGTAATTGTTTCTCTCAATTTACCTAGCTAAACGTACTAAGAGAAATATACTAAGAGAATAAGTTTCATGGTCTAAAAATGTAAGAGTCAAAACATGTTTGCTGAAGTTCTTGACCAACTTTTTTTTTTTTTTTTTTTTTAAGTAAGGGAACTTCTGATATGTAATTTAACCTGTTATACCTTGAGGCACTATCTTTGAAGTCTGCACAATACAAGATCTGTTCAGACTTGCAGAGGAAGCTCTTAGCTGTAGTAGCCACAGTTCTGGCCACTGTGAATGAGTACACAACAGAGGCAGGTTAAAAACAGATTCTGAGACACCTGATGGATAAACAGCCCTTCTTTTTCCTCTTAAAGGGCAGCACTAGATTGTTTGCTATTTAGACACCTGAACAGCTTATATTATAGTAATAACATGAAACATAACTGTAAGAGACCCACTAAATCCAGTTACCACACCCTAAATGAATGTTCTGATTATACAGAAAGTTCATGGATCAATAAATTTTCTCTTGGCATACAGTTACTATGACTGGATTGGAATTAAAGGGCTACTTAAAAAAAAAAAGGCAAGAGAGCCTTGGCATAGCTACCTTCAGAATATCTGAAACTTTAAGCAAGTATGTCTATGTTAAAAATATTGTGCCACAAGAAATAGAGGCGAGCTCTTTTCTAAAGAGGATTGAATTTTTCTGCCTGTACTTTGTATTAAAATGATACGGAATTTTACTGCTTTAAACTGAACTAATTATAGCTTTTTAACACACAGTCCTCTCTAAAGGTTATCTTTCACAGCAGTTTTGAGTTAAAATAAAGGTACTATTTGCAGCAATAGATCTTTCCTTAGACCAGCAGACATAGTCTAACCACAGACAACTTTCGGACTCAGAGTCTCTTCACTGAATTAATGCCCAAAAACTTGTTTAACTTTCATTTATCCCCAAACTGCAGCTATTTGCCCATAAAGATTTCTCTCTATAAACCCGAGAGCAACGGAGAGAACAATTTCTCTCTCTTTTCCTGGAAACTCCTAAGAAAGGTTCAGAGATACGATCTATACAAGCACTCGCCTACAGATTTTGGCTACTGCTGTGCAAAAGAATCAATTGGCAAACAAGGGAAGTAGAAGGGCAGGCTGTACAAATGCCTGAACTGCTGATCGGAGTTTCTAGAAAGAGAAAAAAAACGGAAAGGACTCATCCCTAGCAAGCCCCAGAGGGGCTGCAAGTCAACAGGAAGAAGCTTACACAGAAACAGTTTTTAATCTCCCAGAAGTTAGAGGTTCCCACCTCCTTTTTTTAACAACTAAGGTGAAAGCAACAAGCACAGAAGTTATCCCCCCGGAACAGGAGGTACTGCAGCTTGACAGAATCTTTCTGTATCTGATTCCTGAACCAGGGAAGAGGACAGAAAGTGCAAGAGCCCAGCTGGGCATCCAGTCAACTTCCCTGCTATCCCAGATGTTGCTCTCTTTCTCCATACTTGGCTTTAAGAGGGGGAAGACTGAGAACTCTTCAGGACTTGAAGAAACTTTAAGCAGGCAGCACAAGGAACAGAGTTAGCCCCTGCAACTCACCGTAGCACATTCTCATTTTCTACAAAGCATTCCATCTTCAAAAATGATTGTTGCCGCTCTGCTTTAATGAGTTTTGCCAGCCTTGCACTCAAACTGTAGGCAAGGAAAACGACATGGACAGTTCTCACCAGTTCTGAAAACTCTTACATTTCTGTGGTCTGTTAGTCTTACAAGACAAAGAATGGGCTTCAGTGTAGTATATTTTACTGGGTGGGACACACAGAAAGCAAAATAATCATACCAAGCTCCACTGCCCTTCCCACAAGCATTTCAAAGCTAAAATTGAAGAGACCTGAGAAGCCAAGTACTTTTACTCCTGTCCTAATGAACACAGATTTCCAAACAGCTCCACATCATGCCGTATGAATTTGCAAAAATTTCCTTTAATAGCAACTCAGGTTAAATACTACCTTTATGCTGCCATCCAGAGGCAGCATCTTAAAAAGCATCTATGTTTAGATTTGGCAAGTACACCTCTTGGTAAATAGTGCAAGCAAAGAGCACTAAAGACAGAACATAAACTACCAGCTGGTCTTCTAGCCCACTTCGACTCCAAGTTCATGAACTGACAGATGCCAAACACTGCATGTCCCTCTTCAGCAGGCAGTGCAGCACCTGTGTGAACCCCTAAGCAGACAGCATTAATAGAGAAATACCCTAAACAAAGTAACTCTGGTTGGCTGTTCAGTTCTGGAATAGAAGGCTTTGGGGATGGACAAGTTTTATACCACCTCTGTAGGCAGTCTACACTTCACTACTGCTCATTTCAGTTCTAAATGCTGAACTTGGAATGCAAGCCATCCTCTAGCACATAGCAAATTAGAGGAATGGTTTGTTTTAAGCATGCCTCCATCTTTGCCTGTCCAGTTACACATTTCTGCAGCTAACACTAGCACTGAGACACAAGCATTAAGTACCTGACATTCAGTCAGTGGCAGTATACAGTAAGCCACTTTGCTTTTCAGGAAGTCTCAGTTTTACTTGAATTTTACACACAAGTCTCTAATCACTAGCCTCTTGAGGCTTCCTGATTTTTTCCAGCTGCAAATAAGAAGTGCCATATGGTACTCATTACAGGTTAAGATTTACTAGTCATTTAGGACCTTTCCCAAGTGACAGGTGTTAGATGTTACCACTTTCTATAACCATGTCCAAATGTAACACAAACCTAGACCTAACTGTCAGCTAGGCTTGTAAGCCTCAGATATGCTTGCAAGCCAAGTATTATACAGTCATAACACCACTCATTCTGGCAGTCTGTTTTTAATCCTTTCCTGGTTAAGGAAATGGAATAAAGATACAGGCTCCAGACTAATTCCCCAAAAATCGTTCTGTTCCTCACCTTCATCCATATAACAGGCAACAGAGGAAGCTTCAGTTCCTCAGTCCTGCTAATGGATGTCAGTCATTTGTCACTGACAACTGCACCTTCATGTGTCAAGTACATGAAACAGACCACACAAGAACAGAAATCCACTTCTTCCTCTGAGAAAGGAGAGACAAGAGAGCAGCATTTCAGATTAATCCAACCCCGCTGTGGTCTATTTTGAAACTACTGAAAGCACTCAATTAATACCAAAGATTAAGCAAGTACACAAGCTAAAAAGCAAAGAGGCTGTGCACAGTGATATCGCATTGAGATGTTATCCGAAGAAGTACACACCCTCTTAACTGTCAGCACAAGACCTAACTCACTTAAGGCTTGGTGGGTGTCTGGGGGATTTTTTTGTGGTGGAGGTGATTATCAACTTCATTCTCCTTCAGTTCTTGGACCAAGTATCATAGCTCTAAGGTTCTTCTAGTTAAAACTGTTTTATCATTTGTTTATGCCTGTAGCATCAGCATACTCTGTGTGTGCATTTTAATACCTGAAGATAGCACTATGGGCAGCGCTTTCTCTGTATTGTTCAATACTAACAAAAAAAGCTACTCTCCAGCCTCAGGTAATCAAAGTTGAAAAAGTAAGTAGCACTGAAGTGCGCCAAGTTAAACAAGGAAGCAATGAAGACAAAGCAAATGTCCTAAGCCTGTAAGTCAGAGGCACTTCCAAAAGAACAGAGCATCAGGACCTGATGAGTTGGGAGCCCCTTTTCTTCTTTTATCCACATGGGTTCAGAAATCCCTAAAGCTGGTATAAGTTGGATATTTAGTGGGAGCTCAGATGCTTGTTCAGGAACTCACATGCTTAACTTCAGCAGATAAAGAGTAGCCCTCAGTGTTAGCCTCTTGAGTCCATTTACTAACGCACTGACTATGTGCTAGCAATAGCTCAGGGTCTCCTTAGAGCACCTGTCACTTCAAGTGAGGTGCTTCATAGCAAGCTGCACCTTCCCATGAAAAAGTGAACTTATAGCAATATGGAGGATCACAATAGTAATTTCCCACAAACTACTTCACAGGGGCAAAGCAAAAGGGGGCCTGAATGTATTTTATTGCCTTTAAAATGCTAGAAGAGACAGCTGCAGGCTAGTGCTAATAGATCATTCTATCTAGCACACACAGATCTTGGAATTAGATACCCAAACTTGATTAGAAAAAATAGATTTCATTCCCTTACACTAGAGAAATTACATCTAGAGGCTATACATTAGATTATCCTAAGAATCATTACATTTGGTTTGCACTGATCATCACTAAACAGAAAGCATGCCCTGGGAATTAAGTCACACTTGTCAGAGACTTGCTACATTAAAAAAATTTTGAATCCATACCACAGAACTAGCTAAAAGGACCATAGATAAGATCTTCACAAAAACCATTGAGAAACCAACAAGGTTTTTTAAGTATTAACATTGTATCAGAAGTAGGAAAGTCAAAACAAATATGTTCAGTGCTAGAGGAAGGGAGTGCAGGGGGAAAGAAAATGCACTTTATATTTTTGTTTCAAACAGAAGCTGATGTCTAAGCCTTTATAATAATTTCCTCTGTATTTGGTCTCTATTGCCCCCCAAGACCATAAAAAGTTATTTTTTAAGAAACAGTCACAATGGAGTATTCCTCCTGAGAGGTTCAGTAATAAAAACATTTCAGTAGAATACGGTAAGCACATAAAAAAAATGTACCAGATAGTGCTTTAGTAAAGACATGAATTAAAATGTGTAAACCAAATATTCCTTTTTCAAAAGAGTTAGAGGGATACCATCCACTTAAAACTTGCAAGCAAAGTGTGACTTTCAATGGACACTGTATAAATACTTGAGTACTATTTGTTTTCAGAAGGGAGGACATCTTCAGCAGTAGCATTAAGCTTCTCCTTGCTTTGACACACACAGCTTTAGTTATTGCTTTCTCCAGCAATTGATCTTATTCACAGTCACTCCCTGGAGGTTACTCAGTAGCAATTTAACCATATCTAACCTAAAGTATCTCCTTAAGGTGATTCTCTGACCATGTCCGAGAATGTCAGTCAGCTGTCTTCCTTGCAACATTGCACTAAAATACAGTCAGTTGAAAGAAAAGTGGGAGTAGTAAGGAGAGAGCACACATGGCTCCAACACCCTATCACAATAATTAAAGTGAGGAGATCCATTCATAGGAAATAGCCCCCAAGTATTAATAATACTTGAGATGCAGTTCAGTCTGAAGCTTGGCAGGAGTAGGAAACAGCCCCTGGCATTTGTACACATTCCAAAACAGAAAGTCACTTTCTCTAAGGGAAAGTGTTCCCCGAGGCACCCTGGTTTAGGGAGTATACCAACTCCCACAAGTGCTATTTAGAACTGAATGGATGCCAAGAAAATAACCTGCTGCAAGTTTGTGATATATGCTCCGCATCCTGCGGTAACCAGTAGGTTAATTACAAGCACTCACTATGAAGCATTTCCACAAAGTTTTAACTGTATTCCTACAGCAAGCAAGGTTTGGAATAGAAAAGACTGTTGCAATGTCCTTTTAGTCTGCAACTATCAGAAGAACAAAGAGAAAGCTCCAAAGACAGCTCTGTTTTGAGCAAGAGGTCACCTAATCTAGCCTCCAGAACAGGAAGCTTATACTTGCAGTCTGTTTTTCTATGATTCTACAATAAATGACAAGCTTGGAATTTTAGCACTTTTTAATTTTGTTCTCTACATTTAAGTAAAAGTATTCAGAGAATTAAATCCAACACTGGTTTTATGGTGGGTTAACTGGCTGGGCACCAGGTACGCACCAAAGCTGCTCTATCACTCCCCTTCTCAGCTGGACAGGGGAGAGAAAATACAATGAAAGGTTCATGGATCAAGATAAGGACAGGGAGAGATCACTCAGCAATTACTGTTACAGGCAAAACAGACTTGACTCAGGGAAATTAATTTAATTTATTGTCAAAAGTCAGAGTAGGATAATGAGAAATAAAACCAAATCTTAACACACCTTCCCCCCCCTTCCCCCCACCTTCTTCCTGGGCTCAGCTTCACTCCTGATTTCTCTGCCTCCTCCCTGAGCAGCACAGGGGGACAGGCAATGGGGGCTGTGGTCAGTTCATCACATGTTGTCTCTGCCATCCTTCCTCCTCACACTTTTCCCCTGCTCCAGCACGGGGGTCCCTCCCACAGAAGACAGTCCTCCACAAGCTTCTCCAACATGGGTCCTTTCCACAGGGTGCAGTCCTTCAGGAATAGACTGCTCCAGCATGGGTCCCCCACAGGGTCACAAGTCCTGCCAGCAAACCTGCTCCCACATGGGCTCCTCTCTCCATGAGTCCACAGGTCCTGCCAGAAGCCTGCTCCAGCGCAGGCTCTCCATGGGGTCACAGCCTCCTTCAGGCATCCACCTGCTCCGGCATGGGGTCCTCCACAGGCTGCAGGTGGATATCAGCTCCACAGTGGACCTCCATGGGCTGCAGGGGGACAGCCTGCCTCACCATGGTCTTCACCAGGGGCTGCAGGGGAATCTCTGCTCTGGCACCTGGATCACCTCCTCCCCCTTCTTCACTGACCTTGGTGTCTGCAGGGCTGTTCCTCTCACATTCTCACTCCTCTCTCTGGCTGCTGTTCCACTGCAGTTTGTGGTTTTTTTCCTCTCCCTTAAATATGTTATCCCAGAGGGACTACCACTGTCACTGATAGGCTCAGCCTTGGCCAGCAGTGGGTCCGTCTTGGAGCCAACTGGCATTGGCTCTATTGGACATGGGGGAAGCTTCTGGCATCTTCTCACAGAAGCCACCCCTGTAGCCCCCCTGCTACCAAAACCTTGCCACACAAACCCAATACAGTTTTCTATGCTTACTCTCTCCAGTCAAGCATAGGAGAAGACAGTAAAGTTCCTAAAAGTCTCCAGCTCTGCAAAGCTGAATGGAATACAGAATCAGTACCGAAAGAACTACCAAGGTACAACTGTAGCTCACATTTCAGACAGCAAATATGTCAAACATTTGATCAGTATCTGTTATCACAGTATGAAACATGAAATAAAATGCTCGGTCTGAAGCAGAGAGCCAAAAAGCTAGAGAAATTCGTCCAAAGATTACAGCATTTTGAATACACAGGAGTTTTCTTCTCCCAGGAGACAGCACGACAGTGTTCTGAGGTGAGTAACTGAAGCTTCTTAGGCAGTGTATTTATGATGACCAACGAAAACTGCTGTTCAAGCACAGCAAAATCTTGCATGACTGAAGAATATTTTTCCAGACTTCATTATCAGTTTGTAATGATTAGCATTCAGAAATTCATCTTTACACTTTAAACATCCACCTTCTGTATTTGTCCTCTGAACCCTTTTAGCAACTGGCAATAATACAGTATTTATTTCGCTTCAGGATCAGTGTTTGATAACTTAAGAGTTTGTCTCTGGTACACTCCTGAACACCACCAAAAGGCTTAAGAGCTTCCTTGCTATTTTAAATAATCTTCCATCAAAGTTATCAACATACTCTTTTCTGCCATCAAGACAAAAAAAAGTCACTGAAAAGCTTGCAAGGAAGTTTAGGACAATACATTCACAGTGTTCCATCATCTTATTGACGTTAAACACATTTGCTTAGTCCAGCTGTTTAAAAAGAAGAAAAAAAAAAGTAATACTATTTCTGTCACTGCCATGACTGGCTGTGCTGTTCTTCCACAATTAACTCTGTAGTATATTAGCAATTTGAGTTTTTTTAAAAGAGATATGTTTGATTATTCTCACTCTTGGTTACAGTATGCTGATGTTCTAAAAATACACATTTTCTGAGCATGACTAGACCTGTCAACAAGCATTTTCTCATTCAAGCCTAAAGTTAAGGAATTTTCTAGGTTCACTTAGGATACAAAAATTCATACTTTAGACATAGATGTTTTAACACTTTGTTACTACTATTGCTTTAAGAGTTTGAAAGCTTTTAGAACAGAAAATATACTGTCAAGATTTTTGTGCGTGTGCATGCATGTGTGGAGGAGTGTCACCAATTCTATTGCCAAGAAGTTTCCATAAGCGTTCTGGATCAGAAACTAAATGACACTACATATACACTTTCCCTTCAGTCAAAAATACAAGAAAAACCCCACCCACACAAATATCAACTTTTGTATTGAAGTTTTCACTGTTTGCCTGGGCAGACTCTGGGCATAGGCTTCTACAGATTTTCATGGCACTACTTTCCCCATTAAGAAAGGCTGAATGAATATTGGAAGTTAATCTGACTATCAAAACAAAAAACACCCAAGCCTTGCAACTTTTATCATCCTTTCTAGGTTTTCTCCTTGTTGTTTTAAGTATTTAATGACTTAAGAATTAAAAAAATAATGGTTTTACAGAAAACTCAAGGTTTTGTCCTCATGTCTGACTACACAGTGACTGGATGAAGAGAGAACTGAGAAGTCCAATCTAAATTCTCATTTTTCAGTCCAGTGAAGAAGCCTCCTTTTCCTTCTCAATACCTTTGCCCGTTACGGTTCAATATACAAGAGAAGTGTTCTTTAACTCAGAATAAATATTTTCTCTGATTAAGTCAATTCATATTGTCTGAATGACAGCTAGAAGTTACTTCACCTTTCAGAAACAATGGCTTCTGCTGTCATTCTGTATGACAGGTTCGTTCAAAGTAAGTTGACTCAAGAAAAATTACTGCCCCATAAGAAGGATTATTTTTAAAAGGTTTTTAAACTGAGAGTTCATAAGCTCCTTCACCCAAACATTGTTTTTCAGTGGCATTTCTTGTCAGGAAATCAAATTTTCTGGGAGCTGAAGGCTTGTCTAGCCTTGCCTGCAGGTCACATTAGTTTTCATTGCTTTAAGTAAAGCCATTTAATTGTGTTTTTAAATAATTGCTACTTTAATTAAAGGTGTAGAAAGAGTGCAGTTCATTGCCCAGGGTGGTCATTTTCTTCCTATCGGGCACCTGCAGGATTTAAGTGCATAAAGAGAAAGGTTTGCTTCTGAAGAATCAACGCTGTATTGAGTAGACACAGACTGATGCTAGATAGTCTCTTCTTCATGAGTTGTCAGTATATTTCTTCCTTAATGAAGGAACATTAACCTTCATTGCTAACAAGGTGAAGCCAAAAAAATAATCAAAGGTAAGTGTTGAATGAATGGTTGCTTAAGCTTGACAGCTTTAGGTATTTAATAACTAATGCTTATTATATTTTCACCCAGAATGCAGAAGATGTTAGAGAGGCTAGGAACCAGAACAGAGAGTAATAAAATTAACTATTCTGAATCCACTGTAAACTTTTGACTTTTTCAGAGTACTGAAGAAATACCAAGAAGTCCAGTATATATAATCAAAATCATCACTCTCAATTTCCCTAACTTGATTAAAAAAAAAAAAATAGGGACAGGACAAGAGTATGACTACCAGGAAAACAGCAAAGAAAAGAGTGTTTAGGATAGAGGTGACTTATATGGACTCAAAACTTTTTTCAACACATGGAGGTGAGAAATACTGCCAGAAAGTGTTTAATATAAAGTTAATTTGTTTAGCAACAGGTTATCAAAATAGTAGGACCCGTGAGTCCACAACTGAATGAAAAAATGCATCTGGCACTGGTCTTTTAAGTAGTCCTAGATTCCAAGTCACCATTTTTGCATCACACTGTTTATACTTGTATACAAATTAAGAAGCATAAGCAACATCTTTGTAGATTAAGACAGAAAAGTAGAAAACTCCTACTATAAGAACAGCATGAAGGAGCCGATAACAGGGAAAAAAAAGATTGCCAGCCTATAGCATCATAGGCAAGCAAACAAACCAGCACCCTTCTCACAAGGGTTTCAGAAGCTCTTAAGCAGGCACAGTAACAGGGTAGAAAGAGATGGCCTTCCCAGATCAGAAGTTGGGAATGAAACCCAGGCAACTGATTATTCCAAACACCCTACTAATGACTTGAAACATCATTCAAAAGCCACCATTGTATCAAGCGCTCAGGGATTTTTCTTAAGTTTTGAGTTGCAAGAGAAACCCATTTATCTTATTTCCTCCTGTTCACAGAAGGATACAAATTCCACTTTACTATATTAAATGCAACATACTAATACATATTACCAGTGCACATGTTTAAGAAACCTAATTTGTATTTGAGAAGGTGCTACAAGATGAACAGAAGGCTTTGACTTCCCAGCCACATAACTACCAGTTATACACAGCTTACAGGTAACTCAGGTTATAAAATATAAAATGCAACATCTCTGACACCATCTACAAGCTTCTGCCCTTCCACTCAATGCTGCCCATCCTCTAAGGTACTTGAAGTTCCTGAAAGACTAAGTAGAAACAGGAGTCTGTCAAAAACAAACAAAAAAACCCCATAGTGTTGATATTCAAAGCTCATGGCCTTTCTCAGTACAAATGTTGGCAAGTTGCTTTACTTTATCACTACGGTTGCCAAATAAAGTCAAATTTTACGCTTAGCACATTAAGGTTCTTGTATTTTTGTCTAGTCCAATAACCACACAAAAAGGTAGTTAGTCAAACTGAAAATTAAGCTAGAAAGTCTGTGTAGTTCTGCTTAATTTTCTAAATAAAAGTATTAAAAAGATACTATAACTTATGTAACTTACAGCAGTAGTTCCTAAAACACTCTGAGCTGAAGGACCTCTATAAAGCTTTACCTTTATTGTGAACTGCTCTACAGTCTCAAGCTCTTAAATGAAGCCATTCTGATATAGCTCTGCTGATTACCTGTCATGGCTCTCAAGTGAGCCTCTGAAGCCATTAGCAGTGCCTTACCTTAACCTCATGCAAAAGGCCCATTATGGACCAGCCAGCCTTCGAGTTCTTCTACCAGAGCCAATAAGGTGATCTTATCTACCATAACTACATCTCCAGATACAACACAAGGAGGTGAGAGACGCAACTATTACAGTAGAGAAAGAGATGAAAGTCTTAGTTTCATACCAGTGAAGTATTTTAACACAAACCAAGGATTTCCTCCATGTTCACCCTTCCTTCTAGAGAAGGGTTGTCTACCACATACATACACCCTGGCTGCAACTAAGGGTTGTATAAGTCTGGTTTCCAAAAGCCTCCAAATTCCCTAGGAAGCAGTACAGCATAAATGTCTTTCTCTAAATTAATGGTGTGGTTTAAAACTAAGATTCACATTGATAACAACTGAAGTCAGTCCTAGAATAAACACACTTTCCAACATGTTTAATATTTCAGCAGAAAGCCCTGACAGACACAGACACTGGCAGAAAGACTTACTAGCCTGTTTTCAGCCAGGGAAGTGAATAGAGCTTTGCTTATCTCAGGGAAAGTTAAGAGGAGAGAAAGCAGGGGTTTCAGCAGAGCTACAGTAGCAAAGCTTATCTAGCATACAGTGGGGTCATATTAGACTACAGTAGGACAGTTTTGCAGGTCTAGCTATATGCCTCAATAAAAACAATCATTTTGTAGATAATCAACTAGAACCAAAAGTAAAATAACTAAGTGCATTGCACGCAGATGCCCTTTACAGTGTCAGGAAAGAGATGAGATTGAAGTTCAACTCTGACATTTTAATTCTCTGTAGAGATTAGGTAAAAGAAACAAAATACAGATGAGACTAAACTATTTCCCTTCCCCTCCAAATTGGAAAAGGAGACAAAGACAGAAATCCAACAACAGAGCTGCAATAACTAAGAGCCTTGAAGGCTATCATCTTCAAGTCAGCCAAAATCCATAGCTTTAGAGTTCCTCTCTTTCCGAGTCCTAAAACACACACTGCAGGTGGAAAAAACCTCACTGTCAATATTGCCACTACAATTTATTTTTCTTTTGTTACATTATGACAGAATAATACATATACAAACACACACTGCATAAGACACCCTCCACAAAAGGAGAATACAAAATTAAAATTCTGAATGCTACTGTGCTGACAGCTTACATGATGGCTTCTTGACTAGTTGCAACTGAAAAAAAACCAAATAAAAATGATCCTTTGAACTCGCAGTTTAACTACACAATTATGATTATTTTTTGACTACAGGATATCTAAGTTGTCTTAACAGAAAGTACACCTAGGAGCATCACTATACTCTTGCATAATTTTAGACTTATAGGATAATTCAGGCTGGAAGGGGCCTTGGAAGGTTTAGTTCAGCCTCCCACTCGAATCATGGCAACAGAGATGCAGAGTTTCATAATTGAGAGTCACACAATATCAAAGTCTTTTCCAAGCAGATTAAAGATATGTCTATTAACACATTACAGTTTAAGTATCATGCCTTTTAGAGGAAGAGAGACTAAAGCATTAATAAGTTTAAGCTAAAATGTTTCATTTGCGATACAGCTTTGCAATTATCTAATTGCCCAATATCCATCTCTCCTAAAATTAAGATCACATTTCCCCAGTTTTTGCTTCTTGCATCTCCTCACAAGTTCTCCAAGACAGACTTAAGCTCTGCAAGAAAGACTTGAGACAACTGCAAAGCAGTTTTTTTTAAATAAGCATTAGAATTCTTTTTTATAACAGGACCCTTTCCTCTTCAGCTCAGCTATGTTTATTCTGTTGATAATTTCACATTACATTGAAGCTTTTCCTCCACACACCACACACTTAGTAATTACATAAGCAGGATGCTCGGCACATTTCCTTTTTCAGAAGCTGCACTGTACCAGTGAGACTTAATAAGGTTTAATTGCATTGCTAACCTTGCACAGGAGGGTAAAGGATGCTGCTTAAGGATCCTTAACACCATACCAGCACTACATCTTTCGAACAAGTTTTATTTTAGGTACTCTTGAGAAGAGATGGTTTACAGCAAAGTTTGCTGTCAACATCAGATAGCCAAACACTGCATACAGCAAGAACTTAAAAGCACCCCAGTGGTTTTAAACATTACTGAGTCCATACAGCCTTATGAAACAGATAAGCAAAAAGTGTCTTCATTCAAAGCAATTTGTCTGGTATCATGGCTGGCTGAGGCTGCTTTCCATTCAGTACGCTTGCGTAATACTATTCCTAGAGCATATAAGTGAGTGTTATCTAGATATCTTGTTACATGGTGATATCAGTGGACAGTTTACACAATCAATGCAATTAGAGAAGGAAGCATTTGAATCGAAGTGAATGAAAGGTAAAAATTCACAATACATCTTCACTGTATGTGCAGAACAGACACTTTGCCCCAGATAGAAAATATGCATATTAGATTTGTTGGGATGTTCTTACTGATTTCAGTTGTTTTTTAATATAGAAAAGTTTCCACATGTTCTAGTAAAACCAACAGCAACTAATTGTATTATGGTAAGCATTATTGCTTATTCATAGTAGAAAAAGATGACCATGTAAATTTACATTTGCTGTTAAATAAATTAAGTAACACTTTGTCCTAGCAAAATTTCCCTGTCTACTTTAAAAAAGGGTAAGCGACTTATCTAGTCACTGAAAGCAATCATCTAATTCATTCATGACCAGGAAAATTAAAGCCTAGGAGCTTCCACTGGACTATCAGTCTACTTCCATCATGTAGAAAAACTGAATAAGATACATAATGATTTTTATACACATAGCCACAAAAGATGCTATTATGGTCCAAATGGCTCTCATATTAGGTTTCACTCAGAATTCCTTTGATTTGTTTGTATTTTAGTACATGCCAGAACACACCTTGAGATACAACTTTTACTATATATTATTAACTAAGAGCCATGCAAGGTCAAAAGCAAAACACATGACAAATGACAAGTTGCAAGCGGGAGGGCCTTGAGCCTTGATGTTATGAAACCGAGAGAGTCTTGTGCATGACTAATCAAGACACATCCACGGAATTTCAAGATGAAATACTTTTTGAATCCTAAAAGCCAGCATCCATTTCTTTCTCCTTTTACAGACTAGCTTTTGTAACTAGAAAGAGCCATAGCCAGTTATGAAATGGGAAAGAATAATAACAGCCAGCACTACCCTAATAGTTAGGACAAACAAGAGAAACACAGGTGACCATTATTTACAAGTTAACCATATCAATCAAGTACATTGTAATTAATGACACATTAGCATGTATACATGGTAACCTCTGAAAGGAAAAAAAAATCCCAACGAAACTTAAGAGAACTTCCCTGAATAATACACTACTTTCTTAAACACGAATGATACCCATCTTGACAGCCTACCTTACCATATCTGAAGAATTGTTTTCATCCTTACACTTTCAGTTAAACTGGAGTTACAATGGAAGGCAAAGAAAAAAGACATTGCAGAAGTTACTTCATTTTTAATAACTTTTGGGCTGAAAAAGCCTATTTATACTAAAAACCTAGGCCTTAACTATGAGGGAAACTTTTTTTAATATAAACCAATAGCCAGTCACTAACTTCAAGTGAGTTTCATAGATTAGCACAAGTCAAGAATCTAGTCCATCTATGTTCTTTAATTAAATAGATTTGCCAGTCACAACTTGCAATCACTTTTCTATAACACAGTGTAAATGTAAACCTGCTGGGAGAGGAAAAAAAATTCTGCTTATAGGAAGAGCTAATTCACTTATATACATGTATGTATATTTATATAAAAAACACCAGGGCACTTAAGCAGTAATATTACCCCTTAACATACATTATAAGCACTCATATCCTCTGATGAAAGCATACAAGTAAGCACCTTTTTTTATACTGTAACTTGAAATCACTCCACGCACTGATGACACCATGTTCTACCTCATTCATTCTCCCACCCTAAAGCAAGACCATTCTCAGACTCCCAGCTACTTTTACACCGTTCATTAGTTACACGCTTCATTCTACATCAATGAATCTGCACAAGAGCGCATAGCACGATCCATATACTACTCACCAAGTTTAGATGATGGGCTATGGAAACCCAGCAATAAAATCTGAACAATGAAATTCATCCTTACTTGAGTATCAGGTTTTGGCAATTTTTTTTTTTAATAAGTCATTGGGATTTCCCTATGATGTCCACATTGGCAGATGACTCTCAACTATATTCTGTCACCTTATAACTGTTCAAATAGTGTATATGGCTATGTGATCAATCTGGAGCAAAGAAAATATGACTTTTGCATTTGAAATGTGTATTATGAGGTTGAATAACAATTTCAGATATTATTTGAATAAGGACATCAGAATTACTTGAACTCATCCCACTGGATTTATCCTGTTGGGGGAAGGGGGGTGATTCTGACAAGGCCCCAAAACAAATTTCACAGAAGAGACAGTGTGTTATCAAGCACACTGCTACAGTGTTGTTTCAACCCTTTCTGACAATGAGAAAAATAAAACACTCATCTGCATTAATAAGGATCAGCATCATTTAGCGTTATCATCATGGGAGATTCAGAACACCAAGGTACTGAGAAACCAATAGACCTTTCTGACAAAGTGTCAGTGGGACTTACATAGGTTGGAACAGAGGTACCTCTCATTTGCCCACCCACACTAGCCCTTGGGTCTTCAGTTAATCTCATCTCACTGTGGGGTAGCAAATCCCCAGGGGGATTCATCTTAAATGAGAGGCTGTAGCACAAGGTGGTGTTGAGAACCTGGAACTCCACCATTGCCTTTTCTCCTTTCTTCATTTCTCCCAAGGCAGAGGACTGCCTACGGGGTCAGCCCAGCACTGTCCCCTTCCCAGACCCCACAGATTCCCACCAATCACACATGTGAAACTCTACTTGGGCACTTTCCTGAAGAAAGAAAGGGGACACATTTATAGACACAGACGTCCCCATCTTCAACCGCCACCTGCTAAAACAGTGAAGTCCTGTAGGTGGGACTGACCAGATCCTTCTTTGGGGGTGAAAGTTATGGGAGGTAGCCTGGGATGAGGCAGTACCTAACAGCAGCAGAACTAGTATTACAGACAATATGGAGACAAGCAGTTCCCCAAATCAGTAAGCACTGGTGGCACACTAGTATCACATACACTTGGGTACACACGTGGGCATGGTAAAAAAGGAGGGGTAGGAAAGGACAGGAGTATATTATGGCTGGTCTTTGCTTTTTGGAAGGGCAGATGAAAGGTCTACAGAGTTTCACTGTAAAGGAATGCACTTCAAAGGAGAGTTCAAGACAAATAAGATTTTGTTAGCTCTAACTACAAAACTGGGGGGAGGAGTAACAGAAAGGTATTCTACACCTAGTAGCGTAACATACTATGATTCTTCAACTAGAGAGTAATCCTAAGCAACAGAAATCTGGATTCATTTTCCCTTCCAAGTAAACTTAAAAAAAAAGTTAACAGACAGAGGAAGGGACTGTAAAAATCTGCAATTAACCCATGTTCAAGTATGAGCCTTTTAGTTAATTTCACCACTTGTTAACAGCTGAAGGTCTTAATCAAGCACCTTGAAAGGGAAGCTAGTGATCACCTCTCCCTCCTCTCAGTTTCAAGGCCCAGCCACTCCAGGGAAGTTGGGATAGCATCCCTCTCCCAAAGAGAGAAAACAAATTTCTTCTCCAGGCCACCTACTGTGCACCCTCTGCAACACTGCACCCATCTACCATCCTCGCTACCACCTCAACTTGGGTTTTAAGAAAGCAGAAATACAACCCTCAGGAAAACCAAGTCGCAGCCTGAGGTGTAGTCCTCCGGCAACCTGTGCCCGCAAGCCTCCGACTCCCTGCCACGTCCAGATGTGGCTTACAGATGGAGGTAGAGATGAAGGTCCTTGGGGGGGATTTTTCCTCGAGGAACAGCGGGTTCAGAGCACACACAAAGCTCGCCCAGACTTCCCCCGCCTCGCACTCCCGCTCCCTCCTGCCTCCCCGCAGCCGCCAGCGAACCCAGACGTGCCAACGGCAGGCGGAGAGCCGGTCCGACGCCGGCAGCGCCGAGAAGCCTTTGTCCGGGGAGGGCACTGCCCGGGAAGGGGCCGACCAGGAGCCCCGACACCTGAGGGCAGCGAGGCGACGGACCCTCCCGCGCGCGGCTCGGCCTCGCGCCGCCGACCCCCGCCCGCCCGCCGGCGGAAGGCGCCGCCGGGCTCCTGTCAGGGGCCGCGGCCCGCTGCGGCCCCCTCAGCCCCAGCGCGGCCGGCGGCCACTGGCGAGCCCACCCTCAGCCACCCCATTTTTGAAGGGGCTCGAAAGCTCCCCCCGAGGACTCTGCGCTGCCGCCGCGCCCGGCGGGGACAGCGGCGCCCGAGGAGAACAAGGAGGGCTCCCCGCACTCACCGCCGCTACCGCCTCCTCCGGCCCCCAGCACCCCAGCAGCAGCACCAGGCAGCCAGCAGCCAGGCTGCGGCTCCGCCATCGCGGCTCCATCCTGCCCGCTCAGGAGCTCCGGAGCTGGCCCTGCGGCGCGGGCATAGCCCGGCAGGGCAGCACGGCTCCCTCCAGGCGGCTCCCGCCGGCCGCCCCGACTCCAGCGCCCGCCCCTCTGCCGCACTCGCCCGCTTCTCCCGGCTCAAGTCCTCCCGGGACTATTTGCCCCACAGTATTCATCCGCACCGTGGGCGGGCGGGTGGCCGGCGGCGGAGGAGGGTGCGCGCGTGTGGTGTGCGGGGCAGGGCGAGCTGCCGCCCCGCTCTAAGGGGGCCGTGATTCCTCGCCGCCACCCTTCCTCCTGGGCGCCAGGGTTTTGTCGGCTCGAAGGGCGGGCGCCTGCCTCTCCCCGCCCCGTACCTCCACCGGGCGGGCAGGCGCTGGACCCCGGACTATTTTCTCCGGCGGAGGCACCTCGGTGTGTGAGGGCAGGGGGAGCTGTCGGCAGTGCCGGGTCGCACCTCAGGAGGGGCGGGTGGCGGGGTGTGGGGCTGTGAGGGGCGCCCGGCGCGGCTTGCCCGCTTCAGTCCCGTCCCGTCCCGCCCGGCTCCACTCAGGTGCGACGCCTCGGCGAAGACCGCGCAAAGTTTCTGCCCGGGCACGCTCTGGCACGGTGTGGCGCGGCGCGCACTGGCGTGGGGAGCGGAAGGCGGCGGGCGCTCTGAGGGGGCCGGGGCGCTGCGGGGAAGCGAGCGGTGACCGACCCCGAACGGGCAGCGCCGGCGAGGCCAGCCCGGCCGCTCCCCCGGGGCGAGGCACCCTTAGTCCTCCGTCGTAGGGGGGGAAGGAGCCGGCGCAGCGGCCGCACCACGAAGGTGAGCGGCGGCGGCCCCCGCTGTGCCCGGCCCGCGGCCGCGCAGGGGGCCTGCCCGCCCTGAGTGACGGCGGCGGGCCCTCCTCTTCCTCCGGCGGCGCGGAGCCGGTGCCCGCGTGGGAGCAGCGGCGCGTAACCAGGTTGCGTCCTCTCCGCCTTCCCTGCAGGCTGCCTGAAGCATGGGCCGCGGCTGCGCCCCTGCCCCGCCGGCCGCGGGGCGCGCAGGGTGAGTGCCGAGGTGCGGCGGCCCCCTCCCCGCCGTGCCCCCGGCCCCGCGGGTGACTCTGTCCGTTTGCCTCCCTGTAGGGTGCTGGTGCTGGTGTTCCTCTGCCTGGGTGCGGAGCTGGCGAGTGGGGTAAGTGTGCAGGTCCCGGCCGCGCCTGTGCCTCGCTGGAGGTGGACCTGCCTAGTCAAACCCGTCGGGGTTTGGGCATCCTTCGGCCGGAAAACAGACACCTTCCCGCCCCTCTCGGAGAGATGTGGGGATGTTTTCTTAATTGCCGTACACCTCTGCTCTGAAGTTCCTTTGTGCCTTTCGTCTGCTCGACTTTGATTAGTTTTTGCAAAGTACGCTGGGGTGAGAGACCATCTGCATTCAGTGTAACAGCTTTCTGTGTCTGAGAGGATGATCAATATCTCTCCTGGCAACTGGCTGCCTTTCATTCTTTTTTAGCCTCTTCTCAAACCTTTCTGTTAAAAGCTGACCCTTTAGATTCTTGCTCGCAAGGGATCCAACCCAGAACACCTCATAACTAAGTAAAAGTGATGTGAGAAATTAAAGGATTAAGCTGTTAAGCGTTGTATCAAGGTTCATGACTATCAATTAGTAAATGTGTTTTAAATTCCAAGTTGGCATACAGAAGCAATGACTTTATGATCTGTCAGTCTGACAATTTTATGACATAAATACAGATTTTCTCTTGCTGTTCCTCATTAATGTTTAAACAGATTAGTAAGGGATCGCAGGCATTTTAAATGTTCATAATTTTACTTTTTTTTGGTGTCGTAAAAGTTTTTCTGCAACTGGGCTGCTGAAATTGTTAGCCCACTCAACTGTAGTGAATAAGAGAGTCCTTTGGAAAATCTGTAGCCTAAATTAAGTGTCCAACCGATGTACAGTCAGCAGTTTAAAAAAATCTCTTTGTTATATTGTGATGTAAATGAAGATTGTACAATACACTAATCTTTGTGGTCTGGATTTTATAGCACATATGTCATAATGAATTCATGGAAGTAGTATAATATGTTTTAAGCATGTTTATTTTAATTCAACTTCTAACAGACATCTAACAAAAGCAGTTAAAACATGAGTTCTTGATTTGTCAGCCAATGTTTTTCTACTGCTTTTGCTACTCTTTTGATTAAAATTTTAAGGATTTAGAACCTTCCTGTGTAACTGAGAAGAAATCTTTTGGAAAGGCTTTAATAGCAGAGGGGTTTATACTTTCATGAATATGAAAGGCTTTTGGTTCTGCTTTGCACTTTTTGTAATCAATTGCACTAGTAGAATTTCATCATCCTGATCAGGTGGTAGTTACAAGCTCTAATCTTCTCAAAGATTAAAAGATTAGACAATGTGGGAAGCTGTGAGAGTTTCTTTTCTTTTTATGTTTTTTTCTTCAACAAAACCAAGAACTGCTCTTCTGAGTGTTCTTGCTGCAGTGGAATCTACATGGAAATGACTTTTATAAAGCAAGTATTTTCAAGGCTTTTTGAAACAAATGTGCTACATTTTGCAGTCATTTTTATAAATTTGTGCAATATGTCAGTGAAATTATTCCTGATTGATGCAAATGTAACTGTCAGCAGGTTTTTAATTGTTTGCTCCAATTTTGCTTCATACCTGTTGGAAAGCACATCTCTTAAGCAGTCAGATTTTTGTTAGTTCCTTGACATGTTTCATTGCCTGTAAAGGAACTTTGTCAATTTAAGTCTATTGCAATGAGTAAGATTAATATCTACATGCCATTTCTAAGTCTTTCTGCCACTTTTCTTCAGGGTTAGAAAACAAGCAAAATCTTTGTTGTGTAATCAGTCTAAAAGTATGAAAAAGAATCAGAAATAGGTCCTTAAAATACTTTGGTTTAGTGCTTTATATGTCTAAGCAGTTAATGCATTTAATTATTCTTATTAAAAATGCTGTCAAACATGCTCAACAGGAAAGATACACAACTATGTTTTTGTCAACTTTTCAGATACAGTAGTAGGTAAATGACCTTCTGGTATCACTGAATTAAAAACACACCCTAACACCTTCCAGCATGAAGTAAGCTGTTAAGAGAAAATACTAGTGGTTGAAATTGTTTTTGCAGTAAGCAGAGCTTTTTTTAAGAAAAGCAGGATCTTTGAAACATTTCTTAGTAGTCCCCTGCTATATAATTTGAAGTGACTGAGCATAGTGAAGTACAATGTTAATAAAATGAGGTTAAAACTTTAGGTTAATAAGGAATAACAAAAACTTCTAGAAGACTATTCGCAGACACAGTCAACTATTAAAGCACTTGTTGCTGAAGGTGATGTGATTTATAACTTCATTCATCTTCTCTTTCTTTCAATTAATCTCATTTCAATAACTTATCTGTTGTAAAAGAAACATCCTAAAATATTGTACCAAGTTGTTGAGCATTCTTCAGGAATGTTCCTGTGGACGTGACTAGTAGGCAGTGGCTGGCATGTCAGGCCAGCATCTTGAATAAAGTTGTATCAAAGATGGCTTTGACTCAGAGGTCTCAATTATAAGGTGTATATATATTATAAGAGGTTATCCCTCCCTCTGTAAGCCTAGGATTTTAAAGTGTGTCAGAATTAATTTCTCAGCTTGTACTTATTTTTCCTGGATATAAATGATGATATATTTTGAACGGCAGTACAAAATTAGTCTTGTAATGCAATCTACATTTTCTTGAGCTAAATGTTGAAAACATGGATGTCTTCCTGTTACACATGGGGTTACTTTGCAGAGAGATTGTTACCTCATTTGTAGACCAATTGCTGATAGTGACCTAAGAGTTTCCCCTAACAGCTTTCAGCTGAAGTCACTCCAGAAGCTATGCTTCATTCATGTTTTCAATCTTTTATTATTGGTAATTTGCATTAATCATGAAACAGGAGTGTCAGTACAAGATGCTGTGCAAGCATAAAACATAAATGTAGTACTATCTTCAAGACATTCATTACACTGTAAGACAAATGACAGAAGTTGGCCCAGAGCTGGGGGAGTAAGACAAAATGTTGAACAGTGCTAGAGAGGCAGGTGTTTGCCTCGGCTAATTGCTGTCTGCCTCTGAGGCTTTTCCAGGCTACAGGGCAAAAGGCAGTTTTTAGAAGAGGGACTTCTTTTAAAAGGATAATCAGAGTTTTGCTGATGTTTCTGGGATATCCTGTCATAAACGTGCAGTAGAGCATGAGATGAAAATGGTCACAAAGTCTAGAGACAGCCTCTTGCAATGAAATTTGGGGTTCTCATCTCTTCACAAAGCTCTCAGCTGAGCTGCATCATAGTCCTAGCAGTCATTCTGTGCCCACTTGAGAGCATACCTGAGGTACAGGTGAGATGATAATTCCTCATTTGTTTCCTTTCTGCCACTATTCAGCTAGTTGAGCACACCTGGGATATTGTGATAGAATAGTCTTGATGTGATATCCTGAGGAACTACTGTTAGGACTTACTGTCTGACATGTTCTCTTGGAACGACTGAGCTTTCAGATAGAGTTCAGTTAGCTTTTATTTTATGAGTCTGGACTTCATGTACTATTGAAACTCGTCCAAATCTTCTGGGTTTTTTTTTGCTAATAGATGTGCAGATTAACTAGAGATACCCACTTTTTCTACTGCTTAGTATCTTGTTCAGCAGAACCTCTACAGTATCCAAGTAAGGCAAATAAAAACTATGTGCCAAGACCAGTTCTGGGCACTCTGCTCTATTTTGAGTAACTGAAGCTCTGCTAGTTTATGACAAGCTTGCCCAAGTGATTTTATTTCTCTCTTCTCTTAATATGTCCCAGGTTTTCTGTGTGATTGTTTTTTTTTTTTTTTTTTAATCTGTGATATAAATGTTTCATAATGTCTTTTAATATGTACTGGACCAGCCTAAGGGAACCAAGCTCATTGTTTTCAGTGGCCTTATGCCAAAAATAAATTTGGTCCCACAGCTCTGACAGAGGGAAAAAATAGCTGTTTAATTATGGATATTTAAAAACAGAGTTGCAGCTCTCATCATTCCACTTTCCACAATTCAGTTTCTGCAAATATGATCTTATCCATTAAGACCTATTTAAAAAGTTTTTTTGTTTCTTTGCCATTTTAATCAGTATTCATAAGTATGCAATCTTTCTGTAGTTTGACTTTTACTGCTATAATATCTTTAGAAAGCAGTGAGCTTTATCGGGAAAGAAGTAATATCTGTAGTAAAGCTACTTGTGCAAGGAAGGAGCCTACAGAATTCAAGAAATAACATAAAATACAAACCTAATCTTGTAAATCTCAGGATTTGTTTACTGGATAAGGCAGCTTCTAATCTGTAAGAATGCACGGGTGTACAGGCACTTTTTTGGTGAAGGTTCGCGTACTGCATTGAGAATAGTCATTCTGCAAAGGTCAGGTTTGAATAGTAATAGGTCTATAGCAAAATAGAGAATTGTTCCCTGGTTCTGTAGCAAAATAGTGAGAATTACTTTTAAATAAATATAAGAAGCAGACAGTTCATAACAGTGCTAATTATCTAGCCCTTACCAACACACGTTGAATTTTGTGGAAAATTTTCATTTAAAGTTGAATATCCCTTTCTCTCCTATCTGAACAAAGAATTGTTTATTTGCTGAATATTTTCTGGGTGCTAAAGATAATTGAGCATAAAATGTGGCATTTTATTTGGCACTCAGATACTGTGTTAGGTCACAGCAGCTATGAAATGAAATAACGCGTGTGCTTGTGTTCTGAAGAGCTTTTTTCATATAATTATCCATTTAAGGTTGTGGCTGCCTTTTGCATAGGTGGGAGAGGCAGTGTGACCTGAAGAAGTGTTTTATTTCCTCTTCTGGACAAGCCAGCTTTACTGCCAGCCACCACATTCCCCTGACTTAAGAACTGCTATCAGTAGGTCATGCTGGTGTCCCTAAAGTAGGCAGGGCACTTCACAGTGGGGCTTCTCTACCCTTTTTCCAGCCTTGCAGTAGAGACTCTTCTCTATGTGAGTAGTGTTGTGGTACCTTATTCCTTACTAACTCTTCCTCCTGCGGTAACTGCAGTAACATGCTGATGCTTACAGATATTGTGAGAATGCTACAGGTTGCAAAAAGTTGTGATAGTAAAATGGCTCTGGCTTGCAAATCTGTAACTCCACAAGGTCTTAACTCTGCCTCTTTCTTGTTTAGTTTTAGTATAGTAGTCATACTCCATTTGTAGACATAGAACTGCTCCAGGAGGAGAGCTGGTAACTCCCTGACTTGTACAGGGAGAAGAGAGCTTCCTACTCTCCCATATCCCCAGAGACGCAGCATCTGTTCAGACAAGGTTGTCAAAGTATTGCCAGCTCTTGGTGTTTAATCAGGCAAATTTTTTGATCTGTAGGAAGCCGCAGAGTTTTTTGAAAAGAGCATAATTGATCCAGAGGCTATTTACTATTCATACAGATACTCTGCATTATTTCTCCAAGTACTTTTGCTGCTAACTGAGTGCTGACTGGAGCATTAAGGTTAGACATCCAGCTAGTCCCTTGTCAGACAGTTTTGGTTATGTGTCAGACAATATGACCCACCTGGTTTTTGAGCATCTTTTAAGATTAACTTGGAAGGGAGAGCTATAAAACACTGCAAAGCTAATGATTCTGTATTAAACAGTGCTGAGGAAACAGAATCATTATTTCAGAGATGCTAGCCAGTTTTAACCTTTTGTCAATGCCTTTTATGGGATTATCAATTCTTTGAGGGCTATTATTTAGGTACCTCAAAATAATAAAATTAAGGTATTCTTTCTGGGGTAAAAAAAGGGTATTCTCATACTGTAGAGTGGTGTAATAGTATTTTGAGGTGATCATGAAGTCATGGTAGATACAGATGAAAAATTCTTTGCTGCCAGAATCTTGATGTACTTGACCTCCTCTCTTCCTTCCTAAGTGGGTTTGTGTGCCCCTCTGTGGATAACGATTTAAAATTAAAGTATTGCCTAGATACCACTATAAAGTTGTATTACCAGGGCAAAAAAGAAGGGACTTTGGTAACATCTGTGTCTCAGCTTAAATGTTATAATGATGACAAAGAAGAAAAAATAAGAATTTTTTGAAGCTTTGATAGATAGATAATTTTCAAGCTCTCTGAGAATCCAGTCTCAAAATAAAGGACTGCTTTCTTCGTTACTCTGGACAAAAGTAAACTGAAAGTACTTCTGCTGTTACCTGTGGAAGGGGAGGCAAGGTCAGTCTGTGTTTTGAAAGGGATTGGAAGGAGGCCGAGTTGCTTGTTAGAGGGTACCTGCGAAAAGCAGTCTTGACAGTGACTGCAACGTTAAGTATTATTGGAGGAGGGAGATCAGTCATTAACATTATGAACTTTATTTCCTTAGTTTTTTTTCTTTTAAAATATCCCTATAACCCAAGAAGGCTCTTACTCTCCTGAGAAGGCTATAAAACCTAACTGAGCTTGATATACTTCTCCCAGTTTACATGTCTGAGAAGAAAGAGCAGTTAAGAGTGGAATCATGCAGTTCTCATTACCTGTTCTTGCAGAAAGGGAATTTGGAGGTGTAGGCAATAAATCTGAAAATACTTGGAGAAAGCAAATAATTTGTTCCTGTGCTTTTTGCACAGATTTCCTGCAGTTTAGCCTGCCTTGGGTTTTTCCATACAACTTCCCCTTCTGTGATGGTTTGATTTATATGGAAGTCGTGTGGCTGCAGTCCACAGTAGCTGTATTTAACTTTCTACTTTTCAAAAGGTGTTGACATCAATCTTACTACTTGTGTTCAAAGTCATCTTTTCTTTTCAGAATGGATTCCTTTTCTCTCAGGTCTGAGGAAACACAGAGATGGAATTAATATGAAGTCAAAGGAACCGTTCAACGGATCTGTTTCTCCTCTAGCTTTTTTGCCACTTTTTTCACAGTTTTTGCTGGTCGGAAGTGAGTTTGCTGGCCCTCTGATTCTGCTCTTACCTGTAAGAGAGAATTAGCTCTATACCTCTTACCTCTGTACCCTAAAGCTGTAGAGATCCCTATGGTCTGTGCTAGCTTCCCTTCTTCTTGTTGTTTCTGCAGGATTTTGATTAGCTTTGGTTGTGTCAACCTCATTGGGCCACTAAAGCAGCACCATCCAGTTTGCATAGTCTCTGTACACTTGGTTACCTTAATATTGAGAGAATCAATACTGTGAACCAAATTGGGCTGATTTGCTTCAGTCCACTGAGATGTCAATAGCTACTGTATTCTGAGTTTGCCTTATTCACTCCCTGGTCTATTTTCTCCTATTTGGCTGGAACCTACTGTACTTTGTAGAGCCTCCAGCCCTTGCCTCAACGTGCTCTTAAGTTCATCTGCCTTTCTAGCTCTCCCTTGTGCCATAGTAGTCTAGGGAGGCTGCCAGTATGACTCCTGGCTGTTAATCCTATAGTGCTTTTTCTGATGCGTCACTCTTAGCAGCAGTGAGGACGTGTCAATGCCTGTTACCTAGGAATCTCTGTTGCACAAATCTGTTTAAGAGGGTTGCACCTAATGTTCGTTGCTTTTCCCGTTACTAATAGGAACAAACGATTCCATCCTTCCAAGCATTTGGCAAGACCTCAGTGTGATGTATAACATAGGTAAAATCTAAACATCATCTAGGTGTTGTATCTGGAGTAATCGGGAACTAGCTAGAAAAGGCAATACACATCAAGGTTTCTGCAAGAAATGAGAGTGATATTTCCTTTTCCTTCAGTTTTGCATGTTTTTCATTTTTCCATTTCCATTGAAGGGGAAAGAGGTTGGAAATAAGGTAGCAACAGCAACATTAACTGTTTCTTTAGCAGTTTTTTTGGCTGCAAGAGAGACCAAGACCTGCCACTTTCGAGAGATCAGGATAAAATGTTTGTACAGAGTCAGCTGAAAGCCAACTGCATAAATGAATTTATAGCATTGTTCGGAGGGGTTGGTTTTGATCCAGAAGGCAGAGGAGAGGAAAATGAAAGTGCAGTTAAACAAGAAATGGACTTATAAATGCTCCTGTGCTTCTTATAATCTCCACAAATTAATTGTCAGTGAAACTGAAAATAATCTTCCTACTTTTTTTTTTGCTAGCAGCATCATTGTAAAGCTCTAAATAGTGACAAGTCAGTGCTTTGTCTTTTCCCAACTTTTTTTAATTACTACGTGTACTTTACCTGTTCACATTGCATCAGAGAGTTTTCAAATCAGCTCCTTATATTCCTTATCCTTTTGTTTAAATCATTGAAGATATTATTTTCTGTTAATGAAGGTCATGTCCTCACAAGTAGTAAGGCTATCTCTCTGTGGACATGAAATAATATCTGGCTCAAAAAAAGAAGTCTTAAACTAAAAAGTATTTCCTTAGAAAATGATACAGTTATAAGAGGAGTGATGCATCTATTACTTGTAACACTTTATTTTTAAGTCTGCTTAGAATTCGTAAGCTGGCAAGTCAGTTTTCCAGAAATGCATATATAAACACATCTCATTACTGTAACAAAGTTAAATAGATTCACTGACACAATGAATAATTGCTTGACTTTCCCACAGAGGAGCAGGACCATTTTAAAGTTGTAATAGTTTTCCTTATATCAGTCAAACTTTTGCTGTGAAGGAGTATGCAGAAATCACTTGCCTGTAGAATATATATATATATATTTTTTTTTTTAAAGCAGTTTGGAATTATTACTACTGATAGAGTGGAAACACATCAAAACAATAGGAAGGTGAATCATTGTATTGTACTTTGAGGATTAAACCTATCCATGAAGCAGGGTGTGACTGAACTGGAAGAACATAGCCTGCAGGAGCAAAAACATTTGGCAAAAAGCAAGCTTGGAAAATTAAGAATTTATAGTAGTCTTCAGACTTTTCCATAAAAGGAGCCTGTAGGCTTTCAGCCTCAGCCCTCCTTGTGAGATATTAGACTATCATCAAAGTGTGTGTGAAGGGGTTGAAAAGTTGGAGCATTATCTGTAAAATTAATGTATCTTTGTAAATGCCTTCTACATGAATTGCAGGACATGTGAAGCGTGGATTTGGCTGGAAGGTGAGGTTGGCAGGTCCTGTATTGCATTGCGCAGTGTATATAACATCTTGCATAGAACATGCTGACTCTTTATTACCAGAAAGGATTGAAGTGTGGTGAGGTGTGGTCTTGTGGGCGTGACTGAGGTGGTCTGCAATAAGCCCTGGGTGCCCACAAGTAAGGTGCTTTATTTCCAGCGTGCTTTTAAAATGCATATGCTTTTTACTTTATGATTCACTAGGGGAATAGGTGTAACACAAGTGTATTGCTTCCTATTTAGCAAAAGTTTTTTCTCTGTTTTCATCTGAAACACAGTTTTTAACAGCCCTCTCTTCTTGTAAGCTTTATACGATGATTTTTACAAAGGAGGAGTAGTGCATTTTTAACCTAATAAAGTAGCTTGGGCTTAAAGTGGAAACTGCCTGTGAAATCTCTTCCTACAGATGGTACTTGGTTTTTTGCTGTGACTTGAAAAGGTGTAAGGCGTAAACTTAGGAAAAACATAGAGAAAAGATGTTAACGGGGTGGTGAAGGGAAGAAGCTTTCAAACTACTCCTGTAACAAAGGTGAAGTATTCTAGTCGCCAAAGTAAATGTCAGATACTTAGCCTACTTTTACCACAAATAGATGCAGGAAGTATTCTTTAAACTCCACAGAGGTTTTAAAATTAAATGAGTTGGTGACCATAAACAGAATACTTTAGATAGTCTCTTCAATGTAGTGATTATATGGTTTGCTCTGTGGTACTTTAACAACCTTAATCTCTGTGAATCTATAATCTTGTTAGGATTAAACCGAAATCTGACTAGATAATTAGAGTGAGCTCCAAACTGTGGATTGACCTAATATCTCGTAGTGCTACAATTTCCATGTGAATGGATTGGCCTTGGAGCTTGTAGAGCGTGGAGAGCCCTCAGCAGAGTCTCTGGGAGCTGAGGGCCTCCCATACCTCAAGTAGTCTGCAGAAAATCACCTCTGAGGTTTTGCAGACTGCTCTTTTGAGACTGTACAAACTGGGGTCTGGGTCAGAACATATCTTTGAATGTCGCAGAGCACATTTTCCATTGAAGGTAACGTGTTTGCAGACACTCCAGAGTGCTGAGAGTTGCAGGATAGGTTGAATCCTGAAATGAACATGCCTGCTAAAGTTACAGCAACAATATTCGGTCTGTTTTGTCCCTTTTCTAGGGTTCATTTATCACAGACACGCATTTCACACTGTTTCCCTTACATAAATACAAATAACGTGTTGCAATTTTAACTTTAAAATACATAATCACTGGTTGCATTACTGTATGCATTACTGTATGTCTTTTACCCCTGGGTCTGAGTGATTTGCAGATGTCCTTCAACTGTTCCTGCCTACGTTATTTTGTGGCAGGCTAAATAATAGTATTACCGTCTTGCACGTGTGAAGAAAGCTTTGCCCCAAGTCATACGGCAAGCCAATGGTTGGATTGGATTGCGACTCCTAGTTCTCTACTCTAGCCACTGGATGAAAAGAGACATTACAGCCAGGAAATGCAAAATATCACTTTGCATAATGATCATAGGTCTATTATATTGCTTTGCTTCTTTGAACTGTTGCACCGTAATTGGTAGTGCTTTGTATGCCCTAAGGCTCTTCTATAAATGAGAAGACTTGTACAGTCTGCTTTTGGAGATCTGGAAGGGTTGAACCTCTAACCAGTAAGGCACAAAACTGTAAGAATTTGATTATGGCTATTTAAAGAATCTCCCATTCAATTGAATTTTCTTCTATGTGCTAACGTGATACTGTGAAGTTTCCAAAGAGTCTGGTTGGTTTTTATCTTTCAGCTTCACACCATCCAGCCAAGTTCTGCACATGTTTCAGAGAGGAGTGGCAAAGATTAAAAACTAGCTAGTTAGTCTCAACTACAGTCCGACAGTGGTAGAGTAGAATTAATTAATGTTTATATCGGATCTCCAGTGCTACTATGACTTTTCAACTCTATTCGAGGATACTTTATGAACCGCAAACCAAAATATTTACTAAGTATTTTGGATAGAAGTAAACTGATGTGACATTTAAAAAAAACTTGCTGTGATTTTGAATGATTTCTGTTTTGTTTGGTTTTTTCCAAAGATAAATCTGATTCATAAAGCAGTAGATATTGAGCAAATTTCAGCAAACAGTAATAGGAATTTAATAACTTTCATTCTGAGCTGCTATTAACAGAAGTGTTCTGCAGCTGGCTGTAGCTGTCCAGGTCTATCTCCCCTTTCTTTCTTACCTCTCAGCTGGAGAAACAAAGGAAAAGGAAACTTTGGGGTGGGTTTGTTTGGTTGTTTTTTAACATTTTTTATTAATCGACTGTCCAAACCTGGAATGATTGTTTTACAGTTTTCCCTGCACGGAAGACTGTCTGCCCAGTCATCTTTGTGCAGTGATACTGGTTACAGATTTTGTTTGGGTTATATGATACCACTGAATTTACCAGAAATTAATTTTGCTGAGGTAATTATATGTTTTCTATATATAATAATGTGTTCTGTGTGTGTAAGAATAACCAGGCAAAATACTTCCAGCATCCATTTCATCAAGATATGTGCTTATAATTTCCATTAAAGAAATTCCAGTGAGAAAGTTATTTCCCTCCTCTTCATTCTGGTATTATGAGCTCACTCACAGGAGGGCAGAGGGGTACCAGGTTTTGGACCTACATTCCTTTGCCAGAGGAATGTGCAGTGAGACACAGGTACAGGCTAGCTCCGTGACATACTTGTTTAGAGGGGCCCTTCTGCAACCCGGCAGCTTACAGATCTCAGATTTACAACGCTTTATCTGCGTGTTTTTGTTTTAAAAAAAATAAAAGAAGAGTCAGCAGGATTAATCTTTATGAAGACTGTTGTGAGTTTTGTTTAATTTTCAAATAATGGATATTGTTTCTTTTTTCATTCCCTTTTTATAGATAGGCAGTAAAAGTGTATTGTAAGACCCTTAAAAGTTGTGGGTGCGATAGTAAAAAAGAAAGGTAGACACAATTAAAAAACACTTGCTCTGCTGTCAGATGTAGTCTATGCTATTGTGTTTAACTGAGGTCAGTGAGAATTTAGCCTGCGCCTTACGTAGCATGTCATTTGGGGCCTCGTTGAACTGATTACACTCAGTTTCTTTTGGAATTTTATTTAGTGTCTGGCATGAGTAATCCTTATTTTCCTTACGTATTGAATATCAGCGGCATCCTATGCCTGATTATTTAAACATTACCCCATACTGTATCAAAGTAACACTAGTATCAACTTGTAGCTTGAAAAAGTTGCAGAAGAGAACTAAAATGCTTCCGTTAAATAAGTTCATCATAAAACTATTATGGGAAAGTAATTAAAATTCTGTTTGAAACCAGATTCTCTCTGTAAGATGAAACCACTACAATTCATTCAATTACTTGGCAGAGTTGTGAAATTTACTCTACTTGCTCAGTTTATATCCGCCACAGCCTCTGCTCTTGATAAGCCTGAAATCACTCATTGCCATCTGATGATATCAAGAAACTGTAGCAGGACATTGACTTCTATCAGATATTTTATAGTTAGGGCAGGAAGCTAGCATTTTGCAGATAAAACATGAGGAGTTGGTTGTAGCATAAAGAATAAGGAAACCTAGATTCTGTTCTCAACATAGCTTGATGAATGACTTCATGTAACTTTCTTAAGTGCTCCATATCATGTTTGTAGCTATCTGTAAAATAATCATGCATATGCTGATCCTGGTGGTCTGTATGTCTATTTATCAAAGAAAGGAAAAATATATTTAATTTTTCTTTCAAGTCATTCTAGTAGAGAGAGCTGCTCTCAGAGGGGAAGGGGAAGGTATACTTTAACTTTAAGACAGGTAACTGTTGGTAACGTGGAAAGAAATTTGGCGGGGGGGGGGGGAGGGAGTTGTATGTGTGCTTATTTGTGTTTTCCTTAAGTTTCCTAAGGTGATACAAGTATTTTGCGTTCTTGATTTTCATGAGTAATCTACCAGCTCTTCTAAGGTGTATGAATAAAGAATCATAATAATAACATACAAAACATGTATTTTATAAAAACTGATCTGAATGCAACTTTGAATTTGAGTTTTAATTTCACAAAACTAAAGAATTTACCTAAAGCTTGTACTTTTCTTTACATATATTCCACTGAGGTCCACTGAGGGCTGGTTAGAAATTAGGTTTACATAAAAGCCTAGATGGTGCCAAACAAATAGCATCTGTGTAAAGCAACAGAACAAAGTTGGTGTTCCTTTGTAAGGCATAATGTAAATAAAAACATAAGTCATATAGTATATTGCCTAGGGATACAGGTGGTTCCAGATTTTTTTCTTTACAAGAGGGTTGGGCTTAAGAGTACTAAGGATTTCATGAGTCTTAATTGTACTAGCCTTAGAATGCTATTGTTTTAACAGTAGTACCTGCTAATTTTTTATTTTAAAAAATCATGCCAGTCTTTAGCAGTCCTGCAGAATTTCCAGCTTTGATTTTTACTGCAAAGAATTTTTTTTTTAATCTTACAGATGTTGGAATCGTGTGAAGATGAGAACATCCACTCTTATTTAAAATAAAATCTCAGTTCCTATCCCTAAATCTTAGACAAAAATTGAGGAAACCAGGAGAAAACAAAATGATCCTAAAAGTATCAGGTTTTCTTCCATAGCTTTTAAGTCAGGTGCTTGGCTGTAGGGGCCGGTTATGTGACATCTGGATGTTGGACTTTAGGAGCGTTGAGGAAATTAGGAGAAGGTTTCCCTGAGACTGGGTTATCTCAGACCTGTCAGTTGTGGGGTGTCTTGCCTCTTTGTATGAAACAATTGGCACCCGGAGCTGTTGGAGTCAGGATCTCTGACAAGCTGGATGGAGATCTGTTTAGATAGGGCTGGATTGAAGAGAGAAAAAAAGAAAAAAAATCATACTTTTCTGGCCTGCAGGATCTGCTGTGTAGGTTATGTCATGTTTGATGCACATGGGACACAGTTAAGTGTTCAGAACAAAGTTCAGCTTTTAAAATGAATTGATTGTGCTGTCTCTAAATATTTTTTTAAATTTCTGTGTCTTTGGATGAGCTGGAGTTTGTGGGAGGAGAAAGGCTGTTAAATGGAGCGAGGAACTCCAGCAGAGAAGCCTGCAGTGCAGGTGCCAGGAATCCTGTTTGCTGCTGCCATTATCTGGCAGGAGGCTGTGCCTATGCCCTGCGTATGGGTGCATGTGTATGCAGGGGAGGAGGGAGGGCAGCTTTTATTGACGGTTCCTCCACAAGTGTCTTGTTATGTCCCTTTCTGCAGTTTAATGTATAATTTCGTGCAAACTTTTACACTTCCAACCCAGCAAATGCAAGGTGTTTTGTTCAATGTGAGGCAGGGAATATTTCTGTAGCTGGTTTAATCCAAATAAGTTAGACAACTTATACCTTATGATAAGATATCTTATCTAACTAAATAAATTAGGTAACTTCCTAGTCCATCCTTTATTTCCCATTTGCGCCGCTCTGCAAGAGTGTGCTTTAAAAGTAATCAACTTAAATAAAATGTGTTTTTCCTTTCAGTTACTCTTTCTGTACTGTTTGTTAGCAAAGATCTTAAAACCTAAATTGATTTAGCAAAAAAAATAATTTGAAACCTTTCTCAGGTCAGTACATTTGACTGAAATTTGATATTAATTAATTTAGCCTTGTTTGCTGAGTACCTGTGGTGTATGAGCTGCCGTTGTTAGGGCACCTTTGCAAAATCTGAAATGAAATATTTTCTTTTGAGTTCACTGCTCATAGATAAGTGAACACTCATGTAACCTTTTGTTTGGTTTTCTATAGAATTTAATTTACAAACTTTGCTGGAAAATAACCTTTTGCCCTTATTAATGTATTCTGTACCACAAAGGAATCTGCAGGGTGTCTGGGTGTACAATGTACAACCCCTGCTCTTCAGCTTGAAGTTGCTGTTTGCCTCTGGTGGGCGGGTTAGGAAGTTAATGTTCGGATCGGTTCATAGGTGGAACTTTTAGCTCTGATTATATTTCTCCCACTGCAACTGTAGGTCTTTTACCTGTCACAGCAGAAGTTAGTCTGTGTGATGATTGTCGGAGTATAGATAGCTGTGAATTTTTTTCTTGTGATTAAAGGAAGGAAATGGAGCACTTTTCAGAAGTCTAGAGTATGCAGTTGTATTCAGATTTTACATTTCAAAAATACTCTTCAGATAGTGCTTATATCAACTTTGTTAAAAACCTATGAGGTTTATTTATCTCCGTGCACACACAAAGGAATATTTTTTTCTGAAAGGTCACTTTGTGAAGTTGTGAGCTTTCTCACATTTTTATTACTACTTCTGTAATGCTTGCACCTGTGAACTCAGGTTACCAAATGTGACCTTACTGTACTCTGGTGCATGAAAAGTCAGAACTGAAGTACAGTCCCTACTCCAAAAGATTTGCAACCTGCCAGATACATGCAAAACCTAAAGAAATCGTGGGAAAATATTGCTCAGCAAGGGGCAGTCTCATTACACCAACTGTAGAATCGCATAGCTGCTGTTTAAGAAACTGTGTACACACAGCTTGCTTTGATATTCATTCTGTTTAATGATGGCAGCTCCTCTGCCTCTTAAAAATAGAGAATGCCTGAGCTAAATGTTTTTCCTGGGTATAGACGTGGAGCTTCAAGCCTGCTTTTAATTTAAAATCACTTATTGCAGTAGGAAGGTGTTGGTAATTAACTAGCTGAGGAAAGTCTTGGAAACAATTGTCATTTCTCCAAGAACTGTTCTTTCTCCTCAGTCTTGCAACGAAGTAGCGGCAGGATGGTGAGCTCAGAGCACAGCTGTGCTTTATGCTGCTGGCATGTAAATAGAGACCATAAAAAAGGAACCTTTCTGCAACAGTATTTTATTGTTAAGCTGATTGTTGGTGTGATAGTTCAGATCATAAATCTTTTGAGTCAATGATCAACAATCCAAAGGGATCATTCTCTTTTCTTCCTTGCAACAACAGAAGCATCGCTCTTCCAGAAAACATCAAATTATTTCATATACTCAGGAAAAATCTGCCCCTGTACAGCCAAAAAAAATACAGGAAACCTGCTCAAGCCAGAAAATACATCTCAGTGTTCACTCTAAGAACAATACACACGCCTCTTACAAATAGAGAAATTATTGGTTGTAATCCTTGGGTAAGATGAATGTTAAAGTATCCAAAACTATTATACTTGATTCAAGTAAAAATGTATGTGGGTGTATGTTTATATACAGCTATTGCTTAGTTTTGACCTCTTGGAAATCTCAAAGGGCAGTAACAGCAGGTGGAAAGAGTTTTCAGGGTAAATTTGGCATCATATCTAGATTAGTTATTCAGGATCTCTCACTGACTTTTTTTGATCTCTGGAAGAAGGTTAAAGGAGGAGAGAATATTTAGCCAATCTAGTTTTAAGCTAATTTATCAATTTAACTGAGGTGTGACTCAGAGGATGACCATTAACAACCTGAGTCCTTTTATGGCCAAAGAAGGATGGTAAGAGGGGTAATTTGGAGTGCCAAGGTCAGATGACTGACTGACATAGGGAATGTAAATGCTTACCTCTGACACAAAGATCCTATGTGCTGTGAAAAACACTCTTGTAAATGGGCATGTGGATAGGCAGTACATGAGAGATCGACAGAAAAGGGAGCAAGGATGGTACGCAGTACAGCTGTTCACTTATTCTTTCTTTGCAATGATACTCGAGCAACTCCAAAGGATTTCATCCATGTAAACTATTTCTGTAGGTCCCATTGCAGGGTGTGCAGCTTGTCCACATTCCATCACTCTGGGGAATGAGGGTTCAGGATAGTTATGCAGGTAGCAAAACCTTATATAGCCATTTTCAGATAATAAATAAAGGAGATGAAGCAAGTGTCATGTCATTGTGGAGCACAGTGTATTAGATTCCTGCAGTGTTAGTGTTTTGTTTTGCAGCATACCAATAAACATTGCACAGCACCTTTGAATGGGTAGAAGAATATATGATTTTCTCTGAAACAGTAAGGAGTTTTAAGAAGGCTAAATATAATTGTTTGTCTTGGAATATGACCAGGATGCAATGTCTAATAACTCCAATATCTCCAGTTTCCTAATGGCCACCAGATGCCAGGACCTCTGGTTTTTATCTCATCTGAAAGAAAGACTAAGTCATCAGAACCCCTGATAGCTCAGGATAGACTGAGATACAAATGCTTCCTGCTAATTCCCAGCCCTGCCTGTTCTATCACTCATGTTTCTGGTGAAGCTTCTTATGACAACATGGTTGTGCTGAGATTGGGATTTTTTGATGGGGTTAGGTGCAAAAGGTTGCGGCTTTCCTGTGAGATATACGCATTCCTTCATGTCAAGGCAAGGGTTATGGTGGTTATTGTCCTAACAAAGGCAAAATACATCTAAACAAATTTGTGTAAAATATTTTAAAAATATTCAATCTCTCCCTCAGGAATAACTTAGTGGTCAGTCTTTAAAATGAGGATTTGTGCTCAGTGATAAATTCAGAAGTAGTTTTTGAGACAGAATTAATTAGAAACCAGCTTGCTGCTTGTAATTTCAAGGGGGGATTTAGTGGGTGACCTTTCACTACTAGTTCTCTTCTTTCTATGAGCCTTCTCTTTTGCCCTTCCCCCCCCCCTTTTTTTTTTAACCATTAAGAAAGCCATGAAGTACTTGACCATGTGCAAGAAAATAAGTGTTTCATGAAGTTTTCTTTGGAAGGCTTCCTTCTGGGATATTTTGCAAATCTATGTGTATTTGTTGGCCTTGTAAGGAAAATATATAAACAATAATGTTCCTTCTTCAGTTTAAGTGATTCTGTTGCACTGTTGTGTGTGACATGTTTACTCAGGAACTTGAGGAACAGTAGGCTGTAAAACACTTTTCCAGACTTTTATTCAGGAAGGATATTTTAATGCTTTAATATTACTAAATATGTTAATTTCCCTCGCCTCTTAGGTTCAATAGTGATTATATTGTGTTACATGCTAGCAAGAGGATAAAAACAATCTTGTTTGTGAGTTGGAAAACATGTCATGTTTCTTTAATACAGTCATTTATTAGAAAGAGAACCATAGAGCATTGTTTTTGCTTTCTGTATTTCTTTAGCTATCTAGCTAAGTGTACAATACAAAACCAGACATGTTTCAGACACATTAAATAATTTCATTGTGTTATATTAAGAAATGTTGTGCTGGTTATGACCAACTACCTTTGATTGTAAAGAAAAGAAATCTTTTCTTCTGATCTTTCCTTCTTGTATGTTGTGGGGCCAGAAATGTAAGTCTTGCAGCCTCTGAAATTTTGGACACTAGCTGGTGTTCAAAAGGAGGATGAACATCGACCGTAGTTCCCTTACTGAGCCCTCAAGCAGCTGGTTCATGTTTCCAGCCATCACAATTGCCTATAAATACAGGAACTGACCATGTGTCTTCCAGGTGAATAAGTAGGAACTTTCCCTTTGACCACTATTTTGAAGTACCACCTTAAATTCCATATGCTGTGCCATGCATCTTTGTTCATTGGGCTTGGAGAGTCTTGACAAAAGCATAGTCTGTTATCTGTCTCCTCTTTAGCGGTGAGTGGGACTAGATAAGCAGAAAAAGTTGCTGGTATTGTGGGACAGTAATGAGTCTGTGAAGAGTCATCCTACCACCTGCTGCACTACAGGATATTGCACTCCAGCTCCTGCACAATGTAAGCGCAGTGAATGGTTCACATAAACTCAGTCAGACCAGAAGTAGAAAGAGGAACCTTTCAGTCATGGTCCTCCTCTTTCAGACAAACCCTAGGAGAAGCTTTCTGATCTTACATTTATGACTACTGTACATCTTTTGTACCTCTTTAAAAAAAAAAAAAAATCAGAGTTCAGCAGTAGCTGCAAACTAGAGCAGCAAGTTTTCTAGTGGTGCCGTTTATAGGGGGAAATAGGGAGTGGGGAAGAGTCAAATTGCTTAGGGAAATGCACCTACTTATCCTGGAGGAAGAATGATAAAAGGTGAACTTGACTGTGCAGGTCTGAAGGACACAAGGAAAGTCTGTGTACTGGGGAATGCAGTGAAAACCATACAGCACTTTGTGTGGAGGTGAGAGTAAGGTTGAATTTACAGTGGATGAACATGAGAGTGAGGCTGACTTTACCGTGGATGTATGGAGAGGTGCAATATCTGTTGGTGGGAATGGAAAAGCTACTTTATTTATTTTTACAAGTGCCAGGTCTGTACTTTAGCAGGAACTTCTTTTAATCCTTAAAGCCTTGCAAATGAGTTTGATATACCTCAGCATTTGCGGAAGAGCTGTGAGCAGATTGAGGTTTTTCTTCTGTTGTTTTTTGTTGTTGTTTTTTTCCATTCCCCTCTCCTTTGCCTCTCTCCAGCCAAATTCCAGCCCACATCTGCCCTTCCATTGAGAGCTTAAAACCTTTTTTCCTTCTGTGTGACCTTTGCCCTTCCTCTAAGCAAGTGCTAGAGAGGGCCAGGGCAGGGGCCAGAAGTCTTGTCCGTCTCCTCCCAGCAGCAAGAGTTCTTCCTAAACAAGGGCAAAATCCAATGAGAAAATCAGGATGCACATTCAAGCCAGTCCAGCATATGTTAAAGCCTTGACACTTGGATGTTAGCAAAACATTAGCATCAAAATATTATTGCCAATATTGAGCTCTTTTTAATCCTGTACAATTTTTTTTTTTCTTAAAATCCAGGTACAGGTGGGTACTTCTGCTCTCATTTTTGGAACCAAAGTACTAAAAGCAGAGAGTGATTTGAACACTTTCATTTTCAAGAGTTCCATCAAGAAGACAGTACTGCTGCTGTCAAAATATAATTATTCATGCAGCTCTCGTATCTCTAATCTGAAAATGCCTGAGACGGTGTAGGCTACACTTGTACTCAAAGGTACCACCGAGATCAAGACCTACATGTTTCCTCTTCCAAACTGTATGTAATTTATTTTTTCTTTTCAAAAGGAATGATCTCTTTTTCCTTTTCATCCTGACCCTTAAAGGGGGACTGAAGCCTGGGAGCTGAAGCTCTTGAAAAAGACTTCTGAAGTCAAAATGATTGAAGCTGATACTTGCATATTCAGTTAGGTCTTATGAATCCAGCTTGGCATACATGAGCCATAGGTTGATGGTCAGGATAGTAGAGAATGACTAAAGAAATGTATTTCCTCTATTCAAAATTCTGGTTTAAACCATATGAGAAATGGGTATTTGTTTAAAAGTTTTAGATATTCATGGAAAATCTGGAGATTTATAGATCCCTTCTACCCAACACATTAATAATACTACTTTACTCACAGCACACTGAAGATGTGGCCTGTAGGCCATTGTTAGATGTGAAGTAGTGATCCATGTCCAGTCAGCCTCTGCATCCTCTGTAAAGAATGTCATCAAAACAGCTATTGGAAAAGATGATCTTAGATATGGGAACTGTGAACATCTAACTTGTACTGTAAAAGCTTCAAAGGCTTGAATACAACTCCTTTTTTTTTTTTAATGGGAACTTGAACTCTGAAGGCTTGAGATTTGGGACAGTTGGGGGCATGAAGAGTCTAAGATTGCTTCTTCCTTGTAATCACTTTATTTGACCACAGCAGAGGTCTTTAGTCAGTGGTAACTGAGATCTTCAAAATCTGAAATCTGTTTGCCTAATGGAAATGTTTGTAATTGTGAGATGTTGACACTGAAATTGAATGCATTGTTTGTAAAGCAGCTTGAGCCTCAAAAGTAGGTGTTTCGAAGGTGAAAAATATTCTGATCCCCAGCAACGCTGGCAAGTTCTGATGTAGGAGCCACTTCTTCCAAAAGATGTATTTTGCTACTGCTGAGTGCTCACAGTACTTCAGGGTTAAACTTACATGACGGGAGTATTCAAACAGAATTTTTCCTTTGTTCCAAGTTAATGCATGTATCTACTGCACAGTATAGGTAATGGGTTTTGCTCGGAAATATAAGTTAGCAAATGTATGTGAAAAGTTGCACATTCTTGGTATTCTGGCTCTTACTCTTTCTGTAGAAACCATCTAATAGTTTTTGTAAAGCACAAAAGCAGGGAGGGATAGTGTACAGTGTCTAAGCTGTGCGGTGGCTACCTCTTTGTCTGTTTTGGGGTTTTGCTGACCTACACTAATGCTAGGCTCATACATTTGCTATGTTATTTAGATCTGTTAAGAGATAAATTTGTCTCTACGTGTAGTTACTAAATTTAGAGGGGCTAGGTATAGCTCTGGGAAGTTGCTCAGATGAAACAAGAGGTCAGTCTTTGAGGTACTGAGAGATTGTTCGGCCTCCACCAGCTTTAAATGACCCATAACATCATGGTAACATGTTTTGTAATGAGCAGAACTGTGGTCCTGTATAAAAAAAACATGGAGACCATTCCTTTCTGCTATATGCTGGACAGTATCTGTACTATACTTTAACTTACAGTGCCAAGATATGCAAGCATACCCTAGTTAATTTTATGTATTCTATTCTGAGCATGTCAGTGTCAAACAAGTCAAAACAAACATGGGGCTGAAGTAGCAAAAAGGAGCCAAATGTATTCTTAGTTGTGTTGACTTCCAAGTCTCTGCTTGCATCAGTTGTGAATTTGGATCCAAGACTTCATGCAAATATATATCTTTCTCAGAGACAAAATAAGGAGGCTAGGTGAAGCGTGTGTATTTTCTCTCTCCTCCTTCCCTGACTCTCTTTAGTTCTTGAAAATGTAATGTCTAAGAATGACAAGAATGACCTGAATATTGGAGAGAACATATAATATTCATACAATATCATGTGGAAATTATTGGCTAGTAAGACTCTTCAGCTGTCCTAGTGAAATCAGAGTTAAATGTGTATGTGGTGAGTAGCGCTAAATGCATTGATACTTAGTGGTGTTAGTGACAAATTTTGCTCCCTGTATTTTACTTCATATGCTGAGCAAAGAAAGAAAGAAAGTGGAAGGGAGGAGCATGAGTTCGAGTGGCAGGAAAGTGGGAATCTGTGTATGTTACCTAGACTAGCAGAAATATTTAAGAGTTTGATTATTCTTAGAAGAGATGCTATTTTCAGTTCAAAGGAACTGTATTTATAAGATCCCCAGGGGAGATTTTTGTGTTAAAAAGATCTAAAATAATCACATTTCATCTGCTGGTATGCAATCATTCAATCTGTGGTCAAGGATACCTTAAAGATCAAAAAGCCTGAGCGTTTGCCTGTATTCTTATGCTTCTAGCTTCAACTACTTGATTTCTTCTGCTGCATTCAAGCTGGGTAGAAGTCACAGAACATCCAGTTCTTCCATAGTCCAGCCATTGGGCTGAATGGGGAGATTTTATGATTTAAGAGGCCCTGGAGTGTCTTCACTGTTTAAAATGTCAGTGTTTGTAAAACTATCCTTGAGCTGTGTTCTTTAAACATGCTGTTCAAATTCCTCACTGGAGAAACAGAAGGCAATGCTAACAGATATCCCCGACAGAATTCTGTTTCCTTTGCTTTAACAGTGACACCATATATTTGTTTAAAGACAGAAAAGATATATGTACAAATGAAGGCAGAATTGGCTTAATCAAAATGTGGGTGGCTGGAAAGTGAATAACCTTATTCTGGGAATGAATGTAAATTACTGTAGTATAGTGTCTTTAGATGATAGCCTCCCAGATGTGTTCTCATCATTGTTTGCATCTAATCAGTTCCTGTTCTCTGAAAACACTTGTTTGCTTCTCATTGCTGACATAAAAGAAGTCTTTGAAGATGGTCTACTGTAAGAGAAACAGCCTTGAGTCATAATGAAAGTGCCAAGCTGGAATCAGAAAAGTCGGTTGTGATTGTGGAAGTGCTGTGTGACCACGAGTCATTTTCCTAACTCCCCTCTGCATTTCGCGCTGCAGCTGTCAATGGGAATAGTGCTACAGATGATGAAAAGCTATTGGCTAACACTGATGAAATATATAGTATTTCCAACAAACTTTAAGCTCTAAATATCAGCAGATGCCATGTATGGAGAAACATTTTGCCAGGAAAACAAGTTTAGAACATCTAACTGTGCTGCTGACGCTGACTTAATAAGGTGTCCTCAAGTCTTACGTTGCATCTGCACATTGATTTTACAGTGGCCATCTCTGATTTCTGTGATACTATTTCTGCTGGCATCCTAAAATCAACCATTAGAAAAGGCATTTGCAGAGGAGAGGAAGGAATCTATCTAGGTAGATTACTTACCTAAAATATTTTTGTGCACTAGAGTGCAGTAGGTAGAGAATAGTTTTTAATGCAGCCCAAGGATCTGGACAGTGCTAAAGCTTATCTTCTACAAGTACAGCATAATTGCAAAACCATGAAGAGAGAGACGGACTTCTGGTGATGCTCCAGCAATGTGTTAGGAGAGTGTACTCGCTTTTGGTCAGGAGGTTTTACAGAAGTGTGATTAAGATTATGTTTGTCAGATCTATTTAAGTATCATGTCTTTGGGATTACTTAATGCTGTTACATTACGTTCAGGATAAATTATGCTTTCTCTTAAACTAGTGGAAGCTCCCAAGAAATCTGGGAAGGTGGATTCTCTGCTGAACTACTTCTACCTTCTGACATTACTGGTAGTTTGTCACTTTTGAAGTGATACAAAATCAGAATTAGGACCTGTGTTTCCTTCACTCCGCTAAGCCAGTCACCTTTGCTGGCTTTTGCTAGTCCATTGCTTCCCTGTTTAGTGAAACAAATTATTTACTAGCCTTCTGTTCTGGTTTTGGCTGGGATAGAGTTAATTTTCTTCCTAGTAGCTAATATAGTGCTGTGTTTTGGATTTAGGATGAGAATAATGTTGATAACACACTGATGTTTTAGTTGTTGCTAAGTAATGTTTACACTAGTCAAGGACTTTTCAGCTTCCCATGCTCTGCCAGGCGCACAAGAAGTTGGGAGGGGCCACAGCCAGGATAGTTGATCCAAACTGGCCGAAGGGCAAGATTCCATACCATATGGCATCATGCTCCGTATAGAAACTGGGGGGAGTTGGCTGGAGGGCAGCAATGGCTGCCCCCCCCCCCCCCCCCCCGGTTTTGTTCCTCTCTCTCACATTGTTTTCCTTTTTGTTGCAAATTATTGTTGTTATATATTTTCCCAATTATTAAACTGTTCTTATGTCAACCACAAGTTTTCTTACTTTTGCTCTTCCAATTCTCTCCTCCATCCCGCCAGGAGGGGAGGGTGAGAGAGCGGCTGTGTGGTGCTTAGTTGCCAAATGGAGCTAAACCACGACACCTTCAAATGACAAGGAGCTGAAATCTCTAGGCTAGCTCATAAGGAAAGACATCTGAGATGTGGCTGTTATGTGTACTGGGGTACCTTCATCCCAGCTGGATTGGATCAGGTCCTCTTAAAATTGTAACCATTGAAACAAAGGGCCCTGTCCTCTATGATATTCAGCTTCTTTAATCATGATGACTTCATTCACATGTTCTTATATATGTAAATAGTAAAATTTCACTTAATTTATTTTTAAAGTGCCGTTTGAACCTGGCAATTGAGCTAGTTTTTCAATGCATCTCGCTCTCTGCTTGTCTAGCCTGTGCCTCATCACTTTCTCCATGAGGATGTTATGGCAGACAGTGTTGAACGCGTCAGTAAAGTCAAGATAAACAATATCCACTCCTCTACCCTCATCCATCGAGCCTGTCATCTCATCGTAGAAGGCTATCAGGATGATTAAGCATGATTTCCCCTTCGTAAATCTGTGCTGACTGCTTCTGATTATTTTCTTGTCCTTCATGTGTTTGGAATTGGCTTCCAGAAGGCTTTGTTCTGCTAGCTTCCCAGGGACTGAGATGAGGCTGACTGGCTTGTAGTTCCCCAGATCCTCCTTCTTGCCTTTCTTGAAGATAGGAGTGACATTTGCTTTCTTCCAGACCTCAGGAACCTCTCCTGATCACCATGACTTTTCAGAGGTAATCAAGAGTAGCTGTGCAACATCAGCCAGCTCCCTCAGCACTCATAGGTGCATTTGTCAGGTCCTATGAACTTCTGTATTTCCCTTTGTTTAAATGTTCCCTATCCTGATCCTCCTCCACCAAGGATAAGTCTTACAGACTGCAACCAGTATCTAAAAGATACTGGATCCACAAGCAGGTTAAGATTCAGTAGGGTGCTAAAATGTTGGCTTTGTAAATGTGGTTGCGAAATGAATGAGCATTGTTATTGTGATTTAGTTTATAAAAAGACCTAATGTGACCTTTAAAACATCTGCTTATAAAGAGAGGGTGTTAAGCAGGACTATAGGCCAGAGCATTTTGTTCTTAAAATGACATTTTTGGAACTTTCATTACAAGGACTGGCTGTTCCTCGCTTTGAGAGCAGCCTCTACAAAACTGTACTGACATGTTAAATTCCTCTGCCATACTGCTGCTTCTCTGGGCTGCTGTATGCCTGCCATATGCTCAGTCAGAAGGATTACTTGCTTATAGGTTTGACAATAACAAGCAAGCTATTCAAATAGTGAAAGTTTACTAGTGCTGTACAGAAGTGTTTAGTCTTGGCTTAACTTCCAAGAGCTGAGGCAAGGAAGTTTATCAATCTCAATGTAATTACTTACTGTCTTATGATGGTGATTTTGATGGTCTAGTAGCTAATGCATTGCTGGGAAAAATGCTCCTCCACCATATGTAGTCTTTATATTAAAATTCTGTGTAGGAAAGAGCAGCATAAGCAGTCTAGTGGTTCCAGTCTTGGAACAGCATCGATAGTTCCTCCACACCACAGTTCAGTCTTGAGACTGCTAGATTGGAGTACATATATGTAGTGTCTGCTGCACTGCATAATATGTTGTTGTTGAGCCCTTGCTAGCATGCTGCAAGGTTAGCACAGCAACTCCTTCCTTGGCATGTTTATCCAGTCATCTTGTGTGTCAGATCCACCCACTGCTCCCTTCTCTACATAGCTTTTGGTATGGATTGAAATGAAATATAAATCTTTAATAGTATGGGAAGAAAGTAACCCTGAATAGCGTTAAAAATACCTGATCTTGAGAGCTGAATAGCTGCAGGCCTTTCCAGTGCTTGGGCAGGAGATGACTGGGAGGAAATCTGAAGTGCCAGGGAGCAGCAGTGTAACAAGTACAAGGGATGGAAAATTATTTTTGTTCCATGATCACTAATGAGAGATAAAAAGGAAACAAGGAGCTGAGTACATAAACTTATTCTTTCCTATGATGGAGTATGTTTGCGGACATCTATCTTCAAAATCCGTAGGTCCTCTCTTGCTGCTGGTAAGCATGAAGATACCCGCAAAAAGACACTTAAATATTGTTCATGGCTGTTCCCTATACATAGCTTTAAAATGTGGGCTGTATGGAAATTTCTTTTGTAGTTTTTTTTTTTAATATATATATATATACGTATATGTAGTTTTATATATATGTAGGGGTTTTTTATGTATGTAAAAATACAATTTCTGGTGCATGCACAAGGTGCTTTGTCTAAATATCGACTTAGGGTTGGGCACACAGTATAAAATACTCCCCCAAGATGCAGCCTATACTCAGTCACCAGATAAAATGGCATTTGGACTTGCCTGAGAAGGACATTTTGATAACAAGCCCAATCTTGCCTCTGTTGGAGTCAGCCAGAAGTTTCCATTGACGTCGCTGAATGCAGGATTCACAATTACTTGCAAATCTTTAGCGAGGTCAGATTCTTTGCCCCTCATGCCAGCGCACCCAGCAAAGAAAAAGACTAATCCTGCAAAGAGCTGAGCCCATCAAAGTAAGGGAACTAAATACAATTGAATACTTAAATTCAAACCTTGTATCCCCTGTCTTCTATGAAGTGCAGTCTTATATTGCACTTAATCCTATCTAAGTGTGGGCTGCCCTATGTCCTGATTATGGTTTCCTGCCTCCCTTGTGCTGGATCAATTGATTACAGGGTGAGTTGGATCAGTTTATTGTTCTGACAGAAAACTAGTCCCTGCTGATAATCTGACCTGCTGTTACCAGCAGACTCACGTGATTGCTAGCTCTGAAGAGGTGGGAATGGGGAGCGACAAAAGAGAGGGAGAAGAATCTATGAGAGTGGAAATGAGACCTGGGGCAGCAGCCTGCAGTTCTGTGGAATTAACGTGAAACTAAGGATAATTGTATGAGTAAAAGTTATCAAATCAAACCCTCAGTCTGGCCTATTCAGGTGCCAAAAACTTACTCAAACTTTTATTGACTGAGCAGAGTGAAGGCACCAAGTCTTCTAGAATTGTGGCAGTGAAGATAGTCTTAATGTTGTTGCAGCAGATGTGTTTTGTCCCTTATATCGAAGGTGCTAACATAGCACCAGTTTCTATTTGCATCAGGCTGAGACAAGCCTAAGTGTACGTGCTATTTTCTTCAGGGAAAGTTTTGTAGCTGTTTAAACACTGTTCTAAGTAATTACTAAAAAACATTCCATCCTTTCAAAATCTTTTCATTGACCTTGTTACTTAAATTTCAGATAGAGGAAGGAGGAATTATAGCAATACATGTTGATGTAGTTTGGGTGGGAAAGATGGAAAGAATAGTTCAAGGTACATTCATGCCTTTTTTTTTTTTTTTTTTTTTTTAATGATACCAACTTTCCAGTCACTTCATGTCAGGACAAATACATGATGATTTCAACAGAGACTGTATTAATAATTTTCCTAAAGCAAATGAGTAAGATGCAGAAACTTTAACCTCAGAGTACTGTACAAATGAAGAGGGTCTTTAAACAAACATGTTTTTTCTGTCTAGTGCCACTGAAACCAGATAGTGCTGTGTGTCTTTGTCTCATAGGTGATACTGTGGCAGAGATACCCCAGAGGTGTGTGGTGGAGGTTGCTGCTAGCAGGATGCTTTCAGGGACTGAAGATGTGTACAGCTTTTCTCACCGTTGCTTGATATGCTGTCTCTGGAGCATAGTGCAGTGCCTATATTGCGTTGTAGGTGTCCTCAGAGCTAGGGCCTGGAGACTGTTGAGATGCACGTTGGCAAGAAGGTAGAGGAGCACTGGATGCCTTAAGAAGCATGGCTGCTGTGAAGGTTCTTACTCATGTCATTTGTCAATGGCAGTAAAAGATATGACTACTCACTGAAGCAAGGATGCTTGATTGTGTATGCTGGAAAAAACCATAGTTTTCCAAGTTACATTTTGCTGCTATTTAAAATTATTTGTTTCAGCTGGAGGTGTTTTCGGATTTTTTTCTCCATAGTAACTGCTCAAAGAAATTCTTCATAATTACTGTGTTCTGCTCCAGAGTTAGGTCTATTTTATTTGTGGTGGATGCCTCTGAACTTTATAAACTTTTGGGGGATCTTTTAAAAGGGAAAGGTCTCTATAAACAGTTGTTGCACTCAGCCCACTTTCATGCCATTGACTCTGGGGAATAACTGGAAGCTTGCTGGGCTAGACAGTTGCACTCCTCTGTCACTGCGGGTGACTGGTAAGCATGCTGAGAAAGAAATATATTTGTGTGTGCAGGTAATTAAGGATATGTGATAGAGCATATAATCTGTTGTGAAGGGCTTTGGAATGTTTTCTTGTGTGGGGCTTTTAAGCAAAAGGAAATTGTGGAGATATATTTTAATAATTTTCTTATTCAATTAGTTGTTCTGAGAATTTTTCTCTGCCTTGTTGTGTTGTGAGCTCAGATGAGCAGTCCTTTCAGAGAAAATGATCTGCTCTTTCTTTTACATATTCCAGGTCACTAACATTAACTTGAGTAGAGTTGAATAGTCCTGATTTTTACCTAGAATTGTCCTGTGCATATTTTAGTAGGCTATCCTGCTGAAATAGTCTGGCTGGTGTAGTGAATGTCTCTGATCTGTACTCTCAGTTTCTGCATGCATTGATAATGCTATACAAAGTGCAGTAATGATGCATGCAGTAGGAAGCATTCTCACTCTTATGTACTGACTTCCTCCACTAGAATGGCTTTTATTTTGTTTGTAGTTCTGTAATTCTAACGCTGTTTTACCTTTCCTCACTAGATTAAAGATTTTCAGCTTTTCCTGCTGTTTTTCCTCTGTGCAGAGAACAATCATAGTAAGAGTGAAAAACAGGGCTTTCAAGACAGCTTGTTTTCTGAAATTGATTTGAAATAGCTTTGACATCTTCAAGAATCTGAACTAGAATTTGTGGCTGGTTGTTTTGGGGATTTTAGTTATTACCATTATAGTAGAGAATATTTCCTAGAGCTTTCGTAGGCTTCTTGGATGTTTGTGTACTGCAAGCTCAGGAAGGTGATGTCTCTGCCTTGTGTCTATTTATTGTCTCCCCATCCATCCATAGCTGAAATAAAAAAGGAGCTAGGGAAGAAAGGAGGCTCAAGAGTCTAACTGAAATGTGTTCATTGGCAGAACACACCTGGTCTGTTCAAAATGTGGGTGAGGCAGCTGTGGTCTGTAATTATAACCTGCAAGGTAATGGCCAGGTCCATCTGTAGGTACATGACTGCTATAATCTTGCAGCTCTGGGAGTCACACCTGTTGAGAGCTGATGAGTAAAATCATCTTCTGAAAAGCAAATGTATTTAATCTGAAGTTACTTAAATAACTATGGCAAGAAGAATCATTCTTACTGGACGGTGCAAAGTATAAATTCTTTCAACTCCTGCGTTTTCAGAAGTTCCAGGGAATAAGAAACTTAACTTGAGTTTCAGTGTATCTCTTGTCCAGATCTAAACTCTCTCTGTGTTGCTCCTTAGTTTAACCCTTTCAAAAGGCTGTGCAATGGGAGCAAGGCAGCCCTTCACCTGGATGGGAGGAGGAATCTAACGCATGGCCTGTGGGCTCCTAGTGGCTGGTGCTGGAAAAACGTAACACTAACAGAACAAAACAAAAAAGCCTTATCTATGCTAAGGACTGTGCAACACAAATAAAATTTGCCATCTTTTTGCAATACAATGCTCTGACTGTCACTGAGCAGTTCAGCTCCACTGTCACCAGGGCACCTGAGAAGCCTAAGAACAACCAGAGAGGAAGGAGGTGCTGGAGCAGGCCTACAAGGAGGCAAACCAGAAGGAGGTGAAGGAGCAATGCTACGACATTGTGGAAGATCTGGCCCCACGGACCCTAGTGCCATGGATGCTTCCTGGGGCCCACAGTCAGTGAACTGCCTAAACGAGGCTACAATAGGGGCTGGCAAGGCAGTCATGGGGTCTTCTTCCAGAAATGTTTATTCTTCTGCCTGTACTATGTGCCAGCACTCAGACTTCCCGTTCCAAGCAGTGGGACTGAGATCCCTTCCTCTCAGACTGGCTGAGTGCAGCGTCCCCCTTCACTAAATCTCCGCTGTATAACTAGGAGAAACAGGAGTTAAAAAGCAAACATGAATGGTTCGGTGTGGAGCACAGTGTTGTACTTATCTACAGTTTTGAACCTGTTATTCAGTGACTGCTTTTGAGCTGGTTAAACAGCATGCTGATACAAATGCTTGGGTCATTCCTCGATCAGATCTCCCAAGGAAAATAAAGAGAATATAGAAAATCTTTTTGGAAAGCGGTGATATAAACTTAAAATCAAAAACAAAAGGTAGGCTGCCATGACCAGCTGTAGTCTTGAAATAGTCTCCTAAATTGCAATGCATGTAAATATTACTAAGCCTGTTCTGTTGGCTAGGGTGGAGCTAGCTTTGGGAAATCCAGTGCAGGTCTGTAAGTTTTCCATCAGTTCAGATGGATAGGGTTTCTTTCTTCATGCTAAATTTCCTGATTTTTCCACAAAATTTCTCCAGATTTTCATCTTTAGGATAGCATATTATCCTGGAGGCCATCCCTGTTTCCTGGTGGTTGTAGGATCAGAATTCTTAAGTGTGTCATGTTGCAAGTGTGAATACCCAGAATCAAGTGACAGGGCTGCAAGAAGGGTGGCTTTCATTGTGCTGTATGCTGCTGCTTTTTGGGGCAGGGTTGGTGGGGGGGGAATTCAACAGTGTCTTGGTAATACGCTGCAAAATCAAATGAACTTGTGCAAGGCAAATTTACAGTGTGCCTCTTCTCCTTCAAAAAAAAAAAAAAGCAGCTCACTGGCAAATAATACGAAAGAACCCAACATCTCAATAAGACATGGTCCCTCCCCTCCGCTCCTGTTCTGAAAGGGACCATTGTTTCCAGGTTTCAAGGTGGGCTCATTGACTTTCATGTTGCCATGGAACCAGCGTGTTTTTCTTCCTGAATGATACTTGCTTGTAATCTCAGAAGCTTTTTTGGCAAATTAACACAGGTGATTTGTGAGTGGCCTTGGTGGACTAAAGGCCAGTGAAGGACTTGTTTGATTAACCAGATGAAGAAATATAAGGAGTGAAAAGAAAGGCCCACAGTAAGCCTTGGTTGAAAGAGGGAGGGCAGATAACGAGAAATGCTGTTAACTCCCAGTTTTTATTCTATGTAACACAGAAGGCTGATGTTGGATTTACATGCTGGTAGGCTTAAATACAAGTAAAGCAAGTAAAGCTCTTTTAAAACTTAGAATTTAAAATCCATGGCAGTACTATGGACTTAACTAGATGAAGAAGGAAGAGGTACTTTTGATGGTAATTCATGGCCTACACAATTAAAAGCAAGGTGGTGCTAACTTGTTTAATAAAACCTATGCATACATTAACTTATTTTTCTCAATACATATCAACATATTGTGTAATACAACTGTGTTTAAAAATTTAGATGGAATAGTTTTTCTGCCCAAAAATGCTGATTCAGTGAACTCAAGGCATTTGAAGCAATGGACCAATTTTTGTTGACCTTTTGTACAGAAAATTATAAACATTTTGATAAAATGAAAACACTTTGCATCGTCCTGTCGTAGAACTTTCATGTTTGGATATTCAAATCAAGATTGGATGATTTCCTAAAAGATACATTGCAGTTCAAACAGGAATTAAATTGGGAGATGGTACAAGATGATTGCAGAAGTCCTTCTGATTTCGTAGCACTTGAAAATGTGTATCTGACTCTTGAGCTGGGAGGTTCATTCTGGCTGAGGCCAGGTTGGTCTGGTATGGCCAGCTTTGAGCCAGGGCTCGAATGAACTTTGCTTGAGCCCAGACTGACTCCTGTGGTTCCACTTGGGAGTCTTTGTGCCACATTCCCCGGCAGTCCACAAGAGGTAGAGTTTAGAGATGGGGTGGTGTGATATGAAGACAGAGTGCCAGCACCAAACCAGTAAACCATCCTGCTGGGGAAAGAAGTGTAGCATCACCGTGAATGAATCTGCTTAAGTCTGGTAGTGCTGCCCAGTTCCAGTTCAGTGCTGGGAATGGCAGTCTTGGGCTGTCACGGTGAGTGATACAGGTGCGTGCCAATTTGGCACTTAGTAAAATATGGTGATTTTTCAACAGTATTGTGTTAGACACATTTGCTATTGGTTCTGAGATAGTCCTTGAATTGCTGAGCACGCTCTCGTCTCATTGAATCTCTACAGCACTTTGCTCAGCACTTTGTAGGACTAGTCCCTGGTAGGCCCAGTGTCAATAGAAACAGTTCCTTTCTCTGCCTGGCATTTCTCTGTGGGTGATGCTAGTTGGAAATATCCGAGTCTGTTGTTTTAAGAACATCTATTGTTTCATGTCACAAACCATGGTATTTTTCAGCTGGAGCCAGGGTAAAAGTTAGAATCCAGTTTACCAATTAAGGAAAAAATGGAGTAGTCTTTTCTTAAAACAGTACAACTTGAAATAGTGTGCAAATGAAAGTTTGGTCCTTTTATGTCTGTGGTCACCTGTTTTTTTATTATCTCACTTTCCAGTTTAAATTCTGTAGTCTTTTCCATTTTTATGTCCCAAAGTTTCACACTAAAAGAACATGGGACAATAAGGCAGGCTGTACAAAAACACATAGGAGAAATTAGTAACCAACATAGAGACAAATTGTTTGTTCTTACATTTGTCGTGTTATTATGATGCTTGTAGCCAAGAAAATAAAAAATGCTTCTGACATTGGCGAAGTCCTTGAAAAAAGTTGTTTGGAATAGTGTGGGTGTTAATTTCTCAGAAGAGACATCTGTGCTTACCTAGCATGTTGCACAACTAGACAGTAAATTTTTTGCTTATAGCACTAATCTTCCTTCTGCACTTTTTTGTGAATTGTTTGGTTTGCTGTTGTAAGTGATGATGTTCAAGGTTGGATATTAAATTACCAAGAATATTCTAGCAGTGTGTTTTCTACATTGCATATACAGCACCTCTCAGTGTCATTGGTAGGTGCTGTATGTGTAGTCTAGATCATCCATTATCACGCTATGCCTGACAGCTAAGAACAAATAAATGTGCTCAAATTAAGAACAATTTAGGACATTTTGAAAGCTTAAGTTAAGTTTTTTGGTGGTACTGATTCCGTAAGATAGTACGCTATGACAGTGTCCATTCTGAGCATTAAATATGTTTTTTTAATTTTTTTTTTTTAGCAGAACTTATTTTGAATATGGTGGCAACTGCTTCTTAAATGCCTTACCCTCCAAGTCCTCCACGTTCGAGCAATTCTAACTCTCCACAATAATGCAGTCAATCCTGAGGGACTGCTTGAGGGAGAGGATTTATAGAAGCAGGTCATAAGATCTTAATTTCTGTGAAATTTTGTGATTTTTATCACCACCGTATTGGTCTTCCCTATTTAGGTGACATCTGTCCATTATTAGCTCTAGTGGGTTTCAGGGAAGACGGGGCAAGGTAATGCCTTAAACAGAATGAATGTGTTCTTACGGGATAACTTTGTTATTTTACAAACTAACTTCTGTAAACATACTTACTTGCTTGGACTTCCAGAATCAAACAATTGTTTAGCCTTGCCCATTTCTCTGCGTTAATTGGTTGAGACTTCATTTTAGCTGCTTTTACTTCCTGAGCCACTTTTTATCATCCATCCATATGAGAAGTCCAGGCAGTATGTCTTTAGTTAGACAGTACTGTATCCAGTAGGTATATGGGGATTAGAGGGTTAAGCATTTTAACAAGTCACCATTTCAAACAGTTGCTTGCAAGGGCACACACCTATTGATAAAGATCTATGCCTTTGGCAAAAAAAGAGTTCTGGAGATTATATTAAGTAGGCATTTCAGTTCTAAATTGCATCAGACTCCACAATCTAATTTTGTAGATAGTTTTAGTCTTTCTGATGACAGATTTTTCCTTTGCATGGTTTAGTAAAGACTGAAAAAAATATTTCTTCAAATTTCATGTCAGGTTCTGTGACAAACTAGACATCTGAAAGTTGATGTTGCTTACATATGCTTACTATATGCCTTTTCTTGTCTGTAAAACAATCTGAAGACAAAAGCCTTGTTTTCCATCCCCCCACACATGTAAAATAATACAGGAAACAAAAATTCTAAAAAAATACATGTTACATATACAGAGAAAAAAGAAAATTAAAGGATGAAATTAATCCTTTGCATTGTTTTCAATTTGTGGAGTTTTTATAATGATGTCTTAAAAGAATATCCTTTCATATTTTTTAGCTGTTGCTAAAAATAGTTTCCTTTTGTCTCAGTTTTTCCTTCCCTTACCCAGTACTAACCGTGACACCTTGTTTTTGTTTTGTAATATATAGTTCTAAAGCTAATAGTCTGCTTAGTAACCTAGATACACACTAAAAAATAGGATATTTGTAAATAAAATGATACATTTATTCTGCCAGTTCTATGTTTTGTCCTTTTTTGGTTTCCTTAGTAGAAATGTTTGTGGCACACATTGTCTCAGATTTAATCAGTACTTATTCTTCAGCAAACATACTCTCATCCTGTCAAAATACTGCATCAAGCTATACCTCCTCTGATCTGTTTAATCTAGATAAATGTTATAAAGGCATTTTGTCTTTTCCTGTTCCAGACAGGTAAGATTATCCATAACGGAGATTGTACATTTTCTCTTGGCAGAAGTTTGCAACACCCACAGTTGATGAATAGACATCCGCTCTGCTTAGAAGTGTTATTTGAAATTAAATAGGCCAAACAGTATATTAAATATATGGGTACACAATGGAACCACTTAAATTTCCTTTGACATTTTATAGTTGTTTACCTCAGTTTATATTTTCTCCCTTCCTCACTTCTCCTTTATCAGTGTCACTAGGAAGAGGAGTTAGCATGATAGCCATCGTCTTCTCCAACATGTGGAACACATCCTTTTTTGGTTTCTCAAGTTGCTGTCTGATTTACATCTGGCTTAACCGTGTAGTAATGTACTCGCTGGGTAGACAGGAGAGGAATCCTTAAGCAAATCAGTTCTGCCCTGCAGGGAAGGGCTTGACTGGCTGAATTACTACGAAGGGTTGTTTTACCATGAAAGGACAGTTTGCTTGCCTTCTCTTGGAAAGCCAAAGCCTCAGTGAAATGAGAAGGGCAGCCCAGAAAATCAGTCTGAACTAACAGCTGTAATACTAAATACAACATTCTGTTGTGCACGTTATGTGCTATGTGTAAGTATGATGAAAGTGGAATTATTCTGTAGTAAGAAAATTGCTGGTTGATTTAATGTCTTGGATTCATTAGATACATCACAGTCCTCAAAGTCTTGAGTGATCGTCTTAAATTGCGGACTGTGGTGCTATGTTCGTTCTGCACACGCATCCAACCAGGCTCAAAGACAGGGTCCAGGAACCTTTTCCAGGGGCTATGCCATTGCTGCTCTACAGAGCAGAAAGAAGTGCAGAAAAACACTTTCATTTAGAGGTTCCTCTGCAAATTAGGCTTGCCCCCTTCTTTGACTTTCCGGAGCCCAAAATCAGGTCCCCACAGAACTGTTGTGTGAAAGCAAAGCTAGAATAGGGTAGCTGAGATGAAGGCAGGAGCTGACTCTCAAAGCAACCCAGAAGTGCTCTGCTGAGGGATAGGGAAGAAGTAGACTAGGCCATAGCTCTGTTTCCACTGGGTGGGTAGAATTTGAAAATAGTTTTGTTTCTGTTATTTAAAAGTCTTGAATTCCCAGCCTTGTGTCCTCCAACCCCTTGTTATTCTTCACTGCCTGTTCTGGAGCTGTTCTGTCTCTTTCTTGCACCCCTTCAGCCTTGCCATTTGTATCTGCATTTTGGGATGTTACTTGCTTTTGCTGGCTTCCAGTTGTTGGACAGTCGTTTTATTTGCCCCCATGGGTTTGAAAAAGCTCCTTTTCACTGGGAATGCTGCTCAGTTAAAACTTGAAAGGCCACAAGGAATCTGTTGATGTAGATGGAAGCTAGGAAGGAAGTTTTCTCTATAAAAAACCTGCCTGGTCTCTGGCTGCTTTTCTGTCTTCCCAGCTGCTCAGCAGCCGAGGCCTCCAGGCTCTTGGCTTCACACACTGCTGAAACGCAAGCTCCTGGGGCTTGCTGCAGAGTATGAAAGGTGTACCCAGAATTCTTTTTCCAATGTTTAAAACATCCATTTTATCCTGAAAATACTAATTTTTCAGGGTTTTTTTTTTTCTAACCTTTGTTCCATATGGAATGAAAAAAATGTTTGAAATGTAGTATTTCCAGTAGATAAAATTTTTGCCCTCCCTGTCTCCTCCAGAGATAGATTGTTTGAAAAATCCTTTGTAGGACCACCACTGTGTTTGCGGAGGACTTTGAGATAAATGTGCTTATAGATAAGCTGTGTTTAGAAACATATGGTTATTATCATCAGTATGATAGACGGACTCATCAAAGTCTCTTTCTACAAAGTGTAGACTTTTCTACAAATTCACGGGCTACAACTGTGGCTAGAAAAGGGTATTACTTTAATAAATCCATGTTTAGTTATGTAAGCCTGCTTGCATGGTGATATATCATCTCAAATGCATACTCTTGGTTTTTTTAACATAATTTACTTTTCCTGATTTTCCACCTGCTGCTTACTCTTGTATTTCTGGTATTTTTATAGTATTGGAAAATTCTTAATTGCCAACTGATTTATCCTCTGTTAGGGACTAAATGGGAAGCCTTTGGACTTCAAAGGGCATTTAGACTGCATTTGCTGCTTGGATGGGCCTTTTATGAAACTTTTCTTTTGCAGAGTTGTAGGGCTACAGAAGAACAACATGTCTGACTTTACTCTTTTATTATTTTTGTTTGCTTGGTTTAAGGTGCATGCAGGAGTTATACAATTTTAAGGATGTACTTATGCATCATTCATTATTTTGCATTTTAACATAAAGGAACTGATTTTTCACTGACATTTACACTAGTGCAATACGTTTGTAGATGGTACAGCTGACCTGGTGGCATCTTACGTTTCTGATAAAGGGTAAATGACCAATCAAGACTGCAAAGTAGTTAGCAACCAAGAGTCGACAGTTGTATGATCCTGGGAGAAAAACATGTTCTGACTTGGTAAATCCACTCCCTGAGAATAGAAATAGTATACTAGAAATAGCATAGAGGATAGAGGAACAGCTCTGAAGATGTTTACTTAAAAAAAAAAAACAAACCCAACATTTTTCTTAATTATGCTTACTACTGTGGTGCCCAAAGGTTAGTTAACAACAAGGACCCATTGTGCAGTGTCCAAAACAAACATAAGAGTAGCAGACATCTTTTGCCCCCAAAGGAGAGTAATTTCTCAATTATGCTACTCTTTGAAGTATTTTGTGGGTGGAGCACAAAGTGCTTCCCTAGTTTCTTTTGTGATTTTATTAACCAAGAACATGCAATGTGCTTGGTACTTTCCAGAGTTGATGTAGTAAGTCTTTACTAGAAGACTTGATGATCAAGACACAGTGGGATGCCTGACTGTGCTATTTGCAATGGGTTTAGTCTATTCTTGCCTCAGTCAATGACAAAACCTCCAGGGATATTAGTGAGGAGGTATCTGGGTACAAGCCAGCTCATATTTGCAGGATCACAGAGTACAAGGTGAACAGAGATTAGATGACTAAATGGGGAAATGAAGCAAACCGGTGAAGCTATAGAGATAGAGGTTAAAGAGTTAATCACGCTATAATTATATAGACTTTCAGCTGCTTGGATATTTTGGTCCTTTTGTGCCTTGTGATGTAGATCTATTTAAAAATAGGAGGAAAGGTTAAGTGAGAGAAAATGAGTTGGCTGAGTTGTTTATCTGTCCCATCCCTAAAAGAAGAATGAGTGACCTTGATCTAGATACTGTAAGTGAACTGGAAAAGCTGGGTAAACTTTATGCCTGTGGGCCATAATACTTTGCTAACTAAACCATTTCTGCACATGGGAGTGGTTCTTAGTTGGTTCCACCCTGTCTGCAGCTGATGTGTGCCATCCTATTTTAGAAATTTAATCCGGGGTAGGTGTATTAGTAACCTGAACAGACAGTTTATGTATAAAATGGAAATACCCAACCCATCTGTGTATATAATTTCCATTATTTATGATGGACTCCCAGCAGCAATGATTTCTTGCTACAGGAACATGTTTTTAAAGTAAACCCAGTTCTTAATCACTCATTTTCATTTTCAAAACTGTAGTCCTCTGGTAATTAGGGATGGGACATCAGAGTTTCTTAATCAGTGTCTATTGATAACGTGACAAGGAATTTGAGTGCAGGGCATTGTGTGAGACTATTTAGTGCAGATTTGGAATCCCTACTGCAGTTATTAACAGGAGGGCTTGCATTCCCTCCCCAAAATATGGATTATTGTATAATAAGAATTATTTGTCAAAATAATGTGGTTGTTGAAGTAGTCCTAGGCTTTTTTATCAGGTATCATGTCATGGGGAGGGATACAGGAGGTTTTCTGTGTATGTATTCTGGAAACACTAGTGGCATAAAAATGGCTATGGCTGAATCAGGATTATTTTTGTCACTTTGTCGAGAAAAGTAGCTGTCTAGGTATTTTCAATGTCTATGGAAATGTGCATACTTGGGTATTCAGTGCTGAGGGCAACCTTTTCCTAATCCTGACAAGGAAGGAATCTGGAATATTCCAAACAGCCTATTTTGTCCTTTGGGCTAATCACAAAAAAAACGTGTGCCACATTCCAGCTAAAAGCTACATGGCATATTTATTTAAAATAAGTCAGATAAAAGAGTGAGTTTGACACACTCCTCTCCCTGTGTTTTGGAGTAACACTGCTGCTGTTATGCTAGTAAAGGTATTTTCATCTTTCTCAAGTAGATTATTCCTGAAGAGGGAATAGTGCAATTTGTTTTTTCTTTCCATGTCATGTTCAGAGTCATCCCTAACAGGGAAAGGCAGGCAGTTGTACTGCTTTGGTCCGACAGCAACCTTTGTGGGAGCTCAGGCAAATCGAGGAGGCTCTCATCTTTTGTGCAAGAAGAGAGGTAACATGTCCTCTTATTTTTTTGCAGGATTGCTCAGGTAGATATCCTGAGGGCCGTTTCTGAGGCCTTCACTGAGCAAAGCCAGCTTGTGCCTAAGTTGCTTTCTGTTTAGCAAGGCATTCAGCTATGTTCTTTGGTCTCATTGAAGTCATCAGAATTAAGCATGGATCTTAGTGCATTGTGGAATTGAGTCTTTCAATATTTTTTTCACTAAAGATATGTTTAACAGAGTATAGCAATATGGAGCTTTGCTTTTAGGAAGGTCATGTTTTCATTAGGGAAATAAAGTACTAGTTAATAAAGAGATTCAGAATACTGCTGATATGTGTACTGTATGTGCACAAAGTTGAAACAAAGCAGAACTAGGGGAATTTTGGTTATTTCTTTTGCCACTAGTTGATTTACTTTGTTTAGGAGAGAACTGAATGGAAGAAACTGGCATGAAAATAATTGAAACCAACAGTATTCTTTGGCATAGGATTGATCGTGTCTTCAGGAAGGGATGGCTACACAAGTTGTACTTCTTTGACAATACCTCGAAGGATGCAAACAGAATAGCAAAGGAAAAGGAACCTGACTAGAATCAGTGCAAGTGTTGTTTATTCAAGTGCAATGATGGTTAACTAGCTGTAGCTCCCATTTTATAACTTCCATGTCTGTTTTAGACAGTGTTTTGATGCTGAGTCAGCTGAGCCTCCAGACCAAATTGAATGCAGAAATGGCTCAAAAGCCACTTCTGTTAAGAGGCTTTGCTCATGTTCATAGCTGTGCATTTGCTTGTGCTCATCCCACTCTTCAGTGTCTCCCCAGGAGACAGATCAAGCATCCTTATACCAGCTGTCTCCCACACATAAGGCTATATTGACCCCTAGTGTATCTCCATCGGAGGAAGCAGTTACATCAGAGATTATTTTTTTTTCTCTGACTCAAATCCAAAAAATACAGAGATTAGTAGTTAGCTTTGGAGTGGAAGGTCAGGTGTAGCTCCCTCCCTTGCTTCTTAATCCATGAGCATTTTGCCAAGAGCATCACTAAAAGCGCAGCCACTTTCTACTAATGTTTTCCTTGGGTCTTACCATTTGATTGTCAGCTCTGGAACTTTAATTTCAAAAAATGTTTTTTAACAGATGGCTTTGGAGAATGGCGCATTTGAAAATCAGATGCAAATAATAAATTGCTGCCATATTTTCAAAGTTGGTGGTCTGTGTCGTCTGTAAAATTGGAGGATGAATCACAATGGACGCATCCCGGTTTACCTTCTGGGACATGTTTTGCTGATAAGTACTATGAGCATTTCCTTGACTTTTGGTGGAGATTTTCCTTCTCTAGTATTTTTATTAGAACTGTTTACAAGATGAAGGAGCTGAGTCACTTTCAGGGCTGATGCTTGTCCACTGGCCCAGCTGTATCTGGAATGAATGCAAAACTGTAGAAAGGTAATAAAATTATATATAATAAAATTATATATAAGGAATACAATATATAAAATTATTATATATTGTATTCAGCTCAGTTATATAAGCCTCTGGACAAACATTTTAGTTGAAATGGATGAAGTTACGTTATTATTTTCCTGATTTCTGTTGCAGTTGAATGAAAAGCTTTTGTATTCAAAACCTTACTTTATACCATTTAGAAAAAATGTCTTTAATGAGTGACTTTTCATGCAACAGAACTCTGTAGATGTTGAGTATAGAAAAGCAGGCTTGAAAATCTCAGTTGTTGGAACGCAATGCCCTTACAAAATAAACTGAATGCAAGATTTTTCCCCCCCCTTTAAAGAAAGAAAATGTCCAGATTACATTTGACAGGGGAATGGTTAGTTTCATAGTGAATTTGCAGAAGGGTCTTCTACAGGATTATAACTGTCTGGGATTTCTTTTTGAAAGTGAAACATTATATTGCTTGTAAATGCTTTACAGTTGTTGAAGTTTCTGCTCCCATTTTGGCAACCAGTTAGAAGATGAGACAGTTGTAAAGATGGCTCTAAAAGATCCATGTTAATATGAGAGGGTGATAGCTATAATCGGACTTGAAAACTGGCTACAACACTGGAAACTTCAGCTGTTTGGAGAAAAAAAAAAATGAGGGTTTTTAAACAAAAAAAAAAAATCATGTTTCATCTATTACATAGCTTTTTGCAAGGTACTGTCAGAAGTACAAGAGTGGCTGGAATCACATTGTCCTTTCAGTCAATGAATGAATGCAGCCGGTCATGAAAGTTTGTTTCCAAGCTATATGCATACCTTTAAGGTTGTGTGAAATCTTATGTATAACACAGGGACATTTAAGGATAAAGTGAGAAGCCGTCTAAAAGCAGGTTGTGTGATTAAAGAGTGCACGTTGTCTGTTGTGAGTTATTTTGGTTTTTTGAGACGGACTTCTAGTTGATTTGCTTGTGGTGTTTCTAAAGGCTTGGGTTGATTCGTGGTGTTATATACATACACTGCACAACATGCATTGATCATAAGGCCCACCTCCTACAACTACATCATCAATACTTTTTATAATATCCAACTATCTGGTAGCATGGGGTTTAGTATCCTAAATACTAATCTAGTCAGCAACTTTAGTACAATAAATACCTGCACTAGTTGGCAATGCGTATTGGATTTAGCCAGAGGGTTGTGGTAGAGAGTTGTGTGAGGCTTATAAAGCTGTTGGGCAGGTACAAACTTGGTAAATAGTTGCGCTAAATGGTATAAATAACACAGTTACCTCTGATTTTGGAATCACTGCTTTAGGTTCTATAGCTTATAGCTCTGTGTGGCTGCAGAATTAGGGCAATGTTTTTTTCTTCCTTTGGCATATACCCAGCTTTGATAGAAAGTAATGTAAAGGAAGAAGATTCTTTGCCGATATCCGTAGTGTTTTCCAGTATTATGTGCTGCAACAATATGTGAATGTGGTCTTAAAATTCACTTTTACGTAAGTTTCGTGTTGTCTCTTTCCATACAAATGGACCTATTTTGGGATGCATAAACACCACCAATGGCGGTTTCTTTTTAAATTAAAAGAGCAAACAGACCATGCATTTCTTTTTCCCTGAGGTGACACTGTGGGTTCTCTGCAAGCACTTTTCCCTACAACAGGGTGCAATAATTCTAGTGTTCCCTGTTGTTAGTGCTGCCACATCAGCATGATAGTGGATCTCATGGATATCGCTCTGCTGCCTATGCACTGGCGTATCGTGAAGTTAATGCAGAGCGCTTCCTTCCACTTGACAGGGTGCAGGGAATGAAAACCTCTTTCCCTGGGCACTTCAGCACTCCCATCCAGAGCATGGCCTCTGACAGAGGAGCACATGCCTGCCAGTAGTTCAGTTCCATGCCTGCATGTGGGTAGTGCCTACAGCCACATACACATTCTTTATGCCTGCCTAAATTTAATCTGTTAAGAAATACATTATGAATTTCAACAAGCAGAAGAAACAAAAATAACAAAAGCTTTTACACAAATTTGTATTGTTATGTATTAAAGATTATAAGTGGCCTAATAGGATCTGGCTATGCAGTTGTTGCTTTGGAAGGACAAGGGTCTCTGACAGGATCCTAAAGATCAGGAAACTTTCTCAGAGTGGATAAAGTCTTTAAAGAAATTAGGGTAGTGTACAGTGTTTTATAATACTTGTTGTAATACTGAGTATTTGAAAATTGATTGATGCTTATCACTCAAATATAAAGTGGCTGGTCCAGTGCACTGGCCATTCGGATGGTTGCTGGAATAACTGTAGGATACTTAAAGTCTGAGCGCTGCCAGGCTTTGCAGGCTGGGGAGACCGGGTTGAAGCATAGATGAGGCTGATGCTGATGACTTTCCAGCCAGTAACGGAGTCCTGGGCAGACATGGCGAAATAAATGTTCCTTCTCTGTAGCTGCAAAGATAAAGCTTTTGATTTTCTAAACCACGTGGAGCTATTTGAAATTTTATTACTCATGTTTTCAGACCAGGTAATCACCCATTCTCTGCTTATGAATTTTCTAACCTGCTAACATGTGTAACGAGGTCTGTGGCCATTTGTATGCCCCAAATATAATAAATAGTATACTTGGCAGCTGTCACAGGCAAGTTTGTACTCTGGAAATCCTTTACTGGGAGAATGTTTCCCTTCACAGAAATTGATGATATTATTAGTCTGAGTGAAAATTACTTCAGTGAATAAAAAGTCTGCAAACTCTATCTCCAAATTCCATCCAACAGATAAGAAATGCGTGTTTCCTCAGAAATGAGTCAGGTAACCCTTCTATAGTTTGAAAGATATCAGTTCATTTTTGCTGTGTGTATAAAGTGGAAGAATTTACCTTTAACATTTATTATGTTTTGTTTTAAATCTATTTTTCAAGGCAACAGTACTCCTGTCTCACTGGCAGGAATGAAAGCAGGGAGTGGGTATGGGACAGAATTTGCTTCAGTCAGAATTTGCCGCTAGTTTCTCTAGGCCAGGATTTCCTCCAAGTTTTGTAACCTCATGTATCATTTGAATTGGAGGAGGGTTGATTTCTTTTAGTAACTATCATTTAGTCTCAGCTGCCAGTTAAGATGTTTGCCAGCTCTATGAAATGAATGAAAATATTCAAGGACATTGGTTAACTGAAGAAGTCAGTGAACCCTAAAATGAATTAGTATCTTAGCTACAAATTCACATTTAATAGCTCCATTTGAAAGACCTTTTGTGCAGTAAAAGATAAGCTTGTGGCTTTGTGTTGTGTCCTTGCTCATGTAAGCTGTAAATAAACTGTCCGGTTTTAACTACATGTTCATCAACTGATAGACTATTCAGAAAGAAGTATCTACAGCTTTGTGTAATCGTATCAACAAAACTGAAAAATATCAGAAGACGGAGCTGTTCACAGCCAGATTCAAATTTGTTAACATCAAATAATGAGTATGTGACATTCCTACTGCTGTTGTGTTTGGAGGCCAATCATTTCCGTGGGACTGTAAGAAGAATAAAGTGTACTCAGGACAAGAAAAGGGCTTAAAGTCTGGCTTTACATGTGGTTTATGAGTTAATATTTAAACTCTACAGATTCTTACTTTTGAATGTGTGTTTTTTACACTCTAATCCTGTTACAGTCAATGGAAAATGCTTTTCCAGGCTCGTCACAATTTTACACCAGATTTTAATGTGGCAAATCATAGGAGAAGTTTGTAGGTGTTGAAAGGGGAGACCTTGAGGACAGTTTCCACCAATTTTTATTTCATTAGGTCAATTTTTTTTTTTTTCACTGCTTTGCCTTCTAGATGCTTTTGGTGCTAATGGCTGGAACTGGTCTGGAGGGGAAGGTGATGCTTTGGCATGAAACGCTTTAGCAACAAAGCAAAAGTGGCAGTAACTGAGTCCTGTCTCATACTGTGACTGGCCACTGTGTCGTATCAATCTCCATTGACAAGGATTACCAGTTCATCAAAATTGTTAAGTCTCTTGCCTTTATAACTGGAAGGATGTTGCCCTCTGCTTAAAAACTTAATTTCTCCTGCGTATATTTATGGAAGCTTATACATACTTGCTCTTGTGCCAGCGTTGTCCTTTCCTCTGACTAGTTAGTAGAAGACAACCCAGTGTCCCAGTGTTCCGTCCCTGACAGTCACCCATAGTGCTGGTTTAGATACTCTTACCACAATGAGATCTTCCTGTTGCCATGCCTTCTCAGTTACTGACAGTCAGAGGTGTAAAATGCTCCTAAGCAGCAGGGTGGTATCCAGAGCATTGTTTAAATAAAGTTTGTTCACTTCTCTGGCATTTACCTTTCTGATGAATGTATAGATGGCCATTGTATCACCTCCAAGTCTTCACTTTGCTGGCCCAAATCGTGCTCTGTAGCAGGAAGGCTCTTAAATCACACATTTCTAATCAGAGGGATTTTCAAGTTCTGTGCCTGTGCAGAGTTCATCTTTCTTGAAAGTAAGTGACAAAAACTGTGCACTGTATTCCAGCTAAAATTCTACATGCTTGTACCATGTCGTTAATATCTCTGTAGTCACTCTTTCTCTTGGATGGGTGTACAGCTATGAGGCTGTATGATGATGTGGCCTGAAAAAGATGAGTTCTTGGGACATGTCAGGTGAGGCAGTTTGCTCAGAGGCTTGTATCGTCCTTCTGTTTGGTGGGACTCAGGACTTTCTCTTCATCTGCTGCTTCCCATTGATTACCCACCTCCCAGTTTGAAAAAAAAAAATCCTATTGTTAGTTCCTAGGCTTGACCTAGCTCTTAATACTATTAAAAAAACCTGAACAGACAGGGCAAGTCAAGGTTTGGGGAACCCTACTAAGAAAAAAGTTGATATTCTTCATGGGAAAAATGTGTTTTAATTTTATCTGATGGTTTGCTGACATGATTAATTTTATTCTCACCTGTTGAGTATTTCACTGCCAAACAAATCCCAGCAACTGTTTTCATACAGTCTAACTGGCAAGACTTGTCAGTTTATTTCTGCTCTGTGACACCTCGTGTTAGGAAGAGTTACTGAATCCATTTGCTGCATCATGTTATGCTGTCTTTGATGGGTCACAGTGCCATTTCTGAGTGCAGAGATTGCTGTGGTTCCTGGTTTATAATTTTTTTTCAAGGATTTTTAGCCTTGAAGAAGTTCTTTCATGTCAGTAAGGCAACTACGTATTAACGCATGCATAGCAAAGTAGAATCTGCTGATTTCAGAAGGAGGAGTTGAACATGTGGATAAGAGTTTTCAGCATTGGGCTCTAAATTCTGTAATACAACAACTGAAAGAATAATAGACAAAGAAAATGTTATAATGAATTTAATTCCTAAAAGCCATGAAGGCTAAAAAGAGTAAGGTTAACACAGCAGCATTACACGGTTCATGAAGTAAACAGAGATACTATGTTTCACAAGTTTTTTCACTGTGAAATTTTGCAAGGGTGTCTGAATGTCTGGTGCTGTAAATAAAATTTCCTTATTAGTCATCAGCAGATAATAGGGTCCTGAAATATATGAAAGATCTGTATTTGAAGATTCCAGAAGTTTTCATTATGCTCCATTTCCAGCTTTTGATTATGAAGTTTCTTGTTAGGATTTTGCTCTGGACTGGAGCAGTCCTTACCTGGAGTTGGGAAGTTACTGGAAATAAGGCTTGGGGAAAAAAATTTCATCCCTGCCATAGCTCTTTATGCAACTCTGAGATTCTTTCACTTTCTGTTTTATCATCATAAATTTTTTTTCGTCATCATCTTTTTTTCCCTCTATTATCACGGGCATGCCCCTTTTTTGGTGTACGGTACATCCTCCAATTTTGCATGCTGGCATTCCTTAGAATCCATTCTTTTCTAAAAGTTTCCAATTTATTTTCCCATTACCGCCACTGCTAGTTTAACTTCCTCACGTTAAAGATGATGTTTTTAACCTTTCTGCTGTCCTTTCCCAAAATGCGCCCTCATCACATGCCTCTGCTGGCTTGTGGCTTCACCCTCCTAGCTGATTGAAATCACTACCTTCAGCCAATAGATTTCAGGTCTTCTGCAGTTGACCCACTGATACAGAGCAGAAGTTTTGAGGCAAAATTGGGCCCCTGCTCATGCATCTGAACTGTGCTTCCTGGAAATCTCCCACTGAAGTCCTGTGTTAGTTGGTTTACTCTTGCCTGTGCTGCAGGTACAATTTTCTTTGGATTTGCAGGCAAGGCCTTCAAGATCATTTGCAGCTATTCTGTGGTCCTGTGTGTTGCTCTGGAGAAGCTGGAATGAACGTGAGTCTGGGACACCTCTTATGGCATCACAGCTGTTAGGTTTCTTTACTCTCTTTGGCTCCACGCCTGAACAAGCTGAAGTCAACGGAAAGATTCGAATGGCACTCCATCTGAATGAATCAACTGTGCATAAATGCTTGATGGAGGTACACCAGAAGCAGGAGAGGAAAATTGTTCTTACGCTGGCTCTTGTTTTTTAATGTCTTTTAAAAATAGTTTCTCACGCATATCAATACTGCTCAAATAAAGTGAGTTTTCCTACATTGAAATGCTAATGATTCTTATGTAAGCCCGAAATAACTAAAATCAGTATGTATGTTACTTAGTTTACATTATGGCTATTTAAACCTCAGAGGATGTATTTTTTTTTAACAGTGCTGCTATTTTTTGTTTATGTTTTCTGTTTTGAAAACCTTGGTCTACTTATAGGCAATGAAATTAAAATAGTTTAATTCATTTCTGTTATAATGGTGGCACTTACCACTATAACTAGTACCCTTATTGCTTTAATTCTTATTGTTTCTGAGGAGTTGTATTCCTCAATCTGAAATATATCTCAGAGCAGTTGGAAAAATCTCTTCCCTGAATACATAAGAGAACAAGTATGAAAGGTCCATGCTTACACGTTCAGATTACAATCTATAAATGTTCGAATGACCTATGCATTCATACATTTGAATGGAAAAATGTATTCAGCCTTTTCGGAAGAGATCACTGTGGTCTAGAATCTTATATACAGCCTTTAGACTTGTATTCATAAATATTATGCACATGGCTGTCTGCTATTTAAGTAGCCTTGGAGTGTCTGATGTCGGCTACTTCCCCTAAATAAAATGCTTAGGACATGTAACACCTGGTTTGGAGCCAACTGGCTTTGGTTTGCTTCCTTTCCAAATGCTTTCATTCACAAGTGAGCAAAATGACTCCTCATGCTGTGAAAAGGAACCTAGAAATATATTGTGAACACAATTTTACACAAAATAGGGACATATTTTCAGTTTTTACTAAACGTCAGTGAGAGTTTGATCCAGCTCCCACTAAATTCAATGGAAAGATTTCTTTTGACTTCAGTGGGATTTTGACTAGAACCATATTTGCTAACCACAGCACTGTGGGGAGCAGCATGAGCAGCGGGGGTGGAAAGAATCATTGCTTTTTCTCCAGTCTTCTGCCACTGGGTAGGACTTGATTGCCACCAGAGATGGGGGATTTCTAACAACGTGAGGTTCAGTGCTCTGAGACAGCAACTGTTGCAAGGCAGTGACCTTAGAGGAATCCAGACCTGCAATGAACTAAAGTTTCTTTGCCATTACTCACTCTTAGAAGGCAAGCGGAATTAACAGAACCATAGGACTCTAAGGCTCATGCAAAGGACTGTTGGAACAAAGAATAATCTGGAGAAAAAATTAATTGGAAGTTGAAATCTTTCAAGAATTTAAGGTTGAATAAATGTCTGGGAAGGCATAATCTGATTCCCTGGAGGCATAAAGCAATCTGCTAAGAGTGTAAAGGTAAGGTTAAGTGTCAGGAATAGAGGTATACATTGGCTAGCAATGAGTCCAAATTTCCACTGCAAAATATGCATATAATCATGGCAAAAGGTGTGTCTTGGTGCACTTCACTCTCAAGTCTTCTTAGAACCAGATCCTAAAGTCTTAATAATACTTGTGGTCAGAAAAGACCTCTCAGCAGTGTGTCTGTTAAGACAGGGACCAGTTCTTATGTACTTATGTACTTTATGTACTTGCCAATGTACATTGCAGACTCAAGTTCATGCTGATCATTCCTTGTCTGAGCAGACGTTTTGGAGATGCTCTTGCATCTGTTATATAATAGATGCTCTATTATATAACCCCTAGATAAAATTTTTCTGCTGCTCTTTGTTTTTTTGTTTTTTACCTTTACTGCATTAAGCTTACTTTTATTTCCTGCTGCCCAGGGTCAGAATTGCCTGCATTGTGTTTCCTGTTATGGTGCCTCTCTTGCGACGTGTCACTCTTTCCCTGTTCTGCTGAAGTATTGTGTTAGATCCTACCATAGGATGTTAATGAGTAGTCCAAAAGCCCCATATCTAATGGGATCTCATCAGAACAAAATTTGTTAAAAGTCTGCAAAAGTACTGTTTGCTTGGGTTTTTTTATACTTGATGCTTCTTAGAATTGCTTGAAGGTTGTTATGACTATTTTGCAGCAAGAGATAATGCTCCCTTCAGGCTAGGGACGTGTGGGAGGTTGGATTTAAGGCTTTTTGTTAATATCTGTTCATTCTATGCTGCTTTAAAAAGAGGTGTTTAATTTAGCAAAACAGTGCGAACATCAGGGTGTATAGAGGTTTTTTAGTTTACCTTTAGCAGAAAACTTAGCAAGTGATGTCAGACTAGTTACTTTCTTTGAGAAAGCTGATGCAAAGAAGTTCAAAAGTACATGAGAAACTTGTGTGAATTGCCTTTCATTTTTCACGTTCCTCGCTGACAGATGTCAGGAAATTTTAAAGGTTTTGAAAATATTTTCTGTGAATGCTTTTAATAAGGAAATGTTCAGTTCCAGTCTGAACTTGTTTCAGCACTTAGTTTGGTCACCTTGCTATGAGGAGCTTAAATGTTTATTCCATTCAGAGTTTCAAAACCTAGGGACTGTACCTGAGCACGCTTGACAGTGAAAGACAGTTTCCTTAGAGAGGGGTGTTCTTAGTGTGTGCCTAAGTTACAATGCTAAATTGAACTTTTTTCCAGGACTGTTACGGTGTTGTCGGTAGCGTTGCAGGGCTTTTGGCAGCCCAGTATTTTGAGCCAGTTGAGTGTGGGAGGGAGTGGGTCAAACTCTCTAAACTAAACTCATGTAGTTGACTTTCAGGTGCTGTCACAATCTGTATTAGCTGGGAATAATGTTTGTGATATAGGGACTTCAGATTTACATAAGTATTGTAATTATCCTTGACATAACTAATGCTAGTGCAGCAAATTCAGAATATATTTTCAGATTAAATCCAAATCCACAGTGGCTTCCTACTGTCTTCCTTGCACTGCTATTCTTAGTTAAAAATACCACCTTCTCTCATCTAGGAGTTTCTCTGTTCTTGTGGCTCAGAGGGTACAGCTTCTTGCTCGTAGAAATGTGCAAGGGTCACAAAGTTACATTTGTCTTGGTAGTTCTCCATTGATGTAGAGATCCTTGGGTATGCAGGATGGCAGAGGCACAAGTTCTAATTATTGATTGTGATCCTAGTCTAATAGTGTACTGAGTATCTTAAAACATCATCTAGTTTTATGGGTTTTGGTAGCCCTAGAGAAAGCACTCATCACCTTGCAGAACAGCACCAACTTGTGTAAATTCACTTGTCCTCAAAGGATTTTTAAACCAACTTTTTCTATCTATTTGGTCATTCTGAAAATGACCCAATTATGGAGAAGTTAAAATGTAACTATATTTTGCCACTTATTTCCCAGCAGCAAACTCACAAGGCAAATGTAAAGTAGGTGAAAAGCGCTGAAACAAAGCATTTTAATTAAAGAAGATCTTCAGCTGACAAATAGTTATGACATTCAATTTTTATTTTTTATTTTTTTTTAATAGGGTGGAAAGAAGTCTTACAGTGGGCCATGTGGGGGCCGCGACTGCAGTGCTGGATGCAAATGTTTTCCAGAGAAGGGTGCACGGGTAAGTTTGTTTTCTGTAATACAACTAGTCCTTGTGTCTCTTATCAATCTTTTTATAAATAAATAAATAAATAAACCCCAAGTTAATATGTGTAATTCTCAATCTAATGACCTCATGAAACATGAGGAATGATGAAGACCAGCTGCATTTCAAATGTCCCTGGCCAAGATTTCAAAAGCTGTCCTAAAGGTTTACAAATTGCTAGCTTTGCAATGAGTCTTCAATGGAATCTCATTTCTTCACGTGATCTGAGCCCTAGTTCAAAGAAGTCAGATTTTTTTTAAAGTAGATTACAACAATTAAAAAGGAAAATCAAAGTAGTGTGGGCTTCCACTACGGATTTTGCCCAGTCCTTACTGTAATAGCTTCTATTTGTTTGTGGAAGTGTTTTTGACTTTGGTATTTGTTTGTGAAGGAACAAAACTCTAAATGAATCTAAGCATTTCCCTTTGAGAAAGTCTTTTGTTTAGCTCAAACCCCTCTCTCTGAAGTCTGCATTTGAAGCAACCAAATGTTTAAGCAAGTTTTCTGTAAAAATAATGAATTTCTCTTGATTGTATGAAAGGATTATAACTTTTATCTTAATGCAGCTGGTTATTTCCTATCTTAGGGTAACGTAGAGCTGCTGACTTCACTCTGCCTTCAATTACAATGTTAATTTTTGTCCAGACACCATCTACTTAATATTTTCTCTTAATGTCTTTAAAGTATTTTAGCACGTATCAAAATGAATATGATAGATTTTGCTTACGGAGATGAAAGGAGGAAAGAGCTGCATTGTAGGTACTTGAAGAATTAACTTGGAAGGTCTTAAGGAGAAGGGAAATAATACTCTTGTAGACAAGGGAAATAGTTCTCTTGTTTAATAAAGCAGTTATTCTTGCTGAAATCATATTGAAAAGTCATCCTCTGAGGGAAAACAAAAGAAATTAAGTCTTATTTAAACACTAGCAATCCTGATTTTTTTTTTCCTGTGTATTTCAGTGACACAGTATGAGTAAATTCAAGGTATCACTTTCTAGGACTGAATTTAGGAGAATGTTGCTATTTAGAAATGATCGTCAGCATGGGCTTAAATGTTTCCCTAATTGCAGACAGACTTGAGCATGAATTCTTAATTGATAACTGATGATGTGTTTCCTCTGGAAGTATAAAAATTCTTTCAAATCATCATGTTGCAGGGTGAAGACATGTCTAAACAGATAGGCAGAAGAACTTCACAAGAAAGTTCTCATTGTAACTCTCATATTCTCATCAATAGAATATGAGCTAAAGCCAATTGCTCAACACCTTTTGTGACTAGATACAGTAAGGGACAGACCTAGTTTGGTTCTGGAACACAACATCCTGTAAATGCTTTGACCTTTAGATAGCAATGAGCATCATTCTTCTGTCTCTTTACATTCCCGGGTTTCAACTTGATTGTTTGAACTGGCCACAACACTGTTGACCTTGCGGTTTGAGCTCTTGGCATCTCTTTTGTTAAGATGTCACAAAGATTTTAGGCTGTTTTCATTGCTGACCTGAGAACTCATTTGGCTTTTAGCTTGTTTCTTATGTGGCCTGTATCAGTAGGCATTTTCAGTCCTTTAAACATGTGTTCCATCCTACTGAGACTTGTCCGTGGAGTAAACTGTCTGCTAGAAGTGGTAATCTTTCCCTTTTATAACACTACTTCTATCAAGCCATGCTGAGCCCTGCTAACACCTTCTTGGACATCTGCAGGCAGCTACTGGAGTCCTGCCATGCCAGAGGATAAGAAGGTGACTGGCTGAACTGGGAAAGGGGATGGTGTGATTATGTATCCTACAGCACAGCTTGTTTCTTGGAGGAGACTGTACAGCCTGAGGCTAATTCCTTGGCTTCCTGCCTCCCTTCTCCTCTATTGCTGCAAAACCTTTAAGTTCAGAACAGGCAAATGGGAGATGGGACTTTGCCGATGCCCTGAATCCATATTCTGTTTAGAAAAAATGTTTCGGCTGTCAATTTTGCACAATTAACCAGATCAGAACAAAGCTAAGCTTTCTTTTTAAAAGAAAGAAATAGCTAAAAAGCACAAGAAAAATGACAATAAGCTGACAGCTCAATGAAAATAATATAGGCAGTGTCCTTAAATGTCCTCCTCCCTGGGTGCACTTCTGATCAGATCAAGCTGTGATGAACTTGTTTCTGACCAGATACTTTAAAAAATTTATTTAGGCAATAAAAATGTCAAAAGTGCCTAAGACCCACTGCCCAATTAGTGAAAGATATTTCTAGAAGTGGGATGTAGGCATGTAGAACTCCCATGTCCTCATGTTCTTGTTTTTGCTATAGACTGTTAGTGCATGTGCAAGATATTTTAAAAAAAAAAAAAGTATAACCTCCTTATCTTTAAGACAGAACTTGGTAGAAGACTAATCTCTATAGAGTGAGTCAGCTCTTTGTGGAACAGATTGGGATTCTTTTTAGAAGGAAAGGTAGTACAGTGTTTGTCTAGCAGCCACTTAGGGAGTTCTTCTGTTAGTCATCCCAGTGGCTTGCATTAACTTTGAAAAACCACAATGCTAGCTGGTACCCATTTTAGGCTGTTCAGTGAAGTTTAATGTGATGCAATTTACTGTGAAGCCTGCACAAGAAGAAATCTGTTATGGAAGCAGCCTTCATCTTAGCCAGTGATTCAGAATTGGTCCTTGTATCTAACAGTAAGTTAATGAAAAGCCTGGCTCTATGTAATTCAATGGTAAACCTCCTGGGCCATATTGCAGCCATTCTCCCCTCTTTATCAGTTCTTATCTTGTAAAGATTAGTGGGTAACTGTCCAGTGATTTGTGCAGAAGTCCAGTTCTTAGTGGAGAGGTGTTACCTTCACTGAAAGGTTCCAGCTAGGACCTTTTCTGGAGATTTTCTCAGAGGTCAAATGAAAAGATTAAACCGAGTTTGTGGCTCTTACTACTTAAGTGCACAAGATATCTAGTTAAGCTTACATGTCATATGACAGTTTAAGAGTAAATGTAATAGCAGGAGAAGCCTACCAAACTGATTTTGACCAGTTATAAATCTAGGAATTTTGGATATGGTTGTTCAGTTCCCCTAAACTGCATTGTTAGAACTTACACTGAGTTTAATGTGAAATCTAACACAATGCTGTGCAAAGAAAATGCCAGGTAGCATCACAGGGAATATGAGAGCCCTTACCTACAGCTGGAGTCTCTAGGTGAATGTGTGGGACTTCTAAATCTCTGTGGCCCTACTCCCGTTCTTCTGGCCAGATGAGATACTGGCTATCAAACTAGTAAAACAAGGCAATTTTAAAAGGAAATCTGCTGTGATAGTGGAGGTACCCAATTGTACCCTAGTGCATGCAATCTTTTTGGGAAGGGAGTCAGTCTGAACACAAACTTACGCTTATTGAACCCACTTCTGCATACAAGTCTTACTCAGAACAACAACTGATGGGCAGAAAAAGCACTTTATATTAAACTAGGAAGCACAAGAGGGAAGGTGGAAAAAGCAACCATATTAAATGATAATGTACGTGAGGAAGTGAATGTAAATTCTGATGCTAGTCTCTATCTAGTGAAAGGCTGGATTTCTAATATGTATAGTTCCAGTGCAGGTGAGTGATCTACAGCTAGAACATTTTTGGTACTGTCAGAAGAAATTATTGTGTTTAAAAAAATTGTTTTTCACTCCTCCCCTTTCTCACTGTTTGATCCACAGTTTGTGGGCAGGAATAATGCCCTTTGAAAATTTCATGCTGTATTGATGGCTGTCTTGCGAAGAAATGCACTGCAGATAAGTCAGCAGTAACCAGGAGGCCATTTTCCCTATTTGCAATTTCTGGAAGCACTAAATAATAGACGGCCTGCACCATTTCACCTCTGCAGCTCATTTTGCATGTGTTTATGATAGTGTTGGCTTTTTTGTTTTTATATACTGTCGTCTACTTTCAAACACTCACGAAGATAAACTAGCAGACACAGTCCTTGTTGCACGTATACCTTCTCCTGATGCCTGTTCACTTGTCTTGGAATTTATAACAATATTAGGGTTTGTTTTAAACTTTGCTTAGCATGTGCTGGAGCTCTTCAGCTGATACTAATCTTTCATTTTTTCATTCTAAGTCCTGTCCTCACCTCCCCCACCAAAAAAAGAATTTGAAGGAAAAAAAAATTTAGAAATTGTTTCTAAGGCTCCACAAATTACTCAGCAGATATTGTGTCCCAGGCAGCTTTTACAGCTTAGAATTGCTGTAACTTGGGAGAACTTGATGTTACCAGTTATATTTCATTTTTTCCTGTGGTATGTGATCATGTCAAATAATGTGTGTATTTCTTATGCATCATGTGTTCTGTAAAGCCCATTAAAATACGATATGATCAGTTAGAAAACTATTAATGGCATTACAGAACCTCTTTCCTGTCTCAGAAAAAATCCACACAAAGGCTATTTCTAGCAACTGGTGTGGTTGGAAAGGAGTGTATCTGTAGAATGAGGCAGTTGGTTCTGAGGATATGGTGGACACTTTACACTAAATTGAATCTGGTCCCATGAAGTGAAGGACTACTGGAGTCCATCAAGTATGCCGTGGAGCCCATCGCCTGACTTAGCCTCACTCAAAAGAAATCCTGTTTCTGTACTTCAAGACTACACTGCAATGTGAAGCAAAGCGCAGTAAGTGTGAGAGATTCACTAAGATTGAGAGATTTTGCTCAAAAATGCAGTTGCTATCTGAATTAAAGGCTAGTGTACCCAGAGATACATGAGATTCCACAGGTTTTCTCTGAAGTGAAAATGATGATAGTAAATGTAGTGTAAATTATCTGTGGGCAATCAAAGAGTTTTTGATAGGAATTACTGCAGATCAAACAAGCTAGAAAAGATAGACAGATCCCCAACATCCATGCACTGAACAGTGTAACCTGAGGTCAGAACTTTGGATGATTTAATCTAATTGTTATCTAGCATAAACTAATGTCCGCATTGGCAAGAGATCTTACATTAACTTTTGTCTGGAACTAATCCCTTCAACTTAATACTGGATGTACAAAGTACCTCTCTTGTGATAATTAGTTGAAGATTGGTTGACATTTCTTTGCTATGAAATTGTAATAATTACAACTTGTATTTTTTAATAATGTTTGCTGAATTCTGCTTTGGCTGGTTAAACACTCTAATTGGAACAGTTTAAGGATTTCCTGATGAAACACAATTTCTTTGGAAGCGTCGACTCAACAAAATGAATTTTTTTTGCAGAAGTGTTTTACACAAACATATTTGCTGGAGACAAAATTCTGTTAAGCTGTTGGTTCAAACTTCTCTCTGTTTCTATGTGGCTTCCTACTACCTGGCTTGACAAGCACTGTAGGACATAGTGATGCCATTTCGATATCCATGGCCTGCAGGTTGGCCCACCGTACCAATTTAAATCGAACCAGACTATGAGATGTTTACGTTTCCTTCAAACTGACAGCACCAAGATACGACCAGTTCTAAATGTTATCTTAGCGTACTAACCATGGATAATCAGCCTGGTAGAAGTAATACTGGAATAATTGTATAGTTATTTTTATAAAGATCTTTTTGCATCCAGAAGAAGGAGGGATTATTGCACTATAGTAGCTCTTGAGAAATGTAGGCCATTTAACAGTGGTCATAATCGCTGGTTCTTCCAATATGTTTAAGCTTGGTCAAGCAAGACAGTACACTAGCAAATACCACTAAATTCATATACAGGAACAGGGAATCAGTTCTCTAGTTAGTGTGAGCTCAGAAAAGAAGATTAGATAATTCAGGTGGGAACAAAATGTTGCTTAATTCTAGAGTGAGTTCTTCATCATCCAGTTTAAAAACAATCTGTGAAGCCATGCTTCCTGGCTTTCTCTCCTTGTTACCTGCACCCAAAGATTTCTCTCTAGGATCATTCCTCTTAGAATAAGTACAGCCAATTATTTTTTCCTGTTGCAAAGAACCCAGAAGTTTGGACTAGACTACATGTATGTTTTGCCATGATTTCTGATTTCACCTCCAGGCTTCTCCAACTGCTATTGTAGGTTCTTCCTTTCCACTTGGGTTGTAGGCAACCTCCAGTCCAACTACTGTGCTGTGGTCCCTGAAAATACTTTGTTAAAATCTTGTATCCAAACCTCAGGGGCTCCCATCTGGTAGACACGCTAGGAGACATGCTAGGCCTCGGTACTTTTCCCTCCTTTGGCTTTCACAGTTCCTCTCTTCTATTTATTCATTCACTGTCTCAATATAGTGAGTTGTTTTCCTTTTCTCTCCCTTTGCCATCAGCTGTATGTCCCACCAGACCTGTACAAATGTCCTTACAAATGTCTGTCACCTTAGCTGCAACAGTGCCAGAAGCCAATGTCCTGGTTTTAACGAAGTCCTCCCGTTCTCTTTGCTGTTGTCAACACCAGCATCTTTTCAGTCGATCAGCTGTCTTAGGTGCCATCCTTGACTTGTCTTTTCCTCTAGGTTAAACCAATTTCTGACATTCTCTACAATATCTCTAACTCTGTTTCCTTCCTGTCTGCACATCGACAATTCACGTCATTTTCTTCTGGCTACAGCGGAAGAAGCTGTAGTCTTCTTTCTGACTGGTGTTTGGAAATACTGCATATAAAGTATTGTCCTGACCTGCTTTTCTGTGTTTCATCTCCTTGTGTCTTTTTATTGTCTTTTAGTCGTATTGGAAGATGAAAGATCTTGGACTTTTGCATATGTCTACCTCATGTAAGAGACTTCATCAGCCTGTCCAATTTCTCTCCTTTCCTTATCCTTCCTTCTGTACCAGCTGATTGTGTGATATCTTAGGTTGAACTCTTCAGGTGGACTGACTGCAGCATAACTGAATGTGCACAGCAGCTTAGGAAGGCAGGCAGGCTGCTGTCTACCAAGGCTTCTGAGCACTAGCAATCAGCCAGCAACCAGACCCTTCTCCTCCAAATGTGAATGTAAGAGCTATACTTTGTTTTAAGTTATTTTGATATGTTGCAGTTTTGACAATATTGCAGTACTTTCACCCTTAGTAAATACTGGTCGTGGAATATATGTAAATGATGTCTAATTCTCGTTCAAATCCCCTTCTGGTTAAACAAATAAAATGCCATCATTTGATTTGGGAGGAGGATTACTTGTAATGTTGGAAAATGTTGACCATCTGTTCACTGTCATTAAGAAGTTTTGGCAATATTTTGAGAGAAAATGAGGTAATAGTTAAGTCAAACAATTTACGTGCCAGCTGCTTTTTTTAACAACTGCCAAGACTTTTTTTTTTTTCAAGTAATAAAACTAACTTTGCCAAATGCAGCATTAAGCAATTATTGTACATGTCCTCCTGACCCAACCTAAATACATTGAGCCTAGCCCTCTAATAAGAACCACACCATGTACTAACTAAAACAACATAAATAAAACAGATCTCATTGCATTTGAAAGTATCTGTTATGCAATGGGTATCAAGACCAAACCTGTTCATATGTACAGTCTTACATCATCTCTCATAATCTGGAGTACATTTGTGAAGACTTCTCGAGATAAGACACCTGTCTTATCTTACTTATAGACATCGTAGAATTCAGTAATGGTGAACAACTGTATTTAAGCAGGCTAACCTAGGAGTCTCTGGTAGCAAATCATGTTTCCATGATTTGTTTTGCAGTTTGGCTGAAAGGACGTGTGCACTAAATGAGGCTAAATATATTCTAGGAAACATATCCCAATAAGAAGATTTCCACAGCTTTGGAAACTAACCAGAAACTGTAGAATTGCTGTATCACCAGGGTGGCTGAGGTGACTCTGTGACCTGAAACTGTTTCTAAATCTGCCTGCAAGGGCAGCATATCTTGTAATTGCAGTGGGGGCCTGTGTTTACTTTTGAAATCAGCCAGAACGTGGGTCCTCAAACTGTGCTCATAGAGCACTTCCAGATGCCTTGGAAAATCCCAGCAAAGAAGTATCTGTCACTGTTCGAGTAATTGTGCTTCACGTGAGTTGTAACCCAGGATTCTAAAGTCTTTCCAGTGTTTTTGGAGCAAATGGAGCATTTAAAAAGCTCCTTGATGTTGCAATGCTGTGAGTTGTCTTAGCTTGAGAAGTTATGTAGTCTCACTATACCAAGTGAATGTCTTTTCTATTTCTCCTTTCTAGCCTGAAAAAAGTCTTGTTTTCTCAAATTGAGCTTCTCAAAAGTGAGGTGTTACTGGTAGGGATTTAAGCTGACATGACTACTGAAAGTCACATGGTCAGCTGGTGGCAGAGTCAGATTGCTCTGCTGTGTACTGTGATATGTCCTCCTCATCTGAAGACACGGTAAACCATGATTCTCTCTGTTCTCATGCTGGCATTGTGAGCTGAGGGTGCGGGTTTGTTGCCCGGGGAACAAGTACTTTATAATTTCTTGCTTATACAAGCTGCCACAGCTACCATTGGTGACCTGGATGAGTAAAGTGCTGTTCCCCTTGAAGCCAGTGCCATCACTCCCACCAGTTTCATTTTATGTGTGTAGACAGATGGGAAGACAGAACCAGACTAGCCTTCGCCCTCCCTCTTTGGAGCCTTGCCACGACTGGCCTTCTGTTCTAGCTTTGTATCTGTGGCACTTTCTCCAAGACCAAAAATGATGAGTTGTGCAACAGATTTGATCCATATGGACAAACCAGAGAGTTCAACAACAGTTTCCTAGTAACCCCTCCTGCTTCCTAAATACTGGAGAGTAAAAACATCCCCATATCCAAATTCTTTCTTTATAAAAATTGGCTATAGAATGGAGTGTTTGACAAATCTGTGATGTTTTACTTGCAATATAACTCCTCAGAGAACGGGACTAACATCAACTCCTCAGTTTCTCTTGTTCATTTGTTTATTCACAGTGGGTGAAGAGTTGTAAATGTTCTTAAAATTGTTTTCTATCAGCCACTTCACCTTGCAGTCAGAAAGACAACTAAGAATTCCTGTAGGAAGAGAAACTCTCTGGTGTCCAGCCCAGGACATGGAAATGACAGGAAAAGCAAATGTTAACATGAGTCTTTGGAACATATGACTGTCTTGTTGGGCTTTTGCTTAACAAAAGCTGTAGGATTTTGTCTGATGATTCCTGCAATGATGTCTCAGTTGAAAAGAGATGGTTAATGCCCTCTTACATCTGAGAAATGGCACAAGACTTTGCCTTTCTTCTCCGAGCAGTTAACAGACAAGAAGGGGTAACTTATATCCTGGCTTGAAATTACCCAATTGGCATTTTCTTCCATCCCATTCTATATCATTCGTGTATGGGATTTGCCACCTAGACTGTGTCTTAGTAGCCTTTTTGTCCAGGTTAAGTTCTCTTTAATACCTCATTTTCTTCATACCTCTCCCCTCTCACCCCATCCCAAAACTTGCTCATCTTCTAATTAAGTGTGATTGTTTCAGAATACTCCTGGTACTAATTATTTTAAGCTTCTTAAAATGAGAAGAGGTGCCCTTTGCAGAAACAAGAGTCTTTTTTTAAAGAGTTTCCCTTGGCAGTAAGGGAAAGGTGTGACGGAGATTTTCAGTGTGGTCTCTTGAGTAAGTCAGCCTCTCAGAAACAGAAGGATCACAGAACCAATCTATAAGCAAGGCCCAGTTCTAAGAGATTTGGCTGACAGTCAGGTTAGGAGCCAATTCATGAGCCAGGAAAACAGCCGACAGCAGGGATTACTACAAAGCAAACTTCATTAGGCAACAGATAGGCAGGAAGTACGCCAGTCATGGAGCCTGCAGCCAGATAGAGCACACAGTGAAGATGGTTAACCAGGCAAAACTGTGTTTGTAGTGGTAAAAGAGGCTGTACTGCCAATTAGTTGGAAGTAAAGCCAAATGCATGGCTCCCCCAGGCTAGCTGTCAATCCCTGTTTTCTGGGAAAAATGTGCAGTATTTTTGGTGTGAATCACAGCTTTTCCTGATAGGAAATCATAGATTTCAGAAGATAGGAGAACATCCTGACATTTCTCAGCTTTCTATGGTGAGTGAGGTTGAAAAGTTGTTTAGAGATAGTTTCCCTGCTTCAGAAGAGAAAAGCCCACTATATCTACAGCAAAAAAGAGTAGGACCCGTGAAGTAACTGTAGGTCAATGCTTCTTTTTGACTCTGGTATGTAACACCTCCTGTGCCTTTAATGGAAATAACCAGGCATTCCCTGAGTTTGGAAAAGGTAATACAAGAAGAAAAAAAAAAAAAGAAAGGGAGTCTGAATCACAATGCTATGTATGCATTATTGGTGCAAAAAAATTATTTCAAAATTAGTTTTTATTGCTTAGAATCATCTTGGGGGATTCTGGAGTGTGTTACCTGATCCCTCTGTATGACAGAGTCCAGTAAGTTTAAAACAAAAGATGACTTCCTCAATGGACTATTTTGCCTGTGAGTAGGTGGGCATTACTCTAGGGTCATGGAAAAATGAGAGGGAACAGTTGGCTGATCATCCGAGAAGTGAAAAAAGTCAGTGATTTTTGGGAAATAAAAAAGAACAACTGAAAATCTTAGTCTATGACTAAGCTTTATCAGCATTACAAAGCATTAGTAGAAAAAATGCAAGATTGGTACAGACAGGCTATAGCTTGTTCATGAGTGATAGGCAAGGAGAATGGGGAGAAGCTGTCTCCTTGTGAATGAGGAACGTGTATGCTTGCTGGTGTCCAGGAAAATGTCAGGGCTGACTTTCTAAACAGTTGATGGTGAAGAAAATGAAGGAAAGGAAAACCAGGGATTGTTATCACAATAGGCATCTCATGTAGGAGATCTGACCAAAAAGAAAAGGGAATGATGGCTTTATTTTGGACAAATAAAGGAGCATCCAAATAACAGAACATAGTGGGAATAAGAGATGGATGAACAGCACGCAGGTTACGGAATGGTCTGGCTGAGAATCTGGGTATAAGCGTAAATTGTGTAAAAATACCTATAAAATGATGGAGCACATAGCCCTTAAGAAAGATGAGGGAGCAGCGGGCAGGGATGGTGCATTCTGAGCTTGTATTTTCTTAAGTGTGGAGAAAGGGAGATGCTGGTAAAACAAGATAAAGAAGAGTATCAACTTTTCCCTTGACCTAATTCTGCAAAAATAGGAGAAAAACCTCAGGCATTTGCCAATATCCTTCTTTTAATCTGTTGATTAGGGACATTTTAGCTGTTGCTCTCCAGTAAGTCATAAAGCCATTAGATAGAACAAGCATATATCTAATGTTAAGCTGATCTTATGGGTGACGTTATTTCATACTCTTTGATCTTCTGTGGAATTGCCAACGTAGAAAACTTGGAAGGAAGGTGCGAACTGCAACAAGAAAGGGATACCTGAGTTGTACCAGGTATCTCATCCAGTTACTTGTTTTGGAAAAAGGAACATTTTAGTAGTCTAAAAAGTAGCCTAGATACAAATGTCCTTATTAATAACAGGTGATTTTTGAAAGATTTTTTTCGGCCTTTTTTAAAAAACAGCAGAGTGTTGCCAAAACTAATAAACAAAAAGTCAAAGTAATTTAAAAATATCTGGGTTTAATCCATAATAAATACAGTACAAACGATGCATAACTTTTGAAGGACTATTTACAAGAAATCTCTGGTTGTCTCTTAAAGCTTCTTGTACTTCTTTTAAATTATCAAAGTAAGCTCTCTAATAAAATGACTCAGCATGTGCTGAATTCTCAGGGTACAGTAAATGAAGAATTTTTTAGTACCTAGTGTTAGCCCTAAGGGCGATACAATTCTGCGTTTAATTTTGTCTTTCAAAGTTCTATAAAGCTGTGATCTTTTAAGATAGATCTCTTAGATTTGTGTTCACATCCATAATATTCTGCTGGAACAGTATAGCAAAACTTGTTCTGCTGTTTAGTTGAGCTGTGTTCTGTCCACCTGCTCCTGAAGCTGGCGTATGTATTAGCACAGTGGCAAATCCACTTCAACACCGAATTTGTTCTGCTCACGTCTCGATTGCCAGACCAGCAACATCTGCCTGCTTCTGTGTCTGGGTATTTCCAATTCCTGGCAGGTTCCAAAAACACAATGATAATTTCTAAATGTGAAAAAAAATAACACATGCATCAGCCAGGATATTCTTGCCATAGCTATGTTTGCTGCAAACTGCTACACTTAGGGAATAGATTTTGATGTAAAAGAACTGTAAGCTCTCGGAGTATACACACAGAGCCCGTGCTCTGCAAGGCAAAGTTACTGTATATAGCATATTTTCAGACTGTACCTGTGCGTTAGGCATAATGAATGTAGGCCGTAGAACCAAAGAAGTGTCTTGGATCTGGGCATCCTGTCCCCCTATAGTTGCAAGATTCATAAATTATCCTGTTCAGTAAAGGGTTTTTTTCTGTTTATAATGAATTTATTATTTGTCACTTGAACCCTTAAGTGCAGTGATGGCTGGTTTGGATTGATGAACAATGATGTCAGTCTCAAAAGTGCAGAAGTTACAGCTTGTATACTTTGACAGAGACTTCCTGGGAGGTGTACAGCATACTAGCTCCCGATTACTTGGAGTGGTGCAGTAATGCTTACCCACAGCCCTTCCTGTGAATCACACTGCATGCTTATCAGTAATCTTTTCACTGGAAGCACTGTTTAATGTAGTTCCACAAATATATTGAGGACCGCTTACCCTGTCATCATGAATCACACTTTGTGAACAGCTGGAATGTAAATCAGGATATTCTTATACGAGAAATATAGGTAATGGGTATTTTCTAGCAAGTTTTTAAACAGGTTTTGTTTCTTCTTTGTGAAACTTGATTTCCCTTGATACTTACTGACTGTGTTGGCCATTCTGAATACCTATGTGATGTTGTTGTGGCATTTCTTTTATTATGCTGACTAATGACTGAGGGTCCCAGCTGAGATAGGGGAAGTCCTGCAGTGCGGGGCAGTTACAAACATACAGTAGGAGACAGTTGGTGCTCCACAGTGCTTTCACTCTGCAAGAATTACTTTAGTTATATGTTTTCTCAAGTTTTAGTTAAGAAATCTGTTACTTACTCAACTGTATTTTCAGGAAAGTGGGTGACTTAATAGAAAATCTTTTGAAATAAAACACTAAAAAGTTAGCATTCTGTACTTAATAGGAGACCTCTGAAAATAGTTAATTAATTCTTCTGCAATACATTTTCTCTCCAAATTTAGAGACATGTGAAAGAGAAGATAGCAGAAGAGGTTGTTCTTGTTTCGTTTTAATTAGGGCATGTCTTCCTAACAGTACAAAATGTTTTTGGAGGATATCAACCTTTGGAATATCCTTAGCAGTGGAAATATAGCCCAGCCTGTCTCACAGCAAATTCAAAATAAATAAATAAAGTCTGCATGCAAAATCAAGGCAGCAGGTGGTCATTCCCTGTATAACTCCAGCTGCACTTGAGCTGTAAATCCAAAAGCATTACAAAACTAGCAACGGGACACCCGGTGGTTCCTTGTAGGCTTGGATCAGTGATCCTGGGACATTAAAGGAAATTTTCCTAAGATTTAATGTTTTCTCTTGAAACAATAAATGACATAAGTGTTATCTCCAGACTTTTTCCAGAGCAGTGAAGTAATTAAACTTCACTTGTTTTTCTAACATCAGGACCAAAACCTGAACTAATCTATTCTAACCATTCCCTTCTTTTTTATCAGCCGGAATGTGCGTTAACTCCTGAGAACATTTGGGTGAATAACAGTTCTGCTTGCAGTGGCTTTATTTTGTGCACTGGGTGACAGAAAGCAGGCAGGATTTCCTTCACAGTGTTAATGTAGGTGCCATATTCTGCATTATTTTTTCTTGCACGAGCATGTGTCAGGTGTACCACATTTAGATGTCTTTAGATTTATTTCATTTGATAAGACAGTATCTGCTGTAAGCACTGCCTTTGCTCTGTCGCATGCTTTTGCTGTCATCGCTATTATGAACTCTTCAGTCTATACTGAAGAGGAAAGCTGGGTTCCATTGGTGTTATTGAGGGATTTGCCATCAGCTGTAAGGAGGCCAGGATTTTAGTTTTCAAACCTTTAAAGCAAATAGCTTTCAGGCTTCTAAGAATGACTGCTCAAACAACCATTTATGTGGGCCATTTTACGTGAATTTTGCATAAGGGAAGCGGTTTCAAGAGAAATACCTCCAGATGTATTTTTTCTTCACACTTGTTTAAAAGAAGCTGTGTGAATGCTACACGTAGTGTTGGCAGGATGTTATAGCTAAAGGAAGTGCATTTCTGTAAACCCGATCTCCTTTGCAAAATGAAGACTTAATTTATTTTGCAAGTGATACTTAATTGTGACCATGCTGGGTAGATGTGGCATTTCAGAACAGTGTCCATCATACTTCACTGAGTTCCAGTGCAGGGCATTACCCTTGGAGGAGGTTTCAGGAGCAGTTCTGTGAGCTGGCTACTAGAAACACACACAAGTTCCTGATGTTGAACTTCTGATCAGTTCAATTACTTCAAAGAGGTGAAGATTGTCTCTTCAGCAGATGGACAAACAGGAATGGGCAGGGAGAAGGAAGGAACATTGGGTTTTTTCCTGTCTTAGTGTATCACAGTGTAGTTTGCCCTGGAGAAAAAAAGCAAGCTACGTGTCCCTCAAGGGTGGTGAAGCTTGAATGGTCCTTCCATCTTGTGCAATAGGCTTCTTTGAAACCTCCAGATAGGTCTTTTCCAGACCTCCTGTTTGAGCAGCACAATTCTGCCACGTTCCCAGGCTGTGACTTGCAGTGCCGCATCAGGAGAAGCGTTTAAAAGTGGTTTCCTTGCCCTTGCAAAATGGGTTTGGGATTTTTATTGTTATTTTGTAAAATGTCTTAATGACTTATGAGCGATTGTGGTGCTTGTTGTATCCATTTCAATGATGTTTCAATGTTTAAAGACCTGCAGAGGAAAATGCAGTTTACACAGTGTCTTTAATTTTTTTCTTTTCTTCCATCTTACACTTTTTCAGTAAATGCATCTCTTGGCTCAAGGGAAATTGAAGTGGGAGTGTGTTTCATTTAAAAAAATAACATCCTCGTTAAATAATCCCGCACTTAATTAAATTTCCTCTGTTTTAACTGGACATAGAAACAAATAACTGTGACAAACAAAAATAAAGGTTCTTGAGGAATACCGACTTACCTCTGATAAGAACCGTCTGGCATATACATAATTAGTTTTTTTTTCACTTAAGCTTTACTAACAAGCTCAGCATTTGGTTCACACTTCTGCTTTGTACTTTGGGGTTACTTATGAGTAAAGCCTAATAGATTAAAAATATTTGACTTGAAGCCTAACGCCCTGTTTGTAGGATTTTTTTAATCACTTTTTTGTTATATATTGGAAAGCATATGGTACAATTGGCTTCTGTCTAGTAAGTACGTGAGCACAAACAAGTATCATAGTTCCCTATTTGATAATTGTGAAGGTACTGAAAAGAAAACAATGACCGGTTTCCACATTGTTAATAGTACAGCTGCAGTTACTATCTTGGTAGCCAACTATGTTAATAGGGATCGCTTTCAATGCTTCAGACTGTGGCCATAAAATTCTCAGACGACCTGGCAAAAGTTACCTTGGAAAAGTCGTTTCATGTTTCTGTGACTGTTTCCATTTCCATTTATTGCTGGTTTCAGCTGTTTATCCTCGGGCTGTCTGGATTGTCTTCAGGAACATAGGTCAGAGACTACCTAAGGCAGCAGTATGTGACTTGGCATACCTGTGATAAGGTCACCATGAATACAGGTAGCTCACAAGTCCCATTGGTGCTCATTTCATGCAAGTCATGTCTTTTAGAGATGGCCTGCAACTGCTTCTACTTCCGACACCAGTTGTGCTATGTAACTGCAAGGAATGTTGAGTTTTGTGGTTCAGGGTGGGAACTTGGACCTGTCCCTTCCAAGTTGCATGGGAGTGAGTGTGGTATTTGCCTTTGATGTATACCCAAATTTATCTAAAGCCCACAGCTAGGAAGACACGTGTATCTGCCTGCTTGGATGCCAGCTAAGTGCGGGTTTCAACTTGGAGTCAGGTCTACACTCTACATACAGCGTTGATCTATCTTATGTGTTTGCCGCTCGAAATGGCAGAGCACATGGATGGAATTTAGCTCGGGGAAGAGCCTGATCCTGTTTGAGGATGGAAATTCTCTTAATAAAAAGGGAGCTGCAGTTCCTGATAAGTCTATAATTTATGTTTCTGGCCTGACTTTAGAAACTAAGTTGAATCATGGGCACATATGGTGAAAAATTGGCTTTTTGAATGGCAAGTGACCATCCCCAGGAGGCTGACTAGCCCTGTTCAAGATATGTGGCAGTGTAAATAACTTACTTTCTGCCTGTCCTACTTGTTATTTCTTAAAATAATCCTCTAGGATATTAAATGTAAGTTGATTCACTTCAACAAAGAGTTTAAATAATTTCTCGCATACTTATTTTATGTGTGGAAATGTTGGTCTGAAAATAAATGTAAAGTAAACTGTGAACAGGAGAGTTATGAGACTTCTGTGCTTCTGTGGGATTTGTAGCTGCTTTTCCATCCCCTCAACAGATCAGCAATAGAAATATCCCCTGTAAAGAAGCTGCTTCTCTTCAGTGTTTGACTAGTTAAGGAGCACTGTGGCCAATGTGGTTTTACTGTGTTACTGTTTCTGGAATATGAAAATTTGCATGCAAAAAAGCTCTGACAGAATTATGGTCTTTTCATCCTGTCTCAAATCACAAGGCCACACGAAAATGATCTGATTTTATAGAAGATGAATAGAATTAATACAAGAGATGGGAGAGGAAATGTATTGCCACACATCTTTCAGTGGTCTCTTCCTGAAGGAGAGTAACACAGGAACAAGAAGTTCCTTCTGGGAATAAAAAGTACATTTTTAATACCTCAAAAATTTTGGCTGCTCTTGGTCCCATCTGAATTGTCATTAGCAAATACTTGTTGTGAGCTTAGGCTGACATTTTTCAGAACCTTCTAAGAAGGGTTGTGAAATTGGATAAATTGAGTTCCTTGTTCCCAATAGTAATGGGATTTGGATCTCTTAATATCATTGGTCTTCTGCTGACCTGTTGTGAGAGGCGTAGCTATTTCTATTTCCTCTGACGGAACAGTGGCCAAGGAGTGTCCACTGTCCCAGTCATCTTCAGGGAGTGGGAAGGACTCATCACTTTTTGCATTCTGATGGGATCTTCCAGTTGAATGTCCCTGCCAATTCAGTGTGTGCTTCTGAGGTCACTCTCCCTGTTACCATGGAGCCTTTTCTTTTTATTTCCTTCCCTACAGCACTGAGGACAATATACTCTGTGGTCACTCCTCATGCAAAGAGAGGAACTGGTTCATCTAGGTAGTGTTGAGTCCACGCTGATAGCTGAATACAACCAGGTTGCACAGGGGAATCTTTCCAGCACTGCTGGTACTATGTTATCTTGCACTCTAACTCAGGCACTGAAATGAGAATCTCTAGGTTTGTGAGTTCTCAGCATTGTAGACAAGAAGAAGAGCTGTAGGGAGACATTCAAGCTTGCAACATAAATACAAAGAGAGGGAGACTGTGGGAGAAGGAAGCTAAAATGGCCTGCTTTTCCTGCTGCTGCTTGTGTCATCTTCAGCATTAGTTGTCGCTGTCAGGCCCAAATCCAGTAATACCATTGACAGCCTCGCTGAAGACAGAAACATGAGCAAAGGCTGAAGGCGATCAGGACATTGCAGGATTAGGCCTTCAGAACAAACTTTTTTTCAGGCAATTAGTGAACATGCTTGAAGTTGTTTAGTTTTAAGAAATCTGACTTGCAGGTCCTTGTTTGAAGTGGCTGGTGAGCCAGTCCTTCAGCAAGCAGAGTATCATGAGTGTAGTAGCATGTTTTGTGTGGGGCTATGTGAGGCACAACAGCATCTTCTCTTGGTGTCTGCCATTGACTTTTAACTGGGGTCATTTTCCTCTTTGCCAGTAGAAAGGAGCATGTTGCACAGGAGGCTTGTCTCAAGAGCCTTCAGGAAAAGGCAACATCAGGTGAGAGGAGGTTGCAAAATTGGACCTTATCCACACGTGCTCTTCGGAGTAAATCCTTCCTCTGTTCCTATACATTATGTTATTTGTGAAATACATCAGCAAATGTTTATAGTCAAGGAAAGTTTGTACTAACACTGTGTCATGCAACTAATCTGTTTATGTTATAAATAGGGAACACTAAGTTAGCTCCATTTTGCTCCAGTTGCAAATGTCTTATTAAATATTTATACATGGACTAGACTGTTTACTTTGTATCTCATAGTATAGTTGTATTGGGAAGATCCAGAACACCTGGGTTTTAGTGAGGTCTTAAGGAAAGTTTGCTTCAGCTTTCCAAATTAAAGATTAAGAGTTCAGTGAATTACTGAGTATATGACAGGAGAGTTTTAAATGGAGAAGTATCAGTTCTAGAAGTACATTTCTAAAATTGTGATTAACAAAATATTGGTGAATCAAGACCAGGTCTTGATTTCAGTCTGGTTCTGCTGCATTCCTACACTTCTCGGATAGAGAAGTATCAGAAATATTGGAGAAATATCAGAGTTTCTCCTGGTTTAGCTTTGCTGGAGTTTTGTTCTTTACACTAGTGAAAACCAGTTGCTAGCATTAAGAAGTCACTTGGCTGACTTCAGTGATGCTACTCTAGATTAATGTAAAAAAAGTAAATGAATGGGGTCCTGGACCACAGTGTTACAGGTGTGCTGGCTATGTAAAGCATCCTTTTCTTGTTTTAAGAGAGGCTGTAGATATAGCCTTCCTTTCCATCTTTAGGCATAACTATACATAAGTAATCTGATATCCAGAAGCAGAGACTAGTGTGAGAACAGTTTCACTGACTAGGCAGAAAGCAGAAAAAAGCCTGAACTTATTTTGCAGAGTATAATCCAATTTCTTGGTGTTGAAACACTGATTGCTTGTGTGTTTAACAATTGTATCACTTGAAGAAACATGTAAAAACCTTACTGTTCTTTAAACTACAAAAGCGTGAGTGAAAAGCTTCACTGATCTGTAGAACGAAAGCTGTAGCTATTCAAAGTGAAAGCTAGTTATTTATGTGTAATCTTGCTAGGTTGTGCATTATATTCGAGAGACTGGGGAGCACTAGTTTTAAGCCATCCCCAGGGTTTTTTAGTGTGCTCTAATCTAGTCTGTACAACACTGGAAGCGTTGTTGCTGTCCAGTCATTTTGCAAATCTGGCAAGAGCTTGTCTGATCAGCACTCACCTCCAGCAAATATCTGCTCGCTTCACCATGAGATGTGAACATAAAGGAACATTAACTGTTTCTCTTGAGTGTAGTGGCCTGGGGTCTTAGGCAGCTTTGAGTATAAATGGCCTCTGAACAAATTTACACACGCTTCTAAGATCTAGTGCCCTTTACTTGCTCCTAAATGCCACTGCATATCAGAAACTCCCTACCCTAATTCTTTCTAAGCACAACTGGCTATTCAAGTTACAAACTTTGGAAGGTTTCCAAAACCATAGCAAGCACCACTTGCTTGTCAGAACTAGTAGGGTTTACTCTTTTTTTGCTAAATATATAGCATTTGATCTGATTTTAGCTTTACAGAGTTAATGTTTTAACCACTGTATTCCAAGAGTGAAGAAGCCTTATTCTTGCAAGACGAAGAACTAATTAAATGTAGTAATGACTAATAACGTGCTTTGCTTTTTTCTGATGAGTCTTTCTGAACTAATGCTTCCTATGTTTAAATTAATTTCCAAATATTTTGCACAAGTTTTGGAAGTAAAACCTACAGTTCTAGGTATGTACTCATAAAATCTGTGTTGTCCCTGAATTTGTTTGAAGGGGATTTAAGAGTTGTATGTGCTGTATAAAATTTGCATTCCAGTCTAAACAAAAAGTATATTTACAAATTGTCTGCTTAGTGGTTCTTCTGTGGTTCTTGCCACGCAATGCACTGTTTGAGATACGATTCTCTCCATATGTCAGTGTAAAAATATCAGAATTTCCCAATACTTTTGTGTTTAAACCTAACCAGAAAATTTAATTGTGAAAGAGATTTTGGTTAAATCAGTTACTTTTTACTTACTTATCACTTGATTACTTTTTCCTTGCATTGAACTTGCATACTACTACAAGTACTACACAGATTTCTTACACCATCTCTGTAGAAAAATCAAATTATTCCAGTAAATTAGCAATATATCTGTCCTGTAACAGATACATTAATGTGGGAGGTAAAACACTATTTCCAGTAGAATTGGAAGTTGCCATCCAAACAGTTCATATTTTAAAAGGAGCTTTTGTGCAGACTGTAGTTTCTTTAGTCTGATTATTTTCAATATTTATAATACAGCAGGGCCTGGGGCCTCAGTTACACATCAGGATCAGCTGTACTTCGTATAAACAACAAAAAAAGCCCTGCACCAAAGAACTTTTCTTCTAAATTAAATTTAATGATTTTTGGAGAAAAGTACACAGCTGGGACAAACCCATGGAACTGTCCCGAACTGTAGCTGGACACAAGGGCAGATCAGGATTTTCATCCATCTGCTTTCAACTGTGGAGCATTTGGACTTAGTGTTCACTGTAGACATAATAGGGATGTTTAAGGATCCATTTAATGGATCCACAATATAATTAAAATAAAATAAGCCCCAGTATACACACAATCAATGTTGAAGGATAAGATACTCCAGGAACATGAGCCAGAGAAGGAGTCTGAGAGTATGTTGGTACAGTCCGATTCAGGCAAGCACATAAGTTTAAGTGGCCCCTACCCTGGAGCTGACTCTAGGCTTGGAGTGGAGTGAGGCAGCATACAGCTGTCCGTACGTGACCAGGTGAATGTGCTCTGAGAGCATGCAGGCTCTGAATGGAGTTAAGGAGCCATAAAAATACCACAAGAAGCTGTGGAATGTCCTATTTCTAATCATTACAGCATGGATCAAGTTTTAGCATTCTCTTGTTTAATTTAAAGAAAGATAGATCACTAATTGGACCCTTATTGGATGGCTGAATGTATGTAGATCACAGAATTTAGATAGACTTACAGTCAGTGGTGGCAGATATCTTCAAGATAGTATTGTCTCTTCAAGCACTGGCCTGCTAAGTGCTAAATACAGGTGAGGATCCAATCTTTCTTGCTTTCACGGAAGGCTGCTGGACTTGGAGATACTTACAAAAAAAAGCCTTTGAAGCTGCTGATATTTTGAAAAGGATATGCACTTCACATACTGCTTCAGTGGAGAGGAAAAGAAAATAGTCTGTGTTAATGGTTAGTTGTTTCTTTAACAAATAAAGTATGAGCTGTTAACACTAGAGTGGTGTAGTGATAGAAAAAAAAACCTGCTATCAAACTAAGTAATACTGATTTGATACTGGTAAATCACAATCTGAAGAACAGAAGTCCCTGATTTCTTCCCCACTTGCTATTGCATCCAGTAACACGAAGGCAAGGAAAATGTATTTTTCTTTTCTTTCATTTGTTCAGCAGAGGCAAAGTTTCTGGATAGTTAAATTTCACTTCCCCAGGAGAAAACACCTGTTATTCCAGTTGACAGATGAGAGCTTTGACACTGCAATGTTACTTGTGTCAATAGAAAAAATTTGTTTCTGGAAAGGAAAGAGAAGATGATGCAGCTTTTGAAACTCAAGTAAAATCCTGATGTTCAGGATTTAAGTCCTGTGCTTGGGCACATCCTCTGGGAAAATGAAACCCAGGCTCTGCGGCCTGCCTTCCCCAGGGCCACCTGTGAAACTGCCGTTCAGCATCTGTGTGCCTGTTTCTTGGCGTTATCACTTGGAGCAATTGTAAAAGCAGGGAGGTGGCCACCAGATTCACATATAAACCAACTAGCAAGAGTCTGCCGTGTGCATTCTTGGTGCTTAGTTTCACGGTGGGAGCAAGGACATAGTCCATTCCCTTACCACAAGTTGAGACACTTCACCTTACCCTACATCTAGGACTGTTGGTTGACTCTTATGAGCTTCCCTCGTGTGTACTCTTCAGTCTGTGCTGCAAACTGAAGGTGAATAGTCTGTGCCTCCTGTATTTCTTACCATTATCTCCTTTCTTTTTATTTCTCAGGTTCCTTTTCCATTATTCTGCTTTTAAGCCTTGACCCTTTAGCCTTCCTCAGTGGCACGATTCCTCTTAGGCTTTGGTCGGCAGACACTTGCAGAGCTGGCATTTCCAGTCAGTGGCAGATGTAAGACAACATTTCTGCTGATGCTGATTCAGCCAAGCAAAGATCAGCTGTGTTGGCAAGAGCAATGGCAGTGAAGGAGTGATGCATACTGGGCCTGATGCTTCTGTCTCTGACATCAGGGTTGTACTTCACTGAAGTCGTTAGCTGTCTGTATTGATGTCGGCAAGAAGACACTGGAGTCTTCATATGATCTAAAACTCCATAGAATTGAACGTTTATTCAGACATCCAGATACAGAGAATGCATTAACTCATATTCACTGATTTGCTGTTCTTGCTGGCTAAAAGATAGGCTGTACCTACAGGGATTATGAACAACTTAATCTTGTGTCTGAAGGGGTCTGGTATGCATGTGTGCAGCTGAGGGCACAGTTTATTGCACACTATGCAAATACAGCACGGTGTGAGGCTTTAAGAAAATATCCTATGGAAAAACATTGCTGCAGATAGCTGTGGTTTAACTGAAATTGGAGTCGCTTCATGAACAAGGGAAATACAAAGCCAGTTTGTAGCAGTGATCAATAGAGGATTCTTTTTTCTCTATTCGTTTAAAGTATGCTTTGCTTATTTTTCTCAAACAGCAGTCTAACAATTGTTCCCTAGCTCATGGCTCTAGGGAAAGGGCTTAGAGTAGTTTGTGTAGCTCAACAGTGGCTGTTCTGGCTGCAAAAGGAGCACTGGCAGCAACTTCCAAAGAGTCCCGCTGAGTCTATGCAGACCAGATCCGCTTCCAGTGCTTGTCCTCCCAGGGCTTCTGGGGGTTTGCAATTTTTTATGAGCTGCTAGGAGGCTATTTGCAGATCTGAGGCAGTTTTGGTTCCTCTAAAATGACGTGTCATCATGTTGGCATGTAGTAACACTACTCTTTGATGTAATAGGATGATGCTGAACCAAAGCATCGCTGCGTTGTGGTGTACTGGTGCCCATTTTGTTATCGTTTGTAGCAGAGTTTGCTGTCTGAAACAAACCCATAAAACTGACTATGCTGTGAACTTTGTATCTCTCTGGCCTTAGATAATTCCCGTTATTCACTGAGCTCCAAGTGAGTGCAAAATACAATGATAAACGCAATATCATCTTTCAGACCAGTATGGCTACATCAACATAACTAATAAAAACTGGAAGATGTCAGTATTTGCTGTTTGAAATGAAGAACATGCATGCAAAGAGAAGGAAACCAAACAAGATGGTAACACCTACTATCTTTAAAAAAAAGAGGGGGGGGAACTTGTTTTTGTAAAATGTGCTGTGTCTCTCTACAGACTTTTCCTGATTTCCATCATTGTACTGTCCTGGCTACAGTAATTCTTTAACTACTGAACTAAACAGACTTAGCTAAAGCTTGGAGTTGCCAGCCATCTGTAAGTTACAACTGGGTAAAGACTACTCTCCTCTGTCCTATCTAGATGTCAAGATTAAGGCCTACTAAAGACTTCTGATTTTTCAAGTGAGAAGCAATGTGACTTTTGTATGTACATATGAATAAAAAGGTATTTGATATCCTTGAGGTATTTAAATTTATGCTGCTATTTCAAGCTTTTTTTCTTGGTTTTATTTTTTTCTTTCGGCTATGTAACCCTTAAGCATTCTGAAAGCATTCAGAAGCAATTCCAGCTTTGATTAGCAGCTAATTTAAAACAACTGATGAGCTACCATACCCCTCCCTTTGGCTTGTTGGTATGTTTGCTTAACTGCAGGATACATTCCTAACCCTTAGACACTTCAGTTCTGCTTGGGTACTGTGGAGGCCATTATCTGGCTTGCGGTCTGTCAGAACAGGGAACATTTTCTCCTTTTATTTTAGGAGGGAAGAAGTGGCTGAGCTGCTTTGGAAATAGTGGGCTGGTTATTGTCTGTCTAAAGCTCCCTAGACCTGTGTGCAGGACAGCACCAGTCAGGCTATCCTGTCATCATATCCAGATCGCTGATTATCACACACCAGTGTTTGTGATCTTCTGCAGCACTGCTTCCTTCTGTCTCTCATCAAGGCCCAGTGAGCACAGACCGTGACAGGTAAAATCTTCTTCCAGACCTCAGATGCTCCCATACAAAGAGCCATGCTTAATCCCTGGCCTAGTGTGTAATTTAGTAATCTGCATGGTCATGAATTCCAGGGATATATGGGCAGGAAGCGCAGAGCAGTGTGGGTAGCAGGGCAGGCCTACAGAGTCATTTAAGTCTTTGTTGTATTGTGTAGCAAGGGATTTTGGGGACAATGAGACCTGTCCGTCAAAGATTAAGCAGACTGGAAGTGTGGTTTATACCAACAAATGAATGAAGCTTTTTGGAGTGTTAATACAGCCACGTAGTAAATGTCCAAGGACTTAAACATACAATTTATGTGATGACAAGCAACATTGGAATTAATCATTTATTCTATATACCTTAGCCAGTGGGAATTCAAGTAGGTGAAGAGTTCATTGCCGTCCTTATCTTGATCAATATGCAACACTTATTAGGAGAAATGAAAAATCCTCTATTTTTTGTCTCTCCCTGACTTTGGTTTGAAGTTATTTTTACTAATTGCCGTTTATTCGCTGACGCTGCCTAGTAAACCAGCCACTGACTGACTGGCACTTCTTGTTATCAGGCACTGCAGTAAAACTTTGCTTGGACCGGCTCTGCTTAAGCCTCTAGAGATAACTGGAAACTTGCCAAATGTTATGTTTGTAGATTGCAGGCCTCTACTACCCTCCACTCCTTCTGCTGTGGTCTGTATATTTCCAAGCAATGTGTAGATGAGAATTCACAGACTCCATTCTTCCCCTTTAAAGTGAATTGTTTACGTGTTTGCAAAACTCCCCTCAGCTCTGCTGTGTAACAGGTCTCTGGGAAGAGTTTTTGTTCTAAATCTGCTATCTTGAATAAGCAAATGGTTCCCATCTGAGTTTTAAATCTTGACTAATACTATCTGTTCCAACAGATAATTTTGTTTTTAGCAGAACCCTGTGCAAGGAAAGCTGCTCAGACCTTTCTGACGTGCCAGGAACATGCTGGGAAGGCTATGGGAGGCAAAATGTAGGGGAAACTGCTTGCAGAGACTCTATTGTTCTGCGCTGACCCCTTACTGGACAGATCTGTGAATGGCCTACTTTCACAGCCTGCCTTCTAACTAGAAGCATCCTTTGGGGCTGAATGACCTTAGTGGATAATGAGAACTTTTGCTATGTTTCTCTCTTGTAAACAGAATGTTTAGCATGTGGAACATGGTCTGGTGACTAAAACTGATATTTTTTTTTAAGTGTGTGTGGGTTTTTTTCTTTTTCTTTCTTTTCCGAAAAAGGCTACTTTATTCACCAGATGAATGATGTTAATACATGATATGGTAGTGAGCCTTAGAGGTAGCTCCACGCTGCATAGATCAGATGCTAGTTTCAGACTTGGTTTCAGAATTACATTGTACTCCGCACTAAAATTTGGTTGTAATAGCACAAAGACTGGATATTGGGCAGGGGGAGGGACATAACTAATGCATCAGTAAGAACAAAGGAAAAAAGAGAAGATTGTTTTTCTGGAACATTGCTTTACTTGTGGCAATTTATAGATACACATTTTCTGTGTAACAGTGAAATTTAATAGAACAATTAGATGTTCCAATATGATAAAAGTGAGCCAAAAAAGCAGTGTTAAGATCCTGGTCCAGAATAGGGTAGGCTATGACTTGGATTGCAAGCTAAGTTAGAGGAAAGGTTCAGATTTTAAATTCAGCTATCTCAGCATCTTACAAGCTTGTTCTCTCAGGAACTTGAGACAAATTGAGAGAAACTCCTAAAGGCAAGATTGGATACAGGCGTTTAAATCTGCTTTTAGAATACCAATGTTACGCTTGTGATCCGAGTCCCTATTGTTCATATTCTAATGATTCACTTTACATTCTGCAGAAACAGAGAACACATAATGACAAACATTTAAAAGTCAGCTTTTATTTAATTATCATATTAGTTACCACCTGAAAAACCACAGCTATGTTTTATTCCAAATATTAAATTAAATCTGTGCTATTTTAGTTAGTACGAAGTAGTTTCTGCAACTCACCTCAATATATAAATTATTACAAAATGCAGTAAGACAAACTAATACCACTCTAATATGAACAGCCACATTACTAGCTAGGATATCTGCTGATAGACAAAGAGTAAAGAGAAAAGATGGAGCAACTTTTATGAAGATTCAAAGGCAAGCTGTTTGAATATGAAGATTGTTCTCTTAGTTGATAATTTTGCAGCATTGAAACCAAGATAAGTTTTTCTTCTTTAGCTGGAATATGGTGAAAAGGTTGACAGCAACACAGAAAACTTCCCTAAGAAGTGTGAAAACTAGGGGACTAATAGCGTCAGTAGAGCTACAGCTGCTAATTAACAAATTAATATGATATTATGATATCTCCATTAAAATGCTCCTCAGTTATGATCCTCTGAGAGAAGTTGTTGCTCTAGAGTAATTACCATGGAAAATAAATGATCCGTCTCCCTTGAGATGTGTCATACAGTACATTATCACTTTTTGCTAAGATTACCTCTAGCCATTTTTTTTACTATAATCTGTTCAGATAAACTGCAGTCCAAAGACATTTCCAGTTATCAGTTCACTGATAAGATTCTTTGATAGCCACCTTCAAAGTAGAAGTAGCAAATCAAGGGGAAATGAACAACGTCTTTGGAATCAAAGACAAGGCTGTTTTCTGTAGCTGCGATGGACTGAGTGTTTCTGAGCTATCCAAATATCCCATTCAGATTGAAAGTCTTTGCCTGGCAGAAAAGATTTTGGAGGCTTTTGAATCTATACAAAGTAAACATATACTTTGAGTGAATTTTCTTTGAGTGACCAAACCCCTCCAGCCCTTTAATATAATTTAAAAATGAGTTTGATTTGGCATTGCAGCAATCTGGGAATGAATGAGCCTAGCCCAGGCTGCACACCCCAGATATCTGGGTCTAAAATTGCCCAAAGAGGGGGAATGTTGCTATTGCTGGCCCAGAAAAAACTAGGGCAGGGTCTTGCCTATCCACTCCAGTGCTTAGCAGGGAACCCAGCTGGTGAGCATGAAATAATTGTCCTAAAGACCCTTTAACTTCTTCCTAGCTCTTGTTGATTAGTGGGTGGTTTCTCTTTAGAAGTGCACAAGGCATTAAGTCTTTGCTAGAAGTCTTTAACTGACATTTTTGCAACTGTTCTTGTACATCTCCATGTTCTTCTCTGTGTGTCTGTTCCTGTAAAAATACTCCTAAATTGTTGGTCTTAGATGCATCTTGTGGAAATGAGTTCCCCAGGATAATTGCCAGGATTTAAATAGACTGGGAACTTAGCTTAGCTGCAGATAGAAACTAAAGCTGGGAATAGCTTATCTGTAGCTGAAACTGCAATAAAGAGGTCCAGTGAGTGAAGTTTCTCTAAAAGGTTCATGAACTATTTTCTTGTCTCTAGCATGAGGCCCTTTAGAAAGGCCAAGAAGGCATCATGTAAGATAAGCGATCACTAGACCTCTGTAACTCTTTCCATGCATGGAAACCTCAAGGGTTTTTTGTTTTTTCATTGCTGGTTTCTTCATCCTCCTTCCTTTCTTTACCGGTTGAATGTCATGTTTGGGGAAGTTCTGGTGCAAGAGGACGCTCTCTGTTCCCACAGCATGAGGGAAATGGAAAGCTCTCTCTATCATCCACAGAGCAAAAGGGGCTTCCGTAACCCCTTTTCTGTCTCTTCATCTCACGCTTCTGGGTCTATCCCTTATCTCTGTGTTATTGGAGGAGCAGGACGTGTGCTTGATTTCCATTTCCCAGGCAGAAAAAGTAGTCAAATGTAGTTATAATGTAGTATTAGAAATTGTGAGCCAGTGGAGAGGTACTTTTGGTCAAAAATTACCAATTCCCTGTTTCCTTCTTTCCTGTCTAGGTCTTCCATTTTCAAAATCCCTCAGCTCTTGATGGGTGCTGTAGGGACAGAGAATTCCATGTGTGGAAGAGCTAGTTGCCCACTGAGATGTGCAGTTCCTCCCGCTCGTTTGCTTCTTAGAGAGTTGAACTGCCGCTTTCTCAATGCACAGCCTGGACTCTCATAGCCACTGCCTTTGGGGGATGCATGAAAGTCAGCGGCTCTGCCCCTCAGTGCAATAGGGAAGACCAAACCATCCTATCTGCTAAGCAATAGTTGTACTGGGAAAATGCTGGTATGGGCGGTCTCTTCCTGCTAGATCTACTCCTTGCCCACATCCCCGTTCTGTCTCTGAGGAAACACTAACTTTTCACAACCTTTGCTTGCAAGGGGAATTAGAAATTTAAAAATTGGGTTTGTTGTAGAAGAAAGAACTGGAGAGGAGCCCAAAGCAAATTAACAGATCTGGACCCAGCAGACCCTGAGGAGGTTTGGAGTCTGTTCAGCTTCAGCATGTGGCTGAACCCTCCCTGCCTTTCTAGATACAATGTCCCTTTAATAGTCTTAACAGGCCTGACACTGGCAAGATTTCACTTGTTCAGTACACTACTTAATATAGCTAATTTTCTACTGACAACATTTTTTTGCAACAATGAATCTTCTGTCGCTTGAGTCCGTGAAGAAGGCAGCTTGGAAATGCCAGCCAGAGGGGGAGGTAGCAAAAAGTTCATAGTAGCTGTTCAGTTAAACAGTTCTTGAGAAACACATTGGATTTTTTTTGTTTGTTCTGTAGGGTGCTAGGGATAAGGGGAAGGGAAAATAACGCAACACTGCGTGTTCTTCTTTCCTCGTGAGCCCCTAGAGGATCCCTGAAAAAGTTCTGTGGTGTAGGGTGTATCTTAAGGAGAGTCAGAAGCCGTGGTTTCACGGGCAGCAGTCCTGATGTGGCTGCCTGTGAAGTCACTATGATTCAATATCAGTTTTCCCCAAGGGACTTGTCTAGTATCTATAATTAGTGTGGTATCTTCCTCAGGAATGAGTTAGGTAAAACCCCTTTGAATGTTTTGTGAAAAATAGTATGCTTGGTCTTAGCAAATTTGTTGGAGAGACAATATATATACACATATACATATTGTATATACATATGTATACACATAGTACATACTGCAAGGCCTGTAGCCAGGTGTTGGAAATTGTATAAGCTCAGTTAATAAACCCCAGTGTGTATCTGAGGTTCATCCGTATTGTTCGTCATGTGAAAAGCAACAGATAGAAACAATTAAAATATGAGATAAAACTGTGTGATCCCATTTGATTGTCTGACTGAAACAAATAAGTTATTGAGTAAGAGACAACTTTAAACACAAAATGTAAAAGCAGACTGCAAAGTATTTCTGAGGACGATACAAGTACTGCCAAAAGTAAGGATAGTAAGGCATGAAGAAGAAGGATGCAAAGCGAAGCTGGCAGTAGTTGTGGGCTGCCCTCCTTTGCAGGTCACACTTGTGTTTAGCATTACACTATGGGTTACTCAGGAATAAAGCAATTTTAATTATTCTTTTAATTCACACAGTTTTCAGTAAACATGAAAACTAATTATAACCAGTTAGCTGATCCTTTGCTAGAGCAATAGCGATGTAGATACCTGCTCTTCTGTATCACTGTAAAAGGCTTTACTGGCTTGTAAGGGGCAAAAAATAGTTGGCAATAGAACCAGTGGCATCTCTAGATCAGTCTGGTTAGAGAAAAGCCCTGCAACCAAAGCCAGTGGAGTCAGGGGCTATGACCCCGCTTTTCATTTGACGCGTCTCCTTATTTGGGGACTGCTGAGGAGCTGTCATTTGGTCATTTTCTGCTGCCATGCTCTCACCAGAGACAACTTGTGTGCATTCTGGGGAAAAAAAATGCTTTGCGTATGCTACCTTGTCTACTTTCCTGTACAGCCATCAGGAAAATGGAAAGAAGTCCTAGAGAAACCCTGTGTTTTCTTGTGAAATAACTAATTCCTTTGTATTAAAATTCAGCTCAGGACTTGTGCTGCTGTCAAGAGATGTACACAACATTCAGAAGTGCCCTTCCTCAGTTAAGGGCAGGAAAATGTTATGACAGCTGCAAACAGGTTGGGGAACTGTAAAAGCTTTCTAAAACATTTTTTAGAGATTAGGCACCAAAGACTTGAGGGAGAGAAGATGAACTGAGGTTGCAAAAGACCATAAAATCTCATAAACCATTCAAACCTTTGGCTGTACTATGCTCTTTTGTTAAATAAAAAAAAATGCTTAGCTCGTAAGTAAATTTAAGTCAGTTAGACCTCACTTGCTGCAAGATTGTTGCTAAGATTTCATAATTGTGTAATCCAGCCTTTCAATATAAGGTCTATTTTTTGGAATGTTGATGAGTCTAATGTAATGCCAGAGCTCCATGAAGTGTGGGAGCGGTTCCTGCCTACTGTTGCTCACCTCCTCCTTCATGCCTCATTTCCTCAGTTGCCTCTAAGTCAGGCTTAAACACGTGCATGATTTCAGAGGAGTAGTGCCAGTTGTCAGTCTCTATGCTGTCTACATGAATTGCTCTCCATTTGTGTATGAACCTAGCATTGCCCTTCCAGTTTAAAAGACAAAAAGGCCCTAAAGATATCAGTGAAGCTAGCAAAAAACCATTTTGCTGTGGCAAGTAGTGAAAAGTTCATCTCAGATGACTTTGTATCACCTGAGCCTCATGACCAATTAGCTTAAACAAACAGTGCCTAAGCTGGGGATTCAGGGGTGGTCACCTCTGCTGCGGTGATACTCTGGGACGCAATTCATCAGTATCTAGTCTCTGCAAACCACAATAACTGTTTCATACAGTTTCTGCTGAAATAAAAGCATAATTCTGAGTCAGGATCATGAAAAGGGCAAGTAAATGTCATTCAAATGTATAGCATAGCTCCTTAAAAATAAGCTTTAACTCATAATTTTCATACAACTGTTATTCATGTAATTGAAATACAACGTAAGACGTCACTATGCTTTTTAAATCCTGCTGCTTGTTCTTTAATTTAAAAAATCCCTATGAATAATATCTTTATGTTTCTGTAGTGCCCGTCATTCTGTATGAGGCTCAGTGTTACGCAGGGATCCCCTTCTCTCTGGAGTGCAGCACAGGAAGGCTATCGCCTAGCCGGCGCATCTCTCGCACGGATGTTACAACCCACAAGTGACTTTCACTTACTTTCATGTTATCTGTGTTCTCTGTGGCCTGGAGCCTTTCCACATTCTCTTACTTTCTTATCTAACTTGGACATTTCAGTATGTCAAAGCAAAAAAGCAGTCTGAGTTAAAGTAATCTTTTTTGACTCTCTTTTTTTAAAAAAAAAAATGTAGTTTCTTTAAAGGTTATGAAGTATAAAATGGAATAATTACTTAGATTTAACACTGAGTCACTCCTGCCATTGTCCATGGTGGGGAAAAAGATGACAGTATGTGGTCTCTCTGTGTGCTATAAATAGAAATAGCAAATATGTAGAATTGATTGGATCAGGATGTTCCATGAAAGTTTTTAACTGGAAATTGAGCATTCTAAGGAAAAAACTTTTCAGAGATTTAAATATCCAATTTTAAAAAAAAAAAAGATATTTAAAAATAAATATTTTTTTAAAAAAGTCCAGGTTTTATACACAGTTCTATATTTATAATGTGGTAAACCTTCCATTGCAACTTTATTTATTTATATTACTGAAGTACAGAATTCAGGAAGCAAATAGTTTATGGAATCAAATTTCATTAATTTTTTTTTAAGCATTTCAAAAATAGGGTGTAAAACCATATATATATATATGCGCACACACATTTTTTTATCACCTAAATTTTCTACTTGCGGTCATGTCTAGTCAGGCTTAGCGGAAATAACCAGTATTTTTTGAAAATGGAGTTTATCAAATGAACTAAAATTGGAAATTATTACGAGAAACAGCCTGCAGTTGCTCATTACTACATTAAAAGATTGCTCCTGAGATGACCAGAGCAGCCTTGACAGTCTGCAGTGTAAGCATGCCAAGCGCTGCTTCGCATAAACAGAAAACTTCTAAAATGAATTATGATATTAAAGGATTTCACATGGTACAGGAATAATTTGTCTCTTTTCTTAAAAATAAATTTAAAAAAATTATTACCCTGATATCCTTCCTTAAAAAACAGAGAACAAAAAAGAAAAAAAAAAACCTGAAAGATTTTTGGGAAGGTGCTGAATGAAGTAGGATTGTTGCACAGAATGTTTTTTCCGGTCCATTATTTCTGTGTGTATATACAATTTTGTGTATTCATCTCATGCTGTGTGGGTAAAAAGCTGTGTAGAGGAACAGTAAATTATATGACAGAAATAAAGAAGCCATTTTGAACAAGACTTTCCCTAATTTAAAAAAAAAACAACTGAAGAATAATTTTCTTTAAAAGTACAAAGCATTTTTCAGTAGGGAAAATAATTACTTACTCTGGAATGTGAGCAGGGCACTGGATACCTGACCTGTAATTTAGGAAAATAGTGAAGGGTTTTTCGTCAGTAATTATTATTATTACAGTAGAACTGTGGGGCCCCAGTTGAGACCAGGACTCTCTTGTGCTAGGCGCTGTCTATCTAGCAAGAGACAACCACTGCAGCAGGAATCTTGCAGCAAAGGCAGAGCAGACGGAAGAGAAGAAGGGAGGAAATGGAGGTAGAAAGTAGAAGTGGTTAGCCCAAGGTCATGCTACTCACTAAGGGACACTGCTGCCGTGCACCGATAAGTCACCTATAGACACTTCACCCGAGTTCGGTGTGAGTCGTGTCGCCTTCTGTAATGTGGCATCCCTGATCAGAGAGAGTGGCCAGGATTTAAATGGGTGATGCCATTTGCCTGTGTCAAAGAGCATCACGAAGGATCAGTCCCTCGTAGGGGCTCTCCTGTACAACACGGGAATCGGGTACATAGATCTGCCTTGAAAGCTTCAGGCTAGATTCTGCCTAGTGTATGCAGTATATGAGAACATACATTTTTAGGGCCATAATGATGTAATGGTTGGCTCTTTGGTTTGCCTTAATGTCATCAACTGAGTATAAGATGCTTCAGACTACAAAGCATTTGCTCATGAAGTAAATCTTTCTCACTAGCAATTTTTTGTGTCGATAGAACATTTTTTATGGGGGAAATAATGGATGAAGAAATAGCGTGAATAAGACCCTTTTTTTAAAATGTGGTTACTGAATTCTCACAGAGAAGGAACTATGTGTTTGAGAAAACATGAACATCTTTAAATTCAGTTGCTCTTTTCATAGACTAGACTTTAATTTTGCTTAGAAAAATAATAATAATGCTTTGCTGCTTGAAATATGGCAGTCTACAAATTTACTAACTGAAGTAGGGATAGGTTCTGCCCTACCTCATCGGTAGTATTCTGCTTAGTTACTAGTCCTGCTAAACTTATCTCACTTTGTGAGTTCCGGTATCCTTTTTTGGTGATGAATCACTGAGCTAGTATTTGATAGTGAGTGAGGCAAGTAGAACTGTCCCCCAAGTAAGTAAGCACTTGTATTAATTTTTTGTCCCTGAAATAAGGGGCATGTCCAGTGGTTCCATACCACTGCCACGTGTGTTCCTTTGCACAGCGACAAATCAAATAGATTTACACTTTATTCTCCAAGCTCACAGAGGCAATGGGGAAAAAAAGAATGTTTGGAATTTGCAGTGCTATGTGTAGCAGCTCTGCTTCAGTGGGCGAAAATTTATGTGGGGTATTAGAGTTGGCAAAAGGGATAGGGACAATAGAGAAACTGTGATGTATTTGATTGTGTAGCAGTAGAGAGGCCCCATCATTACCCGCCATACTGGCCTCTCCTCATGACACCCTGGGATGCAGATGAATTAAAAGGGTGAAGGGAAGAAAGCACATGTTGCAGAACCTTTTCCATCTTGAAAGACACTGCCATCAAATTACATTTTCAGGCCATTTTGTTTTACCGCCTTCTGCAGTGTGGTGATTCAGAAGCAACGGGGAGGTTCCTCTCCCAGCCATTTTTTCCTCTTGATTACCACACATTGAGAATGGAAACCTGAATGGCTGAGACACCTCTGTATTTTTAATGGTTTGCAATGGCTAAATGTGTAACAGAGATGCATATGACTCATTGAATTTGTGGCACAAACTTGGTTAAAATCCTGAAATTATGTATGGAAACGCCATGGTATATCAAGAAATAATGCCATTTTTTACCAGCATCGTATTCATTACAGAGAGACAGGCATCTCATTTAGTGCTGCTTTTGTAGTAAAAGCCTGGTGCACAAATATGTTTGAGAATGCAGGTCATGGTTTTCAAATATATGAAATTCTAGCGGGCATTTGAGAAAACATTCACAAGTCACAGTAATTTCATAGACTTTGTCCTTGTTTGCTGTTACTAGCATTCTATAATTGTCCTCTTTTTAAAAATGGCTGTCATGCAGCCAGAAAACCAAAATGATACCATTTGCGTTAATTACTTATGGCTTTTCTACAGGCTACTGGACTATATATATTGAACAATAAAGATTAAAAATAGGGAGCTCTGTTGATTCACTGTAGTTTCTGTTTTATGTAATCCACATTTTATGGTTAAGCTTGTCCTCACTGCTAAGAGATGTTTCATTCTTTTTATCCTTTGGATAAGTAAGAGCAATCCTGATGCCAAAGCACAGTAAAGACTAGGCACTTAACTTTTTACCACAAGGTAAACTCATTGAGGTCAAACAGTAGTTCCACCTGGTGTTGAACCCTGTAAGTTTACCTTGTGGTAAAACCTGAGTCTTCATTGTGCTTTTATCCTGGAATTGCTCCTGCACACCACATTGCCTGCTCTTTATAATGCTTTTATCTTGGGACAGTTCATGGGAGTGCTACTGAGTGACGAAAAATGCTGCTTTTTTAGCAGTGAAGGCAAGTCCTTTGTTTCAGCATAGAAAACATGATTTCCATCCACATAGACTTCAAAAGAAACAGTAGGAATTGTTGAGAGCCTGATTATCATAGCATAATCACATTATCAGAGAGATTAGAAGCACTTTACTGTGTCTTTATGGTTTAGTGACACTCTAGGGCACTGGACAAAATCTTCAAGTGCTGTTAAAATCTTTCTTGTAGGGCACTAAGGCAACAGAGAGCTTTTTACCTATGGGCCCTGAAATCACAGAAAACATGTTTACTTCTTCTGTCAGAGAGCTGCAGAACCGAACACAAGCAGAACATGTAGTTACTGGTCTTTACTGTCTCATCTAGATATATTTCTCAAAGTGACCTGCAGCAGAGCAAAACAAAGGCCTCCTAAAATTTTAATTCCTATCAGTTCCAGTCATTGTGAAACACAGTCATTAACCAAGCAATCAAGCTAATTGAATACAGAAGTGTTAGCAATTCAAACAAGTGAGGAATTCACAGTGTGTTTTCTGTAGAAACCTTGGTGCGCTCTTGGATGGTGTTGCTTTTGTGGGCAGTGGCTGGTTATAACAGTAACATGCCCATTTTTAGGGTATGTCTCTCCACTGCTGTGTTGCCTTGAGGTAAACAGTCCGCAACCTGTGTCTTGTAAGGGAGACGTTGCCTGAAAGAGTCGGAATAGCTTGTGACTATAGGAAATTAAAAAGTTAAAGCTGAGACTGAAAGTGAGAGCAAAGCATGGGATTTTTGTAACATGTTCCTTGTTGTGTACGGTTGCCAAGGGCCACTGAAGATTTGAGGATTAACGTTATGATCATATGGTTCCCAATATAAAGGATTCCATTGATAATTAGCTCAGAGTGAAGAAAGCTAAAAATAGTCAACAGAAAAGCCTTTTCAGATAGGAGTCAGTGCCTCTGGAAGTGCACAGTATGGACAGTGTCTAGACAGAAAAGGTATGAAATACAAAACATGCACTTGACCTCAGTTAGAAGGCCGGGATGAAACAATCGCAACAAAAAAAGTGACACGGGGGAACTGCTGCAATTTAAAAGAACACTGCTCCAGTAATGAAGAAACATGGAATATCGGATGAAATGTTTTAGCCTAAACAGGTACTAAAAATGGAACAGAATTTTTAAAATCAATTGCAGTTTGTTTCACTTCGCTTGATTATTAACATGAAAAAATGCATTTTTAAATTAACTGTAAAGTCTTTTACCTGCCAAGGCATGGAGTCAGGACTTTGTATGTCTCCAGCTGAGACTACTAAAACACTTGCAGCAGGGAGCTGCATTCCTTCTGCTGTTTTAAGGAGTTAGGGAAATAGAAGGGAAACACACTACCATGGACATGAGTGTAGAGGAGAATTGAAAGGAGGAGGATTTTTTTTTTTTTAACTTCCTCCTCTGTTCTTTATCTTTTAATGTAAGGCTTGATTCTTTGCATGGATAACTTCATGTAATCCACTGACTGTCTTGTCAGTAGAAAGCATAGTCCTAAACTGCCATTTTCTACTGATACTTTGGGACCTTAGACTCTGTTGATCTCTTTCAGATTCTCTCAAAATGAACCAAATGAAAAGTACAACGATATTAACACAAAATTCTGTTAAGCGTTCAGCTGCCAAGAGACAGCTTCTGAGGTTAATAAAAAATCAGAGCACCCACAGCAAAATCTCTTAAACATCGGCTTGTTTCAGAAACAAGTGCCAGACTACTCTGCACATCCATGTAGTGACAGAACAATGAAAGTTCATCAGTCACATAGGAATTTCTGCAGTTGTAGAAAAGGCTGCCATCTTCGGGCAATGCTCAGTCATTGCACCCTTCTCTTTGTGCTCGGGAAATCAAAATCCACACCCCGAGTATAAGGTAACCAGGAGAGCACAGTGGAATCGATCCCAATCTGGAGCCAACCATTCTACTAGTCCCAAATAGTCTAAAGTGTGCTTTCGGACTGGATGTGACCCATGCACTTCTTGCATCTTGTCTTATCTTTTTGTTATGCTTGATCTGAAGCATAAGCAAAATCTTTTTGCGCTTTGCAGCTTGGAAATACAGAGGTGCAAACTCAAGAAGCAGCAGCCAGTTTGATCTCAAAACACTGTTGTCTTCCCCTGTTCCTTCCTACAGCAATATGGGTAGTAATAAATCTTCCAGGGAAAAGGGGAGATTTCTTACTATTACTCATGACTTACCTGAAATAACCTCTAAAAACTCTTTATCTGAGAATGTACAGGGAAAACTTTAGGATGTCTTACCTACCCTGAGAGGTATCACGTTGCATTAAAGATTGAGTTGGATAGAGTAATTGCAAAAGAGTTTGTGAACGTGGTGCATTGACTTATTTTTTGTTGTATATTAGGGTCGACCAGGACCGATTGGGCTTCAAGGACCGATAGGTGCACCTGGATTTACTGGCCCAGAAGGTTTGCCGGGAGCAAAAGGTGAGAGAGGAGCAGTGGGTCCCCCTGGACCAGCTGGACAGAAAGGCGACAAGGTAGGCTCAACAGTGACTTTTCTTCTCTGTCCCTGCAATAAATCTATGGCCTTGTATATATTTTTGAATGAATAAAGATAATCTTGGTCTATCTGCCCAGGGGTAAGAACACAACAGAGTTTCATTAGTATCTTTAGAGAACCCCCTGCTTTTATTTTTGAATGAGAATACAGTTCCTAAAGCTGCTGAACATTGTAGCCATCCTGGTAGATGAACCATAGCCAAATGAGTGTTGCTGTTGCAAGTAGTCGGTCACTTCCAATGCCCAGGGATAGACAGGTGTTATGCACACTACATTCAGAGAGACCTGGAGCTGGTTCCTGTGTAGAATATCCTGAATTGGTGTCTAGAAAAGCAAAAGGAATGGGTACTAAATGAAACCTGCAATTCAGTTTTGCAGGTGTGAAGTTATTTATAACAGAAAGAATATCGTAAACTGTGTCATATTAAATGCAGGAAACCATAAAGCGTGGGTGTCGATGAATGCAGTGTGCAAGACTGGGCAGAACAGCAGACGTAGAAATGTCTTAATGCCCTTAGGATCTGTTCTGCTGTCTCTTCTTAGGAAGGAAGTATCAAAAGGGTGTACTCTTCGCTGGGTAAAGAACTGGCTGGACGGCCGGGCCCAGAGAGTGGTGGTGAATGGAGTTTACTCCGGTTGGCGGCCGGTCACAAGCGGTGTTCCCCAGGGCTCGGTGTTGGGGCCAGTTCTGTTTAACATCTTTATCAATGATCTGGACGAAGGGATCGAGTGCACTCTCAGTAAGTTTGCAGACGACACCAAGTTGTGTGGGAGTGTTGATCTGCTGGAGGGTAGGCAGGCTCTGCAGAGGGACCTGGACAGGCTGGATCGATGGGCTGGGGTGAATTGTATGAGGTTTAACAAGGCCAAGTGCAAGGTCCTGCACTTGGGCCACAGCAACCCCATGCAACGCTACAGGCTTGGGGAAGAGTGGCTGGAAAGCTGCCTGGCAGAGAAGGACCTGGGGGTGTTGGTTGACAGCCGCCTGAATATGAGCCAGCAGTGTGCCCAGGCGGCCAAGAAGGCCAATGGCATCCTGGCCTGTATCAAAAATAGCGTGGCCAGCAGGACTAGGGAAGTGATTGTGCCCCTGTACTCGGCACTGGTGAGGCCGCACCTCGAATACTGTGTTCAGTTTTGGGCCCCCCACTACAAGAGGGATATTGAGGTACTGGAGCGCGTACAGAGAAGGGCAACGAAGCTGGTGAAGGGTCTGGAGCAGAAGTCTTATGAGGAGCGGCTGAGGGAGCTGGGACTGTTTAGCCTGGAGAAAAGGAGGCTGAGGGGAGACCTCATCGCTCTCTACAACTACCTGAAAGGAGGTTGTAGAGAGGTGGGGGTCGGTCTCTTCTCCCAGGTAACAAGTGATAGGACAAGAGGAAATGGCCTCAAGTTGCGCCAGGGGAGGTTTAGACTGGATATTAGGAAATTTTTCTTCACCGAGAGGGTTATCAAGCATTGGAACAGACTGCCCAGGGAAGTGGTTGAGTCGCCATCCCTGGAGGTATTTAAAGGACGTTTGGATGAGGTACTTAGAGACATGGTGTAGTGATGGTTTTTGGCAGTGTTAGGTTTATGGTTGGACTCGATGATCTTAAAGGTCTTTTCCAACCTATATGATTCTGTGATTCTGTGAAAAGGGGAGTTTGGAGCTAGGCAAAAGAGTGAGTGGAAGTATGAAAAAATACTTTCAGTAATAAAGAACAGATACATGTGGATAGTTCACCTTAAGGAAAGCTTACATTGTGCACCAGGCATGTGTTCACATCATGAGTTTTGGGCTGCATGCAGAAGACTCATTGAGTCCCACCGCATAGGCCGGAGCGGTGTATATGCTCCCACCACGTAGCCTGACAGAGGTTACGTAATGGATTATAAAATGGGGAAGTCTGATATTGCAAGGACTGGGGTGAGATTCCTACTCTCACGCCTATGCAGTTGGACAAAAGGAATGTTTCAAGGACAACAGCTTGAAAGCTTAAAAGACAGAGGAAGTCCTGCATGCTGTGTCTGGTTTCTAAAATCTGAAGGAAGTCGGGGACATCAGGACAAGGGCTTGCATTCTGGGACTATCCCAGAGCAGCTTACCAGTCTGCTTGATACAAGGTGCTCGGGTCACGTGTGCAAATAGGAAAAAACCAGATAGTTTAGGTACCAGGACCTGCAGCGTTTGTCTTCCATGTTTTCCCAGCTACTGATAGGTGAGCTAGCTAGATGAAAATCATCTCAATTGTGCTTTCATATGCTGCAGTTATACCCTCATTTAATATTAGTCAACACGTTGGAGTTCTAGTCACCTTTCTCATAAGACAAAGAACCAAGTAAACTGAAAATGATGACAATGAAAGTCATTGCTTTGGTGTTGCATTCATCTGAAAGGCAATGGAGGATTCAAAACAAGGACTGAGTGCTGATATGAGTGATAGCATTTTCATAATTCTAGCAGATAACACTGAAATCATTAAACCCGGATTTTGGAAGACACAGAAACCCAGGATAGGAACTGGCCTTTAATGATTGGAACCAATTTACTTGCACTGAAAAAATCCCTTCTTTACTCCAGAACTGCTGTTTCTATCCATTGAGATGGATACAATTCAATTTCATTTCATCTATTGAAATGGATGCAGTACCAACATGCGTAAGATTCTATCTCTTTATCCCTCGTGGAAGCAATATACTTTACTTTTCCAAAGCAAAAGCAGTTTAGGCTGGATATTCTGCTTAGATAGTCTGGTTTGCTACTATCCAGAGCAGAGCAGTAGAACCAACAAAGTGGTAATTACTTGTAACTCAGCCAGGGGTGGTCTGAAGTTAGTACAGTGGTCTGCATATCTCTGGGTGGTGCTATCCAAGTATAGAGAGAAAAACCCATAAGTCCTGTTGAAACTCTTGGTAGGTCAAGTGTGACACTGAGACTTAAGCTTATACTGGATTGTTTATTTTCCTGGCATCTTGTTTTCCCCAGATGTGCAATAGGAGATTATATATTTACTTTAAATTGCCTGATTAAAACATTCCTGAAACATTCATTTGGCATCCAGTCAAGCTCAGATGCTCAATTCCTATCTTCGCTGACCCCTGCGGTCAGAGAGAATCTGCATGAGAGAGTTTGCTCCTTTTGGTTTTGAAAGCTAAAGTCCAAGACTGAAAATGTTGGTGTGAAAAGTATCTCACAGGTAACTAAAATATACAGATTGATGAAGTGAAATATAATGTGTACTCTTTTTCTTCAGGGCCCAATGGGAGTTCCAGGATTTCAAGGCATCAACGGGATCCCAGTAAGTTTGCATATGTAAATATAAATTACCAGACATTAGTCACAACCAAAAGCACGTAAGCACAACGAGACTGTCTTAGCACATGCATAGTGTATCTTGCAAGTGCTTGCTTCTCTCTGGAGGGGAATGGCAGTGTTTGTTAGTCTACCTGGGGATCCCATGCTGTTTTGTAAGAGGTTTGGATCCTATTATGGGATGATAGGAAGTTGGTATACATATCAGGAAGTGAGCCTGAGTTACATGGGGATCGACTGCATCATTGATAAGCTTTTCTTTCAGCACCATGTTCTCTCAGCACCATGTCTAGAAAACACTGTATCATAAAACCATAGACTTAGGGAATTGAAAGGGACCTCAGACAGTCAAACAAACAGGCATGATCAGTATGTGTTTCCTAACCAGTTCTTAAAACCTTGTAACGATGGAGACTCTAACTTCTCTGTTAGAAAAGCTTTGCTAATGCCTAACTTCAGTCTTTCCTTCTGCAGTTTAAACCTCTTAGTCCTCATCTTGCTCATCATGGACACAGAGAGCAGGTTGTTCCCTTTTACTTTGTAGTAGCCTTCTTGTATGTGATAACTGTTATCAGGTGTCCCTTAATCTTCTTTTGCTATGATGTGAATGAAAACAGTGATCAAAGCTGAGGCCCTCCAGAATCCTTGCTTCTCCATTAGGTGCTAGTTCTGGTTTAGATCTGAGCCTTTGAGAAACCTAAGACAGGAAAGAGGTAATTGCTGCATTTTCCAGGTGATAGGGGTAGGTAACCACTTTCCCTGACCATCAGGAATTTTTTGTTTGTTTCTTTCATTCTTTCACTAGAACTTTCATTTCATTCACTAGAACTTTAACATTCTAGTGACAGTTGTTTCCTTTACCATACAAAAAATTATGTGCCTAGAGTGTTTTGACCAGCTTTCTTTTGCTTTGTTTTTCCCCAGTGATTTTTGCAAAGTTGTCTTACAGACACTTTACCTCAGGGGAGTTTTAGCTGGGCCAGCTTTAGAAGTTGCCCCAAACTTCCTTGCTCTCTCCACAGTATTTAGCTCATCCTGCTCTGTCCTTCTGGTATTAGAATTCTTTTTCTTTCCTTGATGACATTTTTCCATCTTCTGTATCCTTGTGCCTTCAGACTATACTCATGCTCTTTCTCATCTTCCCTCCTTCCTCAGCTGGCCAAGAGCTCCAACAGTTGAGCTGTGTTTTCTTACTTCCTATCAAAAACTGAATTGTTTTGATAGATTGGCTGAAAATGCACAGTTGGCCCTGTAAATAAGCTTGCTTGATCGCAGTTCCTTCCTGGCCCTTGTTCTTCTCTCACCCTCTGCTCATCCTTGCCTGTTTTCTCTCCTGCTCTACTCCCTTGCTGCTATTTTTTTCTTTTCCCACCAGCCAACTCTCTAGCTCTGAAGAGAACAAGCTGTTCCCATAATACTTAATTTAATTGAACACACTGTGGGAACATGCTGTTCTCAGGGTATTTTTTCAGATGAGGCTCTGGAGAAAGGGGATTCCCAACAATGAGGGGAGGCAGAGATACAGCAACAGCTATTGCCAGGTAGTTGGCAACAACAGGCATTCCAAGGAGAGAGTAGGGGAGGTAGATGAGAGGATTCAAAGCCTCCAGCATATGCAGATCTACTCTGTCTGCTTTACAGTATTCTGCAGGTGGGCGAATGGGAGAGAGGCAGATTTTGCTGTTCATGAACAGCAAAGTGCTCACCGTTGTGGCTCTTCTATGGCACAACTGCAGGACAGAAAAAGGGGAAAGGGAAACTAGTTCACACTGTTTACATTCTAGCCATTGAGATAAATACTTCCATTCTAGGGTGAAAATAGCAACCACCACTGCTTGAGAAAATATTTATGCTTTTGCCAGCTGCATTTCAGGATAGGGAGTAGCTTAGGTTTGTTGTGAAATGTATACGAACATATGCACATTATATGGATGTGTGAAATGCAGAGCAAAGGACAGAGCATGTGTGTGCTGATACATGTTAAGAGAGAAGCAAAAATATATTGCTATCTCTGCACAAGAATTAACATCTAAATAAGAAGAGAGATTCTTTGAAGCGTGCAGGTATGTTAGCGTGGGCAGGTACATTTTAGTCATGGCCAAAGGACTGCAAGGCTATGATTCAGAGGGGAATCCCACTACTGACCTTAAGGGAAGTGGTGTTCCACAGAGTTCCCTTGGGGAATGCTGGTGGCAAGTAAATCATGTTGTTGCAGCTGGCCTGACTAATCCCTTTAACCTAGTAAATACAGCAGCTACATGCGTTTATTGCTAGCCTTTCGTGTCACACTGTAGAAGAAACCCTCAAATCCTTAGCCCTACTCGGGAAGTTTATATTTTCCTATAGGACAAGATTCAAGGACACCTCTGGCAAACGCTGGAACTGAGCCGGGGGGTGTATATAGCTTTTCATGAACTGTCGAAGAAGTTCTAGAAGGAAATATTTCTATGAGAAGTGAGCCCTTTTCTGTACCATGAAAGCTAGAGTTACATGGAGAGGCAAAGTTCTCTATTTTGTGACCCTCCTAGAGGAAACGCAAGCACTTGGTGATGGCTGTAAAAAGGCCACTTTGCCGTAGCAATCCATGAAACTGCTTATTCAATTAGTTTTGTGTTCACCCTTAATTGCATTTGTTTCCTTGTTTTTAAATATTTGTTGAGCTCTCCTGTTGGGATTGCCTTTGTGCTGTTTGATTTAGAAAAGAGGCCCCTTGGGATCACAGTGTTAGTGTACGAGCAAGAGTCAGATAAAGCAAGGGCCTAGATGAACAGTTCAAGTTTCCTTATCTGTCTCACAGGGAATGTCTCCTTTTGTGAGAACAGAGAGCACAAGTGATCTCTCCAGCCTGTGATTTAACTCAGATCTGTAAACTAGTCACCCTATCATGTATAAGAAAAGCCTGTAAAAGTCTTCTGCCTTAGTCAATTGAGGTGCTTGTGCTAAATTGGCACATCTGCCAAAACAGGAATTAAAGGAGGTAAGAGCAGTGAAACTATTAACCACCGTTTTTCAGGTCAAAACAGCTCTTTAAATCAGTATTTTAAATCCTTGAGGAAAAGGTTCATCTAAGCCAGAACTTTACAACTCTCAAGGAAGTCAGTTGTGGGTGCTCAGTACCTCCTCAGGTAAGGTTCTCAAAACAAAACATTGTGAACTCTGATAGCAGATTAGCTAGAAAGTAGGAAATCCTGTGGATATTTTTCCTAAGGCAAAAGAGACAGCATGTGTATGTGTGTGTGTGTGTGTGTGTGTCAGTCTGTGTCATGCTTTGGCTCCGAACCACAGACATGGATGCCATGGGATTAAGTGACAGGGCCACAGATTTATTTAGTACACATAAGAAATCACTGTGGTCAGTATACTTCATGTCCTCTCTTTGTGAGCCCTTCTCACCTATTAAGAGGATACCAAAATCTTTTGGGCCACTTACAGACTGTGTTGGTCCAAGAGTCAGGAGATCTCACCCAAAGCGTTTCCCAGGACATGAGGCCACCAGTCAGCTGCCTGCCATGGGCTGGCTCTTGGCCAGCACTAAAGGCTTAGCAGCTTGGCTCCCTGTTGTCTAACTCTGAGGGGCAGATGTTGGCTGTTCAGCTTCACTAAATCCTGCAGCTGGTCACCTTATGTTGTAACCAGATACATGTGCACTTGTCCCACATAGCTTCTGGTTTTGCTGATGCTGTAAACAAAGTGAATGACCTGGTAGACAGTGACCACCTTGGCCTCCCTCTGCAGTCACAGCCTGTCCCGTCAGGGACTTGCTGCTCTTGCCTATGACATCCCACATGGATGGAGGAGGGTGGGTTGCCCTGATTTGTTCCAGCTTTGGGAACCAAATGAAATAATTTCTAGGAGACAAATATAAGTGGTAATAAATTGATGCTTCAGCTTTCTTCTGCCGCTTTACCAGGGCCTGGCAAGTCCCTGCTTGCATACCACATATGGGTGTTTTGACAAACAGACTTTGATCATCAGGGTAACTGGTAGTATGTACGCAGTGGTGCCTAATGCTAACGCTTTGGGATTATTTCATTCCATGTCCTGGGGCCTTGTTTAATCTCAAATTTATACTTGTCTGGGTGAGCTGCCTTGATCCTGTAGTGGAGACACACTTTACGTTCATTCAGTTTGCACCTTATTGACTGACAGAGAGCAGATCTGGGCTCTCTCCCCTTTTCTCCATTTTGTTGGCACAAATCGTAATGCAGTTGCCAAATGAGCTGGACCAAGGAAGTCATCTGGCTGAAAATTAACCCCGTTAAGAAACAGAACAGTTATTTCTCTGCTGTGTTGGTTTCCTGCTCCGACTCGCCTATTCTGCCTGTGCTTATGCCAGCACAGGGAAGAGGTAGGCGTGAGTAAGCAGGAGTGTGTGATGGCCCTCCTGGCAGCAGCTGAGACCAGTGATCAGCTTGAGTATTTATGTAATTATGGCCTAAGTTGCTCTGCATCCTTGAGAAAGTCACTCTGCTACTGTGTGCCTCCAGCTTCTCATCCGTAAAATGAAGATTATAGCATTCCCACATTTTTGCAAGGCATTTTAAGATCCTTAGATAAAAGGCTTTACATTACTGCAAAGTTCTCATTGAGCTTGGTCAGAACATATGCTATTGGCTTGGACTGGGAAGACCTTTAGCAACACAAATGTGTTTTGTTTTAAATGTCAGGCATGAAGGATTGTTAATGTTCTGCTTTATCTCCATTTATGTTTATTTTTTTACTTTCCTAGTGTGAGTCATAACTTGTTTAATGCCATATCTTAAGGATGAATCTTTGGGATCAAACAAAAGTACTTTTGGGATGAGTCAAGATCAGGGTGTACAGAGGGGAGGGAGAGAACTGTCAGTTACTGATACTATCTCCATAAGTTTCATTTTTCTTCCTGCCACAAAACACTGTCTCTGAGTGACACAGAACTCATTTCTATGAAAAGGAGGATAGAATAAGGAGCTGCTTGAAACCTGGGTAGTGTGACTGACAGTTCTGCCTTTCTGTGTTTTGCCTACACATACCCATATAACACTGAAGAAAAAGTAATTAAAGTCTCAAACTTTGATCTACTTTGCACCCGTACCATGCTGAGTAAACTCCAGTCAAATAAAGAGATCTATACCAGGGCAAAAGAAGTGTGAAATCAGAATTAGGTACAATTGTATTCTACTCTGCTTGATTAATACTTGACCATTACAAATACTTTCTTTAAATGCTGTTAGTTTAATTAGGTCTTTCTCCCAGTTGCTTTGCCGAAGGTTTTAAGTTTAATATAACAAGAAAAGCTGTTTTGCTTGCATGGCCTGATGCTGGAGCTGTAACATCTGTTGAACTATTAAAGGAAAGAATCCACACTGGACAGGAAGAGGAGCCACTGAAACTTTAAGCAGATTGGAATTATAAATGCTCAGTATTGTTGAGTCTGCCTCTGCCCTTGTTTTTACATGAGCAACTTCCATTCCTGGTGTCAGGTGCACCCTTGCGTGCTGTTTTACACTGTGTTATATGCTGTATATTTCAGACTGCTGTGGGATGAGTATTGCCCTTTTGGGACCTACTCATGCACAAGTTATGTACTTCACAAAATTATCCCTTGGAGAAAAAGCTAATTAAATTAATGCAGCCAATGTTCAAGGATTTAAGCTTTGGGGAGGATAAACAATGCTGGCCGAAGAAGCTAGTTCTGTTGCAGTCTGCCGTACACCGAACTTGAGTGGGAGTTGTGCATTTCTTTTGTTTTGTGTTGCCATTTGGAAGATATCAGTTTTCTGGGGACAGTATTACTAATAAAATAATGCATCCTGTCAGTCATTCTCTCTTTTTTCCCCTTTACACAGGGTCACCCTGGGCAATCTGGACCTAGAGGTCTGCCTGGCCTCGATGGCTGCAATGGTACCATTGGGAGTCCTGGTGTTTCTGGATCAGATGGGTTTCCTGGCCTACCTGGGCTGCCTGTACGTCCCAACTCAAATATGGTGTTTTGAGGTCACTAAGCCAGGATTTGCTTTTCATGCCATTGTTGGAAAAGTAACTCCCAAGTACTTAGGAAGAACTCTAATAACCCTAAGTTTATTAGCGTTGTTAGAGCTCAGGATAATTTTCTTATTGAAATTCCACTCTGAGGATAAAATGAAGATCCTGTGAATTCAGTATGCTCCCACACCAAGTTATACCATTGGCACTGGCAGTATTCAAGGTAACTCAGAAGAAATCATGATAAATTTTTTAAGAACCATGAAGTGTCAAACATCTTCCAATATTCTACCTGGCATGTTTCAAGTTAGTGAAACTGATTCAGGAAAGGATGTTATCACATGTTCGGGTCTGTGCATCAAATATTGGATGCCTTCCTTCAGGTCTTAAGATAGCCAAAAGCTTCAGTCTCACTGAGTGTCAATAGGATTTACTTTCCAGGGTATGTGTTTTACTTTTGAAAACACTTTTCTACCAGGTTGGAGTTTTATCTAGCCTGCATTGGACACCTTAAAGTTAAGTGTCTCATCTATTCATCTGGACTCCCCTCTTACAGAGACCGGTACTTGCGAGAGCAGTTCTCCCCCTCTACCTTTCAGGATGAATTGTCTTTGGAGATACCCGATTTTCTGCATTGACTGTAGAGGAAGTGAAGGTAGCTGGGTCACACTCTACACTCTGTTTTAAGTGGGTAGGATTAGTTATAAGAACTCCACTCTTAGAAGCTTTTGGGAATTATAGACTTTTATAAAAGTACATAGTTATTTTTGAAGGGTAAGCAAAAAATATTTGACTTGATATTAAAATATTTGACAAATATTTGAATATTTGTTCACATTTGAAGCCTAATATTACAAACACAGGTCGTGTGACTAATCATACATGTAATGGAACTCCTTTGCACACATACATGAAGAAGAGGAAGAAGATACAGCTGGTGGATGTAAATAATGCCATTTGTTTCAGCACGTCTAAACTGTGCTAAGGCATCTTTACATCATCCAGACTTGAAATTCATATGACGTTGAAAAATGCTGAAGCAATAAGATCAAATTAAAGGACTGCTTTCTAAAGTAACTGATTTACTCATACCTGCTGCTCAAATTTCTATTTTGTAATGCTTGTAGAATTACATTTTTGGCAAGGAAAGCTGCTTGGATCAGCCAACCCCTTTCAAATTAAGTTGGCCATTAAATGAAATCAGCTCAGATAAATTGGATGGGATGATCAAGATTAAAATAAATTGGGTAAATCTAGAATTATAATGGCAGCTTTTTCAGAAGGTTCATGCAGTCTACCAGCTTTTTCTCTCATTGATTCTAAACAAAATTCGGTGATTAACAGTGTTAAACAAGAGATAGAGTCATAGAATGGTTTGGGTTGGAAGGGACCTTAAAGATAATCTAGTTCCAACCCCCCTGCCATGGGCAGGGACCCCTTCCACTAGATCAGGTTGCTCAAAGCCCCATCCAGCCTGGCCTTGAACACTTCCAGGAAGGGGGTATCCACAACTTCTCTGGGCAACCTCTTGCAGTGTCTCATCACCCTCATTGTAAAAAATTTCTTCCTAATATCTAATCTAAATCTACCCTCTTTCAGTTTAAAACCATTACCCCTCGTCCTATCACTACACTCCCAGATAAAGGGTTCCTCCCCATCTTTCCTGTAGGCCCCCTTTAAGTACTGGAAGGCTGCTATAAGGTCTCCCCCGCAGCCTTCTCTTCTCCAGGCTGAACAACCCCAACTCTCTCAGCTTGTCCTCACAGGGAAGGTGCTCCAACCCCTCAATCATCTTCGTGGCTCTCCTCTGGACTCGCTCCAACAGGTCCATGTCTTTCCTGTGCTGAGGGCCCCAGAGCTGGACGCAGTACTGCAGGTGGGGTCTCACCAGAGCAGAGTAGAGGGGCAGAATCCCCTCCCTCGACCTGCTGGCCACGCTGCTTTTGATGCAGCCCAGGATACGGTTGGCCTTCTGGGCTGCGAGCGCACATTGTTGGCTCATATTCAGTTTTTCATTCACCAGTACCCCCAAGTCCTTCTCCACAGGGCTGCTCTCAATCCACTCATCGCCCAGCCTGAATCCATGTTTGGGATTGCCCCAACCCATGTGCAGGACCTTGCACTCGGCCTTGTTGAACTTCATGAGGTTCGCATAGGCCCACCTTTCTAGCCTGTCAAGGTCCCTCTGGCTGGCATTGATATGCATATGAGCAGGAGGCTTACACCATGTCAAACAGATTCAAATAGGATCTTAAAAGTTGTCAAAGCCTTAAAATAAAAGGGAAATCTAATATAAACAGGAAAATACCAGAGAAAATATTTGCAGAACCTTGTTTTTTGAAAGCTGCAGGAAGTCTTAAGTTCTCATAACACCACAGCTGCGTTGACAAAGCTGTAGTGGTACTTTTGCAGTTTACTGGAGCCAGGAGTTTGCTTTGTTCATTATGCTGAATATAAATGCTTTCAAAACTAAATCAGTATTTTTTCCAGAAATTTATTTTTTACTTTTTTTTTTTTTTTTTTAAATCAGGGTCGTCCTGGCCCTAAAGGCCTTAAAGGAGAACCTGTTTTTGCTCAAGGCAGCCTTAAAGGAATGAAGGTAAGACTTGTCATCACATAGGAGAAAATGCAGTACAAGATAAACACTTTGATGTCCTACAGGTTGCAGGGCTGATGCTGCAGGTTAGGTTGCTCATGATGTTAGACATGGGTATCCTGGGTATGCCTGAATGCAGAGCTGTGAAAAAGGCCTTATAACAACTTCATTAAAACCAACACAGAATTCTCTCAGAACTTGGAATTGCTTGGTCTTTGCAGAGATCTTGTTCGTCCCATACTAGGATGCTGGGACATTGCTCATCCTGTTACTGTTCAGTGTAGTTGCTGGTCCTTCACTTGTCTCTGGAGAGCTAGCGCCATTCGTTTGTGGTGTCAAACCATGGATGTGAGGAATTTCTTGTAAGCTTATCCTGGCTTATATGAGGTAGCGTATGTGTTTATAGATGCAGATATAGCAAAGGAGGGGCCCTTCACCTACGCTCAGAACTTTGCATGTGCCAGGTCTGTTGAAATAACAGCTCAGGAAACTCGCAAGAGCATGTTAAGATTTCTGCTGTGAGATCCCAGCTGCTTCCCAGTGGTTTTTGTACTGGGAGGTACTAGTAAGTAATCAGTCATATTCTTGGTTTAAATACATGAATATCATATCCCACTCATAGTATTCCATCCTTTGCTGCTGTGACGTCAGGATTTTACTCTACTTAATAAGGACCTCACCCTGAAATGTCTGTATCAAGTCTGTAATTTTATTTCCTGTACAGAAAATACAAACTATGGATAGACAATTTCAGTTTATTGTTCAGAACAGTGAATAGGTTCTTGAATATGCTCATGTAAAAGATTTGGTTCTTTGTTGCCTTGAAACAAACACTCACCAGATTACCATGGTTTTGATTTTTGCCAGAAGTACTAGGTTTGGAATAAATCTACAAAGGATTTGGTACCTCTTGTGGTACTGAACTCAGCAATATTTAGCAGCCTCATCTTTCATTAAATATTGAAAATATTAAGAAATTTATTCTGTCATGTAAGGCCCCTCACACTGACTTTGTTGGTCAAAATTAAGAACTTTTCTAAAATTCTACCCACATTATATACACTCATAAATTGATAAAAGTTAAACAGATCTTTATTTACTTACTTCAGTATTTATGGGAAATACAGATAATTAGATACAATATTGATATGCTTTTACATATTTTAAGTGGTTTTGTAATGAAAGTTTTTATAGTGTATTTTCCAGTGTTTTTACAATTAATACAATTTTTTTTCCAGGCGACTTTAATTTCTCGTTACCCATAAATAAAATGGCTGTAATTTCTCCGGAGTTTTGGAATCTCCATTACCCAATTTAAATATGGAAGCACAGGTGTCAAAAGATTTTTCCCATTTACACTTGATCTAATATTAACTAACAGGAAATATTTCTATTTATACAAAACTTAATGTTCCTTATAGTTTGTTGCAATAACATAGTGTAATTTTTACTCATGCATTTATAATTTTTAGGGAGAAAATGGTCTTCCTGGACTGGATGGAATTTCTGTAAGTTATTTAATTTGGGGAATAATGATTTTAAAGAATATTAAGGAGGTAATTTTTCTTGTATTGGTTCTCAAGGACACTTTTCAAATTAGTGGGCCGTGTATTTACATGTGTGACACCAGTAGCATGAGCAATTCCAGCTTTGTAATGGTATGAGTGGATCCACCTTATGGTAGAAGTAGTCAGATTTTTGCTATTAGCTGTTCCATTTTTCCTTTTTCAATCAAACTCCCTTCTACCATTGAACTCTGTGACTTTGATTTTCAAAATACATCTAATAATATTAAATGAGTTGTTATAGTATTTAAATTGGCATACTTAATTAGGGGATATTACTTAATGTTTCCTGGGACTCATTTTGTCTTTCGTTGGGGTTTGATGGGTAAGTGCTACACATTCTGTATTTGTCCTATGTTCTTCTTCTAGGGCCCAAAAGGTTTTCCAGGTCCAATAGGTTCTGCAGGCCCTATAGGATTACCAGGTTTGCAGGTAAGAGACCTCAACTGTTGAACTTGTTGATAGAACAGTTCGAAATGTTGGCAGTTTTCCCTCCTTGTCTGTATTTGTGTCATGACAATGAGCAAAAGTGTGTGTGCATCTTAAAGGACTGAGCACAGCTGACTTCAAGCATAGCAAGCTTGAACTTCGATAGTTTAATCTAATCACAAGAGGGAAGGCTTCTCTCTGGACCAGTGTTCAGAGCAGCAATCATGAATGAGGGCTCCGGCAAAGCCGTAGCGTGCTGTCTACAAACACTACGTTATACTGTTCTGAGCACTTCCTCATCTTGGGACTAGAGGGAATATGCTGACCTCTGCATATTTGGAGCCTTTGTCATCATGAAATGTGCTAAAGAGTTGCTTTTTCAAGCTACTACAAGGGAGTTTCCATTGAGCAGAGGTAAAAATGAACTACGTGTTTGTTGCTTTTAAATTGAAGTTTGCTCTTGGTTAACCATGGTACCAAAGGGCTATGCTGTCTATTATAGATGTGAAGACTTGAAGATCATGTGTATCAGTTACTTTTGCTTTGGGGGCAAGAGATGAAAGTTCAGGTACCACTGCAGATCCCAGCATTGCTCCAATTGTGTGCATCCTAATTAAGTCAAAAGAAATAAAATCTTGATCTTGTTCACATTTAGGGTCCAATGGGTCCCCCCGGGCCACCAGGTCCAAAAGTAAGTACCTACCTTTCCTGTCTTCTTTCTACACCTGATTGTTGTTTTTTTTTAACAGTGCTGTGGGCCTAGATAGTGATGCTGTTGTTGCTATTGTTTTATTATTCATTCATCATTGGGTTTTTTCTCTCCTAGGGTAACATGGGATTAGGCTTTCAAGGAGAGAAGGGAGAAAAGGTAGGTGAAACTTGTTCTGTTATGGAAAGAGCATGAAATAATACTCTAGTGTTCCATCATAGCTTGATTCTCTGGAAAGTGGCTAGATTCTAGCATTTTCTTCTTTTCCTTTTTCTTTTCTTCTCTTGGACGGATTGACAGTCCAATTACTAAAGAGTCTTGCTGGTTCCTTATCCGTTGGTACACAAAAAAAGGATGGGAGCTTTTTCTGGATGAAGAGGGGGAAGGGGAAAATCTCAGTTCAGTGTAGTATTTTCATGGTTATCGAAACATGAGGTCCTTCGACATCTTTTGAATCTCTGTCTGTCAGTTTCTTTGGACCCTCACCTCTTGTATTGAATTATTCTACTGACCTCATTCTTTTTGGCTTTCATAATATTCTTTGGGTCAACCAATGTGTAATTTATAGTCTCACTGTCCTAAATGGGTGTCCTGCAGTCTGTGTGAGAATTTATGCTGGCATAATGGGGCTTCTCAAAGTTCTCAATTTGGGACTTGATTCTGTGCTGCTGCAGAAACAGATTTAATGCATTTTGTTCATCTTAATTTTCAGTCTGATCTTTTGACTTCCATGACAAACTCCTGAGCCAGCATGCAGGCACACAGATATTATGTATCTGGGGGTATAATTAGAGTGGCTTTTGTCTGATTTGCAAGCCACTATCATAGGAAATCAAACATGTTCTGCCTATGTTAATAGCTTCCTCTTTTGCCAACAGGGCGATGTAGGGCTGCCTGGCCCTCCAGGTCCCCCACCATCCACTGGAATACTGGAATTCATGGGATTTCCAAAAGGGAAGCAAGGAGAAAAGGTCTGTAAATTCAGTTTACAAACCCTCCCTGTCCCCATGCTCTTTCATTCAAGGCTGAATGAAATTACTGGACAGTAAGGGCTGTTATATTTCCAAATCAAAATCATCTTTTGTACTAGTTTAATCTGCCAGATGGCTATTGAATAAAAATATTCTTAGCTCAGAGCATTGTGGACCACTGGAGAATACATACCTCTCAGAAGGAGAAATCTGAAAGCTATTTAAAGGTTTTCATCATTAATCCTAAAAATAAATGAACTGTAGTTTGTTTCTGTTTGACCTGTGAAATTGTGTCAACTGAAGCAGAAAAACCAAATCCATTTAGAAAAATAAATAAAAAGCTCCAGCTCTTTTGCTTTGATGATGATGCACACTACTCTGAAATAATCAGATTTCTCTCCTTTACTTTGTTATCCTGGCATTTACTGAGATACATATTTAGCTCATCAGTGTTTTTCTAAAAGCTGTATGGATCTTGAGTTAAAGATTCTCTACACACATGAAATTTAGACATACTGAATTAATCTGGGACCTATACAGGCTGGTTTGGGAGCCCAGTCTGAGCTTGCCTAAGCCCCTGCATAAGTCATGAGAGATACTGTCTTGCTTGGTGGAGTTACATTAGTGTGAGGTGAGATTCAAACAAACGCCATTCCTTTTGGCTCACTCTTGAATTTGTAAGCAGGATTGTGAATACATTATGCTATCTCATCATGTGTTATTTTGCTGCTTTCCATGAAGTACTGTTCATGTTCCAAATCCCTAAATGACGATATGAAATACTTCTAGTTTGACTTCTAGCAGCAGAGGACAGTAGAACAACAGTTCCCACGTAGTGCTCTTTGAAGCCATGCGAAGTGGTCACAGACAATCTGTTGCATGAACTGGCACTGTGCTGAGAGATACTGTGCTGAGAGGTATCTGGCACATGATGACACAAATCAAGTATACTTGCTGACAAAAAAATTACAAGGCCTTACTTTAGGAGTCAGGAGTATGATGGGTGGTTTGGGGAAAGTCTTGCTTTCACGGGCACAGTGATTTATTGTGTTTACCTCTTTCCCTTGTCAGGGTGAGCCAGGCCCTCAAGGATCCCCTGGAGACAAAGGATTGCCTGGCATGCCGGTAAGGACAGAGGAGAGTTTTTAATATATGCCTAATATGGGTTAGATGGCTCAACACTCTGAATAGCTCACAAGGTCTCTAAAGGAGTTTCTAGGCACCAGAGTACTTTGAAAATCTGATAAAAATGTCCACAAGACTTTCTGAAGAGTGTAACAGTAATATGATAGGGTTTTTATCCTGGAGATATGAAGAAGATAATGCTGTCCTACTACAGACATTACAAAGCAGCCATAATTTCAGTATATGTAATCTGCAGTTGGCAGAGACCTCAAGTTGACGTACCCTTTACATGGCCACTTGATGGCAGCGTTTCTTGATGTCCCACAGTGCACTAGGCATATTTAAAAAAAAATCCTATTTTTTTCCCTTTAATTATGTCTAAATATATTTTTTGTTATTTTACTTTAAAGATGTATAGCACATGCAGATCTTTCTGTCTGTCTATATATATCCGGTTTTCAAATGGGCTGTTTAACATTAGTGCTCATAAACTCAGGAATGTGTAGCAGCATCTCTGTATGAATCAAGAACAACAATTTATCCCTGGATTCCAGAGAGCTAGTTCCCAGCTTACAACCTTTTGTAAACACAGGTTATTTAGATAAGTTTAGGGAATAAATATTTTGTGGAACTTCTGACTAATAAGATAAATTGTTTGCCAGTTTCTTCAACGTACAGATGTTCTTAGTAGAAAGACATGCAAGAAAAACCTGTACATGAAGCACAGTTTGTTATTAGCCTTTCTGGACATGTTCCATTATGTGCATGTTTAGCTTTATGCATCACAAGAGGCCCGTGGAAACTGGTGGGGTTGAACATATGTGTGAACTTATCCACAACCATAAGATATTTCAAGATTGAAGCCTGAAAATTGCTTAACTACTGTAACTCTCACTGAAATTAAATCCTGCTGTTCTATCTTGGATTTGATACTTCTTGCTGACTGGGAAAACGACCAAACATTTCCAAATGTTGAGCGTGAAAATGCTAGTTTTGTGTCATTCTTGGGCTTTAGAAATGAAAAAGGGTGCTCTGAGCACTCCCTTGAGCTGCTGCTGTTAAGAAATGATATTTGAAATAATTTCTAAATGTAGAATACAATACAGAGCAGCAGTGACAAGACTTTGCTGTTTATAGCATGGGGTTACTTGCATTTGCTACTGAGAGATGTGCCATGGTTTAAATGGATGGAAGTCATGGGTAACGGAGAAGATAATGTACTGCACATACTGCCAAGTCTGGTTGATACAGGTTTTCTTTCTGGGGCAAAAGAGTCCCAACAGAAACAGTCAGTTACCCTTGTCTCGCTGTTGTACTGTTTATATTAATAGATGGGGTTGTGCTCATTTTGTCTTAGGGCTGTGCTATTCAATTCCAAACAGGCCACAGATTTAATGTTGACATTTTTCTTCAGGGCTTTGGAGGTGTTGGAGAAAAAGGAGAAAAAGGTGTGCCTGGCTTACCGGGTGGCAGGGTAGGTAACTTTACAAAGTCCTTAAATGCCTGTTCTCAAACACATGAAGTGGGTCTTTCATCAACAGAAGCATTCCCAAAGCATGTAGGAGTCTCAGACATAGAACTGGGTCCCATGGTAGCCATACAACAACAGAACCAATAGATAGGTCTTATCTCAGTAAAGTCTCAGATTAAAGGTGAGATGAAAGATGTATACACACAAGGCAGTCCAACAAAATCATACGGAAGTATTTAGTGGAGGTCTTCATACTGCAGGGCCTGTGTTTTTCCAGTTTTTTTGAAAGCTTCACAGAAAAAGGAAGCTTGCAGGAGGTCCAAATGAAGATAATAAAGAGGCCTTGCAGGGGCTTTAGGGAACTCTTAACCAATGCCAGAACCAGCCAAGAGAGAACACAGATAGATATAAGGGGAAGAAATGGGCAAGCTGGCAATAGATGTTGGTCTAACTAGTCAATGAATGTGGGAGTTAACAGCCTGCTCAGTCACACACCAGCTATAGATTCTTCAAACCACCATGACCCTGCAGAGACGTACTTATATGCAACAGGCAGACCAAGGCATTCTGTTCTGCATGTGCAGAATAAATTGTCAAGATAGCAAGTCTTGATTGCATTAAGTTTCATGGCTTTATAATTACAAACTACCTACCTAACTTCCGAGTAAGTTGAGACACCATGACTTATTTAACTTGGACCGCTGATTAGAAAGACAATGGCTAAAGAAGATAAGACTGCTTTTATCAGTTATTCTGCTGAATTTTTTCAATTATGATTGTTAATATTTGGGAGATATGGAAAATCAGTAGTAGCTTCTCCTTTTGAAAATTTTACCTTTTCATTCTTTGGTGCTGAGGTATTTGGAGCCTGATATAGTAAGACCAGACTGAGATGGATCCTCTGAAAGTTAACGGTTTTTTGCTGTTCTAGGGTCTTTTGGGACTGGATGGAACTCATGGGATTCCAGGGAGAAAGGTGAAATTTCTTTTATTTTTTACTGTACTTACAATTACAGTAGCCATCTTAAGATATACTGACTTCCTTATCTACTGGCTCCAAGTTCTCTGATGGATGAATGCACCTGCCTTATTAAACTAGTGAGAGCTAACTAGAAATTCCATGTAAAACTCTAGATCCCTTTAACTGTCTCTCTTGTTATCCCTGTGTATTCAGAGGACCACATCCACAGACTGGAAATTGTACATTCCCTCCTGGAACAATCAGCTCTTCCACTTTTCCCCTTTTGGGGGTGGAAAAGGCCAGGTGATCAAGTGGCTGAAAACGTGTTAAAGCACTTCCACTTGCAGATACAGTAGTGGAAGTTGTTCAAGAAAGCAACTTTCAGAATTATAGTTTTCATTTTGCAGCCTGGAATTCAGTCACTTTCTTGTATATTTTGTTTTATGTATGTCCTTTTCAAGATATACTGAAGGTGATGGTATCTCCAATATAATCTAATTCATATCTATTTGTTAAAATTATATAATTAAAAACAAGCCCTTAATGACAAGTTTCTCAACAATACTGTGATTGGGCTGTATTGGGGCCTACAGCTGTCCAAGACTTCAGAATCACAGGCAAGGTTTAAAGTTAAGGTTCCCTGCTCCAGAGCTCTTGGAATCCCATTTTGTCTGCAGTGGCAGTGGGATATGCAATCCATACTGGTCCAGGCTGAATGTGTTACCCAATAGAGAAGAGTAGGTCACTTCTGTGTAGATTTCCAGTCACACACCCGCAAGGGGAATTTTGGTGTCCCTCAGAATGCTACCAGGAAATGGATAGCTGGAGAGCTGGTTCTCCAGTATCACTTTAAATGTTTTGGTGCCAATAATTTGTTGGAGGGGAACAGAGTGGAGGGGAAAATGTGGGGGACAAGGAAAATAATGTTCTAGACTCCTCACTCCACAAGCATTTCTACAGTTCTGTGAGAACTCCAAGGTGTCCTCCTGATTTGGACACCCTCATGCCTGCTCACAAGTTCTCACCACCTTTACAGCACAAGGAGACCTAAAGGACCTCTGGTATTTTGTGAGTGCTGAGAAATTGATGCCATCAGTTTTCTCTTTATTTCTTCTGCAAATGTTGGTAGGACAATGAATTGGGTTTGTGATTCAAGTCCAGACACTGCAGATGTCTCAGCTAACAAATAATGCCACTGTCTTATTGTGTCACTGTTTAAGAGTGTTGCCCTGTGTGACTTTGCAGGGTCATCCAGGTGTTCCAGGCTATCCAGGTCTGGATGGAGTCGAAGGCGTGAAGGTAACTTCTCACATGAAAATACTAAAGCATTGCTTTTTTAAAGATATTTGCATGAATAAGTAAGTATCATTGCCCCAGTCAAATCTCTTCTTTACCTCTGTATCACTGTAATTTTCAATATGTTTCAGTTCCTCATTTACTTTATTGTGAAGGATAAAAATGAATGGTTGCTGAACTATGAACACTCAGATATTTTAATACCTTTACAATGTTCATTCATGTAACTTCCTGACTTAGAATTGTAGGTGTAGTCTCTCTGGTCTCCTTTATCCTTACACCGATGCCATACATACTGGGCAACTGAGGCAAGATTAGATGGAAGTAAGTAGATGTTAAGATAGTTGCCAAGGCTAGCTGAAGTCTTAGATCACAGATCTACAAGTATTGACAAGCCTGAAAAGAATGTGTTCAATTTCTCATACTGGAGATAGGCAACGCATAGCAGATGTTTTCTGGGTATCTCACAACTTGGGCAGTCAGACATCTGGAAACTGAGTGGGAAATGTTTGGGTAGTAGTTTGCTGTGAAAAACACTTATCTGCCACCAAGATTGGTATATGGTTGGCAGACACGTGAAATGCAAGTACGGAAGGGCTTTTTGTGCAGAGCACGTGGAGGAAGTAGTAGTACAGGTTTATGCACAGAGGAGTATTACTGGAAGAAGCAACAAGGTGTGCATTGCCTTGGCTCGCTGCATGGTGTTTGTGTTATAAATACGATGGCAGTTTGGACAACAGTCAGATTTTGCACTTGCTGTTTCAAAGGGGATTTGATACCGTGTTAGGGTGAGAGGAAGGAATGATACTGCAGTTTGTCACAACTTGCTTGTTCTACCTGGTTGATTTTATGGAGGTTATGGAGGAATCCATTTTCCTGGAAGCTCCTATTACTGAAATTCAGGATTCCAAGGCAACAGATAGCTGCAGTGATGAATGCTTTTAAAAATGGGTATGTTCTTAGCAGCTCTCTTGCTTTTACCACAAGGTGAACAAATACAATCTACCTGATATTGGTCAATATGTTGATAAGATAACTGGTCTCCGGTACACATGGTATATACACGTCCGTGCTTCCTATTGAGGTAACGGGATGCCTTCAGAGGATAGCTGGATAGTAGCAAACACTTTATCAGCCATCAGTTTCATCAGACAGGAAGTAGGTAAGTCAGGACAGCAGATGATTGTGAATGCAGAAGAACAAAGTGAATTCTTCACCAAGACAAAGAATGATGGTTACTCAGTGAATGACCACAGACATTGCTACCATATACAGTCTTCCCCTCCATCACCCATCTGAATGTGTGTGTTTTCTTCTACAGGGTGAATTAGGTGACATCGGTCCCCCAGGCCCTCCTATCATTGTTGACAGGGAAGGTGTAGTCATTTCAGGTACACGTTTCCATTTGGTTTTGGAACTCGTCTAAAGCACTTTTTCTGATCCAACTTTCCTTCTTAATATATTTTACCACTTTTCCACATTGTGTATTTGGTCTAACCCATCCCTTGTTATTTTTCCTTTAATTTCTGTATTGTTGGCATACAGATACGTTTGGTCCCATTTTTATGACTTCAGAGTTTACAATAAACCTTTCATCCCCACATTGCAGAATGATGTGTTTCAAGGCAGAATGAAATTTAGTGCCTGGGAGGCTGACTGTGTGTCAGCACGAGGAAGTGCTGTGTGTCTACCTGTGTGTCTGTCTTCAGTGTAGTAAGAAAAAATGGCTTCCTTGTGTTGCTTGGAAAGGGTATTCTGAATGTCATTCTGCTATTATTTGTCATTCAATGTGGTAAGAATATTTTTGAGAAAATGAGCTTAAATAACGCTACAGCTGAATGAGGCCTGGATGCAAACTAAAGCTATAAAGGTAAGGGGACAAAGTATGATCTCTCCTATTCTTCCTCCTTCACATGCAGTCAAGTTTGAAACAACAAGTCAGGAGGAATTTTTCCCATTATTGTTAACTTTGACTAACAGGCTTACTGCTAATGGCTTTGTAACCTTTGCTGTCAATGAGATCAGTGGCCACCAGGGCAGTTGACTGAAGAGGGTCTTTAGGCAGAAATTCTCACGAGATTTTCCTCCTTGTTTTTCTGTATTTGTCTAATAGGTGCCCCAGGTGACCCTGGAAACCCGGGAATACCTGGTCCTCCAGGAGATGAAGGGATCAGTGGTTTACCAGGCCTTCGAGGAGCTCCAGGGTTTCCAGCCCTGGAGAAAGGTAAAGCAGCTGCTAACAGTGCCCTTAGCAGGCTGTTTTCTGTGTTTGTTGCTGAGAAGACTCTGGGTAGTGGCCTGGAGATGGTGAAGGTATTGGAGCAAGCCTCTCCCTGCTCCGTCAGCTGGCTGATTTGCAAACTGCTGCATGAGACATAGGAGGCAGGGATGACACACAGGGAAACCAAGTATGTTGACTTGGTTTGGGAGCAGAGTTAGTCCCACAATGATTACAGCCCAGGTGTGAATATTTGGTGTAGTAGTGTACACAGGAGGTTGGTTGTTTGATTTCCATTTCGAATGAGTGGGTTGTCAGAACCTTTCCTACATTTTAAATAATAGCAAATGTTTTTGAAAATTATTTTTTTAATGAGTTTTCATATTTGCAATAGAGAGCTAACAGATTAGCTATTTAAACCCACTGTAGGTGGAACCCATTTGTCCCATCAAAGATCTCACTTGAAAGTTTCTGTTTCACTTGAATGTCATCTGTGAAGTCATGGCCTGCAATGATCCAGAGACTAGGGACTACTAAGGAAATTATCTCACTCAAAGGAAATCAGAAAATAAGTAAACCACAGTCTTATGTAGTTAATTGTCTAGCTGATCAATGGGACTTAACTGCAGCCCTGTGAAGTTTTTTGGATGACCAAAGGAGTGTGTAAATGGGAGCCAGTTGGTGCCTCTGATTAGTTTTCCTTTGAGTGCAATTACAAATTGTTCTGTGCTAACATGGTTGCAGTTCTGGGCACAACAGTACTTTTCATAACATTAAAAATACTAGAATGCGTTTGCTGCTGGAGAGCTGCTCCTTGTGTCCTTGTTGTCTAGATGGAAAGGGCCCTGGAGGGTCTCCGGGTGTTCCAGGTGTGAAGGGTGAAGTGGGAGAACCAGGAAGAACAACGATTGGATTACCGGGCACTCCCGGCAGAGATGGTTTACCGGGTCTGCCAGGAGCACCAGGATTGCCTGGTTCACCACGTATGTATATTTTTAACATCTCTTTTTATACTGGATTCAGAGTGAAAGAAGACAAATAATCATTTATATATTTATTTCTTTGCCAGTGAGGATTATTCATCTGTAAATCTTAAATGTTTGGTTGACACCTCATTGTGATTGTAACTCACAACCTTAAATATATATATCAGCAGCCACCCCTCTGAAGTAAGAAAATACAGCTAATTATTGTTAGAGTGGTAGCTTAAGAGACTGAAGCACAAGGTTGTGTAGGCACAATTTATGACACAGAGGACTTTGAAGTTCTAGGCTAGTCTCCTACTGGCTTAGATTAAAATAGACCATGGCCTTATGAGCACCTGGGATAAATGTCTAGTCTTGTGAGTAGGTATTTGGGGTACCAGGAGTCAGATAGGATGCCTGAAGAGACAATTTTCAGACCTAAGGAAATGTGATTTTATTTTTACATGTTCATTTGTATGGATGCCCTGATTGGATTAACTATGCATTTTTTTGTTTTCCTCAGAAATTAAGTATTACATGAAAAGGGTTGGTTTTACACAAACCTGGTGTTTTACCATTCTGCTGTAAACTGAGTTCAAACAGCCTGTTTTATTTTTGAGAGCCAATCTTTCGAAACAGGGCACACTCCAGTGATGGAGCCAGTGAGCATGGGCTGATGAAATGATTTTCTGTGGAGAAGAAATAAGTGCTCTCTTATCAATAACTGTTTGCGAGTCAAATCCGGCTCATTTTTCTGCAGAGTCTGTAAAGCTCTTGTAGCTCTTTTTAGCTGATGGTTGCAGTTTGTTTCCATGGAACATCAGACGGGTGCTGGTCAGCACTCTGTCTTACTGTTGTCACTGAGGGGAAGGGTTTTCAGACACAGTAGTTTTAGATTATGTTAGATCACTTTCCACTGCTGTTTCTGTCAGCTCATGTTTCATTCTATTCAGCATATAAAGAGATATAGAAAATAATCCTGCAGTTATAAAGTGAGGGACAAGAAAAGTCCCCTTAACCTTTTTGCCATTTAGTCTCTTTCCTGAGCTGCAGCAACTTCAATCAAGGAGCTCTGCAGAAGGCGGGTAGCCCTGGGGATGACTCTACCATGCCAGCAGCAGCAGAGACACTGCTCATACATGATAGCTTCTGTGCCAACAAAAAGGGCAATAGCCAGTCATCACAATCACCAATACATTGATTTGTCCCTTCAACTTCTATCCATGTGAGTCTCAGCTTCTTCCAGAGCTGTAAAGGCACATCTGCCGTGAACTAAGTCATCTGCCCTTCTTTATACAACCTGTTCGCAGTTTGGCTAGTTCTTCGGCCAACTGTTTAAGTCTTTGAAAAAGTGCAATGGTAGAGCAGTACAGGAATGAAACTCTGTTGCATCCACATTGTGAGAGCTTTTGCTTTTCTGTATGAGAAGCTAGAAGCAAACATATGGCAGAGGACTGCAGCCTGTGATATCAACCAAGTTCCATCTCCTTCTGTAACTTCCACAGTTGCAGTTTGATCTGGTGCCATTTCTGTCAGTTGCATAACTGACATTGTAAGTAATTAATGAGCTGGAAATCTAGCCTTCTCATGGCTTTTGCTTGCCTTCTTTCTGCATATAGGCCCTTCATTCCCCCCAGACACGATTCTGGATGGAAGGACTGGAGCCCCAGGGGAGCCTGGACAAAGAGGGCTGCCAGGAGCTTTGGGTCCAAAGGGGTACAAAGGTAACTGACTCTTCTTTTGGGAGAGCCTTTTAGGAGTCACTGGGCCTCAGAAAGATGTTTACACGTGGTTAATATCCTAAGGGATGAGGTAGAAGTGTCTTTGTGACAAATCACGGGAGGCTGAGATGGATTAAAGGAGCCAACAGCCTTTACAATTTAGAGAGGGTTGTGCCCAGCACTGCCAGCAAAATCCTATTTCCTAGTTCCTACTCTGCTCAGGCAAATAAGCAGATAAACATCTCATACCCAGAAAATTAGCTAAGTAAGTTATACTTTAAAGCCATAAGATGTAATGAGACTTAGAAATAAAATCTTGTTCACTGCTTTTTGCAATATAGGCTGGAAATGACAAAGAAACTTAATTTTATTCTCCTCTGTGCTAAAAATGATGAGAATTTGGGTCTTAGTGTGTGACAGAACCCGTGGCAAAAGCCATGATGACACAGATATCACTGTGCTTTGTGATTGTTTGGATCCATGGCCAGTTACAATTTAGGGAAATATGGAGATATCCAGCTGAGGATCATTGTAACCTGCTGTGAGTGGGAGTATGGATTTGCTTTCTCTGACATATAACTATCTCTTTAAAAAACCACAAGACTTCTGTCCTAAAACTCTCCTAAAACCATCTGTTTTGGAGAGTCTAAACCTTTGGGAAGAGGTCAAGAAGTGCTGAGGTTCATGCTGCATGTGGTAATTTGGTGATGGGCATTGTGTAGAAATTAACCTGGACAAAACCTGAGCTCCATTTGCTTGACACTCACATTGCCTGAGCAGAGTAGGCACAAAATCAAATCATATGAGAATGGCTTTGTCCTAATTGAATCAAACAGTTCTTTTGGAGCTCTTGCAACTGAAAAGGGTCTTTATCCAAATGAAACTGAGTTTGGAGTGTTGACTATTTTCCAGGAGAGGCAGGTGATTGTGCTTGTGATGGAGGAGTTACAAGAGCTGGTCTAAAAGGCATCTCAGGTCCACCAGGTCCACCGGGAAGCCCTGGTGTGCCTGGGATTAAGGGCATTGGTGGAGACCCAGGCACTGTGGGCGCACCAGGACTGCGAGGCCCTCCGGTAAGGCAGGAAGAGTTTATATTGATTGTCATGAATTAAAGGAGAAAAAGTGCCCATGTGCAATTGCTGGTGTTGATTGTAGCGAAAGCAGAACAGACTTTTTTGCTTTTCTTCTACTTGTTTGGATTTAAAAAAAAAAAAAAAGGCAACCCAGAAACTGATCTGTGAAAAGAAGCTGAAAGTAGAGAAATTATCACCTATAAAAAATGGGAGAAGAAATGGTTCTTAAGTTCTAAGAACTGCACATTTAGCAGTCAAGAGAAAAACAGTAACAATTATTCATCCCAGGGCCTCTTGGCCATAGGCATACATGGATTAGACCCAGGGTTCTTCCTAAGTGAGGGCTGGCTGGGGAAGCAGATATACATCTGCATGGAGAGAAGACCTGAAAAATCGAATGGGGAGAACTTTCCACATCATTGCTCATAGCTATAAAAACTGTGTGCCATAGATGCAGTCTCCTTCTCAACTGCTGTATGCTAAATACATTAGTGAGAGTTGAGCTGTGTTTTTTATGAAACAGCAACCATAACAAACAGGATTTTCCAAAGTGCTGAGCATTGCTCATTGACAGTATTTACTTTTGAAAATCGTAGTCCATAAAGATACCAGTCTTTTGTCTTCAGAGTATCTTTATCGGTGTCAGTAAATGCATCACTGTCACCAAGTAATAGGGAAGAAGATTCAATACTTGGGCCTTGTTATATCATGAGTGATGTAATGTTCCTAGATGCCATCCAAGATTGCTGTCACTATAGTGCTATATACCAGGGTTTCGCTTGCCACTGTAAAGCTGTTGTAACTTGATTGAAACATTTGGAAATAATCAAACCTCCTCTTTTTTTTTTTTTTTTTAGTGTAATGTATACAATAGGAAACCTTTTGGAGATTCTTTCTAGCTCCAGTCATTGTGTCCTGTCCTCATATGACATTTTTAAGAAGCAAAGCCTTTTCTCTGCATGTTCATATTTCTGTTTTATCTTTTGGTCTGTAGGCTTTGGCTGGTCAGCAAGGTCTTCCAGGCCTTAAGGGAGAAAAAGGGGATCCATCCTATGCCACAGGCAGAGGTGCTCGTGGGGACCGTGGGGCAACAGCACCCAGAGGACCTTCAGGCATCCCTGGAACCCCTGGCAGGGATGGACTTCCAGGCTTGCCAGGCCCACCAGGCCCTCCAGTAAGTTCAGATTAACGTAGCAGCAGTGCTTCAGAATTGTAATAAGGAGCGGAGACAATAGAAAGGCCTGGCTTAGTAGTCCTGATTAGCCCTGTGGTAAGTCTCCAAATATATAAAAAGCTCACAGTCCCTGAGCACAAATTTGTCTTGGTCAGGATTAATAATTGGCACTCATTATGCCTCTGGCTACCCAGTCAAAAGATAAACTTCCAGTAGTGGAGCAGGCCCTAATGCTGTTTTATGTTATGTCCTAAAAGATAAAAGAAACTGTAGGCATAATTATAAATGTTGGGATAGAAAAATCACACCAGAATCTTTTTAATTAAAAAGAAAGTAAATGTCTTTTAGAATATGTAATACTTACATTTTGGCAAATACAACATAAAATATCTAAAGTTTAAATGACGTCATAAGATAATTATCTCATAGATTATCTGCACCTTAAGTCTGTCCCTTGGACCAAGTGCACAGCTGTGTTCAGCTAGTTACTGAAATCCACTGCCCTTAGGGTCAATTTATAGCTGGACTTGGGGTTGATCACTGTCAGCCTGGAGGGCAAAGTTAATGCCCTGCCAAACCCATTAGTTCAGTATTTTCTAAGAACGTACTAAGAACCGCCACCAGCCAGAGGGGACACCATTTAAACAACGCTACCAGCCAGAGATTACGTAATTTAAACACTGCTGCCAGCTGGAGATGACGTCATTTAAACACTGCCGCCAGCTGGAGACTACATCCTTTAAACACCAGCCAGAGATGACGTCATTTAAACACTACTGCCAGCTGAAGATGATGTCAGTTAAAGCATGCCAACAGCTGGAGACGACAGCATTTAAACACCACTGCCAGCCAGAGATGATGTCATTTAAACACTACCGCCAGCTGGAGACGACATCATTCAAACATCAGGCAGAGACGATGCCATTAAAACACTGCTACCAGCTGGAGGCAATGCCATTTAAAGCACACCGCCAGCTAGAGACGACACTATTAAAACACCGCTGTCAGCTGGAGACGACGCCATTAAAAGCATGCCACCAGCTGGAGACAACATCATTTAAACAGCACCACCAGCCAGAGACGATGCCACTTAAACACCGCTGCCAGCCAGAGGCGATGCCATTTAAACACCATCAGCCAGAGATGGCATAATTTAAACAACACCAGCCGGAGACGATGTCATTTAAACACCCGGACCCTTCTGGGGGCAAGGCACCGTAGGGATCCATAGCAACACGAAGACACGCACCTGTTGGGATGAGTTGGATGCGCCAGGAGAAGATCCATCCTGCGGCTCATCTCCGTGCCTAGGGAAGTCACACAAAGAAAATCCCCTGGGCAAGCCCCGCCGCCTGTTTTAATGCAATGGTTAAAGCCAGGCTTTGGGTCTGGACTCTGGCGCTCGGCTCTGACAGGTGCTCACCCAGCTGGTTCTTGTCGGTGTGATTTCCTCATAGAAGCCTGTCAGGGACTATCCAAGCTCTGGGAAAAACTGACCTTTAAGATGAAACATCACCTTCCCTTAAACAAAATTATCTCTTTTTAATAGTCACTGAGTTTTCCTGCATGTTGAAATAATGATGGGTAATTTACAGTGGTTTCCATGTACCTTCACAGGCCCATCTGAAACTTGTATAGAACCGACCAAATTCTTAGGCATTTGTTAAAATGATAGTGGTGTATATTCTTTCTACATCTCTTTGATTTTCAGCTGTAATTGTCTTTGCTGTGCACAGGGTGATGGTGGGCTAGGTTTCCCAGGTGAAAAAGGACTGCCAGGATTTCCTGGCTCCAAGGGCCATCGTGGAGAAACTGGATCTCCTGGCGTTGGATATCCAGGTCCTAGTGGAGTTCGTGGGCCACCAGGTGACCCAGGAATGGATGGGCTTCCGGGACAAGCAGGTCTTCCAGGCCCTTCAGGTAGGTATTGCTGGGTCTGCTCTTATGTTGAAAAGGTGCAAAGCTGCTACAAGTCAAATGGCACTCATCTTACTGCTGTGCTTGTTCAAATTACTGCTGTGCTTGTAGCCAGATCAGAAGATTGCATTAGATTAAAGATTGTTCTTTAAATTAATTGAAACTGCTCTGTGGGTTCACCAGACTTCACACAGCAGTCACAGCTTTCTCAAGTTGTCATGTTCAGGAGGACACAGATAATAACCAGCAAATATCTGAATTGAGTACTCAAATACTAATAGTGTTGGATGGAGCTACTCACTGACTATTGCTGGAGAACCATTTTACACCAAAGGTAGTTAGGAAGATTGATAAAATGAGGTTTTTAAAAAGCACAGTCTACTTCATTGTCCAGGTAAAAACAGTAACTCACTGGTATCTGAGATTTCTGAATCAGTTTTCAGAACTATCACTATTATTGAAATAAGAAGAGCTCCAGATTTTTTTTAAAGAAGAAACTGTAGTACATTGTATGTATGAACAGGCGTTGGTGAATAAGACATTGTCATGACAGTCAGGTAGGGAGTTCAGTTATGACTGGTGCAGCCAGGTCTGGACTGTTTGCTTCCCTGAGGTACTACAGTTTGGCTCAGTTGATATGTCATTATATGTACCTGAAGTACCATAATGACAAGTGATACGGTCAGTAAATATAGGTTTGATAATGTTTCATGTATGATGTTTTAAGTTCATTCTCAGCCTTCACACTGAGTTAGCTGGAAAGTTGTATGTCTAAACATTTATGGAAAATGTTTTCATAACAAAATGACTGCACAGAGCTAGTCCCAACGTCTCGATTCCATATCAGCTATTTAAATGTAATTTGAGATAAACAGGTTTTTTTCTTTGCTGCTGCTGATTTTCAGTGTATTTTCCATTCTGTGTATAATTAGGCTTCTAGGTTTGTAATTCGGTCAGTATCAATAATATATTTGCAGGCATAATATTGTTGCATAGGTTTCTGGACTGATAAACTGATGTTCTGAGTTCAAAAACCTTGGTGGTAAGACCACTGCAGTATGAGGAGTTGGCAGAAGAATCTTAAACCCAGAGGGAGGGGAGAGCTAGGCCAGAATAGCACTGAGAAGGTTGCACAGACATGCCGGATGGCATGTTACCTCCCATCAGTGTCACGCTGGGTTGTTGTTATGGGGTGAGGAGACAGCTAGTGTTAATGTCCCCCTGGAACAGTCTGCATAAGCTTTTTTTCCAATTCAAGTCACATGCTAAATGCTAACAGCTTTACTAATTCATAGCTATGAATGCTTACATCTTTGTATGGTAAATTATCTCTTACAAAATCCACTAAATTAAAATTGCATTGTAAGATAAGTAAAAGTAAAATGCTCGGTGCATGATGTGAACTCGATATTCTGCGGAGCACATCAGAAGCCAGCTTATTATGAATGCTACATCAAAGCTTTGCTAACAATGAATGGTCCTTTGTAGACGAGTATCTATAGTCAAAAAATGTGGGAAAGTGTGAATAAGTCATTAGCCAGTTAAGTTTGCACCTCCATAGAGATGTGTAAGAAAACTTGCGAATGCATCATTCCCTCCATACTAGGAAATAATTTGCATGCATTAAAAGGCCTTTTGATGTAGTAAGTTTCATCTAATATTAAAGAAATGTGTGTGGGTGGAAGAAATAATCATTTCTTATACTGTCCAGACTGAAAAGCCTTATCATGAAAATGGGGAAAGACATTTAAAAAGAGGCTGTGACCTACTGAAGTTACCACGTCAAAGACACTGCTGAGGAATTTTGCTCGAGTTCATGCCACGTGCAGTAATACAGGGTGAAACAGTCTTGCTTTGGAAAAGTCTAACTCAGTATTTTATAAAAAGCTAGACTGATTTTACCTGGTATTATGAGATTACTCAAAAATGTTGGAATTGCCCATATTTTGCTTTTATGCCTGACATGATGGTTTCATAATTGTTTCATTTCCTTGATACTGGGATATTGTGTAAACTATCATTTCCTTGATACTGGGATATTGTCTTGGATATTTTAGTTTTGAACCTCTATTCTTAAAGCTAGGGCTGACTATAAAGATGCATTGCTGTCACAGATGAAAAGAGAGCACTCCTAGGCTTTGTATAAGAATGGAAGTGTTATTGCAACTCTGTGTAGATTGTTATCGTGAGTATAGTTATTTTTAAATGAATTTTGCTATCAATGAATGCCTTACATGAAGATAAACGTAATGAATCAAGAACTGACCTTTGGTTCTCTCACATCAAAGTAGAAAATGTTCTGATGTTTCCTTCCGAATTTGCATAGCATCTCGATATGTGAGTAGATGAGACACCCTAGGGATTGTGTTCCCTCTTGTTCCCTGCTACATCCCACTTTCCATGTGAGCCTTGCTTGTTTCTTTATACTAGAGCTGATATCTGTTAGCAGCCCCTGACTAGCCCGACTGGCTAGAATTTGAGATTAGGATTGTTCTTTCTTCTCACAAGTCTGAATAATGAAATCAGTCACACAAGGCAGAATAATGAAAATTAGGGTTGAGGGTGGAATGAAAGGGGGTAGAAATGGAAGGTCAAACCAGAATCACTCTCCATCATTTGGCACCGTGAGAGAGGGATGCTCAAATCTGCCTACCCTGACGGGGTTTGGGGCTGGACCCTAAACTGAAAGCTTAACTTTCCGTCTCTGGTTGGATGTAGGCACCAAAGTCAGATTTTCACACAGCCTTTTGTGAACTGAGTTGGAATGCAAGAAGAATGTCATTGAACCAGTTCTTAGCACTGTTTCAGCCAAAAAATTTATAGGGATCTTTACAGCCTTTGCACCAGAAAAGACATATTGGGTTACTTTATGAGGTTTTTGTCCTGGCCTATGCCATTTTGAGACCCCTATTCCCACTGTCAATGTGAGAAGCAGAGCGCCATATTTATTATCCATACAGAAGCCCACTGATTGGATTGTATTTATCCAGGAAATAGTTTGACTCGGGGTCTTTTGTTAATAAAATTTGTTAGTCATCTGAAAATGTTAATCTTTTCTGAAAAGGAGTGTTTAACTCGTGTTGGCTGTGCTGGAAGAAATACCTCCAGTGTTGCCTGATTTAGACCAGATTACCGCCTCAGAACCGAACGCAGTCACAATTTGGAGTGCTCTTGAATGGCTTGATGAATAAATTTGGCTTGTCAGTCTGGGAATGGATCTTGAATAGAAGGTTCCCTGCAAAGAGAGTTGTAAGGAAATGAGAAACAATGTATCTGTGATACCTGATTATCTCATCCTTAATCAGCCTTGGAGTTGATGCCAAATTTGAATTAGCAAATATTGGGCAACAGTGCAGTTAGGCAGCTGTTTCTCTGTGCATATAAAAGTGTTCAGAGTAATGAAAAAAAACACCTCTCTTCCCCAAATTTGCTTTAGTAGTCATCTTTTGTATGTAATCTCTCTGACTAAATAGCTTTCAAAGTCCTTTAGATTTTCATTTTTAGAAAGGATATCTATGATAGTTTAAGGCTAAGCCAGCTGTTACAGCGTAGGAGCTAATTCTATAGTTCTAGCACAGACTCCTCTTAAAGTAACTGGAAGCGTTTCTGGACTTGGAAAGTTTTTGTGATAATCGTTTCTGTGACTGTGTGAATGTGACTTCAAATTGTCAGTGACCTACAAGGAGGAATGTTGGAAGTGTTTGAGGTCTTTCAGGTAAATCTGATGTGCCAGCAACTCTGATAATGCCACATGAATTTCATTCCGCTGAAGAGGGATTGCTAGTACAAACAGAGCCTTTTTTTGAGAGATGGAAGTCAGTCAAAGAGCTTTGCCATTGCTGAGTCTTGTTTGCTGCTAATAAACTTTTAAGCCATGTTGTTATTTCTTATTCTGACAGACTGTAGAAGGAGCAGTTGGAGAATAAGGTTGAAATAAAAAAATCCTTGCTATTCCACCCTCCACGCATGCACCTCTCTGGCCTAAACTCTTGGGCGACAGGTTTTTTTAAACACCTGTCAATATTCCCTAGATATGTATTTTATCTTGCATGTGCACATTTATTTTAGAATTTCACGCTATAGCGTGCTATCTATCTACCGCTTAGAAACATCCTCAGTTTTTAAAAGTTAGAACACCTGTCAGCTCCCACTGACTTTGAAAGCTCTCAGCCTGGACCTTAAGGTCCCTGAGTCACAGACTGCCTTTTCAATGCCTGTTGCATAGCCCCTACCCCAGGGAGGCACAGCTGCTGAGTGGAAGCCATGGATATTGTGCCACAAGTAGTGCACAGCAGTAGTTGCTACCTTTTACTGGTCATGCAGTAAGTCAGTAGTAGGGATGGATTAAACAATCGCCAGGCTCCGAATGCCTTTTCTTTTCTTTAACATCACGTATTTGAGATGTCAGCGGTGTTTGATGTGTGTAAGTTCACTCACAGCCACTTATGATATGTCCTGTAAAAACATCTGGATACTAAATGTTCCTCTTATGACAGTCTCTCTGAAAGGGGCTGTGTGCAACTTCAGTGTTTCTTTGTTTTAGGTATCACCTTGCCCTGCATAGTTCCTGGAGCATATGGGCCCCCTGGGACTCCCGGCTTTCCAGGATTGCCAGGTAGGGAGACAAGCTGATTGTAATGCACTGGCTGACTACCAAGAAGCACTTATTCCTCAGGGAAGATAATACCTGCTAATTAATCTCCTTTGAGTGATAGTTATTCCAGAGAGTTAACTGGCAGAACAATGTTCTTTTTTTTTCAAAGAGACTAGGCTTAAATCCCATGGAGGATCATAATGACTGCACCATTTTTTCCCTTTCAAGTAACCTCTGAACACAAACCCTCTCCTGTGTTTATATAGCTGATGAAACAGCCATAGCTTTGAGACTTTATTTAGCTTAAACTGTGTATCCAGCGAGTGTTTTCAGCACTAGCTTTGCCGAAAAGATTTGAACCTGTTTTCTCATGCTGTGTTTTTGTCTTCCACTATTCATTCATTAATATTATTTATTGATATATTTTTGCCCTTAGGTCCCAAAGGCAGCAAAGGCTTTCCTGGCATTCTAGGCCAACCTGGATTACCTGGGTCAAAAGGACAGCCAGGTTCTCCAGGAATAATAGGCTTGCAAGGGGAACCTGGTAAGAGAGAAGTTACTGGAGTTCTTTTTATTGCCTGATTAATATGTACAATATTTTATCAAAAGAGTTGTCCGACCTTCTAGGCCACTTTTCTGCCTGGTACATTCATAATGCTCTGTTGTGCTCCTTCCAAATGCAATCTCTGCAAACAAATGGTTGCAGCTTGGAAGAAAACAAAAGAAATGTTCAAGATACTTGTTACCTGCCTATAGTATTATATCACTGCTGGAAGAAAAGAGGACAATGAACACAATTTGTTTCTCCAGAGACCATCATCATGTGCTTTGTTACAGTTTAGGTTAACTACAGGTTTAGTGTAAAACTTGTTTTAAGCCATGTGGTACTCTGGTAAAGCCACGCTGTACACAGTGTTTGGACTCACTTTAGCTGTGAAAATTTCTGATGGTTGTGTAAATAAAGAGCAAGAAGCAGAGGTGGTGAGGGAAGATTCCTAAAGCTAGGTTGCTGTGTACCCATCCAGGTTTCTCCGGATATGGCTGAAGAAATCTTTTATCCTTTCACTACATTAAGGGGGAATGTAATCTTTATGGGGTCACTGATTTCCTGACATAACCCCTGAGCAGTGTGACACATCCACACAGCAGTGCAGTTTAGTGTCTGCTTGGTACCGGGAGAGTACTTTCCAGTCCTCCTTGTACCAAGGCTGCCAGTGTCTTCTGCCCCACAGTGCCAGAAGTTGTCTGATATAGAGGACAAAGTAAGAAAGGTGTGATGAATATAACATCTTTGCAGCTTTTGTGGTTGATAGTGGTAGTGAGATACTGTCTGTCTGTAGCCTGAAATGGCTATCTCCCTCCTTTTTTTGTCCTTTTTGCCTGATCTGCCATCTAGTGAAACCAAGCTTGTAAAGCTGTGACTAGCTGCAGCTCCCAGATACTCCTAAAGTATTCTTTTCTGGGGAAAAAAAAAAAGAATAATATGAAAGGATATTTTAACTGTTTTAAACAGATTCATCACTTTCTGTCACCAATTATTGTTTCTAATTCAGTACTGAAACATTCTGCAACTTTCCAAACAACTTCTTGCATGGAAATTTTTACAACTTTGATTTTGTTAGAGATGCTATTGGAAGCAGATATTCTGTACTGCTGAGTGACATTTACTGTTTTTCTCTTTAAGGCTTCCCTGGGCCTCGAGGAGAGCAAGGGTCACAAGGACTTCCAGGACTGGATGGAACAGATGGTTTGCCTGGGAAAATGGGTGCTTCAGGCTTAGCTGGAATGAAAGGAACTCCTGGAGATGTATCTGGTGCTGAGACTGGAGCCCTGGGAGAGCGTGGCCGACCTGGACTCCCAGGTGATAAAGGGCTTACAGGTGATCTTGGATTTCCAGGACCAAAAGGTAAGCACTGATACTGCTTGTATCTGGGAATATCAAACCGTTTCTCTTTCAAAAATCTTTCCTCTTTCCAATCTCTTTAAGATACTGTGTTAGCAGTCCTCTAAGCTGCTCACAGGTGGTGATTTGCTGATTTTTCTCTTAGAATCTAATAGAACTCAAAGGCTTTTATTAAAACTCACTTTTTAATTAAAAGTGTGAATTTTGCTTTATTTGTTCTGTAACCTCCCACCTCTCTGTTCCCAGGGCTAGACGGAAGACCAGGCCTCCTAGGTACTAAAGGCGAACAGGGTAATCCAGGATATTCAGGTGTCCCTGGCTTGCGGGGACCTCCCGGTCCTGGAGGTCCTTTTGGCATTAAGGGAAAACCAGGACCCTTGGGGTCAGTTGGCCTTGCAGGAGCACCAGGTATGTAATGTCTTCAGATGAAGACAACTAGCTAAGCTGAACACTGCAATGTTGAGGAAGTGTGGGAGAGATTTGGCATTTGCTAGGAGTGAGCTCCTACCTCTGGTTAGGGGTAACAAAGTGCAGAATTTGAGCCTTTTGCCTCTGGCTGCTGGACAACTCCTGCCTAGAAATGGTGCCCCAAGGCTGTAAGAAGTAGAGCAGAAAGAGAAGAGAAAGCATCTTAAATGTCTTGATATTGTTAACATCACTGCTCTTACATGCTGGCTGTATCATTTACTAATCTTCATTTCCCATTTTCATGATGATTAATTTCTAATGTATGAGGTTGCTTGAAATGTAGCTTTGATATATTGAGAAATTGTTGGCTTTCTCAGAACAAGCGCTTATGTCTTCTCTGTCTTTCTCTTCACTGAGGCAGAAGAGAAATTTATTTCCCTTCACTTTAAGGGGAAGAAAAACCACCACTTGAGTACAGTAGTATCTCTCGAGCTGCACAGACTAAAGTGTTTCATGATAACAGTATATGCAAGACTTGAGAACCAAGCAAAGAGGGACCTGGAAACTAGTAGATAATGGTCTGACATAACTCGTCTGTTCTGACATGCAGAATGACAGTGCTGGAGCACAGTGACAATAAATGAATGAAAGCAGTAATGTCATTTGAGATGAAAATCATAGAGTTTTAAAGTTTGGGGGTTTTTATTTTAACGTTAACATTGTTTTTGCCTCTCTATTGCTTTACATTTTTGGACTGTATACCATATATGACTTTCCTTCAACTGTTTTTAAAAACCTCCCATTGCTAGGATGACAAGCTCTAAATGATTAAGGTTTTTTTGTTACTGTTGTCTCTCTGAATCATTAATTTCTTTTGTACCTTTGTTCTTTCCGTTTACATATTTTGTCTGTTTTTTCCTTCACCATGTTTCTATTCCATTTATCATCAACTCTCCATTTCTGATGTCACACTGTTTGGTTATGGGTTCTTCACATAGGCTGTCAAGGTGAGAAAATGCAGTGTAGCATAAAAGCTCATGGACTAACAACCTAGCTTTTAATGCTACAAGAATTGCATTGACTATAGGTGATACCCCTTATTATTGCTAATCAAACCAGAAGGCAAAGAACCATTGTAGTGAGAATGCTCAGACAGCAACAAAGCCTGAAGCCTGTAAGGAAATCCTTATTATGTACAGATTTTAAGTGTGTGTGTTTTCTTTGTCTTAAATAAAGCAGCCATTTCATCTTCTGCTTTAAAAAATACTGGGTTGTAGCTTAAAATGTTTAAGCCCTGAGTATAATGAAGCTCGTACATTGGGTGCTACTGCTGCAAGTGCCATTTTTTAGAAGCCACCTCATTTTTCCTTCTCGTCCTCCCTTTGGATCTGAGCATTCTGTTTTCAATGGTTTGAGCCTTTATTTAAAATTGTAAACCATTACAAAGCTTTAGCTAGAAACATTCTGAAACACTTAGAGGCAAAACAGTGCATATGGTGTTGGTTTTGTGACAGCACAATCAGAAGCTTGTTCCCTTTGTGAGCAATTTGGTCTTGAGAAGTAACACTTTAACTACCAAGGTGGAAAAGAAACTTGTAAAAACAAGCCTCTCCAACTGATCTCTGGTTCACCCAGAGGATGGGGTAGGTAGCAGAAGCTGGCATTAATGATGCTTCCCATTCTGGTTTGGCTGCCTTGATGATAAAGGTAAGGCTGGTGCGCTACAGTTTAGTGTCTGGTAAAGGAGACAAAAATGGATACATCATAAGGGGTTTCACTCTTGCCAGTTGTGTAGTGATGTAGGCAGTAACCTTCTTCATAGGTATTTTATTATTAGATGACTAATGCTTTTGCAATTCTAAGCTTTATGCCTTCTAGTAGGCTGCATGTGCCATAAGGTCCATTTGTCTCATTAAAAACGATGCTGTGTTTAAAGACTTTGGGAAGCTGTCCACAAATTGTCCTAGTGTTTGTGTGACATAATCTATTGAGTTCTTTCTTCTATTGATTCAGGACTTCCTGGAGTCAAAGGCTTGACTGGGGATGTAGGTCCACAAGGCCCTGCTGGTATGAAAGGCTTCCCAGGTCTTGATGGGACTCCAGGATCTCCTGGGGAAAGAGGATTCTTAGGGCCACCAGGGCCTTTTGGTCAAGATGGACGTCCAGGTTTCTCTGGGCCAAAAGGTATGTGTTCCACTAGGGGAATAGTCTGAGATTACTGTGCCCACAAAAAAAATAACCTTGTTAATACTGAGTTTAGGCCCAACTTGTTAGAAGAGAATGAATTCCCAACTAGTGTTGGAATGCGTTTGTTTTGCTGCTGAGTTATGAATTACAAATGATGGATTTAATGATCAAATCATGGTCATAGGGAGATCCATCTTAAAGGACTTAGGCCCTTATGGACAAAGGATCATGTAAATCAAGATAGAAAGACAAGGAAATTGAAGAAATGAGGAACAGTGAATGAAATTTAAAGGGAGAGAATGAAGCACAAACCAAATGGGAAGTAAAAATTTACACCTTGTATGGTCATTAAACACCAATACAGTCGGTTACTTGGAGAATTCTGTGTTATTTTAGGCAGAGAGAATAGAGCTATGTAACTGCATGCTGCTGTCTTGGAAATTGATTGGGTTTTGCTCTCCAGTGGAAGCAGGACCAGGCTCTCAAAGGTGAACTGAAAAGTGCTGGTTGAAAGTATCATGAGTGGAGACCCATGAGAGAAGTGGCCATGCTGTGCTTGCGCCATGAAGTTTTACTACTCAGATTTGGGTGATTGGGCCAGACCCATGCTGCTTCTACCTGCCAGCTAGGTGGGTATGCAGTATACCAGAGGAGACTAATTCTCCCTTTCTATTTCTCAACTTTTCTATACAGGCGAGAAAGGGTCTTCTGGCCTGCTTGGTTTCCCCGGCATGCCAGGCCTGCCTGGTGTCCCTGGGGTGAATGGGTTTAAAGGAACTCCTGGCACAGCTGGAGGAAAAGGGAGCCCTGGAGTTGTGGGACTCCAAGGTCAAAAAGGTGAGAAACAGCTGAAAGGCTTTTCCTGGCTGTGCAGCAGAGGGACTTAGGAGGCCTTTCTGAGATATCTGCGTATTTAATGTTTTCTTCTAAATACTGTATTATTTTCTTCCTTGTGAAATACTTAGGCCTGGTTGCCAAAGATGCTGAGCACTTACTGATGAATTTGCATCAGGAGTTCTGTTTTTGTCTGCCAGCTTCTGGTGTTATACCCTTTCTCTGTTAGATTATTTTGCAAGATTCCCTGACTTCTTGTTTCTTTAGGTGACAGAGGTGATGTAGGTCCACCTGGTCTTCCTGTTCTTGGGCCTCCAGAGCAGGCACTGCAATTCAAAGGAGACAAAGGAGATCCTGGATTAGCTGGACTTGGAGGATTCCCTGGACCGAGAGGTATTTCACAACATTGTAGTTTGTTGCCAGTATCAGTTGTTCAGTAACTGCTTATTCTCAGTGAAGTATGGTCCGTCCTTTTGACAGCGCCTGCAGTATTACTATTTTCTGTTCTGCCATTTGCATTCTAGCAAGATTTGCATATGGCAGTTCTGAATTTTGAGAAAACAATTTTCCTTTGAAGCTCTGTTCTGCAGAACTAATGCCATCCCTTCCTCCTTTTTAAGGGGAGCTTTGGGTCACAGGTCAATTGGCCCAAATAAACTGAATGTCTGTATTATGAAATGAAATTACACTCTATTGTATAACCCAGGTGATAAAGGAATCCCAGGAAGCCGTGGACAGCCTGGTCTCCCTGGTCCAACTGGGTCAGCAAGCAAAGAGAGAGGTCTTCATGGTGACCTAGGCTTCCCTGGTCCACCTGGACAGCCTGGGCTGCCAGGACAGAAGGGTACACATGGTATCATAGGATTTCCAGGAATGCCAGGAGAGAGGGTAAATACCTTCTTAAGTATCTTCATCTTCTCTGAGTGCTCTTAGGAAAATCCTGTGTTCTAATTGGTACTCCTATAGCAAAGCAGCAGAAGCTGGCAGGATTTTTTCCTTACAAAACTTCCAAATTGTTGTTGTTTGTCTCATACTGTTGAATGACACTTTGGATAGTATTTCTTCCCACATCTTCGCGGTTGGTTATCCCATATGACCCAAACTTGGAACAGCAAGAGTAAAAAGCAAAGACTAATTTTGTTTTGTTTTGGGTTTTTTCCCAGGGTTCAGATGGTATCACAGGAACACTTGGATTCCCAGGACCTATTGGCCTCCCTGGTCCAAAGGGTAAGAAATCTTTCATAGTATACATGGTCTTTCAGTACACACAGTCCTAATAGTCATGACTAAAATGAATGAGTAGTGTTCTAGAAGTGTCTGTTGCTCTCCAGTGACTGGCTCTGAAGTACATGTCCCCGTGTAAGGGGCTTCATTCAGATGAGAGCAGTCCCAAGCCAAATGCCTAAATACTTTATGGTCCTTTGAAAGTTTGGCCACAGCACTGTGTGAAGCATGTTGGACAGTATGAGAGGCACCCTTCTCTCTCATCTCCTTGTGTCAAAAGTATAAAGGGCAGGATGTTGTGGAATTATCCATAAATGTTTGTCTTATCATGCATTTGCATGAGTGAATTTGCATCCATTGCTGTTATAAGCATTTTCAAACTCAGGTACATCCCTTGCTATTGTCTTTGTTTGCTCCATGGGTTTTAAGTATAGGCAAGGTTTATTTTCATAAGCAAGGCTATTGAGCAGCCTTGAAAACTGCTCCCCCCAGTCAATTTAGGGAATGGCCTCCCCACCTTGTCTTTCTTTTCCAGGTGACCAGGGAGAATCTGTTGGCATTCCTGGCATTGCTGGAGCAAAAGGAGAGCGAGGGGACCCAGGGTTCCCAGGTAAAGTAGCCCTTGATTGCTCGCTTCAAGAATGCAAAATTCTAGAGATTAAACGGGATAGCATTGCCCAATTTGGGTATTTTTGTAATCTATACATTTAAATACTTTAGTCCTCTCCTGGAAGTGAGATTTGAGGAATCTGGAATCCAGGTGGGGCACAAATCTGGAGATAATGAACGTGTCCGAGACCAGCCCAATTTTAATGCTGGGTCCCACTTCACTTCTTGAGGAGGAACTTGTGAACTTGCACTGTTATTTGGCATCCAGGGAGTCCAGTCCAGAGCCCAGACCATGGCTAAGCAGACACAAATGCTGTAGCCTCAACATAATGTGTTTCTCATTCTCTTCACACCTGCCTCCAGTTTGACTTGTGCTCTAGCATGCCATCTGCTTTTATCCTTTCAGGAGAGAGAGGGAGAGAAGGACTCAAGGGTGAACCGGGCTACCCAGGAACCGCTGGGGTGAATGGACTCAAAGGCGGCCCAGGAGATCTTGGCCAAGAAGGACCAGCAGGTACTGGTCTAGGCATCTTAAGTTCTGCAGCTCATGGTGTGGCTGTGGAACAGCCTCACTTTGTTGTTTCCTTAGCCCTGGTTGGCCTGTCTCAGCTGAGGCTTAAAGAAGAAGGTTGACAAGAAGATGGGAATTTTCTTTGACACTAGTGTAAGGTGTCACCTTGTCCTGTCGTGACTGATCCTGTGGTCAACCATGTGGTGAATCCCGCACAATGGAAACCTAAAGGAATTCCTTTAACAAATAGAGAAGACCTGAGTTAGATACAAGCAGTAGTAGCAGCTGCTTATGGGCAAGGCTGCTCTAAAATCTTCCATTGCAACACTTCTGTCCATTCCCTCTTTAGAGCCAAACCTACCAGAAGGATGGCTACAAGTGTCTTTGGGTGGTGGTGTACCTAGCACCTAGATTCTCAAATTGTTATCAAGATTAAAGATGGGAGAACAGTGAAATTTGTTATTGGAATATTTTATTTGAAAAACAATTTAATTAGTTATTCAGTATGTGAACTGTTCCAGTGTGTCACTTGGTGGATGATGAAGAATGTCATTGCTATGATTAAAAAAAAAAAAAGCTATCAAATAAATAGTTTGATAAGTGCTATGCTAGTAGTGGTAGTGAGGAGAGATTTGGATCTGGTTTTGCTTTATCTAAATAGCAGTTTATTCACCCATCTTATGAGTTAAGTGCAGGAACAGAAGCTGTAAGATGGAGCTGTGAGCTGTTCCATCCTGGATGTGTAGTACAGCAACATTTTTCTGCTTGTTTTTAGGAATCCCTGGAAATGCTGGGCTCAGAGGAATCCCTGGGCCACCAGGACCTCCAGGGCAGCCGGGATCTGTTGGATTCCCTGGAGCTCGTGGAACAGCAGGACCTAAAGGTATATCTGGAGCCTGCACATGGGGGGAGAAATTGGGTCAGAAAACCAGTGTTTCGGCCAAGTATATCACAGCAGGCAGGCAGCACTCTTATGCGTGGGCCAGCTGTGTGTGGGAAATCAGCTCATTTCTTGGCAATGTTAGCGCAGGCACCAGCTGCTAGAAACGAGCAGCGGAGTGGTTGGAAAGGGAGAGGCTCTCACTTGATTTGGATCACTGATGAGTGTTCACTGAGGGTAAAACCAGTGAGAGCAGTAGGAAGAGTTTCCATGAAGGGGGCCTGTGTGAAGGAAGACTTTACATACTGTATTCCCCTGTGTGTCAGGTTTCTCGTACATGTTGTAGTCTCCGTGAAACATCTTATGCATTTCCACCTAGCTAGATTATTTGCTTATTTGCTCACTTATGTGTTCCCAATGTCTCTTCAGGGTTTCATGGATTTCCAGGCTTAAATGGTCTGAATGGCTTGCCAGGCACAAAAGGGTCTCCTGGAACACCAGGTAAAGGAAATGTGTAGTAGAAGTGTCATAGCTGGGGAAATGCGTACACTGGTCCATCATGAGAGCAGTGTTCCTCACAAAATTACCCTATTTCACCCAGTTCTGGATTTACTTATAACCTGAAGAAAAACCTCAGGATACTGAATGTGCATGAACAAATTCTTCTTTAGTGCCAGTAAGAGTAGGATGCAGCTGGTGGAGTGGAGAGATTTTTCTGGTGATGGTTGTCCTTGAATTCCTGAAGGACTATGTCACTGCTGGAAAGCCCATGGAATGAAATCATAAAACTCTTCCATTTCTAATGGATGTTTGATTTTAGCAGGGCAGCATCAAATGCTTGCTTTGAGTTGGGCTTAGTGATGGCATGTTTCCTTACTGCTTTCCATAGCCCTCCATTATATGGAGCTCAAGAAAGGCATCAGTAAAATCAGAAGCTGATTTCTTTGATTAGATTCTGGATTCTGCTTTTGGGAAGCTTCTGCTGGACTTTTTCATATTTTAACCGTATAATATAGAATGTGGTTCTGTTTTGCAAACAGTGTTTTACTAAATGTAAAGAGGTGGAGAAAGGCCTTTCCAAAGAGACTTGTTTAGTTACAGTCATCTTGTGAAGCAGCACTTAAACTTTATGGCAGACATTTTATGCATGAAAATGGACAAACAGTCTTCATGTGTAGAAGTCAAATGATATCCATGTTTTCTTTGTTTAAAACATTCTCTATTGGAAGGTAATGATTTACAGCATATAGATCCTCCACGATTTTCCTGAGAGAGCTGCTTAGTATTTACTCTTACCAGAGTGACATGCTGAACATCTCCCTGCAGCTCTTCCTGGGAGCCTCTGCCCTGCACCACTTGTGCCTCAGTGTGTCTTCTGCAGTAGTCTGTGGAAACTGATCTCTCCATGTTGGAGCATGAAGCCCACTAGATTATTTAAAGACTAGAAGCTTGAGTCTATGTTGCATCCTCTTGAGAGACACAGCATACAGGCTGGCAGGCAAATCCTGTCACAGGAGTCCTATGTTCACATCCTTGTGCAAGGGCTTGTGGGAAGACCAGAATAGTCATAAGCTTCTCTCTCAGCATCTTGCAGATTGTTTAAATTCACTCTGCACAACCGGAGTATCACATGAGACACCAAATCTCTTTCTATTGCTCTCCTGAAAACAGCAGAGAGTAGTAAATGGCTAATTTTTTATTACAACTCAGCTTGTGTAATAATTTAACTGCTATTAGGCAATTTGAATAGGCTCTCTTGTTAACCTTGTATCAACCTATATTTAATCTTTGTTAACCATGTTTAATTAGGTCTGAGTGAAGCTGGACTGAAAGGCCCTGCAGGTCTCCCAGGTCCGAAGGGTGAAGAAGGTTCTCCAGGCTTGGGTAGAGGAGCTCTAGGATTCCCTGGACCAAAAGGCTCATCAGGAGACATGGGTAAATACTGAAGCTGAGCAAGATGTATTGCAGCTCAGATTAATGGGTTGCATGGTCAGCAGAATTACCAAAGAGAACTCCTAAAGCCACAGAGGTGGTCCGTAGTTTGACAGGTAAATGTTAAATCTGTGATGTGGCTATATATTTAGAAACAGTTGGTTACATAGTTTTCACAGTGTCTATACCTCTCCTGAACAGCAGAATATAGTAATTTTTCCTCTTGTGTAGTGAGATGTCTCTTTGTTCTCCTCAATATAAACGCTACTCAGCCATGTCTGTGAAGATCACTGAAGAGCTTTGGGTACACTCTCTCACTTTGTATTTCTTATTCTAGGTCCCCCTGGTCCTATGGGACTGCCTGGCTTGCCAGGAACACCTGGAGCTTCTCTTCCTTCTGATATACGTGGGAGGCCTGGGGATGCTGGCCATCCAGGAACTGATGGGAGTTCAGGTATGAAGAGAGGCCTCTTAAGGAGAGTGGACTAGCTAAGGGGATTTCTGTTTCTTTATGTGCTTCCTTTGAAGAGCTCTGAGGGGAAAATACTTGGATGAGTACTATCACTTTAATAACCTGGGTTTTAGATCAGGGATCGAGAATGAGAAGATCTGTTTTCAATTCCTGCTATTGAATCCTGATTTGATTTAGCCTGTTATTAAAGTTTTCTAGTCCATATTCATTTTACCTGTTGTGGTACTGAAGACATACTTGGGCACTAAGGTAGGTACTTAAGTCCAGCATAGTATGTCTAAATTTGGACACCAGCTCCATTTGGGACTGTGGTTTCCAGAGCTGTAATCATAGGCTCTGTGTAAAGTTTAGAAGTTTCCTGTGTGAGCTGGGAGGCAGCAAAGCTTCATTGCTACTTAGAAGTATATAAGAAGCACTTGCTGTAGGGTTGACAGTAAGTATAGTTTGTCATAGATTTGTCATGATGGCATTGGTACCCATTCAATACCTCACAGCCTTGTCGGAGAGGCTGAGACTCTAGGTCTTTCCCTGGCCAAGGATTTGAAGCCACTGCTCTCATTCTGCTAGGGAATGTCTGAGTCACCAGGCTAGCTACCAGGTGGGGCAAGGGCTATGCTCAGGCCCAGAATTTGAAGCTAAATTACTGCGGTTAAAAGGGTTTAAAAGTTTATGAGACCAAAGTGGATATAAGCAGGCTCTTTTCCTTTGGGAGGAGGACACCCCTGGAAATACAGACACCCAAACAATGACTGTCCTCTAGAAAGACACACTGGGGACAGCCCCAGCATTTACTTTGCCCGAGGAGCAGATTGTGCTTAATTACCCCTGTTGTCTCTAGGTCTTCCAGGTCCTCCAGGACCACGAGGGCCCCCTGGCCCAGCTTCTGACCAAGGTGACACAGGCAATCCAGGTCTCCCCGGTGTTCTTGGCTTGAGAGGCATTAAGGGTGATGTGGGACCCACTGGTCCAATTGGACTCCCTGGAGCATCTGGATTCAAAGGTAATCTTGCCTTGAAAGGGTCTGGGTGTGGTTTGGCAGCTGTCACCTTGACAGTATGAATGGCTATTGTGTGGTTAGTGTGACTGCTTTGAAACAAATCCTCATTCAGGTGTGAGCACAACTGAATTTGTTGTCTAAGTCTTCCCTTTTGGCTCATGCAGGTTTCACTTACTGACTCCAAAAGCAGCAAAGTGAGGCCAGCTCCAGGTGCTCTTCAGTGTGTCCCTAATGATTTTTTTTCTCCTCTGTTTTTTTCTGAGTAGATGATGTCCACATGCAATGGTGCTGTGCTTGTTACAGTTACGACTACAGTTACCCACTTGCATATGCTGTCTAGGCAAAGACTGGAGGTGCTGTTTCATCCCACCTATCATGTATGCTCAGAGGCATAGTGTGGTGGATTTAGGTCTCCACAAGAGGCTACGAGGATTGTAGGAGTTACGAGATCTTGTTCTGGGCTAAGGCAGGGAGCAGGTTGCTCTCTCTTTGGTCTCTGCCAAAGGAGACTAGAGGGCAGCTGCAAACAAGAACTCTAGTAGCAAGGTTTCAAAGAAACTGCACAGCTCAAAAGCCAGGAAAGGATGGAGAACCATTGCCAAGGGAAGAATGTATGCTGTCTTTGTAGGCTGGCAGATCCCCATCCCTCTGTGCTGTGCATAGAGATGGATTCCAAATAGGAAAGATGTGGAGTCCCCAGACACTTTCCCTGGGTTACCCAAGGAAGGGGAAGAATACTTTCAATAAAGTGTAATTATGTAGTAGTGGAAATCCTTGTCTTGAGGCTCTGCGGCCATTCTGGACATCAAAATGGGCACAGAGTTCCTTAAGGGTTGTGGTCCCTTCCATCTCAGAGCTGAATTGCTGTTGCCATTGCTGCCATTAGCGTGTTTCTCAGTGCCTCAGCTACGTATCAGAATCAGGACCCTATGCTTAGCTGCTGATGTCTTTAGCTGTGTATCTTTGCAGGTATAAGAGGGGAGCCTGGCCTTATGGGGATGCCAGGTAAAGATGGGCCTCCAGGGGATCCTGGTTACCCTGGGCTGAAAGGTGAAATGGGCCATCGAGGTGAGTGCTGGAGGATTTGAAAAGCTGTACTTTATTGCAAATGGTTTGGGTTGGGGAAAATTTCAGCGCTCCCTTAATGGGCTTATTTGGGGGACTCTTGGTTTCTTAGAGATTGAAATAAATTAGAAAGAGCTTGACACGCCACTTTTTACAAAGATACCCAGTGCGGATGTACTAAGGCACTCTTAGCATACTGCTCCTTTGGGTCAGTATAATAATCAAAACTGTGAATTTTTTGTGGGGTACTTACACTGTCACTTACACTGTGTGCAGGTCTCCCTGGCCGACAAGGGGCTCCAGGTATAACCCCACAGCCAGAAGAAATCACAGCCCCTGCAGGCTTACCTGGTCTGCCAGGAATTGATGGTGTCCCTGGCTTTGATGGAGATCCTGGATTCCAGGGCCCAGCTGGAAAACCAGGTAAAAAGTACACTCAGATCACTGAAATGCTGCCCTTCTGGAAGAACACCACCGCTTTCTCAAATGCATTAGGAAGGTTTACAGGTTTTTCTAATAAAGGAAATAATTCCAGCAAAATGCATACAAATATAATGTTTTATTAGAGTGTATTTGATAAATTCTGTTCATGTACTTTTATAGTGTTTTTTTAATTAGGTTTTTAGAATTAGGTGCAGCAGTCTGTGATGTAGCTGATATGATACCAGCTTTGGTACTAGCAGGTGGAGTGGTCATGAAAATGATTCACCACTGAGAATTATTTGAATTGTCAATGAAATATTGTAACTGGAGAAGCGCTGGGAACTTCAGCCTGCACCACTGTGGTTCATATTGTTTGGCAAAGCAACTTTGGTGGGTCCTGCACCAGTTGGCTCTCCTAGGCCCAGCAAGTCCCCATGATTCCTTTCTTAGCACTGCCACTTAGGTGATTTTTAAATGTTAGTATTTTCTTTTATTCATGAAAACTCCTGGAGCAGGAACATCACTTAGCACCAGTCCTTCCCCCCTAGATGTTATCCTGAATCCTACAGAGTGAATAGAGCTGTGTTAGTTCCTGGCTTCCTGTTGCCCGCTCCTAAAGTGAATAAACGTGGAGGGAGTAAAAGCTGAGAGAGCCTTTATTAATACTGGTCAGGCAATCAGGTAACAGACACTGCAGAGCAGTGGAAAGAGAGAAGTTCATTGGGAAATTACTCCTATTTATACTATTTTTAATGCTTAATCTTTACAAAAGTTGTGCAAATGTACACCCATCTGTTTCCCTGTCACATGTTTCTCGCTACTAATATTAACCTTCCACATTACTGATCACATGCTAGGCATCTAGCTCTGTGCAATTGCATAACGCCTTCTGTCTCTTTATACTGTTTTGTTATATTTTAACTCATACCATCCTGAACACTTATTTTATTGGTGGTTTATCCAATCTGTGCCAGACCTTTCTGGTTTGGCATCAGGACAGTCCTGAATGGATTCTAAAGGTCCATAGGCAGGCACCTCCTCTTACATCCCACTAAATTCTGAGCCTTTATATTTTGAGCACCCTTCACTGCCCTGAGACTTTTTAAAGATTTGTCAGTCAGATGCTCATCATCAAATACTGGGGGAGGAGGGGAACGGTGAATTTAGTTCAAGTCAGCGGCTCTAATTTTACATAATATTGAGGATAAACATCAAGGCCCATCTTCTGATTTGAAAAAAGGGTGAAATCAAGCAAAAGAAGTGACTTCAAGTCTTAAGCAACATTTCAGCAAGGTAGCTCAACTTTCTTCAGCTTACAACAGCTGGACCATTATACCAGAGGATTCTTGTTTTCACAATGGCAGGAATCTTGCGAGACAGAGATGAGAAGAGTTCACAGGCTTCCACAGCCATCAGATTGAAACCTGAGTCTTAGGTCCAATGTGGCTTCAGACTAAAATCAGTAGCTTATCCCAGATCTCAGTGCTGCATTTTCAGCCTTGTCTAATGTTCAGCTGCACCTCTTGATCTTTTAACAGACAATTGGATCATGTGGAATCCCAGCATGGAGTTAGTTGTTTGTAACCACAGCTGTTGAGGAGTGAGCTCTCAGCATGGCTGTTGACAACATATTTCTCTTCTGGAATATGATTGCAGGAGTGAAGGCATTAGGATGAGGAAATAATTATAGTAATAATTGTATTTCATTTCAGGTACAAAAGGTCTGCCAGGAAGATCGGGTTTGAAAGGACGTGATGGTTTACCTGGATCACCTGGCATAGCTGGGGATCCAGGACCTTCGGGTGCCCCAGGACCACAAGGATTTGAAGGTAATTTTATGATTTGGGGAGCAGAGATCAGAAAGAGGCAATCAGTAGAATGCTGTTTGCCTAGAGGTTCTGCAGAGACCCTCCCCTACACCCAGTTACCTTAGGAAGACCAGGGGATGTACACAATCTTGTGTCTTGTATCTGCAATGAATTAAATTTAATCTTCAGTGGGGAAGAATGTCACATGTCATTGTTGTCTATCACTGCTGGTGTTTGCCTAGGTGCAATTCTGAACATCTTCTGGTTTTAATGTTTTGTGGATGTGGGAGTCATCTTGAAGATCTGAAAGAACAAAGTGGTATTCACAGCTGTGAGGGTTGGATAGTAGAGGAAAGGCACAGTGAAAGAGCAAAGGTTTGGATTCTGCCACACATTTGTTGTACAACTTTTGGCCTTTCTGTGTCAAAGGAATATCATCATGAAGAGCACTATAGCAAAAATGAATTGATTAGGTTTTGGTTGGTGCTTTGAGGTCCTCAGAATTATTGTACTGTGAGATATGTGCTAACACATTGGCACCAGAGTTACTGGGCAAAAAAAGAAAATGAAATGAGGTAGGAAATGGGTGGGTGCTACTGTGAAATGACTTCTTTTGGAACTGATAAGTCAAGTTATTCGTATAACAAGCATCAAAACTTGGGCTCCTCATTGTACGAGACTGACATAAACACAATGGCAGCAATGCCAAAAGCAGGTATAGAGCCAGCTGATGTCCACGCTGCATATTAGTAATAGTGACTCCTTTTCTGTCTTCTAGGTGTTGCTGGAAAGCCGGGCTCACTTGGTTTGCCGGGAATGCCTGGTCGGAGCGTGGGCGTTGGATACACTTTAGTGAAGCACAGTCAGTCAGACCAAATCCCACCTTGTCCCATAGGAATGAATAAGCTCTGGGACGGCTACAGCTTATTGTACGTGGAGGGGCAGGAAAAGTCACACAACCAGGATCTTGGTGAGTTGACAGAATTCTCTCGGGCATAAACAATGTAGGCCAAAATCCTGTTTCAAATGAGCAATCTTCATTGGTACCGCAGGTGGTTGTAGTAGAGGTGGTGGAAGTCTGCTTGGCCAGAATCTGTACTGGGAGCAGTGTCACTTGTGCCATCCTCCGCCGCTCATGTCTGGCGTGTATGAGTTGGAGCACTTGGCAGGTGCTTGGTATGACCACTTCTCCAATTTTTCCAGGTTTTGCTGGCTCATGTTTGCCTCGCTTCAGCACCATGCCTTTTATTTACTGCAACATCAATGAAGTGTGCTACTACGCCAGCCGAAATGACAAGTCCTACTGGCTCTCCACCACTGCTCCTATCCCCATGATGCCAGTGGACAGTGTTCAGATCCCACAGTACATCAGTCGTTGCTCAGTATGCGAAGCACCTTCCCAGGCTGTGGCTGTGCACAGCCAGGACATCACCATCCCACAGTGTCCCCTCGGTTGGCGCAGCCTATGGATAGGATACTCCTTTCTTATGGTAAGGTTACTATTGCTAATGCAAAGGCAACTTTAAACATTTCTAGATCTCCTCTTTGCTTAGGTGACTGAGACTCTATTCTATGAGTAGCTTACAGGAATCTAGAGCCCTGTAGCTTCTTGCCCTAGTGCATTTATTCTTTATCAGCTGGCCTGCTGTAGGCTTCCTGAGTCTGTTCCCGTTTAGCTGGCCTTCTCACCTGTACTGCTTAAGTTCAGTAGTAACACTGATGCAGTAGTTCTGTATTGCCACAGATATTCTTTGTTCTTCAAACCTTTAAATGTGGAAATGCTACTTAAGCTACAGCAGCATTGTCTTAATCCCCTCTCTCCGTGGAAAAAGTAGAACATTTTCCATTGCACTCTCCTAGAAGCTCATTAGTGTAAGATTGGTAGAGAAGTATGAAGTGAGCATTATTGTTTCCAAATTTTCCCAGCTTGCAAGTGAAAAGCTGGTTTTCCATTATACCAGGCCTGTATATTCAGCCTAAGCACATTCCTTTGCTTCTTCACCTCTAGCCCTGACTCAAAAGACAGTCAGACATAGCCAAGGCATAATTTCGGTTGCCTGTTTTACTCCTTTTAACGATGGAACTGGAGGACTGCCCCGTTTACCTCCCATTCTGTTCGTTTGAACTCATTTAAACTGACGTCTTTATTTCAGCATACTGCGGCTGGTGCAGAAGGTGGAGGTCAGTCCCTTGTCTCACCGGGTTCTTGCCTGGAGGATTTCCGTGCTACTCCGTTCATTGAATGCAACGGTGCTAGGGGAACATGCCATTACTTTGCAAACAAATACAGCTTCTGGCTGACGACCGTTGAACAGTCGCAGCAGTTTGTCAGTGCTCCTCCCTCAGAAACTCTGAAAGCAGGACAGCTTCGAACAAGGGTCAGCCGTTGCCAAGTGTGCATGAAGAACTTGTAGTAACAAAAATGCAGTAACATTAACAGTCCTCGTTACCTAAGACTAGACATCACTGATGTGAAGAAGGATAAATTCATAAACCTGGTTTGTTTGATGGGTGAATCAAGACAGTCAGAATTCTACAGAAACCGAGTGTCAAGTCCAGGAGTTTGACTGCACACAGAGAAGGAAAAGACCAGTGCTCTGAAACCTCTTTTTTTTTTTTATGGAACATGGTGCTATGCTTTTACTTCAGTGGGGTTTTTTTCCCTCATTTATGGCTACCTCAGAAAGTCTCTGCGAGTTCCTTATTCAGACCGAAGAATAACTGATGTCTCACATTACACCACTCCTCTGTCCAAGGCACATGCCAATCATCAAGAAACTTTTCAAAAGTTATGCTTTATTAGTGGCTTTGCAAACAGTATTTGGTCTAGTGTAAGGGAATGAAGACTCATTCTCCTACGAAGTACAGAGCTAGCTAAAATTTATCAGTGTATCGTGGGTGACTTAGAAACACTAAGCATTACTGGTTGATAACTGACTGCCTTAGGAAGACTCAAAGATTAATTTGGTTTGCTTTGCTTATTAAACAGACAGGATGTTCTTTCCTCCAGTGACAGGTAATCAACTCTAATCCAGCCTCTCATCCACGGTTGACTTTAAAGAGCTACCCCAGTGAAAAATGCAATTTTTGATGTGAAGATGAATCCAAAACACCTCTAGCATTTTTCATAGCTTTCTGTTGAAATATATTCCAGGTAAAACGTCTGCTTCAAGGTCTGTGCTTATCTTCTTGCAGTCAAATGATTTGCAGCCACCAGAAACATTTCACTACTATGAATGTACATTTCCTTTCTGAGGTAGCCTTGGCACACTTGTTTTGTAATTATTCAAGCTGTGTGTGTTTGAAAAGTAGAGGCTTTACTAGGTAGCATGGAAGCTCATGCAAACACAGAAGTAAGCAGTTATGGGACGTACAGTTTTTACTTCCACAGCCACGATGTGATGTATACTCCTTCCTCTGGGCTTTATTTCTGTTAGTTTAAAAAATTGTATTTCTAGTGTATGCACTGTTAACTAGTCCCACTTTCCTTCAGGGCATAATTAAAGAGAAGTGCCACTAATTGTATGATCCTTGTGTATTTTGAGGGAAAGCCATAAAACAGGTATGCCAATATATATATAATGAAGTCATTTAGTTGGGCTAAAGTTATTATTACCAACTTCTCTAGAGTAAAGTGTATGAAATCCATATATATTGACATTTCCAGGACACTTGAAAGAAGTGCCTTGCAAATATGCTATCACCTTGGCTTAAAAATCTTTAAGACAAAATTGTTCAGAAAATTATTATTAATGCAAGACTGAGACATTATTTTAAAGTATTATTTCTTTACTAGGTCCTAGGGCTCTAGCTCTATTCAGCAAAGTACTTAAAAACATGCATACTTCTAAGCAGATAATATTTTACCTTTAATGATTATTTACATGCATAATGTAATATTATTTTCCTAGATCGGGGTCAGAGAGTTCTGCATGTTCTGGAGTTGAACCACACTGGAGATGAGCAGGGAACTTGTGAAGAACGATGTAGTCTTTCATTTAACTTATTCCTCATTGTGAAAGACCTGCAACTGCTTTGGATGTCTTTTGCAAATATCTTTAAGGCATTTTAATGCTCCTGAGTGGCAATCCTTTTATGCAGAATATTCAGTCTACTTCTTAGCTGTCCTGGCACAGACAGATCATACTGTATTTACATCTTGGGTTATGCAAATGCAACTTTAAAACAGTGCGTGCACAGAGTGAAGCTCACTGCTTTTTGAAAATGTGTGCAAATAATTGGCAAACTACAATGGATTTTTCAGCCATTGGGCTCCCATGGTGCTATAAAAAGGGGTGTCAGTCAGGTGTTGTGTCTACAGGGAGTTGGGCTTATTTTGGAACATGGACACATGCAAATACAATTAATTTTTTTTTCCAGGATCAGAGCCTTGCACATTTTAAGCACTACTGTCTTCTGGGAACTGCTTCTATTGTAGTAACCTGGCTCTACTCCTGTCAGTGTCCAAACTTCCTTCGTGTTCAACCAGCCCAGCCTCTTCCCACACGGTTTACACACAAGCCCTTCCCTGTCAGGTGCACAGGGTGGGAATTCCAATCACCAGCCATTCTTCCGTCAGCCCTATTTTCATAAATCTGTTTACCCCCCCCGCAAGAATACTCCTGCAGGGCAAAGACCTCCTCTCTGAAGAGTGTTTACTTAACAGCTAAGAGCTATGTGGGGAATAAGTATACTGTACTCCACTGATTGATTTTTTTATTATTATTATTTTTTAACTTAGGTGCTTCCTTCGTTGTTGGTTTTTTTTTTAGCAGTTACTGCTCAAGACTGAGCATTTCAGAGCAAGGGCTTCATTTTCATTTTTGTCTGTGGGGAGGAGAGGACTACAATCGCTGTTACATGAACAGTAAGTTCATGTATATATTAAGAAGTAATGCTTTGTTTTTAAAAAAACCACGCAGCTAATCCATGGAGAGGAGAAGGAAATGGTATTTTTTTGAAGTGTATAGTTTCCAAACTGTGGTTAATAAACATTGAAGGCAAACAAGGTGAAATATGATCTGGTTAATTGTTTTCTTGGAAATCACACCAGCCCTGATCAAGAAGTGCACGTCAGAGGAGACAGCATTCAGTATTTCTCTATGTTGTCATTTATTGGTGAAGATGAAACTCTGCGATTCATGTCCATTACACTATCATGACAAAATGGCCACAGCGGGGACTGTCTGATAGTAAAAAGGAACTTTATAATGGATTAAAAGATCTTTGTCTTTAATTATACCAAGCTGTTCTTCTTATGGCTGCTGGAGATACACTCTGCCTTAGAAATAAAACGGCACAGGCTGTTCCGATAAACCTGTAGCATTAAGGCACTTTTACCAAAACGGATTTCAAAGGCAACAAGTCAAAATCCAACAATTAAGTAATGTGCATATGCCTATATATTAAGTTTTAAGATAACTTGGTTTATATTTAGTTCACACAAACAAATTAACAAAATATAGCAGCATACAACCTCTGAAAAGCTTAAGAAATTTATTAGATGCACAGATAAAGTGCTGTAACAGAGAAACTTGTGTAAATCTTTTTTGAAATAAATAAGGTACAGTTAAACCACCTTTGACTCATTTTAGCTCTGAAAGAAAAGCCAGCCTAAGTTTTAATGATCTGAATTTTAAGGTCAAGGTGAAATATATCATAACTATAACAGTGGTTGTGATCTATATCAACTATTTGAGTCTCCTGTTCCTCTTGAGGTTTCCCAGAAACAGGAAGGCTATTGCAAAACGTATACATTAGACAGTTCCTTTTACAGAAACATTTTTGTAATAAAGTGTGGTTGCTCAAATACATGTTAAAATATTTAACAAGGAAACAATTTTCTTCTGATCCAGTCGATCTTTTAAACAAGACAATGTATTTTTTTCTGTGATGCAGCCCGCAGGAGGGAACAGAAGTAAACATCCTCCTTAACTGAAAACTGTTTTGCTTGAAAGAACTAAACTATTGCATTATGTGAGAGCAAGAAATATCCATTTGGTGTTATCCCTTTCTCCAAACATACAGCCCAGTGATACACTCATTTTTGCCTTAATCTCAAAGGTCCATCTGTCTTCAGGAAAGACACAATAAAAAGCGGTTCCCTTTAAGGCTCTTATAAGATCTTTTACTGCCTTTCCATCTGGGGAAGCTCTTTGACAGCAGGAACTGTTGCTGTTGGAGTTTTGGATGCTACTGGGTTTTTGTGCTCTGTTATCTGTAATTTCAGGCACTTTGGGGCTAACATGGCTGATTTAAGTCAACGCAATAATAGTAGCAATATGTTCAATACTCAGAAGGGTCACCACAGTTTCCTTCATACACTCAGGATTTCAAATTCTTCTTCCAATTCAAATAGCTTGTCAGTAGATTCAATGAGTTCTGAAAAAAAAAAAAAAATTTAGAATCTAAAGACATGCCTGATTTCATTTACTTAAAAACAGAAACCAAAAAACCTACTTCTCTGGAACGTGTCCTTCAAAGTACTTTGTAAGATTTAAAAGATATATATCTCTCTCTCTCTCTGTGCTAGCAATTGTTACATGGCCTATTTGGCTGTCTGATACTCTGTAAGAATGAGGCATTTCATCACGTGGCAATTGCTTAATGCTTCGGAAAGCGTAGTTATTCCACCTGTAATTATTATTCTGTTTGCTAATGAGGAACATGCTGCCGCACAACAGTACTTTCAGTTGGTACCGCACCTGCTCCTGTAGTCGTCACTTCTGGCTTTGTCGGAGGTATGAAAGGAGGCCAGTGTGGTGGGTGCTTCTGGACCAGCTCAAACATCCGTAGACTCTGCTGCTTTAGAATCTCCTGAGGACAGAATACTTTCATTTTAAAAGATGCCTCAAGAGAACCTTCAAACACAAAAAATGCCTGCTTAATTAACATTTTTAATTACGTCTACCAAAAACCAAAGGCTTTATGCAGATATACAGTGAAAGCCTGTTATTTCAGATACCTGCCATTATGAATCACTGCCTCACAGATCGCTGTAGTATCTTCCTAGTTGAAAACACACCTGGAAGACGGATCTCTTGAACTGTCCTACAAGTTATCCGTGTGTTCTAATTAGCTTTGACATCCATACACCTATAATTTTGTTTACATGTAGCAAACAGACACCAAGAACGTACAGTATTTTCTGTCTTTTAAAAGAAAATTAGTTGCATGGACCTCTCTGTATTCAGATTTTCTCTTGATCAATGGGAACAAAAGCCACATCTATCAGCTCCAAAACACCAACAGATTTTGAAGGGTAGGTTTTGATCAGGAGAAACAAGTTATTATTGAAGCCAAATTCCACTCCTCTTCAATCAGGTAAGCTACATCATAGCCTGTATTTCAGTTATTTACAAACTGCTTTCCTTAGCCTTTTTTTTTTTTTAATTTAACATTTATTTAAATTTAACATTTATTTCTCAGTAAATTACTAAGTTTCAGCCAGTAACACCGTTGTGCTAAAAAAAGAAAAACTTTTTAAGGGTATATATTTACACTCATTTTCCAAGCGGCAGGGTTCATGGCTGTCAAAATGCTGAACAAGCTCTGATGAGCAATTCGGTAGTATTGGCTTACTCTGATGCGTTAATGCATTCTTCTCTACGGCTCATTTAATTTGCATGCAGGGAAAGATGTAATGGGAATTTTCATTTTTTTAAAAATAAAAGTATACATTATTTCATACAGAGCAAATAAAGATACTATTATTACCTTTTGTACAAGACTACACCAGTTATCAAAATCACACTCTTCTTTGCAAAAGAAACCCTAAGGAAAAAATATATACAGTAGTAGTAGTAAATCATAACAATATGTTAATGAGTGAAGGATGCTGTGGTATCTTTACGCATTGTTTAAAGCTTTAGAAACGTACGTCTCAAAGTGACAATCACCCATAACCCAACCAAAGGGTACTGGCACAGGATCAGATTTAATTTCTTCAACTACCACCATATTCTTGTGACGCATACTGGATGACTTCTACAAGTAATTCCATTTAAAGATTTGTAAATTATGATATAAAATAAGTTAAGCTTAAGTAACTTGTCCAGAGTGACCATGCATATATGGCAGTGATGGAATAAAATAAGGAAACCTGATTCAGCCCCTTGCTTTGACCTTCAAAATACTTCTTGCAAGAGGTAAATGCTGCTCAGTAAAGAAAATGAAGTGGCTCCCCAGGATACAAACAGCCAGTTCCCTGCTTCACCTAAGATTAATGTATCCTATGCAGTTAATACATAAATACCACGTGTTGAATTTTAGATCGTAGAAGACTGCCCTGTGATCTCGATTCTGCTCAAGGAAATGCATTACTGCCCTTACCAATACAGAGAGGTATTACTTTGAAATAAAGTCTACACATCTGTTATTTCCTAACACCTACTAAAGCTACTGAAGGGTCCAAATTCATGATCTTCATTCTGTGTGGGGCTTGCTGGCAGTGGAAGCTCTGGTCATCAACTGTGCCATTTTCTTCCGAATCTACAAAACTTTGGGTGGTGTGAGGGTCCAAATAGATCAACTCATTGCCTGTATGGGTAAAATCCATACGTTGATAATAAGCAAGAGACTTTAATAAGCACTTATAATAAATTATTATAAATAATAAGCACTTATTTAATTAGACTTGTAAAATAGAAATCAGATTATCATCACCGTCAACATCGCTTTCTAGCTAGGGGGTCTTTAAGAGAACTGGAAAGTTAGACACAATAGTTTCCCACAGGGTACTTAGTATAATTTTCTGTTGTGACCTATTACTGTCGATTTTGTGGTTGGTTTGGTCTACCTGTGTCGCATACTTTCCTTTTTCCATGTGAGTTCCAGTACATTTTTTAAAAATGTCAACTGCCGTAATCCCTCATGTTCCACAGATCAAAAAGTACAGGATGACCACAAATGCAATCTGTAATCCCATTAGGCATTGATTCAGAAATTGGAACAAAGAGGGCTGACTGAAACAGTTCAGGTTTTACAAAAGGAAGACAAAATATCCAGAAAATTATGGATCAAACTGGGGTGAGATCTGAAAGACTGAATCTAGTATTAACTATTGCTTTAATTGATAAAGGAAGACAGGGAAGAAGGTGAAAAAGATACTGCTATCAGAAAGTTTGAAATACGAGAAAATAAGAAAACTGAAGCAAAAGAATAAAACAAGACACCCTTCATTAGGAAGCATTAATGATTAGGAAAATTCAGTATTTTAGCAGTAGTAACATTTGACACTTGTCGAATGCTATCGCCTATTCTCAGTGTGCTGTTCTTGCTTTTATCATTACTCGTTTTTACGTCAAGCTCTGCTGCTGCTTTTCCATTCCTGTAAGGATGATATCACACTGTTCCTGAAGTATATGAGGTATGTTTCTTTGTTTCTTCTACTTTATTCTCATGCTTAAACTGCTTACTATTTCCCCTTCCAAAAAAAACCCTTTCTCTTTAGATCATGTGCATATTTGGAATAAGTGTCTTTTTTCCTTACCTAAAAATCCTATGAAATAATAGGCGTTATTTGGTTTCCCTCCTAATGCTCCCAAAGACTGTGGCATCTTAAAGCATTCCTAGGAGTTCAAAGGGAGAAAAATGAACCTGTAGTTGATTTGTGTACTGATATAACAGATACCTGAACTTATTTCACAATAACAAACAATTCACTGAAAACACCCTTACTTTAAACGCATCAATATATACTGGATTTATGTGATTTATCCCTAGCCGTAGAGGTATAATAAGCAAGAGGGGCTTCCAGCCTGTGCAGAATCCTGCTGTGTTCTTATTTCGGCCAAGAGCACTTCTGTGCAAATGGGCGCTGCTGTGGGCAGCGCCGCTGCTCTGGGGGGGCGACCAGCACATCTTCTCTGTGGGAATAAGAACAGAAGTCAATGAATGCACAAAGGAACACAGAGCAGATCTTCCTCTCAGTCATGAATTAAGCTACTTTGCCAGACATCTTTACAGAGCCCCTGTTTTAAGACAAAAGGAGCAGGGCATGGAAATCATAACCATTTAGTAGAAGTAATTCTAGCAGAGAGAGTACGTGCTGGCACGTGAGTGAGACACGAGATAAACAACTGGGGGATGAAAATTGGAGACTGAAGTTACATTTACTACTAGCATTATTAATACTGTCACACTTTGCCCATAAAATGTCAGGGAAAGTGGCAGAGATTATAGCATTAGAAACTCTTCAGGGAACTCTTCACTTCCAATGATGTGAACATAAAATAAGCAGAAGTAGGGACTAAAGTAGAAATACACTGTGTATAAATACCGCTTGTAAACCCACCTTTCCTACACCTGAAAATTAAGCCTGGCCATGTTTCTCTAGGATCTGCCACTGGTTTCTCTTTCGCCTGACAAAAGCACATCTCTTTGGAAAACTTTGTATTAAAAACAATTCTCTGTATTTCTACAACCTGCAACTTCATTGCATTCCTGGGATAGGAGTTTAGATAACACAGACCAAACTCCATCTTCTGCCAAACTGCATGGTATGTAAGCTGGCCACCAAGAAGGCCTACACCGTTCTGTGCTAACTTAACTTTTGGACACCCAAAAACTGAGTTTGTATTTCCTTTATTCCTTCTCTTACCTTGGGAACAAGTAGGGATGGCCCAAAAGTATTTTGTTCATATTTGGATACATTCGGGAAAGGGGAGTCAAATGAAAAACTGTAACCAGAGAACTAATGTTTCACTTACTGATGTCTTCAATGACCACTGTATTGTCCATAGATACATAAACTGCTAATGAATTCCATTCATCAAATAAAGCAAGCTTCCTAGAAAACATTAAGGTAATAATACAAACTAATTAGGACCACGAGGGTAGCTTTCCATTCAGGGCAATTAGATGGTTCTTGAGTAAAAAAAATTAAATTGTTTCTTTGGAAAAACATATTTGTTGGATTTTTTTTTAAGTCTCCATGTAACAAAAAGATAACTTTGAATATTTAATGTTTAGTATATTTAGAAAAATAAATACTGAGTGGTACCAGGAAAAGCACACACACTGTACCATGTGAAAGCTGTTTTGTCCTTTTGCCAAATGCAGTGATAGTAACAGCTCAACCACATAATTAGGTTTATTGTTTTTTATTGCATTTAACAGCCTCCGCAATGGGATCCTGCCCACTGTGCTTGGCATTGTCTAGAGAAGGAAAAAATTCCTGTGCCAGTTTTGCACATTACTTTTTGCTTAAGAAGTTCCACTAAATCCAGTGGAACTACTTCTGTGCACATGTGGACAGCAGACTCTGGGCGTTAAAAGCTAGATCAGCTAAAGGTTTTCGGCACCCAAAAGTTAGGAGGGAGGCATTACAGCACACAGGTCTCTGTCCACTTGTGTGAAATCCAAAACTCTGAGGAAAGGAGCTACACTCTTAAGCTGCACAGGCAGAGTCAGCTGCCTAAAATAAGCCAGAAAAACCTGTATGCGAGCACTAAGCCAAGAAGAATTTGTAAGTGAAAAGAGCTGGAGGCCAGGGTATGCTTTAGCTCCTCTCTCTCTCTCTCCCCCCCTCTCTCCAGAATGTGTGCCTGTCCCAGGGCTGCAAAGAATTGCTGCTGAGTACTCAGGACCTGCAGTCTAGCCTCCCCTTGAGATTTGGCACCTCCACCTATCCCTCAGAAACGGAGCAAAGTCAACTCTTTCAAGTGTGGCTTCTAGACTAGGAGGAGCTGCCCACGTTTTATACAGCAGCCTTCAGGCAGAACTGCAGCTCAGACAGCGAGGAACTGCAGTTCAGTTCCCTCCTTGGCCTGGACGGCCTCGCTCTGATGTTTCATACCACCACTCTAATCCGCGTGGTGTCACTCCCGACCTGTCGAAGCTGTGCGACTTTGTGGAAAGGAATATATGTCTCCAGTGCTTACTGGTTAGGGCAAGTAGGCGGCATAGCAGGGGAGACCTTTTTGCAGGTCTTCCCCAGGCTCTTGGTGTATTAAAATTTAGAACTCGCCCAATCCCAGCTCAGTGCCTGCCCACTGGGCTACAGCACCGTGGCCCACGCTGTACTTGCAAACACATGGCTTAACTATTCCTGATTCTGAGAGAGAGGGAGATCAGCCTTTAAATCTGTGTCTTGGGCCTTATCTTGGTGTCTGAGCTTGGCTGCCCCAGGGGAGTACGCTCTGAATGAGCTAGTGTGATTTGACTTACTTCAGTACTTGAGCAACTGTATTTGGTCCAAACCATTCTCCAATTGACTTCCCCTCTCCGACACCCATCTGTGCTGTTTTATGAGGGAAAACACACACAGAGGAAAAAAAAAGAACACAGAGAATCTGGTCACAATGTGTGTTAAATAGCATGACCTACTAATATTTCAACATACATGTCCAAAGAAGGGCAAGGAAGCTGGGGAAGGGTCTGGAGAACAAGTCTTATGAGGAGCGGCTGAGGGAGCTGGGGTTGTTTAGCCCAGAGAAGAGAAGGCTGAGGGGAGACCTTATCGTTCTCTACAACTGCCTGAAAGGTTGTAGCGAGGTGGGGGTCAGTCTCTTCTCCCAAGTAACAAGTGATAGGAGCTACTTCTCCCAAGTAACAAGAGGAGATGGCCTCAAGCTGTGCCAGGGGAGGTTTAAATCAGACGTTAGGGAAAATTTCTTCACCGAAAGGGTTGTCAAGCACTGGAACAGGCTGCCCAGGGAAGTGGTGGAGTCACTATCCCTGGAGGAGTTTAAAAGCCATGTAGATGTGGTGCTTAGGGACATGGTTCAGTGGTGGACTTAGCAGTGTTAGGTTAACAGTTGGACTTGATGATCTTAAAGATCTTTTCCAACCTAAACAATTCTATGATTCTATGATACTAGAGCAATTGCAAACTGTATTTAGCAACAACAGTTATTTTCTCAATCTATGCTCTTTTCAAACCTTAATGACTGCTAGGTCCTTTACAAAAAGTTTCTAAACTGTAATGAGAATTACAAATGTTAGTGTCCTTTATTACAAATTACAGCAATAAGCTTTGTGACTTTCTATTTTAATACTATCAACTCTGGTGCCCAAGGCTTACATACTTTATCAAGAGCTAGATTCTAGAATACAGATTTATTTAGGTCTCAGTAAATAACATTTCTGAATTATTATACTTTGTACTCATTTGCATGCATTTTTATTTATATATAAACATAGACATTGTCTTCATAATCACTTTTTTAAAATTTTGAATTAACATGTTTCAAATTAGAAAGTTTCAACACAGTAGGAATTTCAGTGGGGGGAAAAAAAAAAGTTGATGTGTGTTCTTACCCATTTGGTGGATGGAATAACAGCAATCTTTTCTATCTAGAAAGCACCGTAAGATTCTATGATATTCTTCTGGTTGTTTTTTGTGTTTTTCCCATTGCCAATCTTACAGGGAAAAAGTTATACAGATTAAAAAAATAATAATGTTTCCATCGTCCTGATCAAATTTCTAGATAGTAGAAAGCCATACAATGAGATGTTAAAAGACTAATGTACAATTCATCTCTAACATTTACATTTTGTTTAGAGTTCCTAGAAGTCACAGCTTGTCATTTATTATCTAGCTGTCCTTTATCACCACAGGCTAGATTGTGAAAACTGGGAAAACAAAATAAAAATGTCAACTGCAAATATATTCTGAGTGATCACTGCTCAGAATTGATAGCTATTGCTGGATGTGAGCTCCCAAGATTGTTTAAAACTACACGCTCTGTTTAGATTTTGTTAGATTTGTAAGCGTACATCAGATAATGATATAAGATCCATAAAGCAAAGTCCAAACACGGCGCTGGCCCTCTCCCACAGCAAAATCCAAAACACAGCTTTGCCACGTATGCTCTTGCTTCTAACGTACAGTAGTTACCTCCCATTTACTGACAGAGAAGCGCATACATAGGGCTGATACTAGGAAGTAGCTACATGCTGCAAGTTTACATTCTAGTTTTTCTCAGGTAATTTGTTTGTTTGCCTACTCCTTCAGCTAAATCTTTGCACCTCTGTTCTGTGGACTCAGTTATTCAAATGGATAAATCCTTCTGTGGATTCAGTCATTAAAGTACATAAATCCACAAAGCACGCTGCCATAGAAACCACGGCACAATAGTCAAAGGATTACAGACCTAACAGTAATAATTTAATTGATATGGCAGCTACACACAGACCTGACCTATGATACTTACCTGGGATGTGAGGTGCTGATGGAGGCTTAAGAGCTTGCACTAATGGGTTCTGCTGTGGGGTTTGGACCTCAGGTGATGGGCGAGTGGTCTGTGAAGTACTTTGTACGATGTCTATCACTACGTCACTATTCACACAGTCACTGTGTGCGAACATTTGGTGGCTATGCAAGCAATGAAGAGCAGGGTAAGAACTCAGGCCCATGGCGGCAGGTATTCCCTTGGCCTCAACTTGGGTATTCCTCAAAAAGATTTATAAAATAATGACAATGGGATTCCCTATTTGTCCTCCCTCTATTTCTATTTCTCTGCTTAAGGCTGGCGTGATTTCACCCTGTCAGACAAGGATAATTCACTAGTAACTTCTATCAGGGCATCAAAGAAAGTTTCATTAATAAATTTAGGTTTTGTGCTTCTATGGAAAACTACAACAAAAATTAAACGGTCTCCAAACTACACAAAAGTTCACTCAGTAACAGTACTCACCTCTTCCTAAATGTCTGCAGATCAGTGCTTGTGCCAGCATCATCTGCCCACACCGCAGCATACATCCCCAGCCAGCATCAGACGAAGGACCAGTGCCTCCTATTAAAAAAGTTCATTACAATCAATATGGGCTTTAAATTGAGTGCAGCGCCAGAGAGAAACTTGCAGAGATAAAAACCTCTAACAAGTGTCCTATGGATAAAAGGCACTGAGCAAGACCTTCTCTTTCCATATTGCTGGTCTAACTTTACTGCTTGCTCTACAAACATGAAGACCTGATTATATGCAGGTACAAGTAAACACAGTTTTTAATAGCTTTAATATTTTGTTTGCATAAACACTTAAAATGATGCTCAAAATGTTCTAATACTATAAAAATCATTTTTCAGTCCATGATAACATCACTAATCCTGCTATCTGATTTATAACAAGGCAGCTCGTCTACTGCATACTCACCAATAGGCGAAAACTTTCTTCTGTACGTAAACCAGAGACGAGCACTTATATCCAGCAATAACTTAGATTTGTCTGGAATATTTTTAAGAGGAAAGAAATTATTAAAACAAACTTTTACAACTGAAAAATTCTAATTGTCCCTGTACGGTCAATATATAGAGTACATGGAAGACTGCTGTTAGCTTTTACATATAAGACCCTTAACACTCAAACATTTTTTAGCTGTTTAAACACTGAGAGCTTTTGTAGACTGGTAATTAAAAGTTAACTTATTAAGGATGAAATAATCGTTAGCCAGTGAAGTTCTACAAGGTGTTTGGAATTACTCTGCCCAGCCTGAATGAAACAACTATGGAGAACTATGTCCTCAGGAAAGAGGTGGTAAAGCAAGTTAAGAAAGGTGAAGAATTTCTACATGCAAACCAACATGGAATTATGCATTACTTCCAAACCCAATACAAAGTCATCTTAAGAAAAGGTTAATAATACTAAATTTAATTAAATCTGTCTCTTTTGTTTTTGTTTTTTTTAATACATGGACTTACAGAATTCTCCCAAAAGCTCTGAAGAATTCTTAAGAATCTTATTTGCTGCACTTTCTCCGAGCCATGGCTCAGAACGACTGGCCTTTTCAAGAGATCCTTCAGCCAATCAAGGCTGTATGCGGCACCCTCGGCTGCCTTGAACCATGCCTGCATTGATGGCCACTGCCTTTGACATGTAATGCAGCAGGATGCCCTTGTCTTCTCCCCAAGGAGCAAAGCTCATTTCTGAAATCTTATTTTTATATGATATCTCAATACATCACTCTGCTATGACTTATAGGTCACATATTTATTTTCATCAAAATACAGTACGTGCCCTAGATTAATTTTATTATTATTATTATTACTATTATTCTTTTGAAATATCATTTTAGTTGCAAACAACAGGCTGCAGACAGCATCCCTCAAGGGAAAATAACATTGGTAATACTGAACATTCCCCAAAAGTTATTTACTTATCTATTTCTGAAGCATTTGATGTTGAGACGCGACCAGCCTCATACCTGACGGGCCTTTACTACAAGTACGCTCTCTTTGCATGAATTATGGTAGAAAGTACATTGGTAAACTTCTGGTTTCATTTTAGGATAAATACCGCTGCTTATAGTTGGTTTCTTGTTGATGGAGAAAAATAAACTTCTCTCATGAGACATTTAGAGAACATAAGGAAATCAGGAGCTGCTGCTGCATGTGAATCAATGAATGCTCTACAGATTTTACAGATGAATTTTCATTCTAAAGATACCTGTGTTTAGGTGGTGCTGCCTTCCTAGAATCCACACTGGCTCATCAGTTTCTGGGAATTCTTCTAAGTAGTCTGACAAAATAGTGATCTGGTTTTCATACCTAGATAAAACTGAACAGGAATACACAAAATTCAAACTCCATTTTGTCCCTTTGTTCTTTTATGCACAACTTAGAGTTCTTAGACTGAACTAGTTGTAGCTAGTCTTTGCAGTCTTTGGGTCTCCCGAATGGTGCTGCCAGCTGCGTTTACTCTTTTCCTTTAACAAGCTGTGCTGACACTGAAACAGCCAATGTCTTGGCTGGGGTTTATTTTGATCCTCAGCGAGCGCTCAGAGAATAACATGGCTGACACCTTGATTATAAGCAGTCTGACTGAAGCCAGTAGCAGAAGTGCAGGATGACTGCAGTGAGAGTAAGATTCGATTCAAGGAAAGGAGAGATGGGAAAAACAATTTAGGCATCACAGCATACGTGCCCATGCCTGATCTTAAATGTACAAATACTGCCGCTCGAGCGATTATGTCCTTGTGCTTAATGGGAAGCATGTGAAAAGTGTTAGCAAGACTGGGTTTTACATTCCTGACTGGAGATTTGAAACACTTTAAAATAAAAGATGCATGAATGTTATTACTCAATGCTAGACTATTTACTGTAAAATAACAAATAATAATTAATACTACTTAAAGAAGACCATTCAAACAAATTTTGGATAATTAATTAAAGCAAGCTTTGTTGGAAGAGGAAAACAGGCCTTCAAGTGTAAAAATGAATGTAAAATCATTTCTTTTACATACCAATCTTAAGGAATATACTGCTAAAAAATCAGAAGTTGGAAGTGAAAGCAAACACTATTATATTTTACTCTTTAAGTAAGTGCACACATATACAGTATAAAGAATGAATAATCATCGGGTAAAAAAAAAAAAAACAAACATGTAAAAATATACATTATAGCAATCAGAAGTGAGATGGAGCTACACCACCCCCTGATTCGAGCACCCAAGGGCCAGTGCTACCAAGCACTGACGAGACACCTTCTCTGCAGGCTAGCGCAAGCTGTTGTTAAAAAACGTGATAACCTTCTTTCTGAAGGCTGTATACAGAGAAGAACCTCTTACACTGCGCGCTGTCTTCTCCGTCAGAAAACTCATCGCTCATCGCATTGACAGAGTAAACAGTCCCTTTTTGAGTCCGGAGACTTAAAGGACTCTCACCCCTCGAAATCCAACAGGAGAGGGCTGCCTCCCCCCTCCGCGGCCATGTCCCACTCCCACACCCGCTGCCATATGAAATCTCAGACCAGCCGGGAAAGAACTACCGGGGTCTCCTGCTTCTCTCCCGCAAAGCCCCAACCCTCCCACCGCTGAAGCCCGCAGAGAGCCGCCACAGCCTCCCGCCTCCCGCCTCCCGCCGCGCCGGGGCTGGCGGCGACACCCGCCTCAGGCCGCCCCGAGCCCCGGCCGCTCTCCTCCGCCCCGCACCTGCCCGCCAGAAGCCCCTCTGCCCCGCGCCCCCCGCCCCTGGGAGAGGCCGCGGGGCCCCGTCCCTCCGCGGCAGGCAAAGCCCTCACGACGGAAAGCGCCGACCCCCCGCCTCGCCCCTCACCCCGCGGGCGCCTCCCGCCGCGCCGCGGCGCGGCCCCGCTGACGGCCCCTGGGGCGAGAGGGCCGCCGGCCTGGCCCCTCACCAGCGCCCCCGCTCCGCCAGCCGCCGCGCCAACGGTCGGGCCCGCGCCCCGCTCGCCGCTCGCCCCTCTCCCCCTCCGCGGCCCCGCGCCGCCGCCGCCGCCCCTCACCTGACTCCATCCTCTCGCTGTCACCATCCTCCTCCTCGCCCCGACACGGAGGCACAACACGGCCGGGGCGCGGGGCGTCCTGGGAGATGTAGTCCCGCCGGCCGGCGGCAGCGCACCGCCTTCCTCCCCTTGGACTACAAATCCCAGCAGCCCCCGCGGCCCGAGGAGCGAGAGGAGCAGGCCGGTAGGTATTATTGGCTGGGCTGGCCCCGGCGTCCCTCCGATTGGCCGGCGCGCGGGCCGAAGCACCGCCCTTGTCGGCAGGGGGAGGTGGCGAGGCGCGGTTGGCATGGAGGGTGCCGTGTCCGACGTGGGGGTCTGCAACCTGGCCTACGCCGGGCGTCTGGAGGAGCTGCGGGCCCACCTGCTGCGCGACAGGACCCTGGCCACCAAGGCCGACCAGGTCAGCTGGCTGCGGCACTCCCTGCCCGCCGGGGCGAGAGCGGGCGGCCTGTGGGGCTGCTCCCCGGGGGGCAGCTCCTGTCAGCCGCCTCTCCGCTCCCTCCCCTTCCCGCCGCCCCCTCACCGCCCCTCCCTCCCTTCTTCCCTCCCTCAGGACAACCGGACCGTGCTGCACTGGGCCTGCTCGGCGGGACACACGGACGTCGCCGACCTCCTCCTCGACCTCGGCGTGCCTGTGGGCGACAAGGACGATGTGAGTGTCGCAGCCCTCCCGGGACCCCTCATCCCTGTGAGGGGCTGGCCTGGGGCGCGGGGCTGCTGCCGGGAGGCGGAGGAAGCGCTGGGAATCGGTTTGCCTGGGGAACTTTTGGCGCGGTTTCTGTTCGGCCCCTTTGCCGTCGTGGTTTCAGCCGCAGACGTGCAGCTCCCGGTGGCGGCTGGCCCTGGTCCCTTCCTTCCTTTTCTCCCTCCTCCCGTCAGTTGGTGTATCCAGGGTGGTTTCTAGGAGGTTTTAAAAAGCGCCTACTACTGTGCGTGCGCTAGAAAGGCAAGTTGAAGTATTTCACTGTTTATGTGGAAGAGGGGGTAATGAGGCTTGATGAGTCTTGCTTATTGTCAAGGAATTTTAGGAGAACTCTTCTTATGAACAAAGGTGCAAAACCAGAGGTGTTTGGGTTGTTGTTGGGGGGTTTTATGTTGCCTTCATCTCGGTGCGATCCTCTTAAATATGTTGTGCCAAATCATGAGGTACCCTGAAGATTTCTCCTTATTGGGGAGGGCATCACAGAGTAGGTGACAGGTTCAGTGATTTCACAGTTGCAAAGGAGATGGTCTGTTACTGTTCTAGAGGAAGCGTTGAAATAATTACATCCATTATGAAGCATCCTAAAGATCATCCTTAAAGAAGGAAATGTTGTCCCATCAGTTTAATTAGAGGGTAGGATATAGAAAAGATTGCAGAAACTTTTGGACACCCTTTTCTGCCACTCTTATTTGTTCTTATAAAAGCACTACAGTTAATTCTGCAGGAGCAAAAGTGCCCTGCAAGATACCGTGCCTAACTGCATAACAGAAGTGATTTCTGTCATTTAACTGGCAGCTTTTGTCAGGTCCTGAATGCAGGCATGTGAGAAGATGTCAGACTTATCTCTCTGGTGATAATCAATAATGTTTAGCTTTGCAGTTGTAAGAATATGTGCAGTATAACTAATGAGTAGTCAAGTCTGTATTGGGGTTATGCTTTGTCATATTTTTTTGCCTGAAACTCCTGGTTTGAATAACGTGGGGTTTTTTCCTTGCCTCTGTAGGCTGGTTGGACTCCCTTGCATATCGCCGCTTCGGCAGGCCGTGATGAAATTGTGAAAGCCCTCATTGCCAAGGGTGCTCATGTAAATGCTGTCAATCAGAATGGCTGTACGCCCCTGCATTATGCAGCCTCCAAAAATAAGCAGGAGGTATGTTTGCCTATGCTACTGGAGGTGGTGTTGCTCTTCAAAGAAGTATTTAGTTGTACTAACTTTTCCTTCTCCTCCCCCCTTTACTTTCTCTTTCTACGTATTCAGATTGCAATCATGCTTTTAGAGAACGGAGCTGATCCGGATGCAACAGACCATTTTGAATCCACCCCATTACACAGAGCAGCAGCCAAAGGAAACCTAAAAATGGTACAGATCCTTCTGCAGCACAATGCATCTGTTAATATACGGGACTCTGAAGGGAATACTCCTCTGTAAGTAATTTTTTAATTTTTATTTTGCTTAATATAGCATAATGTCTATGAAATGAAACTCCATTACTTCAATTTCTTTTTTAAATTTCTCATTGCCTCAAAATACTCCCTTGCTTCACACCCCTATATAATGAAAAAGGATTTGAGAAAATAATACTTAGTATTTTGCCTAAGTGTGTCTGTACATACCTACTTTAAGTTGTGTTACTACATCTACTTAAAAAGTGTAGAACACCTTTTGTAATAATTTGGAATATGTTCAGTTGCCACTAGAGGGTAGAAAGCGAGCTAATGACATGAAAGTCAGAGGAAACTGGTCTTGCAGGCTGGCCTATTCTGTCCTGCCAAGCAAGAACTAATATTGGAAGCTTTTCTCCACCTCTCTAAGGAAAGTAAGTTGCAATTTAAGTACAGTCAGTCCAGTGTTTGATATTACCATAGAGATCAGTTTGAATATGTAAGGTAAAACCTTAGCTGCTTTGAAGCTGGTGGCAAAACTCTGCCTTGTCTACAGCGGAATCAAGGTTTTGTGGTGAATAAGATCAAGCAGTATGTTTTAGCTATACCTAAAACCAGCATTGTCCTGGAACACACACATTTATTCTCAAGATACTATGCCAAATGGAAAAAAGCGTTTGCTGCATTTGCAGTAATTCATTACTTCAGATTATTTTTGAGCATTGTATGACTTAGTTTATCACTTTCAATTCAAATGGAAATTATAATTTTCCAATTTCACTGTGGATTATGTGCTCCTTAGCTTTGCTGACTGCAGAGCCAAATCCTAATCTAAAGAAGCGTCTTAATGTTGCGAGGACAATAGCAGGAGGAACGTTCTTGAGTTGCTTAATGACAACAGAGTGACTGGACAGCAAGCTTTGGAATCTGTGTAGGTAGTTGGTTGCGTGTGGTTTTGTTGTTCTAGGATGTATCTCCCCCCCAACATTCACGCTGTCGTTTTGACAAGGCATAATTATTGCTCTTTACAAGCTTGGACTGTTCAGCTGTGGCTGTGGGTTTCTTGTTCTTATTACAGTCATTTAGCCTGCGATGAAGAGAGAGTGGAGGAGGCAAAGCTGCTGGTGTCTCACGGTGCAAGTATTCACATTGAGAATAAAGAAGAACTGACCCCACTGAAAGTGGCAAAAGGTGGCCTGGGAGCCATACTTAAAAGAATGGTGGAAGGCTAGTGGGGACTTCTGACTTGGGTCTCTTTCCTGTTGCACTTGTATTTAGGACTGCAAACTTCGTATTTGCATAGTTCAACTAGGATGTCGTGTATGGGCGTCAGCATGGTAATAAAATGTGTATCTCTAGCTTTCCTTCAAGTACAGTGCCAAAACAACTGTTTGTACTTCCTGTTAATTAAACAGTTTACTGATTTTAAAGTATTTTTCAATATCTTGCAGTTTTCTTTCAGTTTACAGTATGATCTGTGTAAATGTGGTCATTCCTCCTATTTCAGAACCTAGTTTAGGATTATTTCTTTCAAGCAACAGGACCAAAAATGCTTTAACCATTTAAAGTCAGTTTTATTTTGGAAGCGTATTCTAGAGTCTTTGTTTTTTCCCTTAGCCTTTGTGATTTGTGTGTGGTTTTTTGGTTGTTTTTTGTGGGTACTGATTCTCTTCCTTCAGATGATTCTAAACTACACCTCTCCCTTTGTAGAATGCCGTTTCCTCAGTTACTTAGATAATTGTATCCATTTTTACTCTTCTTAGTCTATTCAAGTGAGCTCTGAGTGTTCAAAGCTTTTCTGTTGTTATCTGTTGTTATCCTGTTTCTTTGAATCTTTAAATATATGTATTTGATGAAGTGCACTGGACTGCTTGCAGAATGCAGGCACAGTTTCAGGGTTACCTCTGCAAATATACTATTATATAATGGATGGCTCTGGATACTTCGCTGGGATGTACTTCGAGTCTAATTTTATTTCCTCTTGCTCCTTCTGTAGATTTCTTTTTCTGTTCTGTTTGACTCCCATTATGTAGCACTGACGCTTGCAGTTTACTGTCTTACTTTACAACAGAAGCCTGGTTTAATCTCTACTCACAGCAAATCCTGGTATTAAGTTATTAGAGGGCAGCGATAATGAGACTGAGTCTGAAAAGTGACCTTCTGTTCTGATGTTGGTAAGATCGGTTTTGATACTAGTGGGATAGATTTCCCCTTTCTGAACAAATGATGGTGATGAAATTCTGTGAAATAAAGAACTTTCCTAAACAGCAGACTTTGGTGTTACAAAACTTTATTAAACTTCCATGTAACAAAACCAATATTTTCTAAATCGCTTGTACGCTTGGGATGTGAACAACAAGTCAGATGAAACCCTGCCATCCATTACACAGTATGGAAATAGAACATGTTTGTTCTTCAGCTGCAAGGAAAGGTTGAAATGGAAGATGACAGTTTCTACAGTTTGACTTGTAGGGATTCAGGTAATGCAATTTATTTTGATAAGCGAGACAGAAACTTACAACCAAACAAATGTCAGTTCATCAAGTACTTTAAGTCTACCCTAGAAAGCAAAATGCAGATTAAATTTCACGGAGGGTACCTATTGAGAGCAGGAGGGATAACTTGCCTGTACAGTAAGCTCTGGCCATGCAGACCTTGCTTGAGGGAGGAACCTGACTGAGTAAACGTTTCTTACATATTGTGGAGGCACTGCTGAAAACTTGAATTGAGAAAAGCTGGTTAGAATTCTGTGTTCGTCCTTGATCTTTGTATAGCAAAAAAACCCTGTCATAGCTCTGTAGCTTTGTAAATCCACTTCCCTAGGAGATGGTGGCTTGAATGTTGGCTTAATATCTGGTTTCCATACTAATGATCCCTGCTCCCTTAGGAGAAGATAAATAGGCCATGCAGCAAAGACTGTCGGAACATCCGAGGCAAATTCTGAAAAATGTTTCTGCATCCTGCATAGCTCTGCAGCGTTTTTGAGCTACACACCATGGATCAATACCTAATTTGGCTTGTGCTTTGCCAAAAGCATCAGTGGAAAGCTAGGAACAGTGCCCCATCCTTTTTAATAAACTATTTTACATGAGTGAAATTTCATAATGAGAACAAGCATCTGCCAGAAGGCTTACAAAAATATCTCAATATGTTAAGAAACTCCAAATAAATGTTATTTTCCTTACCTTCCTCCTCACCCTCAGCAATCTGGTTTGCTTCTTATTTTTGCTTTTTGTTTATTTTTAATACTATCTATTACACACTGGTGGTTAGAAGTATGAGAGGAATTATTAGTCTAGAACTTGTGTTCAATTGTTCTTTCTTTTTATGTAAAAACATTAACATAACTTGAGCAATTTCTCCTTTTTTAGCAAATGTAAGACCTGTGGTGTTCTAGGAAGATTGTATTGGCTATAGAAGGTAATTACAACTTCACCAGCATAAGCTCCTATCTTACTGTAGCAAGTTATGTAAGGAAGACATGCAGAGAAATTTGTGGAGGTGAGATTAAGGAAAGATTATAAAATTATGATAATGACCACATAATATATTCCCCCCTTCAGTCACAATAGTGCTGTTGCAGAGATGTGAAAGTTGAAAAGCTGTTGCAGTAAGAAAAATGTAACTAAGACATGTATATACAGGAGATGACTTCAGAAGAACTAATACAACTACAGCAGTGTTGTGAAGAGAGTTATTTATATTTTCCTATGAAGGGCAAGAGTAAAAGAATGCCTGGGAATGTCAGAGAAGGAATTATTTAAAATTAATGCCACTGTCAGCCAAGTGGTGGGCTCCCTTGGACCAATAGTTGATTTGAATTACCTGATTATTAAGATAAGAAATGGCACCGAAACAGGAGCAGGTAGTACTTACTCTTCTCTTGCTGTTACTGAGCATGTTTAATGTTGTAGTTCTGCATGCTCACAAACTTTGGGTGTGAATATCAGAAATTTTCAGTAAGCTTCTAAACCTAGATTGAATTATGTGAGTTTGTGGATTTTGCTTAGTCAAATTGCTACAAGAGTCAACAAGAGAGGTGCCTGATTAAGAAGAGACTTCCATGCAGGTTATGACTTAAGGTTTACCTGCATATTTTGGGGAGAGAGGAGTGTGAGGATCCACTGGTAGAATATGGCAGTGCTGGTATGAGTAAGGGTTTGACCCTCACAGTCCAGCACAAGCAGTTTTTAGCTAAAACAATATTATAAGAACACTGTAAATGCTCTTTTACTCTGGAATGAGGCTAAGCACTAGGACACGTATCAAAGACAAATATTTGAAAGCCTGAAAACTGGGTAGAAAGGGCAATGAATACAGTTATGCTTAATGATGCAAATTGAATCTTAATTAGGACCTCATGCCTTACATCGTCTTTAAATGTTGCCATCTCTTTTTTTTTTTTTTTGGTCACTTTCTTGGTAAACATACTTCTAACTGTAGAAACTGAACCTGAAAATTTTAGCACACATGTATCCTTTGATCTATTTTAAAGATGACTGTTGCATATGACTAATGTTTACAGGCTAGGAACAGTCACCAAAGGATTTATGAACATTAGATCCTATTAAGTGCCAAAAAGTTCCAGATCCCTGAGCCAGATACATTTTTCTGCAGTGCGTGAGACTGAAACCAGTGTCTCCTTGTGTCAGTGACTATCTGCCTCGTGTAGTTCCGAAGGGAGCTGCTGAGGCTGTGTGTCTGTATTCACCTGAGCCCCGTGGTCCTTGAGCTCTTCTGAAAGTAGGTATCTTTGCCCTTTTGAAGAACTGAGTTTGCTTAACCTTAGAAACGAGGCCCAGAGAGAAGAGGTGTCTAGTGATCAAAGTGTATGTGGTTCAATTCCCTTTTCTCCTTCCAAGAGAGTGCTCGTTGCTCAGCTGTTTGCTATTGGTGTGGATGCACTACTTACCTTTCCTCTTGATGCTTTCACCTATAGAAAACAGTCAAAGTTACACTGGGCTACAGAGACCAGAAGAAAAGTAGCATGAGTTTGTTGCTTAGTGGGTAGGGCCATTGCCTGGAAATAGATTTAAATCATCTCAGGCAGAGGAAGCAATCAAAACTACTGTATGGTACAGTAGGCAGTATTCACGTCTAAGTTTTGAAAGCAGCTGTATCTGCATGTCATGAGGAGTCTGATACTCTGTGTGTCTGTTGTAACAAGCCTTGCAAGGGATTCAGATTTCCAGCTCCTGTGTCTGGAAACCAGTCAATTGATGTCTGAGCTGGGTACCTGAATGCTAGTTCCACGAAACTGAAAACCAGAACTGCTGGAACACACAACTCTGGAATGCTGGTGCCTTGGGAACTTTAAAGCCAAGAAGGCTGCTGTTACACAAAACGTATTCCATGTCAGGCAGCAACAGGGTAAAAATTTCCAGGATCTTTTTTTTGGCTTTAAGTGGAATTCAGACACACAAGATTTCATTGGCCCAGGCCTTAACATCTGTTTCTGCACTCTGATGGCATTGATGAAAATTCTTTTTAATTCTGACGTGCAAAATCAGATCCTTTAAACACTGCAATGTATTGGCCATGATGATTGCTCTTGGTGCACGGGAAACATGAGGTTGGCCAACACTGTCCCTGGAGAAGACTGCTGTGGTTCAGAACTGTATGGATACATACAGCATTACTGATGGTTGACTGGAAAGCTCTTACTTTGTCAAATGCTTCAGCCCATTTCCTAATTAGTTTTGCAAAATAGGTTGAACAAATGTGGATGATAGTCTTTTTATATTTATGTATAACTAGACAATAAATGAAATTTGGTTAACTTTAAAGGCCAAATCTTCTGCTACTCACAAAGTGCATGTGTAACAGACCCTTTTCAAGCTCCAGCCCAGTGGTTCACGATATAAATGCCCATTTAAGTTTTAGTCATGCTTCTATGTTAATTCAATGACAACAATTTTTGTATAAAGGGATTCAAAGTTGACAAGGAAAACTGCATTAAAACTCTAGGCTATTTCTTCTTTTTCCGCTTCTTGCTTCTCATCATTTTCAAGTGTTCCAGAGGCTGCTGTTCCATCAACACTAGGGTATTCATTTGTCGCATTGCTTGATGGCACTGTGGTCGCAGGCATGTTTTCTTCATTAGGTACCTGAACATATTCTGCATTGGATTGTTTCTGAGCCATTTCTCTGCAGGAAGACAGGATGAGGATTGTGATTTCATGTGTTAAAATCACATCTACACTAGAGTCTTTCAAAAGAATGAGTCTTTGTAGTTTTGTTGTCTGAACAGTAACCCCCATATTATTACGACTCTGTTCCAAGAGCACGTGGAAAGGCTACAACATCACTGCTGCTAAGACAGAAAGAGTGACAGAGTAGTAGATAATAATACTGATCTGTATCACTGGTCTAAGTGATCCCGTTAGAACAAAATGGATTTTAGTATGTTTAAATGCTACGCCAGGAAAGCAGAATGGGAAACTGAGTGCTGGACAAGGAAAGGACAGTGTCTGACAAGGGGTAGCAAAACACAGTGTGAGCTTTCTGAGAAATTCCATGCAGATCTGGTGTCCCATTCAAATGCATTAAAAATAGAGTGCAGTCAGGAAAGAGCTATGAAAAGGCTGAAATCTAGAAAAATATTTTTAGTAACAGGTATGAACTCCATTTATCTTATCAAAACAATAATAAACCAACCCCCAATATTTATGCAGTTTCACATGCAAAAAATATCAGATGCTAGTGGATTAATTCAATGCAGTAAGATTTATTAGGATCTGAGCACAAAATTAGATGTTAATGCTACATCAGTTGAAAGCAGAAATCAGGTGCATGAGTGACTGGCCACTGGTCTGGATTAGCAGAATTCCGTATAAGGAAGTCTTAGACCTACAGGGAGTAGGTCTACAGGGAGGTGTCCAGATGACATAACATTTTATTCTGGCCTCAGCTGCATGTATTCATTTAGCATTTAACATCATGGGGCTAAATACAGTCTGTATAGCATATAAGATTATCCCTATTCTGAAGATTTGGCAATTTAAGGGAAAAATGAAATGAGCAACCAAAGCACAGAGGAAAAGACATTTCCAGAGCAGGATCTAAATGGACATTTTGGCCCCCATTCTGTTGCCTAAACCTTGTGTCTCCTGCTATTTGAGATGCCTTAGAGTATCCCTAGCATGTGTCCTCTAATCTCAAATAGCACCAAACTGAGCCCTCTGTGTTTAAATCCAGTAACGTACAATCCCAGTAAATTTGCTGAGGCAACCCTTAGCTGCTATTCCTTTTTTTACTTCCTCCACCTGCCATTAGCAGTACCATTAACTTTTAAATATTAAAAACTGTTTTTCCAACTTGCCACTTTTAGTTCGTGTTGTTTAAAAAACATTTACTTTACTATTTTAGATACCACTAAGTGGTAGCTGCCTGTAAACACAGGGAAGAGGGTAATGGCAACTTGTGTTACAAGAGCAACAGCTTAAAAGTCACACAAAAGCAAATATTCTCACTCTGGAAGTTTTCTCAAAACCTGTATTATTTACCCTTCAAAAAATGTTTAGAGTAATTATATTTTACTTTAGTTCCGGGTTATCAGCAGTGTTTTACAGAAATAATTGTCTTAAAATGAAGCAAACAGAAACTCTTACTGCATCTCATTACTTGATGACTTCTTATTCCTTGCCTTCTTGGTTAAGACCCAGACAATAATGCAAATGAGAGCAGCTGCCACAATTGCTCCAATTAATGCTCCAGCAATAATACCACTCTCTGAATCTGGAAAGAAAAAAAGATTACTTGACTTTTTAAAAAGTACTATTATAGCAAAATCCCATGGAAATTTAGTGGAGGAGCCTTTAGCAGAAAGAAGGCATTGGATTCAAAGAACTAAAAAACTGACTGACGGCTGTATTTCCAGGAGGGAGGCCAAAAATTCTCTAGGAAAGAGAGAACTCTGCTTTTGTGACCTTTGCTGCCTCCTTTCTTGTTGGTTAGCTCCCTACCCCAACAAACCCCGTGTTTATGCTGTCTAAGGGAAACATTAGGCTGTTAACACTGGCAATAGTTGAAAGCCTTTGCTCTTCAGTCCTTGCAAACAAATTCTGAAACTCAGGTTGACTTTACCTCTGTCTTTCAGCTGAGCTGTAAAGTGTGTGCTCTGATCATTTGTGAGCCCCCAAAACCTCCTATTTCCACGTCTGTACGGCTTCTAGCTCTGACCCGCGATTTTCATTTTCTAGACCACTGAGTAACTGAGTGACCGTTTCAGGGGCATCTCTCGCGGCTGGTTGTACAACATATGCTTGGCTCTTCTTAAACGTTACTGGTTACATGAAAAATCTGCATGCAGATATGGTTGACCGCTGCTTGAGAACAGTCAGGATAAGGTTGATCACTGCTTGAGGGCGGTCAGGATAAGGTATTTTTCCATGACTGCAGTGTTTTTAACCAGTGGTCACATCTACAGTGCCCCAGTCCTTGTACTCCCACATTTCAGTGATGGTTGTAAATTCTGGGGCGGGGGGAACTCAGTGGGACTGTTGGCTGGAAGAAATTGCTCTAAACCCCGTCTCTGTCAGTTCTCAGTGAAGGCTCTGCAGTCAGAGCCACGTGCAGCTCCTGCTCCCAGTGGGAAATGAAGCTGGAGGTGTTAAATCAGTTGTCTGGGTCAGTGTAAATTCTGGGCATGCCTGGATGAAAACTCCAGTGATCTCCAAAGCCTCTTTGATTCTTACTTGAAAAAAATCTATGCTTTAAAGTTGTTACAGCATTTTCCTGCAAGCTGTGCATGTCATACATCAAATATGTGATTACTTTCATGCAGTAAACTTACAGTTTGCAGTTAGGTCAAGTTCACAGGTACTGTTCCCCAGGACGTTGCTGGCTACGCACCGGTAATACCCAGTTTCAAAGGTGGTGAGATTGCCAATGTAAAGAATGCCAGTATTTGGATCTGTGACAAACAGAGAGCAGGTACAGATTACCCGTTGTGTACTGTAGAGGCAAACGGTTTTCTTAGTTGGTAATACTGAGAGTGAATTATTCATTCATTTGGGGGTTTTTATATTCATTAAATAAAAACCATTTACCTTCCTTGAAAATTACTACTGTGGATTCTGCAGGACTCTATCAGAATATGAGAAAGAAGTAGGCCCTTATTCTGCAAATCAGTCTGTCTGTCTGATGTTTCACCTGCATTGATACTATTGTCAGTGTAAGTTCACAAATGAAAAGGTAACAGGTACTGAAGATTTTTGGGGTAGAGTTCTTAGCACCTGAATGACAAATTGACTGAACTTATTCTGAGTATAAGTTCACTCAAAATTCCAAGGGAAGGGAGATGTAAAGGCATAAAGATTTCTCTCATTTTAACAATTTAAAGTGATGGCATAGACAAGACTTTGACGTGCCACACGATTTTTATTAAAACAAATAGAAAAAACATCTTGTGTTTGTGACAGCTATCAGTCAATTTGAAGAAGTAAAAATACGATTTTGTGACATTGACCGTCAGAAGAGGAGGCTAAGTTTTAACTACCCTATGTGATACACAGTGTTTGAAATGGCTGGTACTATGGAATTCCAGATCTTGAACACAGTATGGTAGTCCTGTAGTTACGTACTAAGTTGTTCAGTCACAGGCTTGAGTGTATTCTCAGCTACTTTGTACCAGTGGTAGGTAGGGTGAGGCAATCCTTCTTCACATTTGCATAAGAGGTAGATTAGATGGCCTTTTTCAGGCGTTCCTTCTATTTTGCAGAAAGGTTTGGACGGTTTGACTGTAAAATAAGGAGGAGAACAGACACATCATGAGTACATACCTGGGGCTGCAAGCATCCACCTTGAGTTCTGGTCTGCGCTGCTATAAGTTGGTTGCTATAAGTTTGGTTGACAGCCGCCTGAATATGAGCCAGCAGTGTGCCCAGGTGGCCAAGAAAGCCAATGGCATCCTGGCTTGTATCAAAAATAGCGTGGCCAGCAGGACTAGGGCAGTGATCATGCCCCTGTACTCGGCACTGGTGAGGCCGCACCTCGAATACTGTGTTCAGTTTTGGGCCCCCCACTACAAGAGAGACATTGAGGTGCTGGAGCGTGTCCAGAGAAGGGCAACGAAGCTGGGGAAGGTTTTAGAGCAGAAGTCTTATGAGGAGCAGCTGAGGGAGCTGGGGTTGTTTAGCCTGGAGAAAAGGAGGCTGAGGGGAGACCTTATTGCTCTCTACAACTGCCTGAAAGGAGGGTGTAGAGAGGTGGGGGTCAGTCTCTTCTCCCAGGTAACAAGTGATAGGACGAGAGGAAATGGCCTCAAGTTGCACCAGGGGAGATTTAGACTGGATATTAGGAAATTTTACTTCACTGAAAGGGTTATCAAGCATTGGAACAGGCTGCCCAGGGAAGTGGTTGAGTCGCCATCCCTGGAGGTATTTAAAGGACGTTTGGATGAGGTGCTTAGGGACATGGTGTAGTGGTGGTCTTGGCAGTGTTAGGTTTATGGTTGGACTCGATGATCTTAAAGGTCTTTTCCAACCTATACGATTCTGTGATTCTGTGATTCTGTGAAGTAAAAAATGGAACCCCAGCTACAGATTTCCATCCGAGAGCAGAGTCTAGTTTATGGATCTGGCCAAAGGCTCTCCCGTAAAGATTTGAGTAATATTAAATGTATGTACATGGCCTAGGATACATTTTTATTATCTTTTCTTCCATTTGCATACTAAATATTATTATGGAGGTGTTGAGATGAAGACTATCAATTACTTTAATTATAATAGACCAATCACTATTTGCCATACACCGTTCTGCCACATAGCAGCATCATTTTCTTTAGGGACACAGCAGGAGCTTTTCCACATAAAGGGAGAGGGTCGAGGCCTGATTCTTCAGTATAGTGAAGTTGTGGAGGAAATAAACTAACTACAATTCTGTTAAAAAATATATCTGTTTTGATAGCATTTCCTCACTTTGCACACAGGAGAAGATTCTGTCTTCACTTCACCTATTATTTTTCATTTCCTACCTATAGATATGCTGTTGTGGTTCTTTAGAGTACTGTCAGTGGAACTATACCAGCCGAATTTTGCGTGCATAAATGAACAACCTTTCTTGGTTTTCATGTGAAAAGTACAATCTCTTACTCAGCTGCTCCAAGATTTACTATTTGTTTGGGGAATTTTAGATGAGAATTAACAGTAGTACTTTGATTTTTCAGGGATTGAGTTTACATATGTCTTTTTCTTATCCCTGGCAGATAGGCAAATGATATTGGAATCACATTCTCATATGACTTTGACTTGTCACTCTGACCAGGTATGAATTCTCAATATAAAAGCAATGATTAGATGGGGTTAGTACAAACTCTTATCTTACTAGGAAGTAAAATATCTCATTCCACTGCTTTTCATCCTTTCTGTTCTGCCTGTTCGTGGTTGAACTATTGCTTTCTTCCATGCAAAATAGACTTTGTACTACTTCCATCCAACACATACTAAGTTTCTAGAGTTTCTGGGAATGGGGGTGAGCAGGAGCCCTTGGGCTGTACTGCTGCCTCTCCCTAGATTTACACAAGTCACCATGACCAGCATTAGGTAAAATCAGTAAAATTTTGGTCTTTGCTGGGGCTGGATTATCCTAAAAGTAATGGCTTCAGAGAGAAGTTGTCACTCCCAGCTAAAAGGGCTTTTTATTTTAATCAAAGTTAGTATCACTTTGTTTTCCAACATGAAGAAGGCAGTGAAGTGGGGTAATTCCAGCTACCCGCTTACCTGCTTACATTAGGGAGCTTTTTGAGAGCACAAAGTGAATCTGAAGGCCGCTCATGGGAGAATGAGATTTTGCTGTAGGTCAAGCAAGGGTAGCTGCGGAGCGGGACCAGGTCTGCGTGGTCTGGAAGCTAGAGGGCACCCCAGGCTCTGCCTGCTCCGCAGCCTTGGGAAAAATCTCTGCGTCAGAGCATCAGTGAGCCCTTTCTCTGCACCATGGGCCTTCTTTATCACAGTTCTGTTATTCCTCCTGCTCCTACGTATTTTGAGCCGTGAATTCGGTGTTTTGTAATAAGGGCAGAAAACTACAATACAGCGATAGAGAGGAAAGGCACTTACCCAGCACGCTGACAATCACGGATTTTTGACTCTGTCCAGCATCACCCTGTGGGCTGAAAACTTCACAGGTGTAGGAACCAGTGTCTGAGGGCTGCATGTTGGAGATTGTAATCGATGCATTCCCTGGACCTGTTGCAGCTGTTATCCTGTTCTTAAACTCTCCATAGGAGTAAGACTGGTCTTCTGAATAATAATAGATCTGTGATAAAGAATCAATTGTTAGTTTAATAACAAGAGGTCTTGCTCCCGCTTTGTTTGGTACTCATAACTGGAATATAGTTGATTTCTGATTAAGCCAAGCAATGTCACCCCCTTTCTTGCCCCCCTCCCCCTAGAAAGCAGAGATGAAAACATGGTACATTTGAATATATATTTCTAGTGGTTCTTAAAAGACAAGCTTTTCAGAAATGGGATTTTTTAATTGTGTAAATGGACAGGAGCTAGTTCTTTGTGGATACTCCAGTAACAGACATGCATTTGCAAAAACAAAGGTGAGACCATTGACCATCATATGACAATGCTAAGTCGTGCACAATGAATAGTGGTACTAATTGAAGCACTGATAATTTGTGATATTATTAATAAGCGTCTCAGTAGAAGATTGTGACAAGAATGGACCTGTCATTGCAAAAAGTGGATGGCTGCAGAGCTTTCCAAATACAGAAGATAGCAAACAGAGAACTGAAATGAATCCACAAGACATAGGTCTAAGCAAACAAGGCGCCTGATCTGTTGGCAATAAATTTGGAAGCAATAAAAATGCAGTACGAGAACACCAGCAGAATCATCACACATCCAATTAGAGCAACCATGCTGTTCTCCTTGTTTGTTTCATCAGGGTCAGAGCCAGTGTCATGGACTATCTTGGTTTTTTGAGTTTATACCATAGGTGGAAGTCAAGAATAGCTGTTGGCCTCAGTGCTTGGAGAGGCACCTATTTGGGATCAAGAAGTTCCCCTTTTACTAAACAGTAAAAAAAGTTTTGCAGAATTATAGACATAGTAAGGATAAATGTCTCTAAGGAGTGCAACATTTCCTCCCAAATAAAAATTTGCTGTTTAACATTGACTGATTTCACTGACTTCAGTAGCATCCATTGTACTTAACAGCACTGTGGGAGTAGAATTGGCCTCATAAGCTTATAAGCCCAAACCTGTTGTCTCTTGACTGAAAGGAGAGGTAAATTGTGTTCATTGTGGAGCCTGGTTGGCAGTCTGAGGCTTGGGCCTTGAGTCTGTTTAGGAACTGCAGTATCTCATCTGCTCTGGGGTAAGTATAATAGTTCTCAAGGAGTACACACGCTCTGTCCAGTCTAACTCTGCTGTGAAACCAAGATCTGAAAGAACAAAGCTAATGTGGAAAACTATGGAACGTTAATTATTTTTCTCAGATGTTAATGATAGTGTTGTGTAAAACAACACTATCATTAGTGGTGTTTTGGGATAGGCAGTATGTTCCCCAGTGTCTACATGCACAAACTCCATTGTCTAGGCAAAGTGAACAGTTCCAGCATACTCGGTCATTTTTTTAAACTGGTGAGAGGTAACCATATAGAATTACTGGTTGGGACCCAAACAGATCTAACATTGTTCCTACTGACAGTATTCCAGAATCAGCAGTGTAAATGTATTTATTGAAGTTGGACTGACAGCATGTTTTTTAGCGGGAATAGCTGGAAAATGCTTGTAGGAAAAAGCTCCACAAAATCCTGTGAAATGCCATTCACACTTGACCAGTATCAAAATTTCCTTTTGGTCAAAGTTCCCTGCCTTTAGGGACACTGCAGATCCCCAGGCAAGAAGTATAATGTGCTTTACTTTGCAGATCAACTGATTGCATTTTGAATTAAGAATATTTATTCTTAATTCTATTTATCCACCCTGATATGGTGTTGACTGAAGTCTTTAAGCAATGTTATCTGAAAGCCTTTATTAGCTTAAGGCAAGCTACACCCCAAAACTGCCAGAGCACAGCTGGTTTATGCAATGATAAGGCTTTGAAATGAAGGTCAGAACCCAGGCAGCACAGCACCAGCAGCTCCGGTACTGCAGCTTGGCCCCATCTCAAGTGCAATTTTGTCTGCTTTCCAGCCAGACTTTATCTTTCCCTGCTCCAGGATTACAAACACCAGGTACAATTGATTCAGGGTTCTGAATACCACAGCTACACTACTGCATTGCCAACATGCGGAAAACTGGTGTTGCAGTGAGGAAGCGCAAGAGGTCCAGTGTTAGCACAGCGGCAGACTAGGTTAGAAAGTCTGCTGAACGGCTGGATAGACTCCCCAGTTTCCACTGTTTGCATGCAACGCCATCGCTTTTAAAACTGATTCTATGCTTCGCAAATGTTTAGAGATGGACCTCTATTACAAAACTGAAGTCTGGATGCACACCCTTGTATTCCCCAAGGAAGGAAAGTGTTCAAAATAGGGAGTTTGGTTTAAGCAAATCTCATAAAAAACCTGACCTACCTGTAATTACAAAAACACACTGGCCACACTTGTCTCATTCTACATTTATCCGAGTATAAGCAACAACAGAGTGTTATACACTGTTCCTTGCAAGAGTCCGAAGTTACAAGATCTGTGACTTCTGACTTCAGGCTCCTCTTAAGCTGATGTTGCTATATAGATCTCAGCAGTGAGGGGCTGGATTTGCATCTCCTCTCCATCAATTGCATCTGTTTGAGTGGGGTAAGGAAAGAGCTTCCATCAGCTCTTCACACTAATGTGAAATTAAGTTGTACAATGGTTTAAATGAAGTAAACGTGACTTGCAGCAGCATGAGAGGAGAGGCAGGCCCATTATATCCTACTAAAAGGCCCGATTACTGAAAAAAAGGGGCTAAATTCCACTCAGTCTACCTCAGAGTGATCTGGGATTTATGTGAGAGTAAACAGTAGCAGGAGCTGCCCACTGAGTGCTACCTTAGCTATAGCATGTGTTCCTGGGAAATAGGACTGGCACTACGACGAGTCTTAAATGCAGTCAGGGCATGCTAGTAAACATTATAGAGGAGCAAGCGCTCCTTGGTATATTTGATCTGAAGTCAGGGTGAATTATGTATCTAAGCCCTCCTACAATACACTGAAAAATTAATGCCCCGTGTTCTCTATTCCTGTCCGAATGCATGCAGAGAAAATATTCTGTGTACACTGTTAAATCCGAGGCAGCTGTCAACACAGCAAAGACTATTTGTTCTCTTCAGGGATTTAAACAGAATCTTTCTGGTTTGTTTTTTTTTTCAACTGTGAACGTAAAGGCAGTGGAACATCTTAAGGAAATGCATTCAGTTCCTTGGCAGGCTCCTGTCTGTTCTCTGTTCTTCTGCTCCTGTACGATGCTTATCTCACTAGCTCTGGAGCTGATTGCCTGAAGGAAGGTGGTAAACACCAAAAAGGCTGAGTAATGTTGTGATAAATTACTGAGTGTATTTCTTGTCCCAGAGGTATGATTGGATTGTGTATGCAGGAAATTTCATTTCATGTTTCAGTTAATTGGCTGTGAATTCATAGCCCATTTTAAACAATACATTCAAAATGGGTATTTTAAACCCTCGTTCAAAGTGGTTTTATGCAGTCCTTGAAAATCTCATGTTTGTGCCTTTCAAAAAGCTGAAATGAAAATCTTTGCAAAAATGTTTCTGTTCCATTTCAAAAGTAAAAAACTTGTTTTCTGTTGAAGATATAGAGGACTTTTTATTTTTGGGCAACTGACAGCTAATGTTCCCTCCTACAGACACACATCTCATTGACATTTCTTTCCATTTTACCTAAAATGTCCCTAAAATGTCTGTATGGGAAAGCTGTAAATTTAGTCAATGGTAGATTTTTTTCTGGAAGCCTTTTTAATTTGACGTGATAAATATATTTAAAGTGCAACATCTTGAATGTAAAAAAATATGAAAGAAATCTGCTGTGCTTCTCTTGAAAAAATAAGCTTTTTATGTCCTCAAGCAAATCATGAGCAGCTCTAGTGAAGTCGATGATTTCCCAGTGTAAAAACAATATTGAGGTTGCAGTAACGGTCGCTGCTTCTCATTACCAGCTAGTTTGCTCATGCAAGTTTTTATATAATGGTGCCTTTTCATATTTCATGGGAGCAGCTGCCCGGGATGACTAATCAAACTGACAGAAAAAAGAGTAGAGATTATCACTCCTAAAAATGTTGTCCTTAATAACTCCACAATCTGAAAAAACAGTTTCTGCAAAACAGCTAAGTTGTCCAGAAAACGTCTCCCTGACCTTAGAAAGGATTGCAGTTTAGTTGGTTATTCAACCTGTGGGCCAGGCAGTGCCTAAAGCCGCTCATGTCAGCAGCCATCCTCGGCTTTCTAAGGCCATGGTGTAGTTACTCTGCATTTCCGCAGTCACGGTTTCTGCTGCAAGCAAGAGAAGGATTTGGGCTCATAGACTTCCAAGGCAGCTGAGTCAATTATTTGTGTACCTGTTTGGGGGAGCTGGGTTACAAACAGAACAGGGAATTGGGAATGATCATACTCATTTGGAAGAAACTCTTGGTAATCTCAATGCACTCCAGATACTGGAGACAAGATTTTTTGTGTCCCCAATTCTAAAGGATCTGATACATGAAATCACATGTCCTTTTCTTCTCCTTTAGCCTGACTTATGGGAAGGCTGCTCCTCTTCTAGTGTGATGGTGAGGAAAGCATTTGCCTGCAGAGGAAGCAGTTGGCAAAGCTGATGCTGAGCTGAGGATTTTCAAAGGCTGCCAGATGTTTGGCAGAGAGTGAGGAACCCACCTACAGGTTTCTTTATACAACTTCTATAGAAAGATCTTCTTCCTTAGGGGGTGGAGGTTGTGTGTGAAAAAGCAGGCAGTAAATCAGAAGAAACATGTCTCCATCTGCTTCCTTTCTTCTTGGGGCAGGACAAATACATACTCGAATTTGCATAAATATGTGTCTTTCAAATGTCTTTGGATGGACTCATTCATAATTTCCAGGTCAATATTCCTCCCACCCTCCATCTCCTGGTGTCACTGCATCCCATTGCTGTACATGCCTAGTACATCTGGGTATCAAAATTGTAAGATGAGATGTACCTGAAGATGTGTTACAAAATGTCCCACTTAATCTCCACAGTAGTCTTCATTTCCTGACTGGGGGGCAGTTTCAGGACATGACTTCCTCTCCAGTACCTGTCTTCCCTCCCCCAGCCCCTTCTCACTTGCCCGCACCAGCAGATGCAAAGCTATAGCATCCTGTTCCATGACGTTTCTTTAGGCTGATGTATTCAGCATCTGATTCACAGTCTTTCCCTGGAGAGCTGTAAAGCTCAGGCATTCAGAGAGCCCCGTCATTGGGTTGTTTTATCATTTTCTGTTTGACGTTTTCTCAAGCCACTAGAAAAAGAACTGTTAAAGTCTTTTTCTCACCCATAAATGCAAAGGAGGGTATTAACAACTTTACTGGTTTGAGATCGTGATCTCTTTTTGAATTCTGAGTACAGACAGAATTTATAAAATAACGAGGGAAAAAAGTATTAATCGCTCCCTTAAGCATCTTACCATCTAATTAGAGAACAAATGCCGCACACTCAAAGTGTTAATTAAAGCCCAAGGCTCAGATTCTGAACTCGGCTAGATAAGAGCAAATGCTCACACATGCATTGGTTTCTTTGACGTGTGTCGTGACCGAGTCTGGCCCCAAATGCCTTTTTTCATCCACAGCTTCTTTTCACACATTTTTGTCAAAACTCTGTTCTGCCAGACTGTAGTAGGGATATTATGTCCTGCATTACTGGGATTTTTGCATGGGTAATTGAGGATGTTAATAATGACTAGAAGTGTCTTGTCACAATTGCGCATTGGTAGAAGAAGAAAGGGATGGAGTCAGAAGCCTTTAGAGGATTAATCATTCAGCAGCTTTAACTGGTGCAAAATACTTTAGAGGAGCAGCTCTTCAATGTTCTCACAGTATCATTCTTGTGGCTGAACTATTAGTGAAAAATTCCTGCAGTGCATCAAGCACAAACATGTTTCCTCAGTGCATTTGGTGTAACTGCTCTTCTGCAGTTACTGTTAGACCTCAATTCACATTGGGTTGTACCCTGTACTTCATGGTGAGACAGGAATCCCGCTGCAGTCAAAGAGAGTTTGGAGTGGATGCTGGCTGGGACGTTGAGCTGACAGCTGAGAGGAAGCCAGTTCAGCAGGCAGCTTAGTGTCCCTCTGTATCCATAGCATCTCAAAATATTGTTATATTCTAGGAAGGAGATCCAGGATGATTTTTTTTTTTTTTTTTTTTGCTATGTAAATATGTAGCCCCAAATTTGGGCTATCCAGACTTGCTCACATTCAGCCCAGAGGCTCCTGGTGTGTGGACATGCCTTCAGATACCCTTTGGGTAGAATATTCCTGAAGGTGCTAGTTCAGCCACCTAGAATAGCTGTGGGAAAAAAACAACAGCTACATCCAAAATAATTTTGATAGAGGAAAATGCAATAAAAAATAGGGTGAGTTGAAAATTCTGAGTGATGCATCTGATTCAGCTTAATTCAGTCGTGTGCTGGTTTTAAGATTTTAATCCAGAACATGATTACAGGTCTCACAGTAGCATAAATCTAGTAGAAGCTATTTACCTCTTTTTTTCCCTTAAGATTGTGGGTATTCTTTTCTTACCTTGTGTCTCCAGCTACATCTTCCCCGTGCATCTGTCACATACACCATCTTTTGACAATGACTGACTGACTTTTCATCCATACTCAGAATACCGTGACACGGGGAACGCTGTATTTGAGTAAAAATGTGCTGATCTGAGAGTTAGATGAGACTTTAAATGTTCCCCCAAAATCAAAGAGCCTGTTCTCTACACAGCTCCCCATCAGTACCGTCAGTGCTGTTCACAAGGGCAGGGTGCCTCGTGTTCAGCGGATTTTGCAGATGTCTCAAGCCCTTGTCAACATTGAGATGCAACACAATCTTATTTCTAAGTTTTACCTAAAATTAGGGAAACTAAGATTGAAGTCTAATGTTTGCTCCAAACACACCAGTTGCAACCTGATCATTTTCTACTTGTCTCCACTTTCCTTTGTGTTCTCACTATCGTCTGCTTCAGTGTACCAGTTTGTTTTATCTTCTCTCTGCAGACTGTCACCGCAGTGCCAGAGATAACCACAGGCAGTCCACAGCAATCTCACTGACATCCAGGGAGTCACTCTGACTGCAATGACATGACAACAGCGTCTCCATTCCTCTGCATTGGAGGTGTTGCCTCTGTGTTCTATGAAGCTATTCCTTTTAAGTGCCTGCTCAGTCATCTAAGTGCTAGATAAGACTCGATTTTAAGAAATCAACTCTGGGCAAAAAGAAATGCTCATGTATCAGAGAGGCCCTTTCCAGGAAATTTTCCTGCACTGCTTCAGGAGGGGCTTTGCACAGGCTCATCTTTGCTCGTGGGGTGGAACGGACTGCTCTGCTCCCGAGCCAGTGTCCCTTGCTGCGCTGACAGCCCCTGCAGCACGTGATCTCAGTTGTCTCGGGCTGATAGCATGCGATGGGTTCTCAGGAACTGCTCATACTACATGGGGAGGAATTTGTTCTTTCAGTAGTTTTTATGGGAACTCCACACTTACAGGGCTGGCTGGCCCCTGGCTCCCACATGGTAGCTCAGTGCCCATGCCTGTGCCTTGCTTTGTGCTGGGCAGCAGAGTTGTGCTGGCATTGGGACTGCTGGTTATCTGAATTTGGGGTTTCAGGGTGAAAGGAGTAGACGCAGTTGCGCTGGGATTGCTCTTCTTGCATCTCTTTCCTTCCTTGGGCTCTGCGACCCTGTCCCCTGCTCCTGAACAATTTCACACAAGCACAAAATCCTGTGAAGATTTTGCAAAGTGGCTCATCAGGCCTGCAAGGCTGGGTATAAGGACACAGCTAGACTTCTCGTAAGGGAACAGTGCCGTCTTCCTCTTCTGTATGGTTTGCAGTAAGTGAAACCCTCCTTGCCTCTATCCACTAAGTGATACTTTCTCGGTAGTACAGATACGAGAAAAATACAGGGCTCTGGCAGGGTGAAAGACAATATATAAAATAAATGGAAGATATTATTGCTGTTACATGCTGTTCCATGCCGCTAACACTCTTTCATTCTCAATTGCCGATCAGTAGTTTTACCAAAGCAGTGTCAATGTCACTGTTTGCGAATATTTCAAGCTCGCTTTTTTTTTAGAGAATATTTTCATGAGATGTCTATCAGTAATTCAGTTTCTCTTACAAGTAACAGCCATTCATGTCCTTTACTCATCTAGTGAATTTAAAATTTCCAGCAAGAATTCTGCCCTGGGCATATCCTGGGTAGCCACACAGTCTCTCTGATAATTTCACTTTAACTGTGGGTGGCCTGGGCTGGAGGCTCAAGGTGTGGCCCTGGTTAGGTTCAGGAGTTGTATTTAGCTTTGCAAGGCTGTAGTCTCGCCTGTGCAGAGTCAACAGCAGGCTTCAATCTTTCAAACATTTACCTAGGTGCTTCACACCGAGGCCAGCTGAGTGACTCAGAGCATGAAATGAAGCACAGATGTAGATCGTAGCAGGAGTTGAGACTTTACCTTATGACCCAGGCCAGGCTGTGATGTACTCTGTTACCCTGGCTGACCTGAGTAAGTAGTGTGTGTTTTAGTTTGTCTATATGTAAAATAGTGATAGTTCAGTATTGGAAAGTTCTCAAGATCCTTGGCTGGGAGTTATTATTTAAAAATTAAATCTATCATTAAAAAGACATGTTGCTAAGGGGTAAATGGCAAGAAGAAAAAGTTAAAAATACATATGGCATCTTATTTTCCATGAGTTGATATTTACATTATTTAGTTCAAATGAAGGGACTTACTTCCACTGGAGAAACTTCTTAGGAAAAGAGCAGAGTTAGGCTCCAATTAGTAAAAAGATCTATATTCGCACACTATATATAGCTGTGCTGTCTTCAAAACAGCACCGTGAACACCTGCCATTCCGCTGTTTGCTGCCTCCCTTTTCATCGTACTGTCTGTGAACAGCCTGTTTGCGGTATTTCATCCTCTCGGGTGTAACTGCCATGACTTTCAACTGCCGAGCACCTGCGCCAGCAGTGTGTAAGGTGGGCAACGTGGAACAGGATATGAAAGCACCAGCACAAACAGCAAAAGACACCAGCCAGCTTCACAAGGCCGGTGCTGGGAGGCAGATCTGCATCAGGTCTGTGAACTAATGAACAGCACTGCCTCACCTTGAAGCAAGGTAAAATCTGTTGCTGAATACCCTGGGGCATTAGCACTGGCACTAGTCCTGATCCTGATCCTGACCTTATTGATTTGACTCCAGACAGGACTGTACCTGAGCCTATGTATCTCAAAACACTGCAAAATCTATAACGTAAGTGGCAGCGCAAAATACTGACATTCTTTTTAAAAAGGGTACCTGTGGCCTCTGTGCTTATTATAGATTATGTCCTAAAATCTAATAATTTAAAGCTCATGTTCATTAATGCTTCAAGCCAAAAGCATCTTAATGACATAAATTTCTCTTAATTAATTCTGATGCTCTACAGTTTGCTCTATTATTTGCTGCCACTGTAGAGAGAAAGGGCCATATTCTCAATTATGTAAATAATCATTATTTATTAAAATCAAGATTTTTTCCCCCATATTTGTTATGGGGAACATGCCCTCTGCTTAATCTTATGATTGTGAATATACTACCCATGTGAATAACATGGTCATCAAAACATTTAGCATTTAGTAAGATGTCAGGAATATTTAAAATTGTAGCAGGTGGGATAAGAAGAAGAATATTTTCTGCAATTTTTTTGAAAAATGGCAAGTCTCCTGTCTTCAAATTATTTGGCAGAAATTTTCAACTTAAAAAAATGGAATTTGAAAATGTTATCCATTTAGCTGCTGAAAAAAATGGCAAATTTTGAATGGAGCAGGAATTTTCAACAAACTTTTTCAGGGAAAATATATGCTATTATAAGGAAGTGTTTGTTTGTTTGTTTGTTACTGTCATTTTAGAAGAATCTAAATATCTCAGAAAATGAAATAATTTTATCCCACTTAAAATGCAAGCTACTGTTCTGGTATTCAGTAAGGTATGGTGCCAATCTTTTCAATTCAGTCAGTTTTGTCATCTTACCAGCATATTAAATATATTTTTGACTTGCATTTTAGTATTCTTTAATCTAAACAATGAAAGTCAAGCTGGCAATCTCCTCCATTGCCATGCATATGTTGTTCCTACTCGGAACAAAATGTGAAACTTAACTTCAGCTATGTGCCAAGCAACCAGGGCAAAGCCAGGTTTGTAGAAGGAGATTATTTTTTGTTTAAAGTTGTAGGAGAAAAACATGCATGTTTTCAGGCACTCAGTCCTTTCTGAAACTCAGAAAAGTCACCAGCCTGAAATAGAAATAACAACGTCGTATTGCTGTGAGCTCAGAGGGAGGTTGAAAATCCAATTTCATGTTCAGCTGTGTTGTGTAATTTCTTAAACTGTATTTTCCACAAGCAGTCACAGTCCTTTCTTCCCAGTGTTTGCATTAACACGGTTAATTTTATTGTGAATAGGTTCAAAACGGTAAGGAATTGCCATGTTATGGTAAAAGGATGCAGGGTCAAGTAATACAGGACTGAATGGGTTGCTAAAAGCCTTCTAAAAAGAAAAGTGGCCCAGTCCTGCATCTCTTACACACGTGCACCCTCCAGGCAGCAGGCTCAGAGGAGCGAAGGGTATCCTCCGAGCCTCGCTGAGCGTGCGAGCCAAGGATAACTGGCGCTGCAGCAAAAGGAAATTTTACCTCGGTGTTCAAGGAGAACGGGATTAGTCACTAACCCGTGGCCTTTCCAGATTGAACCGACTTCATTTAATGAAAATGCAAATCATCCATTACAAATGCATGTGTGTTGCGGTGTGAAAGTGAATTTACCGTGAAATTAGTTTCAGATAGGGAGAAAACCAGATGCAATTTTTCCCAGTAGTGTTTCTTACAGTCCTTATAGGCATGGCTTTCCCATTGCCTGCAGCGGGAGCTGCAGAAGCCGGGAGTGAGTGCTGAAGGGATTGATCCATAAGGTTTCCCTGACATTTGGTAGCCTCACATCAGTTAGTTCTTGTTGAGCATATTCTGAACCACCCACAGTATTTTATGATTATAATCCTCAGGGGGTATTTTCTCATCATTGGTCACAGTTTACAAATGGTTTTCCCCTCCTGGATCTCTTGAAGCTGTCTGATTCTCCTTCTAAAATACTTGCAACTACAATCCGCTTATTTCTCTTGGTTGTGACCAGAAAATGTATTGCATTTATTGTCTTGCAATATGGAAAATTTGACGCAAGTAAAACAGAGAGACTCTAACCAAATCTGGAGACGATGGGCTTGATCCTATCCCAGTGCTGTACTTCCCACCTGAATAAGTGATTAAAATTTATGATGTAACAGACTGGATCAAAATTATAATGTATTGTACTATATACAACTTACTTAGGAAACCTGCAGCTACCACCCTTTCATGAATAATTCTTCATTTAATAAAATAGCTTTGACTTGAAAAAAGCAAATGAGGAGTAACAACTCTTCATACAATTAGTCAGGCAAGATGTCGGTCTGGCATTCAGCTAGAGTCAGAATTTGGGATGGGCCCAGTGTTTGTACTTAGCACTGATAGAGTCTTTATCTGTGGCTATGATATACTGCAGGAGGGTGAGCAGTTCCGTCTTACATTGAATTGCTATTTCTTACCTACTGGCTATTGCCATTCAATGCCAAATATGTTACATACTGTACATTCTGCAAATTACAGTCAGTCTAATTCTGCTATAACTGATAAACCAAATAGAAGGTATAACTATCAGCAATGGCAAACCTCCTAACATAATGTAATTAGGAAATTGGTGAACATGACAAGTACCATCAGTGTGGACTGTGACACTCTTCTAAGTCGAATCTCTTTACATCAACTCTCAGGTGTAACACCAGGCAGGAGGACTGAACTTTTAGGAAAAAAAATGTTAGCAGCAGCATAAAAACAATGGAAGAGAAAAGGGACAGATTGTCTAACAGGCACAAGCCCGACAACAGGGCATGGAAAAAAAATCACAGTCACCTCCAAGGAGGCAGTAACACTTCTAATCAGCATTTCTTCTTATAAAGGAGGGTGTTGCTGATTGCTCAGCACCTGCCAGGACTGAGCTGATGGGAACTCATACCCTGCATGTTATGCTGGGAGTGAGATTCATGGATTCATTTCCCCACCAAAACACGAGATTAATGGATAGCTCTTGAAGTCTGGGCAGTAGTGTGAGTACGCCTAGGAAGTTACCCATCCCATCCCTGAGCCCCTCCAGGCAGACCAGGCTGCTCTGCAAGGTCTGTACAGCCACTTGAGAGGCTCGGGCAGTGGTTACAGCCCATAGCTGTCTGGCACTTGGTGTCCTTCACAGTCCCGATGCTGTCTCCGTGCTGGTACTCCAACCTACCACGCAGTCTCGTTATACGCCTGGGGGGAGATACTGTTTGGCTCTGCTGCCTCGCGGGGTCTCAGGAAGGGCAGGGAGCATTTGCCTTTGATCTGTAATTATTCTGCTACCACAAAGACACCGTGGGATGCCGTGAAATACCAACGCAAGTTTGCTGTGGCAGATTTCCTGCTATGACAAATTTCTACGGAGTCCTGCCAAAATACTCACTGCTCACGTTGCGCCGATAGCCTATTGTTGCGGACCGCTCCTCTTACTGAGCTGCCTATAGCAATGATAGCGGCTGAGTCAAGGAGCTCTCGTTTGACCCTTCAATGGGGGACACATTGTCATAGGCAAGGGCGTCTCACCAGGAAAGCAGCCTTCACAATGGCAGGAAATATCTGCCAGACAAGAGAAAAGGGAGCTGGTCCAGGGGCTGGAGCGCTAGTGTGATTTTTGGCCACCTGGTCTTTGCTCCGCTTCACACTTCCTGTGTGACTTGGAGCAAGTCGTTTGAGCATCTGAATCCCTTTTGTACCTTCTCATAAGTTTCTAAGGGAGTTCAGGCACGCCAGTAGGAATTAGGAGCCTAGGTAACTTTGTGCATCTGCCCCTAAATTTCATTGCACGCCAGTCCCTGGTCTTTAGGGTGGGAACACCAACATTACCTGGCCTCCCTGGTCTGTAGTGAGGATAACGCTATCAAACGTAACAGGATTCTTTGAGGCCTTAAGGATACTTTAAATATAACTTCATATTAATAATAAATAAATATCTTACCGTATGCAGTTGGCTCTCTTTGGCACTGTAAAAGCTCCACTGAATAAAGAATTTTCCCAGCGGTCCAGAACTCGTGTATGTACAGAGGAGGGTTGCATTTCCACCTGTAGTGACATTCACTGTCTTCTCAGGGACGGTCACCACAACACCGCTGACGTGGCCTGTGGGCAATAAGTGTGGTGAGGAGAGATCAGCCGGGGCCGACCCTGGCAGCCGTGCGGGAGTGCCTTGCTCCCTGCATTATCGAAGAAACCCGTAGGACACGTCTAGTCATTCTCCTTTTCAGTACAGTTTACCTTGGGCTTTGTGTGGAAATTTTAGTGATAACAAGCTGTGAGTGGGTAAAAGCTAACAAGCAAATAAATCCCCCAGAATACCTGTGCCCTTAAAACAAATAATATTCTCAGACAGCAGAAGTTCCTAAAAACGTACTTGTTCTCACTTGCAGAGATTTGTCTTCTCGCTAAGAGCCTGTGGCTAAACCGAACCTTTCTCCTGCACTCGCAGTGCTCTCCTCCACCTTGCACTCTCATTCGCAGCTGTCTCTAGCCCTCTTTTACACCCTTCTTGCCCTCTTTTTTTGCAGTTATTCCTTTAGATGTCTGATCTTCTTTACCGTGGATCACCATCTCCTACAGTGTTGTGTCTTCTTACGTTCTTACGTTCTGACTCGGACTCAGTGGCACTGTCAGGTGCCCCCGGGCTGGAGCCCAGCACCCTTTCGCCGCTTTTCCTTTGCTAATTACTTTGCTTCTGTTTAGGTCTCTTAGGGCTTACATGCAAAAGCTGTTCTTTTCCAATGTTTTTACATTGGAAATGTCAAACTAAGTTTTTTGGAACTGCTTTTATTATGTGGGTTGTGCGAAATTCTGTGATAACTTGATCAACCCTTTCTGTCATGCTCAAAGCAGAAAGGGAGCAAACATGACTTGTGAGCCCCTTCCCATAACGTTCTGACCAGTCTTGGCTACACAGCCATATTAATGAAAGGAATCGAGCACCATCTTACAGTATTTATCTGTTTCTGTCCTCCATATAAGTTACTAGCAATGGTGACATACAGCAACAAAGCTAGAGCTGTAGAAAAATAAGTCTGAATTTCAGGGGTTTGCTAGATCACGGAGTCCAGTTTTAAAGCTACTGTCTAAACATTCTGAAGGAGAATATATTTCTTTTGAATGTGATGGAAAATGTAAGTCTTTCGGAGTTTTGTATGCAAAACAGGCAAGGTGAGAACTTCGTGTTATAATAATAATAATTTTCACGTGGGCTTATTGCAAGTATGAATGATAGAGGCAAAACATACAAAATATTCTTCTCAATGAATATCTGTGCATCTTATGTTCAGGTGCTGCTTTTGAGAGTTTAAGCAGAACCTCCAGTAATACCAAAAGCATATTTGCTCAAATTATCAGCCCTATGAAAGAAAACATTGCTTAAAAAAGAAATATAATCTATTTGGACATTTTAAACCACGTAAATATTGCAGATTCATCAGTTGCTACAATATGCAAACCTATCTAAACCTAGAGTCTGAACTCTTCAGGGTCGGTTTTCCTTGTTTAATGGAGTCGATAGTAAAAGCTCACTGTAAGGAAGAAAGGAATAATTTACTTTCCATGTTGGTGGTGGCTAGGATGAGAACGAGCGGGTTTAAACTACAGCAAGATTCACATTATATGTGAAGACAGTCTCACAGGAATGGCTGGAGACCGACCTAAATGTGTCAAACCTGCCTTGGGGAAAGAGGGGATCCCAGCACTGGCTGCAAGTCCTGCTTGTCCTGTGAGTTCACGGTAGCTTAATCCTTGCTGAGATCTAATAGAAAAGCCATGTAATACTATCTTAGATGTCTCAGTTCACTGTTCTCAGCTTTAAGAATTAGGGTTGGCCAGAGGATGATAGTTTCTTGTCACAACAATACTTCCAGGTTTACATGTATTTATTTTCTGCTTTTTGCTGGATTAAAGCTACAGTCTTTCAACACAATGTCATTCTACTGAAAACATCCATTTTCCAGTCATCCGCTCCACATACTTCCTTTATCGTTCTCTGGTTTTGGAGTCAGGAGTGCCACAGAGCCTGACTGTTATAAGCTTTTCCAGAAGAAATTAATTTTAGCAGAAATGACTTCACAAAGCATTCTAGTTTCCATGAAGCTGTATATTTTGAAGAAATACATTTCGTTGAAATAGGCTTTGCTCTAGTAAAAATATAAAGCCAAAACCTGTCAAACTTCCATTGTCCAGCGAGGCTGTTTAAAGCCATCACTAATTGTAAGATGGAGCTTTTGACTGAAAATGGAATGAACTGGACCTGCAAGAGCCTGTTCCTTCATCATGGAAGTTAATGGGAGTTTTGCTTTGCATTTAGTTCACTGTTCACTATTTCAAACTCGTAATCCCATTTCATACATACAGGCCTTTTGGTTTAAATAAAAAAAAGTGCATGCGTAAGAAGTAACTCAGTGAAAAAAGCTAGCGTGAACAGGACCATAACTCGTTAAAAATAGTTGATCTATGTCTTTTACTCATCAATATTACACTAAGATGGCTTCCTTGCTACAGAGAAAGTCATTGCAGTTAATTGGGAATCCCGCACTTTCACTGAAGTCCCATGCAGTTTTTAACGCTCATGAAGTAAATCCAAGTTTGCTGATCATTTCCTAGCCACTGCAGAAACCCCCAGTCAGTGGCACCCATCAGTACGGACACACTGCTAGTCTTAAATCCAGAACTTTAAAATTAGACATAGTTTTGAAAAGTGTCGGTACTAACACTGAATTACTTTTCATTTCTAAGGCAAAAAGCTGTGGGGTTTATGTGTGTGTGAGAGAGATAACACTGAAACACCAGGAGCAACTATTTCAAATATTTCTCTGGCATCCAGACCAGATAATTCCATCTTGAAAAGAAAATGTGGAAACTAACTTCCATTTTCTTTAGTGGATACAGAGGCTGTTCATCTCCATGGAGCATTAGACTTAAAATGTCTTCTTCTGTATGTATTAAAAATAAAGCTTAGCACAATGAAATGTCCTTGAAACATGAATAATATAAAATCTTTAATATACCATATAATTCCTAGATTCCACAAAGTATTAAGTCCTCACTTAACTTCAGGCAAACCCAAAGGATTATTTGCATGCTTAAAGTTAAGCATCCCCCAACATTTTTTGGTCAGGGTGGGACCGAGGCAGCATTTCCCAGGGCTATTATCAAGGGGAGACCAAAGCCAAATGTGAGGAAACCTAACCTTGAAATGCTTGAAAGACCCTAACGGTCTACGTGACAGCTCTTTGCCTCTTCCTGGCTTTAGAGCAAAGCATTAATTTACCAAAGCTAAAATTCTGTTCTTGAGCAAAAAACTCTAATCAGTCAGTGGTCAGCTTGCTGATTTCCACAACATGGCATAGCATTATAACCATGATTTTCATTCCATCCTGAAATAAATCTTGAACATTCTCCTAGTTTGCCAGTCAGGTTCACCTGCTCTCTTATTTCAACAAGTTCCTTTATTCCAGTGCTATTTCGATCAGTTTGTTATTCTTACCTGTAAGGATGGCTAGAACTGGAAATATCTCCAGCATTGTTGCAAACATCTTCTTGACGTTGGGAGAGAAAAGACACCAGATGCTGCTTCTGACTTCAACTAGAACGCAACTGGTTTTTTTTTAAGTGGGTTTTTGTTTTCCTTATCAGCTATCACATATCAACACGTCACTAAGCTTTTTCATTCTCCTTCTTTATCACACGCACCTTTCTCCGACTGGTGGTGTGGCTGTTCAGTTGAAACTATTTTGTGGGGTTTGAGCAACTGAGGGGTTTGTTAATAATAAACCTTTGAATCAGAGAAGCCCAGATTCTCCCACTTTTGCCAGGGCCCAGCAGTATTTGCCTACATAAGTACTTCCACTGAGTCCAAGAAAAGTATTTATGGAGCTATTTAATGGTCAATCTGATTACCAGTGTTGGAGTCTGGCCTAATATGAATAAGGAATAATCTTTATTTCCTCTTAATTCTATAATTTCTTTTTAAAAATGGGCATGTGGAGATAATACGTGGTTAGTACATTTTCATTTTAAAACATATTTCTCATTCAGTTTTATACAGAACGGTTACAGTGGACTCATGATTGCCTTGAAATTTTCATATTGAACTCATCAATAAGATAACACACCAAAATAAAGATAAAATAAATGTTACCTTCTAAACTGATAATAAAATCTGTTTCATGTAGTTTTAATCCATGAAGTTGGATGCTACTAATACAAAATGACAAGGTGAAGTTATTGATTTTTATTTAAATGTTAATACCTGATTTATATAGTGAAAAAGCAGTGGATGAAGGCTAGGACTTGAAGAACTAATTGCAATAATTCGCAGTAGATTACTTTGTCCTTACTGGATGCAAAACGCCTTCTCTAAGTCTCTGAAGCTCATTAGGAACTGAAGGTGCTCAGCTCCTTGCAGGAGCCCGCTTGGCTTTCTTTATTCCATGTCATTTGATTGAGGCTAATTCAAAGCCGCAAGCTGTGACGGGAGTAGCTGGTTCTGCGTACACAGCCACGCGTGAGGGAGTAGCTGAAGACAGAACAGAGGGCAGCGCTGCCTTTTAGACGTGTGCCTGTACCTACGACCAAGACAATTAAAATGGTCAGTGACTTTTTTTCCATGCTTGTTGAAAACATTGGTCTAGCTCAGGCCTGACGATCCCACCTTTCTAGTGGCAGGCGAGGGCGGCCGCCCTTTCCATGGCGGGGGCCATGCTGCAGCTTGGAAGCCCTTTTGGCAGGTGGGGCTCAGCATCTGGCCATGTGTGGAGATGCCCAGGCCCTCCCTCATCTCTAACGTGATGTGGTGGTAGATTCTTCAGCATAGAAGAGCTGATTTACTGGTTGCATCAGTTACTCTTGGGATCAGGTTTATGGACTTAGGTGAATTTTATTCTGCCAGATATTTCTGTGCATGGCAGATGCCTGAATAATCTCTGGGCAGATGTGAGGGTTTGATTATACTCTTATAGGAACCATCTCCAAAAGTTTCATAAAAGATGTCTTTTCCTTAGTTCTGACTGTCAGCACTTCACACAGCATTCCCACAGGGTGGGCAGGGATTGCCTTTTAGTGATGGGGGGGACAAGACTTGGAACAGTTAAATGTCTCATCCAAGGATGCACGGGTGACCCAGAGTCCGAAAAGGAATTTGTATTTTGAAAGGCTGAAATTCAAATTCAGGTTTCTTCCAAAACATGAAAAGCGTTTGGATTCACCTTCACTAAAGAAGCATGGAGGGCTCCCAAACGCACATGGGAAGTTCTCACTGGCTTTCGCCAGGTCAACCTAAAATGGGAGCTGCTGCTGTTTTCCAGTCATTTAGCTGTGGATGAGCACAAATGATCTGAACATGAGCACAATCTACAGACCCATTTCAGTGATCGCCCGTGGCAGCTCCATAATACCCAGAAGGAGTCTGACTAAGTAGCTCACAGAGCATTGATCCTTTGCAAAAGACAGCAATTTTCAAGAAGAAGCAAAAAACCTTGCCACCCCGCACTGCAGGTCAGCACGCACCTGCATGATCCTGTGTCTTTACCACCGTATCAGTGTGTCCTCTAATTGCCTCTCATTCATCAACACCGAAGTCCTTTCTCTGGCACTTAAGGCGCCCTCAGTTAAAATATATTTTCTCCCTGTTATATTCACTTTTTGTGAATTAAGTCTCTGAAAGATGACAGAACTACATTCCTGGAGGGTGAAATGCTCAGTTTGACCAGGGAACAGGAGTCAATAACACAGCTTCTGCACTAATATGTGCCCGTTGAAGCTTGGGGCACTGGCTGAGATTACCAGTTACGGAGCGGGTATATCTCGTAGTGAATTATTACAACCATCAATCCTGTTTTACAGAGGATACTGAACACCAATAGCATTTACTTTTGACTATTACCAGCCTGGGGCTCATTTCACACCATCAAACCAGAAGCGTGTACCCTAACACTAATCTTCCAAGCCATCTAGGGTTATTCTCCTGTCAAGGTAATAGATGGTACCCGTCAGCTGCTGGGTTTGCTTCTAGCGCGTTGCTACTAGAGCAGCACTGCCTGTTCAAACGTCACCTTAGGAAAAGAACTGAACACGGAAAGCAAAATGTGGTTTGGTTTGATGATGGTTAGGTTACAGTGGGATGATGAAGAAGCTCTCGCTTACACCGCCAGCCGTCGGCTAAGAGGAGAGGGCAGCCCAGTGTGCAGCAGCAGCAGCAGCAGCAGTCACTTTGCCATGGGTGGAGCAAAGACTCTTATCTCGAGATAAAATGGAAGGGGCCAGTACCAGGAACTGTATGTTAACAGACTCTGTGACTCCAACCTGTGTACACTGAAACATATTCAGAAATGTTCCCTTCCAAGCCACTCCCTTGTATTCACTCTACAAACAGAAGTGTCAGTCATTAAAAAAATGAAGCCCAGAGGCACACCCAGAGCAAGGCAGCATCGCCCAGCCAAGCACTGCCGTGATATTTAGGGGTTGCTTCTGTCGGCCCGAAACCTAATTAAAAAACTTCCTGTAGAATTGCACGTTTAACTTGACAAAGCTCAGCAGCACTTCAACTGCTTTGTCTTCCTGAAATATGCTAAATATGTGATTGTTCAAAGACCCCAAACCCAGCATAACGTGATTTACAAAGCTCTCTAGTTCAGTATCACATCTGATTGCTGGGGATGAAGAGTGTAATTAAGGATTCAAACAAGTACAGTAAAAGAGCTGCTTTAAGCCTCTAAATCCATCATTAGGTTGACTTCCAAATGCACTTTACAGTTGGCTTGCTTATTGCACAGCCTCATTTGTTGTCTAAAAAATATTTATAAGCTTTTGCTGGAGTGCTTGCTGCCTGAAAGTTAATTCATGAACTCACTGTTATTTTCAAGCTCACAGAGAGTGAAAGTCTGTAAAGGCACCAATAGTATAAACTCTTCTGAGGAGAGCACCATGGCTTGTCGCCTCAAAATAACTTGATGAGAAATATACTTAATCCTCTGTTTCCACTTCCCAGAAAAGGCACAGTTTATTATCAAAAAGCACAATACCATTTCCTTATAAAGGTGCTGGACTGGTCTTGGTTATATTGTCCCCTTTCTCACTCCAGAAAGAAGTACTTTTTTCCTTTTAACCATTCAAAAGGCAGGGTCCACTAGGGCAAACTCTTTATCCAACAAGCTTTCCTCTTTCTGGGGAGAAAAAAAAAAGTGCTGAAATGAGATACACCAGATCAGTGATTGCCAGGAGATTAGAGGGCTGCATGGCCAGGGACCAGCACTTTGGGCTGGGTTTGGTGGGCTCGTACCTGGGCTTTCTGACTTCTTTCATATGGTTCTCTGCTAGCCAGCGTCTCAAAGTGGGTTTCCTGGGCATGGCAGAGCGGCATGGACTCACATGTCACATCTGTGTGATGGCTGTACTGCCTTCGCAGGTCCGTGTCCTGAGGATGGCATGAAAGCTGTTGTGTCAGTGTTGTGCCTGTATCCTGAGTGGTTCTGGCAGCCCTAAGCGTGCCTCCTGTCTATCCTGCTTGCCAGTTGGCAACTTTATCCCCAGAGATAAACTTTGCCTTATTGTAAGTGCTGTATATCGCATTATGCTGAATTCCAGCTAGACCTCCCATGCTCCGCGTGGTTGGAATAGCTCCTATTTTGACATGTGTTCTGTCAAGGCACATGCTGGCGATTCAATAGGCGAGTCTGTGCTGAAGTCGGTAGCCCAGGGTGCAGCTAGGGGTGCTCATCAGTGCTTGAGCTTTTCAGTTTTTCCCTTAAACTTACTGAAATCCAGTGGAAATGTATAGAGAAAGCCATTCAAGCATCCAGCATCATCTTTAGCAGAAGTGTGGACTGCAGTGTTCTGGCCGTGTCCTAGCTGGGGGGAGTCAGTCTGTCCTTGACATGCCCTTGGCAGTTTCGGGTAGATGTAAATACACCCCTGTGGGGCTGGCAATGGCCTGGGCTGTTATTCTAACATTTTCCACAATTCTGGACTATTGCAGTTGGGGTAGCTTGGACATTTTAGATTGCTCAGAAATGTGGCAGGCAGTTAATTCAGTGGGATTTTGTTAAGAGCATGCAAAATTCTAGACCTCTGCCATCTGATCTGGCCTGTTTGACAGACGCAGCAGATGTAGGAAGTTTTCTTATCCTGTATCGGCTGTAGGAAGCTGATGCCTGCTGCAGTTGAAGGGATTTGTTTGTGTGCAACACATTGCAATAGAGCTCTAACACCTGTACCCACAGCGGTGTTTATTTAGGCATGCAAGTCCCACGTGAAATCGGTGCAAATGTAAGCACCTGGATAAATTTGTGGATCTGCCTCAGGCCTTTTGGGTTGATGGTAACACTCCCCCGTCTTCCCTGCCTTCTGGCCTCAGGAAAGCATAAAAAAGCAGAGAAACAGCTGCTCGTGATGCTGTCCCAGACCTCCTGGGGATGCTGGTGTAGCATCCACATGACCCGGGACTGGGCTGCCTTGGATTGTGCCGGGCTAGGGTGATGGGAGTGCTGGAGAGAGTGTTGTCGCAGAAGCAGAGCGATGGTTTTGCAGCAGTTGTGGTGGTAGTATAAATGGTAAGTTTTACCCCCACTGTTTCACGGGTGAGCTGTGCACCATGTGTGCCCTGGCTGATGCAGGCTAAAGAATGACTTTCTAACAAAAAGTGCCACCATCAAAGAATCCGTTTATGTGCTGTGGCTCAGGTGTTAAAACCAAAGCAAGCCCTCTGCTGCATGATAAATCACAGTAAAATGGTTCTGTCTTTGTACAATTGCTGTTCCCTTGAATTTCCATTGGCTGTATAACCTTTTCACTGCATATGATTAACTTGCATTGTTATGTCTTTTTTTTTCCCTTGTTCTTTTTCATGTAGTTTCAGAATTGAAGCTAATAAAGCAAAAAAAAAAAAAAAAAAAAGGAAAATTCACAGTGGGGATCTGGGGATTAAACTGTCTATCAACCTTATCGGAGGGAAAGGTCTTTTTTGTAATCATTGTTTGCATTTTCAATAGGTTAACAATTTCTGAAACTGTTAAGTGATGTTGTTCCTTGAGTTTGGCAGCATTTGTTGTACTTGTCTAAAATGAAGAATGCTTTCAGCTTAAGAGTGCATATAACTGCATAATTTATATGGTGCCTGCTTGCCTTAACAGGTATGATAATGTAATTTTAGGATTACCATGCCAAACTAAAACCTGGCATAAAATTCATGCAATTGTGCTAAACTCTATGGTTTCCACCTGCTCCTGCCGACTCTGAAATGGAGGCTTTTGGTGGAGAGATGTTAAAACAATGCTAGTGTTTGGTGCTTTTCAAACACACCAATTCATGCTGTCAAACGAATACAAGGCAATCGCATTCTTTATTTTAAAAAATAGCTAGTTTTTAATTCTCACTGTTTCAAGGAAATGCTTGGACATGCTGACCTCAGCGCTGACCTCAGCTGCTCCCTACTCCAAGTAGGGAGGAATTGCTAAAATCTCTTTGCTTTTGGCGTGCTCTGATTTAGGAAAGAGACTAAAGCAGCCTCTGGTGTCTGAGCATTGCTTTGCCTGCCCGAGTTTCACCTGGGTGCCGATCCTTCTCATTTGACTTCACGTAACTGGCGCCTGGTGGGAACTGAAGTCTCTGGGAGAAGCTGCTCCGTGTCCAGGCTCTGCAGCTTGGCTGCCCTCTGGAGGAGCCTGCCTTCCCTGAGACTGCACGGCCTGTTTCTTGGGGAGGCGGAATAATAGTTGTATATGCCATTAATTATTAATTAATAGTTGTATAGCTCGTTTTCCCTCAGCTGCCCTTCTCCAGGCATGCGTGCCTGGAGCCTGGCTCTGCCGCCAGCAGCCAGCTCCCCATTCGGCTCCGGCACCGGCTCCTCGAGGTGGGATGTGATGGGGTGTTTTCCTTGGGAGGCTCCGGATTCCCCGAAGCTGGGCAGTGCTTTGGAAATGCTGTGGTATGTTAAGGTGAGCACACTAATGCGAGGTGAACTAAGGGCGACCGCTTGCTTAGCGCCTGGTTTTGATGAGAATTTTCCTTTTGATTCCCAGGAGCTTCGTACTGGGAGAAGGTTACTTGTTTAGTTGGTTTTAATTCTCAGGAAGAATGATACGATGCTTCCTATCCTGCTTTGTTAATAATCTCATTAAGTTGTCTTAATTACCTTAATTACACTTAGTATCACAGCGCAACGGTGCGATGTGATGAAGTTGTCGAGCAGAGGATCAGCTATCCTGAATAAAAAAGACCGGCAGAGATAAACCTAAGCACTTTTTTTGTCATGCCTTTGATTTGCTTGTGGCAGGCAACCAAAGTTACTCATCAGCTGATCGGGACTGAGATCCTGTAGCCCAGCAGCTCTGTTACACACCGCGTGTTAGCAGTCCAAATTCTTTGGAAGCACTTGTTATCCTTCGGCGATCGAGTAGGCAGTGAGTTTGCAAACTGGAGGGAAGTAATGGAAAATGAAACTGTCAGCAGCCCGTACATCATGGGAGCCGCTGGGAAAGCAATCACTCAGATGACTTCATCTGAAAAACACATGAATCTTAATAGTGTGTAGGGTGTAACCTTTGAAGAACAACTAATCCAGTTGTACACAGCAATTTGATTCAAATGAGCTAATAAAAGCAGTGGGGCAGCCTGGCCTGGCACAGTTACATCCCTGTCACGCCTTCACTCGCGGCAGCAGGGGTTCGCAGCTGTGCAAACATGGCCCGGTGGCGCAGAAACCACCGGTCCGTGGCCGGTAGCTGTGGCACGCTGAACGCCAGCCCTCGCCCCGCAGTCCAGCTCCCTCGGGTGAGGAGCATGCTTGGTTCTGGCTGCCTACAGCCAGCCTGTGTCCTGCACATCTGCTGTGCGCGGCCGTGTCCTCGCTCCCGCGCCGTGGCTGGCTTCCCCCGGGCCAGGCTGGTGGGTCCTGCGGAGCCCTGGGCACCCCATGGTGCAGCCCCATAAGGGCCCGTGCCCATGGCACCCGGGGTGCTGCACCCCAGCCCCTCTCCGGCAGGCACCTCCGCTCGCCCGGCTGGGCTCCTCCTCGCCTGTGCGGCTTCAGAGCAGTCGACTTGCTGCAACAATCTTGATTCATAAACTACCCTGTAATTCCCAGACTCTCAGAAGGAAAAAGCAAAAAGCCGCAGGCTTGTACGGGCATCCTCAAAGAATCAAAGTGGTTTGTAAAGTTATCAGAAGTGCAATGGGGCTCTTTTTGCTCTTTTTCTCCCCAAACGCTGAGTATTGCTGCTGTGCCAGAGACGACGTAAAACTCCTACTGGGTGGCCTTTTCTGTAACGTTCAATAGCTAAAGTGATATGTTCTTGGAGCCTGTATGAAATGCTGAAAAGTTTCCAATTCTATAAGCAGACAGCCCCCAGAAAGAAAGAATGGCTTAAAATCCGGTTCGGGGAGGTATTTATGGGCACCAGTGATGTGACTGATATTGAATTAGCATTAGCTTTTCGTTCTGCCCCTTTTCATTCTGCAGGTTAATGTCATATATCCAGCCAGGGCTGTTCCACTCAGCGTCCGTCGTGGTCACTGTCTTTGCATCTCTAGAAAAAGCTGCTTTCAGTTCACTGTGATTTGGGGTGTCAGGTCACACCCCAGTTGACAACTGACCTGTAGCAGATGGATTAGAATGGTTGTACATTGCTAACAGTAATTACCTGTAATTAAAGTGCCTTCCTGGGACAGCAAGACCCTGACCTTGCAAACGATCATTGGCAGCCTTGATTTTAGTCCCGTGGCGTCAGCGAGGCCGCTGCGGCGTTGAAGTCGCACGTGCACGCGGCTCTGGAAGGAGGGCTCAGGTCTGGGGCAGAGGAGGACACCACCGAGCACGCGTGCTGTAGAAAGCTGCTATTTAGCCTCTGTGTTTCATCATGATAATATGTTACATAGGGGAGACATTGACCTAAGGTGCACCAGGATTGTCAAATTTATTGTGAACCATGTAATAATTAATGGTTTTCCCTAAATCCCTAGCTCTGGGCGTGGTGATGGTGGTGCATAATGACATGAAAGGTCAGTTTATATTTGCTTTTTCTTTAAGGAAAGGTTGTTTCTATCCTTTTGGTTGCATGGAAAAATCTTAAAATAGTTCCAAATATACCCTAAAAGAGTCAAAACCAGAAAGGAAATCAATTACATACATAATTTTTATTTTTTTAAAAGTATTTTTTTAATATTTTCATTATTTTTATGACCCTGTTCATGGGTTTTGACTGTTTGGAGTGGCTCTACTGAAGCACACAGCTACCATGAGTATGTCATCATATGGGTTTAGAAAGGATTAAAAACTGTGAGCAGCTTCTTGCAGTTTGGACTTGAAAGCCAACCAGGACAATGCCTCTTCCCAATTTTTCTACTTCAATGTTGTGTTAACAATAACAATAGTAATATAGTTGACAATTAGTTGATAATTTCTAGAAAGAAATTTGTTTGACTAATATAATCTCTCTTGCAGTTCAAATGCCATTCATAGTCTACTTGCGTTTTTGCAAATATTTCCTTTTTTAGAACAAGAACTGAACAAAGGGAGAAACATAAATGGTGTGGGGGTTCATCACAAGGGCTGGCTCTTGACGATTAAAAAGGACTTGTTTAATTGTGATTGAGCACAAATCCACGTGACATTTTTTATATGCCTTAAATGTCTTATCCCTTGTTGTAGCAGCTTAATTTGCACTCCCAAAGAACATGCAGCAAATATTTCCTGTTTCCTTAGAAAACGCTATTTTTGCGATCTCGTTCCTGTAAGCAAACTCATTTTGTGCAGTAGTCTCTCAAGGCAAATACAGCACAAGCAATACTTCCTCTAAGCAAATATCAGCATAATGCATTTATTTCTATTTCAATGCATTTTTTTCTATTTCAATAATATAAAATTCTGGCAGAGTCCTGTTTTATTCCATGCATGTTAAGTAAACAGCCTATTTTGATACCTTTTTTTGCAATACAAAAGCTTTGTGTACATTAGTGGCTTAAAACCTCATTGCACCCTTTTGAGACGGGAATACACGCAGGTGAGCGTTTCAGCCTTGCTTGGTTTGGTGGAGGGAGCGAGGGAGGAAAGGAAGGGAAACCTGTTCTGTTGTAAAAGTTCTCCTGATTTTTCATAATGAGAAATCATCTTCAAGCTAATGCTCATTTTTCCTTTTTAAAGAATTATTCTTAAGAATTCTGTTTTCTGCTCTGACTGCTTATCAAGGCACTAAATACCAAACACACTTTGTTCTTTAAAATTCTGGTTATAAGCAGTTTTGAAACCCATTTGTTTTGGGTAGGTGTTCTTGCACTGGTGTCTGGTGATTCAGTGGGACTTCTCTCCAGACAGACGTCTACTTATAGTACTTAAAATCTACTGGGAAAATGTGGACTTTTAGTTCAAAATGAGTATGTCATTAAGGGTCTGATGCAAAGCCCAGTACAAGCCATAAAAATGGCCTAAGTGAGAGACTGGATGAAAGCATGTATACTGGTAAAGAACCCATCTTGAAAGTACCAGCTTTCCCAATGTACAAAATCTGTGCCCATTTTGGGGACGTTAGTCCTTAGGATGTTGTATGAGCTCATACTGGGGCTGACGCACAGATGTAGCTGAAATTTTGAACTTTGCAGTATATTTATTCTGAAACAGGTTATGTTACATATGCATGTTATAGGGGGGCAAGAAAGGAAATTCCAGAGCTGACCATGTGCAGTGCTGATTGTGTCAAGGAGTTTTGTGGACCTGAAAGGTTTGTGTGCCGAGTCTTGTGCTGGAGCAGAGCGCAGTTTCATATTGCTAAGCAGCACTTCTGCTCAGTTTTCCTATTTTACATGACAGATCCGTGAACAAACCCAGCCTCTGCTTATCTTACAGGTAGGAGGGTCTCTGGAAAGGCCCGGCTCTTTGGGATGCCGGTACCCTGCCCTGGCCGAGCTTTCCCGCAGAGAAACGCAACAGGCTGTGCGGCGCCGGGGGTAAAACAGCATCTGTGGGGAAGTTGTGCCACCGTAGGTAACTCTGTCCTTCACTTCCATTCCCTGGAGTTTGTTCACTTGCAGGCTAATGTAACTGCGGCTCTTCTCATTAAGTGGAGAAACATCTACTTTTTTTTTGTACCTTGCAAACAGCTTCACCTCTGTGTTACCTTTCCTTGTGTGGTACCATGCTGCAGTGTAGCCTTTACTTAGGATACCCTGTCAGAACTGAAGAGAAATCCAGTTTTAAAATGTGATTTGGACTGCAAGAGGGCAGCAAACTCACTAATGTTCCAAAGAAACTTCTGTAGGAAAGAAGATTTATTGCCTGCTTGTTTTTAAAGGCATGCCAGGATGTGTTCCCAACAGGAGAGACTGTATTATTTCCTCTTACAACATAGTGCATTTTTAAAGCCAGTTAGCAGCAAACATGTATTTCTGATGGCTTCCTGCTGATGTGAAGGGAGTGTGCAGAGCATCCAGAGGGCAGGGATGGGACAGTGTGCAGAAGGGATATCAGGCAGTGTCATTTAACCAGCAACAGCACATTTCTGTCTGAAAACGGTAAACCTTTGCTAATTGCCTCTCTTTGGGAAGTCACCTTCTGCTCCGTGTTGTCTTCTGCTGTACGCTGGGTTACTGCATGTCTTGGAAGCCAGAGAACAGATTTCTCAGGATGCTTTTTGCCACAGGCACCGTATGTCTAGCCTAAATCCTCGGTTCAGCACGGCAAACCTGGAGCGACAGTGGTGGTGAGAGCAGCTGCATAGCATTTCCTCTTCTGTGATGGTTTTGTTCTGTTGTAGCACTGCCCTCAACCTAAACACATATGGCCACAAATATATGTATTGCAACCAGAGCAGTATGTATCAGTATACAATCAATGCCGTTTTACCTCAAGCACGTGTACATTCTCACCTGTTTCCTCTACTAACACTGATCAATACCAGTCTTGACGTACAGTTGGAGGTCTCAGGCTTCTAGGTCTGCTTTCCAGAAGGATTTTCCTTGTGCCTGCCAGGCTCTGCATGGTTACTTGGCTTTCTGGCCACTGGAATGAAATCAGCCCTAAATCCCACTGGTGGTCTCGGAGGAGTCTGGCTTGGGATCAGACTCCGCTTACCTCATGTCGAAGCGGGACTCCCTGGCCATGTTGTCTTAGTTCCTTACGTAGTCAGTGAAAGAAGATGAGGCACCTCAGGAAGGAGGTCCATGCTCTTCCTCGCCTGTTGTAGGATGGGGTGATTCATCTCTACAGATGCCTGTGTTCCTCCATTTCTACAGGGAAACCTCACCTCTAGTAACCAGCCCTTCTCACTACAGATATGAGTCTGGACCTTGCCCCAGTAACTGGGTGCAGACTCAAGCCCCTGCTGTCACTCGAGCCGTGGGTGGCTGCGTGCACTTTGCCATCCCACTCTGCCACTGGTACCCGGGATGAATGTGGCCCTACGAAAATTGTTGGCTTTGCTGTAAGCAATTAGTAACATCTTTCCCATGACTTGGGCCACATGATTTGTAAGCCTCTCAGAAAGTTCTCTGAAACATGAGCCAATTTCTCTTTTAAAACTGTTACTAAATTAAAAAAAAAAAAAAATCTTACAATGCTAGCAGTGCTGAACAAGATAGTATCAAAAATCTTTCATAGTTCTCACTGCCAAGCAATACAGATTTATACCTTACAGTGGAAAGGACACGGAGCCTCAGTTTGCAATTAAAACAGCTCAGCTTTTCATCAGTAAAAAATGGAGGTCCACAGTGCCAAATAAAATAAGGCCAGGTTCTTAGCTGGTTTAAACTGGATAAGCTCCATGTAGCTTCAGTTGACCTGCACTGAATTATACTTGCTGGACTTTGGTTGTTATGTGACTTTCTCTAACCAAGTAAGACATACAGCAGGCTTGCAAGGGATGTGTCTAAAGAGACGCAGACACATTGCTATTCTGCACCTGTTCAGTCCTAGATTCACAGTTCCTGCAGATGCATGTAGGATCCTGCTCATATACAGATTTACCAGGGTTTTTTTTTCCTTCGGAGTCTGCATTTATGTTTATGGCTTGCTGGTAGAGCATTTGCACTAATGGACAGGGGATTTTTATCTGTTCCTTTATTCTGGCATGCTGTAAACTGAAATTTTTAACACCCAGGAAACAAAACTGAGAGGCAGTTTGTTCTCGGTATAATATTTTTGTGTCAAGACAGTGGGAAGTAAATGGCATCTACAAGCACCGTGTGCTTCCCTTGGTGCTCCCAGTAATTTTAGCACTGCAGTTATGTAGCTGGGGAGGAAAGTTACAGAGACCCATTGGGGTAGCAAAAATTTGAATGAAAACCCCCAATGAAATAGTTGCTGGTGATTTTGTCATGCTTCCACATTTAGGTTCCTCTAACACTGAGCCAAATCATGAAGAAACGCCAAGAGCATTAATCACACTGCTATATACTTTTCAGCTATCTTTTGGCAGCTTCTTGAAAGTCACAGCTAAAAATACTGAAAACACTTTAGGCTTAATGGGATTTGAGTTAAGAAAAAGGATAGCATAGAAAGAAAAAGACTGAGAACAACGAGCTGTGTTATGGCTGTACTTACTGAGGTCCCAACGTAGGCAACAAGAGGACTGTTCATCCGCGTTAAAGGTGCACCTGATCTAAAGAGGAGGCATCCATTGTACTCTGAAAAGTTGTGTAGGTTTTGAGGGACTTTTCTCCCTTACTGGAATACGAATGAACAAACCTTTGTCACTTCAACCACGGCACAAAGGGAGGAAGCGCACCCAGAGACAGATCCCTAGCAGAGCAGTAACGCCTAAGGGTTATTGCAGAAGCACTGGTGTCTTGGGGCAAGCCCAAGGCTGTTTTAAAACCTCCTGAGGGCTTAAACAACCCCAAGTCCCCTCTTCTCCTGCTTTCCCCTCTGGGCTGGGTGCTCCAGGGCAGTGGGGAATCCTTGACCAGACCCACAGAGCCAGAGACACTGGTCCAGCTCAAGGGTGTCCGGTCTCCTTTCCCAGGCACGGAGGTTTACGCACTTGGGCAGCATCATCCTTAACACAAACCATCAGGGCTGCACATAGGCCACAAGCAAAGTGCCAGCTGATCACAAGAGACGCGCAGTGACTTGTAAGGATGGGAGGCAATCAGCATCTCCTGGACTCAGAATACCTCCCATTATTTTAAGCTTAATAGCCCAAACCTTAGACTTGAATCAGCAGTTCGTTTTAGGATACAGACCATAAAAGCTTAAACAGAGATCAGCAAGTAAATCAATTTTTTTCCCACCTCTGCCTACTATTTTAGTGTTTTGTGCTCATGCAGACATTAAAAGACTGAAAGTTGAGAAAAGCATAGGAGTAGCTGGCTGCAGTAATAAAATGCCTTTCTTCACTGATTTTACAGGCTGCTGTAAAGTTGTCCCCATGTGACTGTATTTACTCACTTCCAAGTCACGTTTTTCTCTATCGCTGAACAGGACTGGCCAGAAATAAAACCTTTACTAAGCTGTTGTTCCTTCCTCCACTTGATGCAGAAGCATGGACTCTCCAGCACCCAGAATTCAAACTCATGGTGATGTTTGGATGCTTTGTGTGTCTATCGCTTCTGGAGTTTACTGCGTGCTGTAGGGTTGTTATTTTACACCTGTTATTAGGCATGGGCTATAATGGCCTGGGTTTAAGGTACCTGGATAAAAATGTGAAAGCACAGGCTGTAAATCCAAGCAATATTGTACCTATTGAATCCTGATATCAAAATTCTTCCTGCAGTTGCAGAATCCAGTTTGCGCTGATTAATTTGATGCTGAAACCCCCAAATGGATTCTGAGCATCCCAGTCAAGTTACAGCAATAACACCATGCTCTTACTGATCTCAACAGGCTTTAGTATTATTGCCATTGACGGGAGCTGAGATATAGCAAAGTTAAGTAATTTCTATGGCACTACATGAAATTAACGGTAGGGTCAGGAGTAAGACTCTGGCTATTTGCCTTCAAAGCCAGTGCTCCATTTTATAGCCTAAAGGCACTGCTGAAAAGAGTAAGCCAAGGAGCTGAAGGCCATCGGCAGAGCTGTCTCTGTTTCCTCAGTTCTCGGTTTACCCGGGCTGGAGGAAACACACAGCTGCCACTAAACTTATCTCAGCTAACTGGGATCAGTAGAGCGATTCTGGTTTACTGCAGCTGGAAATCAGCATTTACAGTGGGAAAGCACATACTCCAATGCAAATATTCCCATGTCCTGAGCTCTTAATGTCCCTCTTTTCAAAAAAATACTTTAATCCCATTGTATAGAGGCTCAGGCTTGCAGAGGCATTTGAGGATCGCCCAGGAGCAGCATGTTGTTGGGCAGACCAACGGGTTTCATCTCAGGGCAGGAACTTGTGAAGGAGTTAGTGGTGCTGTTGGGGACAAATCGGACTTTGGGGCAAGGTGCTTCACCTTGCGTCCTTCATCTCTCCATCTTTAAAATAGGGACAGTCATGTAAAACAGTTTGCATGTAGCAGGCAAACACTAGAAACTGAGTGCGTGTGTGAAAGCGCGACTAGTCTTGCTTCAGCCTTCTCTCTTGTAGAAGTTGAAAACTGCGGGAGGTGCCGCATCCAGAGCTGGTCAGGACAGCACGTACTGGGGATAGCTGCGTGTTGCTCTCGATGCCCTTTTCTCGCCTAGGTGCTAAATCCTTTCAGGGCTGCACTGTTTTTTTTCCTAACGTGGCACTGGTGCATTGTAGACTGCCATGGCCCAAATGAGCAAGGTAGGGGCATTCCCCAGGTCTCTGGAGCCTCTTGATTTCTCTCCCTGACTAAGATCTGTCACTGTACCTTGTGTCTCTCTTCTTGGTGACTGTGCCTCGATGTGAGGGGACGGAGACCGGTGGGGCACCGAGGGGGATGGAGAGCAGCGTCATGGGTCTAGATGACATTGAAGAGGTAAACAGCAGGGATGTAGGAATCCCCATAAACTGGAATTGCTGGGAATGTACCTTCAAATCCTAACTGGGAGCTTAATTTTTGCTGGCTTGGGTTTGAACAGGGGCTTGGGTGGGGTTCGCTCTTCCTTATCTGCCCGAGTTGCAGACTGGAATACCCCTCGGCCCCCAGCATCCCTCTCCGTTACCCCTCAGGCATGGACCGAGGCGAGAGGGATGGGTTTTGTTTCAGAAGCAGGCAGCTCTGCCATCCCGAGAGGAGACGCCTGGGAGCCATGAGCAGGCCGGTGGCTCCCGAGGTGCTGCTGGGCATGGTCCAGCTGCGGGGCTGCTCCGTGCCATGGGGCTGCCTCCTGCAGAGCACTGGGGCTAAGGCTACACCTGCTCTCCTAACAGCTTACACCTCTCCCAACACCTTACACCTCTCCCAACACCTTACACCTCTCCCAACACCTTACACCTCGCCTAACACCTTACACCTCTCCCAACACCTTACACCTCTCCTAACACCTTACACCTCACCTAACACCTTACACCTCACCTAACACCTTACACCTCTCCCAACACCTTACACCTCTCCTAACACCTTACACCTCACCTAACACCTTACACCTCTCCCAACACCTTACACCTCGCCTAACACCTTACACCTCTCCCAACACCTTACACCTTGCCTAACACCTTACACCTCTCCCAACACCTTACACCTCGCCTAACACCTTACACCTCTCCCAACACCTTACACCTCTCCTAACACCTTGCCTTTCTGAGGCGGGTCCTGTCCAGGCTGTGCCAAGGGTGGGACTAGTTACCTCGTCTTTACAAGCCAAAATATAAAATAACGAAACACTATAGCTGGCAAAATTGAAAGGATCTCCAGCCTGCCTGCCTCCCAAACCCAAACTGTGCCGTGCCGTGCCGTGCCGTGCCCTGCCCTGCCCTGCCCTGCCCTGCCCTGCCCCGCCCCGCCCCGCCCCGCCCCGCCCCGCCCCGCCCCGCCCCACCTGCCCCACCTGCCCCAGCCCCAGCCCCAGCCCCAGCCCCAGCCCCAGCCCCAGCCCGCCCCGGCTCCTGCTCTCGCCGCTCCCTTTTCCGGGCCGGGTTTTCCACGGTGCTGCCGCCCGGGACAGGCAAGGCCCCGCCCCGGCCCGCCCCGGGCCCGCCCCCGAGGGGATAGCCCCGCCCCCGAGGGGATAGCCCCGCCCCGGCCGGCCGCCCCGCGCCGCCGAGGGCAGGTAAGGGCCGCCGGGCTTCGTCGGTCCCGGGCGCGGTCCCGGCGTCCGTGGGGGCGGGAGCGCAGCCCCGGGCCGGGCCCGGCAGAGGCGGCGGGTGCGAGCGCCCCGGGGCCGTGCGCGGGCGCTCGGGCGTCGCGGGCTCGGCCGCGGGACAGGGTCCGCCCGCACCTCCCGGCGGGGCGGCCCCGGCCGCCGCCGTCCGGCGAGAGAGGCGAGGTGGCCGCTGAGGTACCGCTTCCGTCGCTCCCTCCCGCCGCGGCGGCCGCGCTCCAGCGGTGGGGGGGAGCCGCAGGGGCGAGAGCCGTGCCCGGGGTGCCCGCGGTTCCCCGGAGCGGTCCGGGGCGTCCCCTCCAGGCGCGGGTCAGCGGCCTGCCGTCGGTGGGACCTGAGCACGCGTGGCCCTGCAGCAGCGGCGGCGTGGGGCACTGCCGAAGCGGGCGGGAGCGTCAGGTGGAGGAGCCGAGCGCAGAGCCGCAGGCAGCGGTTGCGGGGAACGCGGTTCCCGGTTGCGGGAACGCGGCGGCAGGTGCCCGCGCGCTGCAGCAGTGCCTCTCCCGTGAGGAACGCGTCTCGCACGGCGGCCGTGCGGCCGGGGCCGGCGGCAGTGCCGCGGGCGGGGGGTGCCTGTGCCTTTCCCTGCCCTCCGGGCTGGGGCTGGGGCCCTGCCTCGGCTTGGGGCACCCCGCTCGTGCGCCTGGTCAGGACTTCGGGCCATTCCCTAAATAAAAAGCGTATTTTGACCTGCGTTGGTCAGTTGTGTTATCGAGGCCTTTTGCAGTGGGTCGTAGGGTGGTTTTGTGGCCTCTATTGAAAATAAGTTTGTGGGGCTGCTGGTTTTCAGAGGAGAGATAGCAGACCAGAGGTGCAGCTATGATGTAGAGACAATCTGACATGAAAAACTTGAAAAAAGAGGAGAACCCTACAAAATAAGGGGTGCTTCTGATGCTTTATAGCGTACTTTTTGTTATTGCTTCCCCACTTCATATCATAAGTTACTTGTGAAAACCTGGAACATGAAGTGTCACTTCCCGGTGATTTCTCCTGCTGTTTCGCCTGTATTTCCATAGCCCCCCCCTCCATCCTGGTTTTATTTACTTCCTTATTCATGCTTCATTGTTGTAAATAGTTGGTGTGGCAACAAGAGCAGCATTTATTAATTTCTTCTCCCTTTGCAGCCAGCTCTCTGGTGTGATCGATGCCGTTGTATAAGCTATGGTAACCTGTGGCCACTGCTATTTGGTTTCTTATGTCTTTCTTCAATTTCTTTGGCAGTGAATAATTTTTAAATAAAATAGTTTGCAATGGAGCTTACCCTCCCCAGCGATGTTATAGACCATTCTGTGCCCCCTGCCTCTCTGCCCCCAGGGCAGACCACAGGGTATGGGCAGGACGGTGGAGATGTACTGTCCTACCACTGTGAAACTCCTGTGAGGGTGTCAGCAGGCAAGGATCCGTTGGGGATGAGAGCTGAACCCATCTCCTTTACCCTTCCCTCCTCTCTCTCCCTCCCTGTTTCACCTTTGGGAGAATATCCGAGAAGCTCCACGTGGGGACCCAAGTTTCTGCTCTCCTGCACAATTCTGTAATTGAAGCGCAAACTTGTGTTTTTCCTCCTGAACTCATAAATCATGTCCCTTTAATGGGCCTCCGTCACTGGGAAAGAGGCAGCCCTTGCCACAGTATGGCACAACGTGGACAAAGTGTTTATTGTACGGCAGGCTCGCTTTGATTACATTTAAATCAATACTGTTATCTACACTTCAGAGATGTAGTGGGGGAGAAAGAACAATAATAAATGTTTGCAACAAAGTTGAAAGTCGGCTGTCCTGGGGTGTCAACAGGCAGCAAAGCCCGAGAGAAATGAGTGCCTACTAGTGACTCTTGAATGAAAATCAAGTGACCTTTTTGCACGTTAAACCTAATGGTACAGTTCATCTTGGAGGGAGAAAACGGGCGGGATTGGGACAGCGGTTCAGGGAAGCTCACCCACGGAGGATGTTGTATGCTGCCGGCAACTGCTCTGGGTGTCTGCCTAAGCTTGCCTCACTTCAGCAGGTTCAGCCCAAGCTGTTGCCTTCTCGCAGATGTGCAGCTCACCGGGCTGGACGTAGCGCTGCAAAGCAGAGCAGTCAGTAGCGTGGAGCGTCGCTGGGCAGACATCTTAACCCTCTGCAGTACAATGTGCCTTTTACACGACAGTATCATCATACAGTTATATCTGGGCAGAATTATCGTTGTCGCTGCTCATATAAAAGCTCCAAACCTTATTCGGCTTGAGCACCTAGAAATAAAACTACATGGTTCAACAGTACAGGTGATCTTGTTATTCTAATGCAAAAAGTCTGTCTTCCCCACCCCCCTGCAAGATTTGCTAAGTATTCATGGAGCTGCACAGATGGAAGAAACACCTTGTCTGCACAAGAAAATGGTATCAGATGATCATCTGAAATGGATTTTATTTTTAGTGAGTTAATTAAATGGGTGCAATCTGCATTTGGATTTCTCACTTGAGTTTACCTAAACTTTATCTTGAGCTAAACTAAATGACAGTCCATGTCCACATGTGGATTTGTGCTAGTTTAAGCACATCTGTTTATAGCCATGCCTGTAGTTAATTAACCTACTGTAACTTTCTCCTATAGAGAAAACCTAATATGAGAACTGTGCCTTTGTGATGAAATTAGTGTGGCATCTGATTTATTTACGTAATTATATTCCTTGTGAATTCAGAGTGCCCGTCTGTGGCAGCATTAGCCTCCTCACGTCTGTGGGTGTTGTACATCACCCTTCACTGGGAAGACTTAACTACGAGATCTTTCACCTAACTGTGAGCGCTGCTGCGGACAGGCAGGGGAAGCGAGTGCTTCTTTTTTCTTATTGTAGGTAACAAGTGCTGCAGCGATACCTCCTGTCCCACTCAAGTCATCCAGCTCCTAGAGCACGTACATGGCTCCAATAACTGAATTCATGACTGAGTCCGTGTTTGCATTGGAAAGTTGCATTACTCCTGGAAGAAAAGTGGCCAGTTTATTAAAAAATAATCCCATGTATGAATTTTTTTTTTTCATGGAACAAGATCTGTGACAGAAGGTGAAGTCTCAGCTTCAGTCATGGGATTACTGTCCCTGGAGTTTCCTTTCACTGTCTCTCAGGGTGACAAAGTAAACCGGCTTTATTTAAAATTGTAGTGTAGTGCATTTCTGTACTCGAACCAGGCGCAGCACAGACCAATACAGGCTTCAGCACATGCTTGGAAATTAGAAGAGAAGAAGGTGGGGATCCCTGTCGTGGTTTAACCCCAGCCGGCAACTAAATGCAGAACATAGCCCCATACTAGCTACTATAAAGAAAATTAACTCTATCCCAGCCAAAACCAGCACAATCCCAAATCAGGCATGGACTTGAGCTTCATTTTTCTCCCCTTTTATAATGTGGGGGCTGATCCCAGCCTCTGGACGTAGCCCCTCTGTGTTTTGGCACCACAAACTAGAAATTGCAGATCAGGAGATTATTTCTTAGAAGGTTGTTTCCAAAACTTTCTTTTTCCCAGATGCTGGAGGGAATTATACCTTCCAAATATACCTCATTTTAAGCAATGATGAGATGTACCCTGTTGTTTTGCAGTTACCTTCATTCCATTTTTGAGTTATTTCAGAATCATCCAGGCGTGGCTGAGGCTTAAAAATAATCGTTGAGCAGAAGGAAAGATCCCTCTGAATGCGACGTTTCCTCTACAAACAGCACTGGTTTCCCATGGGTTTTAGCACCGTGCTCCGCCTCGTGCCATCGGTACAAAGGAATTGGGCCCCACGTATTTTTGACTTCGGAGCTCCCACCGTGTTAGAAAACCAGGCGCTTTTTTGTTGGGTTTTTTTTTCCCAACAAAATAGCTTCTGATTCTGAGGGCTCCTAACCCGCTCCAGATGGCTGGGCAGGCGTTGCAAGCTCAGTATTACTGGGGCATAACAAGCAGGGTCAGGAAAGCAATTTATGGTGTGTCACCACTGGAGGCAAACATGGAGAAATTACATTTGGAAGGAAGCAAAGTTGAGGTCAGCAAATATTTTTCAGGGTCAAAAATAAAAGCCAGAAGTTCTCATGGGTGGTTGCTTTTTTCTTCATCTTCCAGTCCTGCAGTTTCTTTGTTTGAACTCGGCCAAAACTTATCTTCCATCTCCCTTTTTCATATTGAAAATATCCAGGTTCTGAGGATGAGTAAGTGACAAATGGGGACAGGGAGATGATTAGTCTAAATACGTAACCTTCACCTGCAGTGGTCTAGCTGTAAGCTGCTCATTTCTCACTTTCAGCTACCCTCTATTTATTTGTTGCCTTTTCAAGTATAACAGCTGAGAAGACGCTTTTAGGAGTAACCTTCATACACATGGCATCTAAAAAGGCTGCTAGCAGGGCAGCTGTGTTCTTTAAAGCTGATATAAAGTGACTTTTCTCCCTTGGCTGCGAGGGAAGCCTGGACACCAGGATATTTCTCTGAAGGAAACATCAGTGCAGCAGAAACGCGGCACAACTTGCATGAGGAGCTCTAAACTGGCTCACAGCTAAGCCGTGGGGACGAAGGCTTGTTACAAACTAATAAACAGGGAATTGCAAATTCTTTTAAAACCCCGTTTTCTTGAGGACGTAGGTGCAGATTTCGCACAAAGCTCAGCGCCAGCCTCTGCCCCCCCGAAGCCAAGCGCATTTAGTGGTGGGGGGGGAGCGCTGCCCCCTCGCCTCCACCAAAACCCCCTGCCTGCGCCGGGGTGGACAGAGGCAGCGCGGGCCTGGCCGGGTGACAGGCACAGCAAGGTCTCTGCACGGCTGGCATCCTCTCTTGCAGCTGGGACACGGCCGTCCTTGTTTGGTGGGATATTAGAGGATTTCTCAGTGTCCCAGGCGGCTGTGCTTGTTTATTTGTGTTCTGGCAATCTGCAGAATTACGATGAACTACATCCTGCAAGATCTGCAAATAGTCCCCACCTACGAAATAAACAGAAGTCTCAAATATTTAAACTAAAGCATTGGATTATCAGTTTATTACCAGTAAAGGGCTTTGTTGACCTTAAGGAGTCTGAGTCACACTTCTCCTCTGATGGGGTTTTTTTTTTGGCGATGCTGGCTCTAGGAAATAATGGTTAGGACTGTGAAGCTCAGTCTTTTGTTTACCCTAGGTAGGATGGTTCACTTAATTAAAAATGGATAAAAGGAAGTAAACTGCATGTAGTGCAAATTCCACCCATGCAGTTCCTTGCTAGAAGGAGATGGGTAGAGTTCAGTGCAGGTTATTACTCATGTGACGGTTACATTGCATTGGGTAGAAATGCATAAGGGAGAAAAATCATTACGCATCATTTTTTACAAAAGGAAACTGAAGCCTTGACAAAACCTTCTGTAATATTGTGGGTCTTGTACCTTCTTCGGAAGCAGTGGTATTTCTGAGGCTGAGTGAAAACAAGCAGAGTTCACCCCCTTCTAATGTGGTCAGTGGAGCATTTCCTCGGTTATGCATTCCGCACATGCACTGAATAGGGGAGTTTACTCATTTTTTTGGCTTAGCATCGTATTGTTGTTCTAAAATATCTTCTACTGGCTGCTCCCAAGGGGCTGGGCTAGAGACCTTATTGCTCTGATAAATTCCTGCAATTCCTATGTGCCTAAGAGCATCTCAGGGCCATTCTTGATCAATGGACGTCCTTCACTAAAGCTGCCCAGGGGGAAAAAGATTTTAATAAAACAGCTGAGATCCTCCATCGTGCTGGACATTATTGGAAAGCGTAATGTGAGACAGTGACTAAAACTGAGAGAAACCACCCAAGGCTGGGCTCACAATGAACCGAGCAGTGGTTTTTGTTCTGGGATGCAGATTGGAGTGAAAAGCCATGGCCAGGGTCAGAGCTGCTGAGTCCCAGCCTGCCCCTCGGGCCCTGCCGAACCTGCCCTCGGTGGTGGGTACCGGTAGGCACCAGCTGCTCGTTGTTGTGTCTGAGGTGGGAATGGCACGTCGTGTCATGTACAGCCCTCGCCGAATAGAGAAAAATCTGTGTAAAGTCTGTGATTAGTTAGTCTTGGGTAATTTTAGCATTTGGAGATGAGTGAGACTAAACCAGCCTGGTATTGCCAGAATTTGGCCTGGACGTTCCCTGTGTGATGGTAACAGATGCGTTTATACACGGACTGCTCTGGGAGACCACAATTGCCTGCTTTGTTTGAAGTTATTCTTTATCTTATCAGCTGCCTCTCATTCGAAGGCCATTTCTGTATGACTTAGTTGCTTAGGAGTTTTTTGGGTAGGAACAGTAGACCTCTATTCTCTCCTTTCACTGGGACGAGTCAGACAAAATATCATTGCAGACAGTGCAGCCACAGCATTTTTAGTGGAATAGCTTTTCAGAAAGCAATTATATTAAATATATTCTCTGTTCTCCTAGCTCACAGCTGCTCTTGGTCTGCGAAGGACAAGACAGTTCATAGCTACAAGTGGCATATTGCAAATTAAGAGAAAATGGCGCACCTTGGAAGAGCTCTCATGTTGCTGTGGAGCTTTGCTTCGCAATGGCTAACCAAAAGGCAGGTATTTTATTATTTATTTCATGACAGTGAGAGGGGAGATGTGAGCACAGAGAGGGAGAAAGAGGGTTAGTGGTGTGACTGCGGCCAGAGGCGGAATGTACCTGGGTGGGTACGTCCGCTCTCCAGCCATGTGCCTTGTCAGCGGGACAGCCCTCAGCTGCCTTAGGAGCACCTGAATTTCAGTGTGAAGGTTACACACTGACTGCACTCGCTGTTATCCAGCAATTTGATGCTTGAAGAGCCATGTTTTTGGGCTTGTGCAATACCGTTCCTATCTGTATTCTTGCACCTTGAGGGCTTGTCCGTGCGTAAAAGGGAGCACTGACATCAGTCGAGCTGCCACAGGTCTAAGTGAGACTCGCACATCCGGCTCCCTTCTGCCGCGGCAGCCCCATCGGCTCGCGGCTTCCCAGCCCAGGACTGCCGTTTCTCTCGGTGACTGCGGCTGGTGCAGGCTGCAACCAACGGCAAGCTCCTGCGCTGGGTAGAATCTGGGATTGCACCACTCCCTGTCTGGCTGCAGCCGCAGCACCGGACTCAGGGCAGGGACACACAGTCCAGCGCCCAGGGACAGGAGGTTTTATGCTGGTTTTCAGCCCATTCCTCCCAAAGAGAAAGACCGTCCTATAGTTTGCTTTCTATTTCTTCTCTGCTGGTAAAGGAGGTCAATCAAATGTCATAACATTATGCCTATGAGCATTATAATGGCTGTCAGTGTTTTGCCTGTAAAATAGTGATGGCAATACCTCTGCATATTTCATGGTACTGACAGCAGAAGAAATAAGATGGGAGGAAGAGTGGGGCTGGATCCTCCAGCATGAGGCAGGGAGAGGCACAAGGCTAATCACGGACTCTGTACAGGTATGGCAGTTTTGACACTAAGTCTTTCTGGTACTGTTAACTACAGCTTATATTGGGAACTGCAGTATGACTGTGGGTGCCAGGACCACATCCATCATTCTTAATACAATGCTACTCTTGCTTTTGACCTGCCCTACAAGAGCTGTCTTGACTAATAAGGGCATTGGGAAGTGTCCACACATTGTAAAGCAAAAGGAGGTTATTTCCTTACATTGTGAAAGGATATGTGTTAAAGAGGTATGGACAGAGGCAAGCCGCCTTTCCAGCTTGCTGCTATTTTCATCTGGCTATGAATAGCCTGGTGAGATCAGTATTATCTGTTCTGGGTTTTGTTAAGTTTTGGGTAGAGATGTTTTCATATCTTTATTACATGGACCTATGTGCAGCTCCAGGTCTCAAAGGGTGAGGTGAGTCTGGATGGTCCTACACTGACCTGGGTGATGAAATCGGGGCGTTAAACACTGTCATCATTCGTGGGTCCTGACTACCAAATTGGCAGGTTAAAGTTCTTAAATTCATCCTCTTCCTCTGCATGCAAAGCAGCTTCTAGTCAATGAAATCTGCTTGGCCCATGGTGGATATTATTAATCTATGCATATCTCAGTGCTGAGGAAGACGTGCAGCATTGGGAAGGAAAGGTACACGCTGAGAAATCAGAACTGAGACTGGAATGCCCCGCAGATGGTCTATAGATAACGCGTCTGTGGGCAGATGACAGCAAGAGCACTGAGCTGGTACTGTGCATCTGAGCAGTTTGTGCTCGGGTTAGTTATGGAGAGCATTAACATAGTTCTGTTTTGAGCTGGAGCTGAGTTAAACCTCCCAGAAATAAACTGAAAATGCAGCACAAAGAAGGCGGCAGCCCCTTCAGCATCTGCCTTTCCAAAAGGGGCTGTTTCATGCTTGCTAGGCTAAGCAAGCATTTAATTTTCACCTGATAAAACTATTTGAAGGAGAGTTACTTAAAAAAACCAAACAACTCTCTGAACAACACCCTTCTCCACTGTAATAAAAAGAAAAAACTTGAAGAGAGAGGATATATTAATTCAGACGAGAGGTCTGTAACATAACTTCTTTCATAAATAGCTCTTACTGCTGCAGAAACCCTACATGGGATTAGTCAAACTATTTATTTTGGAAAGCGCTCCAGAACTACACCTTCTCGAGCTTTTCCTTGAGGGTGCAGCTGCATGCCCGTGACCTGTGCGGCCCGCAGGCTCTGAGTGAGAGGAGGCAGGACCGTCGGCACAGGTAATTCAGTTGGGTTTGATCACATGTGTGGGGACACGCTGCAAAGCACCGCGGAACGAGGAAATGAGCATTGTCCAGGCTGCGGGCTGTCTGAACGCCCTTGCACTCGGTGTGCCCCAACCCAGGTGCGCTCCCTGCGAGAGGATGTTGCATTCCGCTGAGGGAAGGTTGGTGTTTATTTGCCCCTTCGCTTTAGGGGTTGGATATTGGGTTGGTGCTAGGGGAATGCGTGTCATACCGCTGCTTGATGCTTTGCTGAAGAGAAGGGAGCAGTTTTGGACAGGTCACAAATTTCCATGTCTCGGCTGGTGTAAATGGGTCTCCCCGGACCTGTGCTCAGCACCTGGCCTTTCTCTGGCTATGTGGGACTGCTGTTCTCCCCGAGTGGCATTGCTCTTTGCTGGTGCACAGTCCAAGCAGCTAACAAAGGGGAGGTTTATTCCTTTTATTAGTATAGCTCTTAGCTTTTCTGCAGGTGATCAGATCTCTCCTCTCTCCAAGGGGTCGGCAGAGCCGTTAGCTGTGCCCCATGTGAAGGCCGGCATTGCAGAGCTGCGCCAGGCACAGCTTACACCACCTCTCCTGGCACTGCAAAACCAGTCTCGCAGGTGAAGATACCAGGGGTTGCAGCTGTTGGGAAAAGCCTTTTTGCACCTAAACGCTGCTAAGCGGTTCTGTAGTCAGCTAGATGTGGGGCAGAGAAGGGTGTGAGGAATGATCGAAGCTCCCCGAGTAACAGCTGGAATGAGCAAACAACAAACTTCCTTCCTCTGGAAGGGAAACTGGCTGTGACACAGGTCTGCAAAATGTGCAACATGGAGTAGGTGAACGCAGAGTAATCCTCACTAAGTTTTCTAATGAAACGCTTGGGGATATCAAATGAAGCATGCAAGTGGCAGGTCAAAACAAAACAAGGGCAGATACTTTTTCATTTAAAGCGTGGTGAGGCTGTGGGACCGTGGGGATTTGAGGATATTGCAAACGCTTAAAATTAATATGAGTTCAGAAAGTAATTAGAAAAATCTGTGAAATGCAGAGACATTGCTCCTGCTTCGGGGAGTCCCTGCCCTGTACCGTGCAGGAAGCTGGAGCGCCGGCTGGCTCGCTGTACGCTCTCTAGCCCTCTGCTGTTAGCCCTTGTTGAAGGTAAACTAGTGCGTTACAGGGACCTTCAGTCTAGCCTTGTATGGCCTTTCCTGTATTTTTAAACTGGACACTGAAAATCCGTTGGGAGACAAGAAGCACGGATCCCAGCATGCTCTTTTAACAGAACAGGCCTCGCTTCTCCACCCGTGCTTGGGCTCTGGGTTTGACAAGCTGCACGGTGGTGTAACGCACCATCACGCATCTTCTCCGGTGACCAGAGCATTTGCTTCTTCTTGGGGTGGCGGCCACAAGAAATCAAAAGCTATCACAGTAAGAGATGCAGCCAGTTATGCCACGTGATAGGTCATGCATCTGCTTGTCTCCACACCCCCTCCACACCCAGCATTTGTCAACACGCCTGGGCGTGCGAGTCGATCTCTGTGATGTTCTCTTCCCAAAAAAGCAGTTAGAGGGAAGAAAGTCCTTTGAATGTTCAGTGTTCTCCTCTGCTCAGATTTACGGTCTTTCCTGTAGCCGTGATAATCCATTTTGCTCATCTGCTTTGTCGTGACAAGCGGCAGGACCCGGCCGGGCTGCTCCCCCTGCACCGGGGCATCGTGGTGCTGCAGCGCCTGAGAGCAACCCGGGTTTGCTCTGCACAGTTCGCACCAGCCTTTAAGCAGATGCTGGTAATCCGGACACAAACAATTTGCTCTTTCATGACGCTCTGTTTTGCTCCTCTTGCCAGAGAGTAATCCTGACTTAGGAGGGGTCTCCCACCGGCCCGGGGGAAGGAGAGTGCAACTTCCTTCTTGCTTGTGACAGTTTGTCCAAAACCAGTTTCCATCAGCGGGCTAATAAAGGCGCTTGCACTTAAGAGGTCCCAGTCTAGAGTAAAATCTGCCCCAGCGCTGCCCGATGACTCCCATCATTGCCCTACAAACTTGCAAGGCTTTTGTGTTTCCCTTGGCGAGGCAAGGCGAGGGCTGGGCAGGACGCACAGAAAGTGGCCCCGTCTGTGTGAGACCCACGGGGGTCCTGGCTTTCTTACAGATCTGTCGATTTAGGCGTTGGTACTGCATCATCCCTGTGGTCTCCGAACTGTTTATTAACAAGGCTTTGAGAGGGGAGAGGATTATGTGCAATCTAACAAAGCAATCAAAGCTGCGTGGTGCTGCTTAAGGAGCGTAAGCGTGAGCTCTAGGATTAAGCAATCTGGGGGAGCGGGCGATGGTGAGGTACAGCGCAGTGTGCCTGCATGATAACATACTGTACACGTCAGTTGATTTTTATCCTTAATCTATTGTGCTTGCAGACCCAAGTAAACCAATAACACGCTCCCCCTTATCGCTGTGTACCTGAGCGGTTAATGGTGGGGTTCTCCTGTTTCAAGCCTCTGCAGCGGCCGAGACGCGCCAGCGTGGTGCACCCATCGGAGGCTGCGAGGGCTCAGGTCGCAGCAGGGACAGCCCCGTGGCGCGTATGGAGATCATTTCCCAGCCTTGTTTACTCTGGCAGGCCTGGGTCAACAGCTTTGCAGCTCCTGAGACTGCCAGCAAAACTTCCAGGTAGAGCGGTCTCCAGACCAGCTCACTTTCCCAGAGCAAGGGCATTAAGTGGTTTGATTTTTAACTATTTAAAACAAAAGAAGGAGTTGGCTGTTTGGTTTCAGTTAACCTTGTCCTTCTAGTGTAACTATTCCAGTAAGATAAAACAGGGAAAAAAGGCTATTTACAAAGAAGTAGCCTTTATTCTTTTTCTAATTGACTACCATACTAACAAATGTTTGCTGAAAATGTTTTCTGAAGTACTTTCAGCCCACATGTCATGGGTTTGTTAAAAATAAATAGAAGTTCTAGAGAAGCAAATACTGTGAAAACTGTGTCCCTAGATACTTTTTTAAAAATAAAATCTGTCCCAGAAATTTCTGTAAATGTCTTTGTAGAAGTAGGATTGTACCTGAGAGCCAGAGGGAGTAGATGGTTGGAACCAAGCATGGAGGAGCTGTGCCAAGCTGGATGAAATGTAGGCTTAAACAGTAGAGATTCATCAGGATTTTTTATTACTCTTTCTGTTTTAACTATTTAGAGTGGTATCGATCATTTCTCAGGTGATAAAGGCTACAATTGTAGTGTGACAAGCACAGCCATGCTTGCCTCAAAGAAATACGAAATGTTGTTTCCGTCCCTCCAAAAATTATTTTCAAATAATTAGACTTTTTATGACAATGCCCATTCCTTTTACGAGCCTTTTTATGCGGTTCTGTGGTATTTCTTTGTAAGCATTAAGGTCAGATGCCTATTCTTTCTTCTAACATGTTGTTACACCATTATGAAAAAGGCAAACATTTGGGAATGTGTCATCCATAAAATAATGTAAATCTGTGAAATGATGTCAAATGAGCAAAGTTCAGCTGAAATACTTGTGCTCGACTTTGGGTATGCCAGTTGAAGGAAGAGGTGCACCATGTGGAGACAGTCCAAAGAAGAGCGACAAAAATGATAAAGACCCCAGCTCTGAGGAACCTGAAGGAGCTGGGGTTGGTTAATGTGGAGGCTGAAGTGTAAAACCCTGCGAGGATGGCTGCGAAGGGAGGATGCCCATGGCGGACAGGACGGGCTGACGTCTACCAGGGAGATCTGGGGTAGACCATAGGAAGAAGTCGCTTGCTGCCAGTTAGCTAAGTACTGAAATAGGTGGCCCTGGGAGGGCTGCGGTTGCCATCCTCAAAGGGGCAGATTAGACAGACAGAGAGTAGGGATAATACAAGCCTTGAGGTTAGGGAATGGGCCTGATGACCTTCAGATCATGTTTGCCACGAGAGCTGGGATTTATTCATTTTTAATGACCTGACTCCCAAGGCTGTGACTTTGGGAGAAAAAGCCAAATATGATGAAACCCACAGTCACCTGACGGGCTTGGAAACAGTGGAAAAATCCCATCTGGTGAGCTAGAAACTGCCTACATGGACGCGAGCAGAACTTCTGCTCCCTCGGAGGTATGCCTTATTGCCCTCAAGTTGGCCAGGAGAGAGGAAAGGAATAAACTAGCAAAGCAACACACGATTTACTCTTCCTCCACACCCTGCAGCCTCTGGCCATTTTTGTGTCTGTTGAAGCACTAAGTGATCTGCACCCATACTGTTTGAATAGCAAATATCAGTGCAGCATAGAGCAAAGGGCATGCATATTAGAAAACGAGCAGCCTCTGGTATATTATAGCATAACATGCAGCAATAACACTTGCAGGTTGCTGTTCTGTCATTATCTGATTGCTTTACAAAGGCTGGCTGCTTATCCTCAGTCTCATTTAGGGCAGGAAGAAGTAAGGAAAAGAAGAATGAAAGTAAAAAGCAAGCGAGCAATTTGGTAGTTTATATGCATATTTTGCTTGTAGCATGCTGAGTCAACTGTTTACCTGTTAGTAGGAAAGCGGCTAAAATAAAATATTGTCTTGGGTAGGTTAATACCGCATGAGGAGCTGTAGGACGGGGAAGAAAGTAGGGCAGCTTGTTTTGGAACTTGTGCGGAAGAACAAATAAAAACCCCCAATATACACATTCGGTTACCATATGTCACGCTTATCATAAAAGGCATCTCGGTGTTATTTCTTTGCAGGGATGCTTGAACTCCACAGAGGCAGACTTCCCCGCTGAAGAAAGCGCATGCCAGAGGTGCTGGGGTTGCCATTGGTGAGAGGAGCTTTCGTGCCTGTTGAGGCAGCTAGGGAGGGCGGCGAGCTCGCTCCTTCCCGTGCTCGCCTGTTTGATTGACGTTGGCTTCCAAATCGCTCCAACTGTGCCTGAAGAAAAGCGAAGGAGCATAATTTTGCTGAGAGAATTTTCCTGGCAGGGGAACGCATGCAGTGCAGAGAAACGTGCCAGTGAAGAGCCTGGAAGTGCAAGTCCAGGTGCTAACGCAACTTCTACCCAAGCCATGCTGTTGTGAAGTCCTGTTTCTCCAGCCGCGTCTTGCTCAGTGCACCAGGGCGGGCTGGACAGGGGCTGCCCATGGCATTGCAGCAGTCTGGGCTGGATTAGTTCCTGGTGTGTCATTGCTTCAGCTGTCTGAAGAACTGAAGAAGATTGCAGGGAAGATGTTGGACTTGAGCTTCCTAACCGAGGAGGAGTATGAGAAGCTGATGAAGGTTCTGCAGAGAGATGCAGAGCTGAAGAAGAAGGATGGGGATCGCATCAGGTGAGAGAGCATGTAATAACAGCCGGACGTGAGCTTCCCCGGGGGGATTTTTTAGTTCTTTTAGAGAGGAGTGTGTGTGTGTGTGTGTGTGCAACAAGGAGAGATGCAGGCTGCAGCAGCGCCGTCCCTTCTTGCTCGGATCCTGATGGATCTTTTCATGGCATCTCCTGCTTTCTCAGCCATCCTGCTGTCGCTGCTGTCCTCTCTCTGCAGGACTGCAGGGCTGGACTCTCCTTTTGAGTTAATCAGCAGCCCTCAGAGACGCCAAGGGAAATCATCCCTTTCCTGCTCTGGGGAGGAAGATGCTGATTTCTCAGTGTCAGAGGTCCGAGCAGGGGAGTAGCTGCTACCTTGTTTTTCTCACTCGGTAGCACAGAAATCCCGTAGAGCGTTTTAAAATGAGACTTTACATCCCCATCTCTGCTTTGTGTGTCCCCGGCAGTCTTTGAGGTAGGTGTGTATGCAGCATCCGTCGTGCAGGCAGAGAGGGGCAGTGGGAGGCTGCATGATCTGCCCAAGGTTTGCGGGGAGCCGTTTTAGAGCCAGGAATCGCTCTCAGTTCAGCTCACTTGCCACTGGCCATCCTGGAGCTCAGGTCTGGTTGATCGGGATTGCTTGTTGCTGCTGTCACTTTTTAAATGCCAGCCATTAGACCATCTGGGTTGACAGTATGCAGCAGGCTCAGGAAGCTGGCACCGAACTCTCCACGGCAAGAAATGAGTAGTTCAGTGAGCGTGGATGGCACCGCGCCAGTTTACCCCCGTTAAGGATGTGAGTCTTCGACTTGCTGTTGAGTCAAAAAAGAGTAAGCCCCATGTAGGAGGGATGCTCAAGGCTTGAAGGGGGAGCGGGTAGCTTTGCGGCAGGCTCCAGGGAGCGTGCGTGCCCTGGCCTCTGCTCGGGGGTGAGAGCTGGGGAAACTGAGAGCTGGTGGTGGCATGCAAGCAGGTGGGGCTTGAGGGGTACGTGTCTGCATGCCCTTGTATCTCCCCTGAATGGAAACAAGGTTTCAAAAAGGTTTTCTCTTCTTGTTCTTCTTTTTTTTCTTTTTCTGAAATGCAGTAAAATCTCTGCTCTGCAGTGGGGGTTTGGGGAAAAGAGTGTTTGGATTATTTCAGTTTTGTTTCACTTCTCTTTGGAAGCTGTTGCACAGAAGGCTTTCATCCGGGAGTGAAGCGAGTTAGATCCTAGCTGGGGCGGTGCCGAGTGCCCCTTGCTGTCAGTGTGGCTATACGCAGTAAGACCTTTGGTGCAAGCGTGGACATGCCTGGCTCCAACACAACCTGCCTGCTGGGGGAAATGAAGTCAATGACATTATTGACAGTGACAATGACTGCTCTGGTGCCAACAAGATTACCATATGCTCCTACATCTCCTCTGGCCCAGCACCTCGAGACCCTCACGGGGGCAGATGGAGCCCTGATCTGGATGGGAGCTGTGCAGCTCCCTGGCTGTCAGTCCCGCTGGGCTGTCCCCCCAGCACTGCCTGCAGAGCCTTGAGCCTGGTTATCCCGTACCTGCTCCCTTCTGGCCTTTAGGCAGCCAAATGTGACCCTTCAAGGCTCCACGCTTATCTGGGGTTTTGCCCCTTCTTCCTGCTGAGAATTGGACTGAGGTGGGAGTTTCCTCTGGCCTCTCCGGTTTCGCAGGGACCCTGAATTGCGGTGAGCTGTGGGAGGCAGCGCCAGCTGAAAGGCAGCTAATTCAGCAAGCTGTGGTGTAAAAACAAAATAACCGGAGGAGGGTTAAAAGTACAGGCTAGCAAACAGCGTACTGATGGATTTAAGTGCCAAAAACCAGCCCTGGGTGTGCCCGAGCGAGTTACAGTAGGAGAAGCTGTGCTCAGGAAGGAGAGCTAACTGTTTGAGTGCCAGAATTGGCATGGCGGGAGGAGCAGGGAGGGGAGCAGTGTCCGGGGAGAATGCTGCGGGGACACATTGCTCCCCTAAATAACAAGATTTATTTCCATGGTTTGCATCAGATTTGGTCCAAAAGGCTTTGCCGCTCGTAAAGAGATTAATAGACAAGTAAAGCGGAGAAGTGCAAGACCTGCAAACAGCCGCACCCCTTCCCAAACCCTCAGGGCTGCAAAGCATATGGACAAATCTCCTTGCCAGGTGACTCTGATTTGGATCTGTAAAATTTGGAAGAGGTGAAGGCCTATGTTTACAAGGTGCTGTTCCCATTTCAGATAAAGAATAAATGAGCTTTTGTTTTAATGCTGGTTTGGCCCTTGTGATTGCAGAAAATAATCTCTGGATCCTTCATAGTAGCAGACAGGTGAACCATATGGACAGTTGTTATGAAGGTAGCTCAGGGGAAGTCGAAACCTTGGAGACCTTTTTGGTGTGTAATGTTCTCATTGACTTCCAGGCGGATACAAGCCTCCATCAAGGATGAAAAGAAGAAGAAGTTTGTGACAGGTGAATGGTTTTCAGAAGTGAAGGCAAAGCGGTTTCAGGAAGACTTAGAGGGGCCGGATCTACTTCGCGCATCGATTAGAAGGAAAAAGGGCAAACTAGAAAGTAAGTATGTTAGCGTGCATCTTAAGAAAACAAATTGATGGACCAGAAAACAGTGGTCAAGTATGGGGGTCTCCCTGTACTGGGAGCCTGTTGGGGACCAGCCTTTGTGTTGTGATAAGAGGATTCTCAGCTAAGCTTTCAGTACTAGGAAAAAATACCTGATTATCAAAATCAAAGAAAAAATTGCAGTGTGGCAGAGGACTAAGGCAAAAGCTGTTTACCAGCTACGTGCAGTAAATGCCCTTTCACCACTTCAGCTTCTTTCTTCCAAAATATTTGTTTGTCAGAGGTCACTGGTGTAATTTATTGTCGTAGAAGCAACAAGGGAAAGTGGTGATGTAGGGCAATTTCTGGCATCAAACTGATATGTGTGGCCCAAACACCCCCTCAATTCCTGGAGTGCTCTGACGAAAACAGCCAGCCAGCCGCTTCTGCAGGTCTCCAGGGTGGTGGGGTTCGTCAGGTCTCTGCAAAGGGAGGGCATGCCTCTCTTCTCCTGGCAAGTATTGGCCCACTGTGAGAGGAGACTGATGGTCCATGCCTAGCTTTTTACATGGGAATAATTCCAAGGCACAATGTGGTTTTCAAAGTAAAAAGGGCTTTGCGGCCAGGTCTGAGTGGTACCCAGGCTGCTGTGCCGTAGCAAGGGTATGTCTGGGGCCATGTGCTAATTCGAAGCAGATGTATGGCGTGTTGTTTGACATGCAGATGAACTCTCATGGTGGTGTGTAAAACAGGTCAAATCAGGTTTGTCTGCTCAGGGCAGAGAAGAGATCAGCCCCGTGTGAAACAAGCAGGACTGTGCTTTGCGTCCAAATGTAACCAGCCTGGAGCTGGCACTTCGTGCTGAACATTTGTGCAAAGCAGAACTGGGGATGATTCACATCCAGTCTTCAACATGAAGACAGGCCAACCGACTCCGCAGCAGGACTGTGGGACCGCAGCCCAGTCTCACACAACCTCCTTGATTATTTGTTGGGGTGGGTAATCACAGGTACTCTCAGACATGGCTGGTGCGTTACTGGCTGCTGCTGCTCTGGGGAAGCCATAGCCCTGATAGCTCTTAGCACGGTCTACCATGGTCCCTAATATAAGGACCCTTTAACTGGGCTCTGTTCTTTTGCAATAAAGGCTACTCATAGATAAAGGGTTATCTGCCATCTGTCCAAAACTCAAATGTCATCTCCACCGGGTCAGCCCTCTTTCCTGGGCCCAGCTGCCCATTTCTGCTGTGGGGTAGCAGCAATACAGATCACTCCTTTGTTTGGTGGGCCTCCTTGGCCAGGATGTCTCTGTAACATTGGTTGCCTGGTCTTAGTATACCCCTCTTAGCTCCACATTACTTAGACACATTCTCAAAGGTAAACGCTGGCTAGGGACTTCACTAACTGAGAGCCTCATTTCCTTTTTGCTTTTTACTTATCCTTGACAGCTCTCATAACTTAGCATAGATTCATTGGAGCCTCTGATGCAGAACTGGCCCATCATATTTCATATGAAGTTGCTTTTATCCTTGGTATTAAGGATTCATGATGTCATTAAATTTACTATTTTATCATCCCTCCAGAATGCTAAAACATATAAAACCTTTTCCAGCTCGACAGAGTTGCTTGGCCATTTCTGCAGAGCATGTTCTGCTTTTTGAGGATGTGCATTTATGCTTGCACCCCCTTTGCATGAAGAGACGGCCGCTTCAGCAGCCCCTCTGCTGGGGCCCAGGTCAGATGAATGCTCTGTCATCTGCAGCCCAGCTATGAATTGGATTCGTCTGCCGTTTGCCTTGCCAGGGGCATCAGCCCCTTTAGCTTGCAGCCCATTCCAGGAAAGCAAAATTTGAAGTACTGTTGGTTTTTGATTTAACTTTTACTGCTGATGTGCGCGTATGAGATGTGGTCTCAGGTTATTGTCTAAAATAATGTCCTTATTAATATAGCAGTAATATGCAAGTTATGTTTTTGCGTGTGCTTTACTTGACTACTACTGTTTTAAGAAGGAAGAAGCAAAAGTTACTAAATTACTACAGGAATTATGTTTAGATTTAGCCCTCTATTTCTTTTTCAACTTTTTTCCTTCCCTTTCTCTTTTTCTGTTCTCACTTATTTTGGTAAAGCACAGGTATAACATGACTTTATTCCTTCCTCTTACTTTGCCCACTGCCATTTTACAGCACTGGTTGAGGATCAAGGTTCTGCAGCTAATATTTTCACCTTGCTCTTGCCTGTTGCGTGCTCAGCTCCTGCAGTGGTTACCGTATGGATTGCCTCCCTTCACATGTGAGGGCAAGCACTTCTCTCACTGACTTGTCAGCAAAAGTATTGCACCAGTGAGAGCAGTGCTTGGCCCGTCAGGGAACAAGGACGAGGCCCCTTTACAAACAGCTTGGCCATGCAGCTCACGTTCAACCTGCAGCAGATGAGGTAAGGGCCTTCGCTTGCCATCTTGACACCTTTTTTTCTTCTTCTGGAAAGATCGGAGTCATTCACCTTCTGTCAGCTTTCAAGGTGATGAAGGGGTGTGTGTTCATTTAGCCAAATCAGTGTAACATGTTCATGACTTCAGGGCTGTTAATCCTGATTTAAGTCTTTGATGACTGTGTTAGGGAGTGAAATGAGAAAATTCCTGCATGGAAAAGCCCCGCTGAGATAATTGCTGGCATTTGCTTTGCATGGTAAATGGGCTGAGGAGGGGTGGAAATTCGTGCCCGCACAGGAAAATGCCCAGTGACCTTTTCTGGAGGAGGTTTTAACCTTCGGAAGGGAGGGTTGCGTGGATCCCTAAGGGTCTTCACAGTTGGTATTGATTATAATAGAAAGCACTAGTAATCGGCAGTAATACAAATCTATAAAATAGATAGATACCTTATATTTAAACTACAGCCTGCAGAGCTGCACAGATGGATGAATTTGGTGATAACTTCTCCTTGAGCTTGTGTGCAATGGATGAAAGCTAAAAATCATCTAGGAGAGAGACCATTTTATCCACCTGCCGAGGCAAGTCAGCCCTGATGGCACGGTTAGCCGTGCTTTCCCAAGCGTTGAGTGTCTTTGTTTTAGAGTGATAGGAAATAAGTAAAGCAGCTAAAGCATTAGAGCAGGAGTGGCTGTATACATATGTGTATAAATATATGTATGGACAAGTTAAACTGGTCAGGCCACTACTAATTTCTGTTGGAATGTGCTGCTTATTCTGCCTCATCCTAAAGTTAGCAAGGGCATTTTGCTTGTCTTGATGGACTATAACGTACTAATAACCTATTTGTTTGTGGTTATAGAAGCCAGGTATAGCTGTGTCAGTGGCTGAGCCATTTTGAAGGGCAGTGATTTGGATGGGAGGAAGCGAACACCTCCCGCTGCCTCTGCCGGGGCGGGGGGGGCTCTATCTGAGGGGGAACTGTCAGCAAAAAGCAAATATGATGCAATGCCTTTGGAGGTGGAAGTGAGGTGAGAAATGAATGCAGTCGAGGGTTGTCAAGGTCCTTTCAACCGTGACAGGCAGAGGGAAAACGTGGGAGCTCTGTGTTTGGTTCTTCTACTACCTGCTGGCATCTCCCTCCCTTGGGTCTGGGGCAGAAGAGGAGGACGTGGCTCACTGTATAAATAAACACTCCTCAGCGTGCCTTCCCGTGCCTGCATGTGACGTGGCCTGCACGTGCCACCAGCCATGCCGCGGCTTGTCTCTCCCAAACCGATGTTCAGTGATGCTTTTGGCACATCAACGTCTACACGGACAAAATGCAGTCCCTCTCTCAGAAACGTGCTCTCTGAAACAGGCTCGTTCTTACACAACCAGACTCTTGTCTTCCAGCAGGAGCGACTTCCCGACTTCCCGCTGGTGCGGAAACCACGGGGCCACCCAGCTGCCATCTCATGCGTGTGCCAGACGCGTGGTCCTAACGCAGACAGCCCCGAGCAACGCCTGCCGTGGTCCCCTGCACCGCAGGGCCGGGCGCTGGGCGGGGAGGAAGAGTTGGGACTGCAGCATTTTTCTCCATGGGGATGCCCAGGCATGGGGGAACGAAGCTCCATCTGTGGATATCCCTGTTATCCGTGGGCTGACGGTGCTGATGCCGGATGGCACCACACGGGCAGCGCCGGCGTGACATGGGTATCGCAGCCTGTCCGTAGGGCCGATCAGCTCTTGGGCTTAGGGCAGTTTTCTAACCAGGTAACAAGCGAGGCCATGTTATTTAATGTCACATCTGAATCCTTTGAGCCTCTGATTCTATTGTATTGTGTAATGAAATAGATCTTAAAGAGATGTGGCAGTTTTTGTAACAGGTAGATTTAATCTTTAAAATAGACCTAGCTGCATGTGAATAAATATGTGCAGATCTTGTTGACCAGACTAGTTTTTCATCGCTATTTGAGAGTTTAATCCTTTTGGTTTTGCAGTAGCAAGAAAGCCTGTTTGCCAGCAAAATGTCTAATGCAACTTTATACCCTGGCAGGCTGCTCCAAAGGTTACCGTCTTCTATTGTTTTTCTTTAGGGTCTTTGAGAGCTTAGAAGACATAGCTGAGCCTTGTGCCAGTAAAAATAACTGGGATCTCCTCATTAACTGTATTGGCCTCCTCCTTTGTTTGCCAAGATTGCATGACTTCGAGTCAAAACAGGAAATGGCTGAATTTAAATCCTGGAACGGATTAACTTTATTGACAGCCACGGTAGTGTCCTGCAAAGGTTTCCAGTGATGCGACAGCTCCTGGCGCGAGTCAGGCCGAGGGCAGCTTGCTTTGGCCTCTCGGACCCGTGGGCTCTGGGGCCAGCAGGCAGAGCCCCCCGTCAGCCGTCCCCTGTTAAATCCCCAGGGGTTGTGCTGTGGGACTCATTTAACAAGCCTTTTCTTTCCCCAAATAAAACACACCGACCATTACAAGTTTAAATAAATGTCATTTCTCAATTGTCTCTGTTGTATTACAGATGAGGCCAACGAGCACATCTGGACGGGTCTGGAAAGCAAAGCTGCCCCGAGTCCTGCCTTCCCCGAGCGCGCTGCTGGTGCGGGAGAGGAGAGGTAACCGCCGCTGCGCGTGCAATGCTCTGGCTGCTGCTCTTACTTCTAATGAAAACTGAATGCTACCCATTAAAGCCTGGTCTTTAATTGAGTTTCCAAGACTGTATAAGTAATAGGTTATATAGGGTATTTTTAAAATGCTTTTTCCAGGAATTGTCAGAATATCAATCTTCCCCTAATAACCAAGTGCTAATGTGCTTATCCCAGAAGGGTCTTTTCCTGCATGATTTGATAAGGGGTCAGTAAAATGGAAGCTGTCTCTAATGTCAGGATATTCTGGTTAGTTTTTCAAAGTAATTATGGTTTTATTTGTTTAATTTTTGCCATGGAGCAACACTAACAAAATGAACTCTTTGAGGAAACTGCTCATTTCCTGCTGGTGCCAACCTCTGTGTCCAGTGCTCAACACTCTTCATCAAGGCTTGGTAGGATTTCACATTGTGCTGACTGAGCAGAAATACCCACTAAAATCACTCCGATGAGCAAATCAGTGACCTCACTCAATATGGAGAAGCCATTAACATATTCACATATTCATTTATTGTTGCTCCCGTCTCATTTGCATTTTTTTGTCAGCAGAATGAGGAATCATTCTTCACAGGTGGCAATTGCTCCAGTTGAATATTAAATATGGGCCTTGACGCTTCCAAACCTCTTGCAGCTGATCATCAGGTGTTGCTTAATGAAGGATCCAGAGCCAACAAGCCCGAGATGCTCCTGCTTTACCAGCACAGAAGTGGTCCTAATGGCTTTTTTTTGGATTGATTAAATCCTGAAAAGCTTGCTTTGTTTTTCTCATTCAATCCTAAGCACAAAGCATTGTCATCTGAAATCTCACCAGCTTGACTGCTGTTCTCCATCTAGAGAGCAGCCACCACTAGACACTCCCAAAGGTGGTAGAAACAGTCACGTAAACTGCCTGGGTTATGTGTTTCTTCCATTTATTTACCAGGCAGTTAGTAATTAACTTATATTCCAAGTGTGAAGATTTATATCCTGTCCTATAGTTTTGCCCTAACTATTGTTGTCAGCATCATTCCTAGAGTTTCTAAATCCTCCGTCAGTCTGGTTATGCCTTTGGCCTGAACTTATGCCTTTGGCCTGGGAGGTGTGGCCTGTTCCTTCCTGGGCCGTAGCATGGAAATGCATCTCCCTTCTCCATGGCCCTTGGGCTCTTCTGGCACTGCTGCTTCCTGGGTTTTTCCCTACGGTTTTCTCCCAGAAGGGGAAAGCCTGAATAAACCTAGGAGTTGACACCATTGTTTTTATTGAGCAACTTCTGTACTGACTGCAGTGGGAGACTCATCCTTACTCCCAGTTCAGGCCATTTAACGTGTTCCCCAGTCCTTCCAAGCAGAAACGGAGAAAATAAATGAAGGCACCAGCACCAGGTAAAAGTCGCAAAGTCGCTGAGCAGAACTGAGATGATGTTGAAGTCACCCTGCCAGGCACATCACTACCACTGATCTCCTTGCTCAGGTGTTTCTCCTCTCCCACAGATCCAGCACACCTGCTCCTGATACCGCAGAGGAGCCTAAAATCTTGCCAAAACCGAAGCCGAGACTTCCTGTCCTGCTGTCTGCATCACACAAGGTAGTATAGGCACAGCCTCTGCACTTTGTTTCGTTATTCCTTGGACCTTCACACAGTCTGTACCTACTGGCAGCAGCTCCACAGACTGCCTGCCCTGCTGTCTGTGCTCAAATAAAATACATTTTTCCAGTCTTGCCTGTTTATATACACTGATAGGGTTTGTTTTCCATTCAGAGATCCAGTATACATGATGTCTCTTCCTCAGAGAGTGACACTGGAACAAGTCCATTTGTGGCTGCAACAAACAGCTTGCATTTGTCTAGAAAAGGTAAGGTTTTTGCTCAGTGAACTATTGGCGTTTTTGTTATTCAGCATTAAACACCAAGAGACAAGATGCTTTTTTGTGTGTGTACAAGTGAATAACAAAGAGTATTTCTTACCTTGGCGTGTAAGAATGGGCTGCCAACATTTGTATGAATTATGCCCAAGGCAGCAGGGACCAAGAGAAAAAAAATCCAATGACTAAAACTTCTCCTGGCTCTCAGTATGTTTTAAATTGAGTGCTTGGCTCACAACTCCCTAACCCACAGATCCAAGTTACCTTCTCTCTCCTGCCTTGAATGTATAGTGTATTTTTGGTACGCAGCAAATAGCCAGTAGGAAAGCTGTCAAACTGAAAGCAAAGCTGCAAACAAATCCCCAACTCACAGCAACAATTTAGAGCTCAGTGGATTTTTTTCCATGTCCTGTTGCAGAGAGAAGGGTTGCGGTTCTCAGGGCTTTCTTCAGATGGAAGGAGGCTTGCTAGAGTCTCAAAATGGGGGAGAATTAGGAACATATTGGTGGTTTCTGGAAAGTCTCTCTGGCTTCCCTTTGAGAAGCTGCAGGCCAGACCTTCCAGGGAAATACGATGTGATGTGGTGGGACAGGCTGTGAGCATTTGTTGTCGTTGTAGGTCATGGAGTATCTCCATTGCCCACCAAGCTTTCAGAGGATGCTGTGCCTCAGCCCAGCAGTGCAGCTGGCACCACAGCAGGGGCAAAAACTCCCCCCGAAGAAACTTCTGCTCCCAGCAAGATACCAGTTAAGAGGAAACCAGGCAGAACTTTCCCCACATCCGAGCAGTTTGTGAATCACGTGGGGCCAGCAGAGAACAGCCTCGCAAACAGAAAGCTGCTGGCAAGCCCCAAACCACTGACCGCAGAGGGGGAAAGCAGCCAGGCCGTGAAGCAAGGCGTGAACTATACAATCTCATCAATGAGTAACAAAGAGGAGGATATCGGTCTCGATCGTGAACACTTCAAGAACTTGAAGAACTTCTGGGAGAAGGGAGCAGACTCCGTGGCAGTGGGAAACGTGCCGGAGGACCCGGGCTGGGTGGAGGCAGACGGCAGGCAGTTCAAGCTGTGCCGCTCGCTCTCTGTGCAGTCTGGGCAAGGCCAGAACAGCGAAGAAAAACCCGGCGTCTTCACCAAAACCAGAACCCCCTACAAAAGGACAATAACCTTGTCTTCTAGCGAGGAAGAACCAAGCTATGTAGCCCCTGCAAGGAAGGGCTCGGTTTCTGTCGCTCCTAGGTCCACGTACGCCAAGAGCAAAGGCGGCCTCGCTACAAGAAATAACTCGCTGAGTGAAAGCAATGGGAAGCCGCTGGTGCCAGAGGAAGAGAAGGCGGCACAGCGCTGCTCCAAGAAATCCAGATTGCCTGTGCGAGCGCCTTCCGTCAAAATCGAGTCGCCTACCAGAGAAGTGTCTGGCAGCACGCTTGAGCCAGAGACGCCTACAGACGAGCTTGTCGTGGCAGAAGAGCGCAAGCACGCAGCGAATTCCCTGGCGAGCAGGGTGCAGATACTGATCGAGCCTGTGCTTACAGATGGTGAAAACGATGATGAGAAAGAGGAAAGATCTGATTTGGGCACTCATGACAACATGGAAGTAAATGGAGAGCTACCCGAGGAAAAAATGTGTGAGTCTTCAGACAAGCAAACGCCTGATGAACCAGCCAGAGAGAGAGAAGCTGTTCAGGGAACGGACTCAGCTGTTTACTCAGGTACTGAGGGCTGTAACCGCACCCTGTGAAATCCCAATAGAGTCATCCCTAAGCCTGTTTTCTTCCCTAGCCCTTCTGCATTTTGCACATTTTCTTCATTTGCCCATTTATCCTATATTGCAATTTGTGCAGAGTTAGCATGCGTGGAATGTGTTTAGCAAACAGCTCTGGAAACAAACCTTGTGTGGCGCGGTGCAAGTGTAAAAAGGGGCAGTGCCATGTTCCGTTGCCTTCCTCCCTGCTACCAGCCCTCGTGCCTTACCTGCAAGCACCTCAGCTCGGGACAGCCCTCCATTTCTTTAGTGCTACCTACAACAGGTCACAGGAACTTACTTTATTTCACTCACTGGGAAGACTGTACTTTCTTCAAATGTGGGGCTGGACGAATTCTTTGTGGTGGTAGAGATAAGGCTGACACAAATAGAAAAAATAAAGCGTGAAGCAAAGTGTTTAATAAATACATGGGCTTTTAGGCTACCTTGATATAGCCGCTGGCTGTCAGTGTTTAAATGACATTTTGGGTCTTTTGGGAGTCCACAAGTGAATTTGGATATTAAACTGCAACCAAAGTGGACTGAACAAGGCGTTTGATCTTTCTGGGGTCTGATAGCATCTTCTCAACCATGATGGTGTCGATAGTGTCACCACCTTGTTGGTCTCTCTCTGGGTTTGACGGGCTCTTGTAGTGACTGTTAATAAGAGCAGAAGTTATTGTTAATTGCAAATCCGTGTACACGTGGGCTCTGATTGCCCACAGCTCTGCTCTCTGCCAAGCAGAGACCTAGGAAGAGAGAGCTCGCTACCCTCTTTTTGCAGATTTCCTGTCCTCATATACCTTGGTAAGACCTATTTGAGAGGATTTTCTATAGACTCATCTGATTTTGATTTTTAACTGTGTCATTTCTTGGCTTATTTCCTACCTCTTATAACATTTCTGTGAAAATCCTGAGTTGCACTTCAGGTAAACATAAATATTTCCTTTCTGTACCAGATCATTCTTATATGTCTCAGGTTTTATGCCTTATTATTACATTCATTTCAGAATGATATTAGCAGATGGCTGTGTTTTACTGGAAGCTCTTTGCAAGCGCTGGTCTGTTTTAGGGACTGGGTTAATCTAGTGTTTACATTTCCCATCATAGCGAGAAGAGTTTTTCTCAGGGAGAGACGTTAAAGCACACCGATGATTTGAAAGCAGCCCTGTGTAATGTAACCGCAGTGTGCTCTAAGCAGGGTGAACAAGCCAGGAGAGACACACACACGCGTGCTTGTTGACACACTGCCCACTTGTGTTTATTTATTTACCATGTTGATTTGGCTTTTCATGTATTCCAGAGGAAGATGGGGATCATTCTGCTGCCGCTCAGGCACTGGCCCGAGCAAATAGCATTAATCTTGCAAAGAGCATGGTGAACATTTACACAACCACAGAGAGTGAGTAGCATCTTTCTTTCTCCATTTTGGTTTATGTTCCCTGAAGGTAATATATTATGCCTGAGTTCTGCATCCCTGGTGCTTCTATGCATGTACCAGGCAAGGAAAATGATATATTGTTTCATCATCAAATTAGAGAGCTTACAGTGCCTAAAATTTAATTCAGAGCCAGGAAATTGCAGTTAGATGGATGGTATGTTACTCAATGTCTTCAGCAAAAAACACAAGGGCTTCAAAGGGTTGGCAAGAAGCTTGTACCCGTCTCTCCTCTTCCCCCGCCGAGTGCTGTGGGAGCTGCACGGCAGCCTGCGCGGTGGATTCATCAGAGGTGCCCCAGCTTGCATCCAGCGTGCGAGCCATGCTGCAGACTCCCGTCACGTGCTCACTGGGCTCGCACCTCACCCAGAGCAGACCCCGTTTGCTGGCCTGACCTCCTCAGCTACCAGCTGGGACATACTTTATGCTGGCAGTTTCCCCCTGAGAAACCAAGACAAGCTAAGGAGAAGGCAGCCAAGAAAGCTGCAGCAAACCTGAAGAAGCCCATGGCCAAGAAACCTGTCTGTGCCACCAAGAAGCCCAAGAAAGCCGCAGCCAAGGAAGGGGGCCTGAAGGAAGGCAGCAGAGAAAGCCAATAAAAGTCCCCAAAAGGTGAAAACTGACAAGCCCAAGAGGACAGCTAAGAGCTTTCCTCAAAGCAAAGCGGTAAGGCCAAGGCTGCCAGGACTGAGGTGAGAAGGCTGGGAAGGCAGTGCCCGAGAAAGGGTAAAGCCGCTCAGAAGAAACGACCAAGCCTGTTTCAGTAACAAGTAAGCCCGACCCCTGGTTGTGAGAGGGAGGGGAGTCCCTTTGGGGCCGTGGCAAAGGCAGCCTGCGGGCGGGATGCCCTGCATCGCCCTGTCACTGTGGCCACCCCGTCCCGTAGCCTCGTGCCAAGTGCATGCCCCGTCGTATGGTGCAGCAATGTCATACAGCACGGTGGCTCGAAGCTTCAGGTCCCGCATACATTGCCGTTCAGTGATGCGGTCTTCACGCAGACAGCCAAGATTTTAGCCTCCCCTTATTAAAGCTTATTTAGAGCCACAAACTGCATCCTCAGAAACCCTCCTCTACAGACTTACACTTACTTGTTTGCAGTATAACGGGTAGTCTGCGGAGAGGGCACGATTTAATGCTTTGCTCATGTTTGGAAATAAAAATAGTAAATATCAAATGCATGGTAAATCATAGAAAAGGAAAATGCCAAAGAAGCTCTTGGGCATTTTGAGCACTGAAGAATGTATCATCATGGCTAACATGCTAAACAAGTGTGTCTATGTGCATGCATGCTTATGCACATGTATCATCTTCTAAAAACAGGTTCTTCTGGGCTGAAGATAGTCATCTTCAACGGAGTTACTGAAAAAAGATAAAGATAGAACAAATAGGTTTTATTTAGATATTTAAGCAGTCCAGTAACCATCTTTCTAAGTTGAGATGAAGCTTTCTGACTTTTTTCTCTTAAATATCAGGCTATCGTCTACCTCTTTGTCTAGCAGAGTATTTGAGAGGTGTATGCAATGGTGAAGTTACAGGTATAAATATTGTACAGCTCTTTTGTACAGGGCAATATGCCACGAGATGGCAATGTGAGCGTGTTTGGTTTCTTTGACAAGGAGGCAGATCTCTATGGCTTTAGTCTAAATTAAATCTACCCAGAGAAAGTGGTGCAAACAAGATAGAGATCCTCAGGCTAATAAGTGAATTAAATTAGCCAGTAGAGGGAGTTTGCACATGCCCACCCATTGACCGAAACCATGTTGAAAATAGCTTTAAGAGGTTAGCTAGCAGTTTTTGCTTGGGGAGGGGCAGCTTCAACGGCAGATGACAGAGATGGGGCAAGTGGGTGGTACTCCAATGCCTCCCACAAGCTTTTCCTCCTTCCTTGTGCCCTTAAACAAAAATGTGACTTTCGTATATTTTCCTGACGCTGACAAGCTATCTTGATACCTTTTTTTGTTTGTACCTACAGCATACAATAAACCTCATTTGATACCCCATCAGTTTCTTGAACCTGAAAGAGTCAAAGAGCTGAGCAGATCCTCTCCTCTCCTGTTGTCTGAGGTAGGCTAGATGCCAGAAATGGCTGGAATAATGCTCACAGCATCCCCTGAACGGCAGTCAGTTTCACGAGACTGTTTCTCCTGGACACCGACAGTACTTGCTCTAGAGCATGCCTTGGTTATGTCATACATCAATGCGAAAAGCCTTAAGAAAAAAGCCCCCCCAAACCGAGACCAACCCTTCTATCCCAGAGGAGTTTTAGTGTTTCCCTCTGTCTCAAACCACACTATTCCGTGCCCTTCCCAAGAGCCCAGGCGGTTGCATGCAGCTCTGTTTGGAGGCAGTTAATGATGACGTTCGCTGCCGGTCAGAGGGAATGCCTCTGGGGAGACTCCCCGCGCCCTCCTCCACTCTCCTAACCTGATCGCTGCTTAATGGGACTCTGCTGAGCTATTGGTTTTTTTCTGTGGTGTTGCAAAGTGCTCGTACGGCAGAGCTTAAAGATGCTTGTTATTTTCTGAGCAGACTGAATCAGACACGGCTTCGGAAATCAGCTTCCAGTTTAACAAGCACAAAAAGACGCCTAGCGTTGGCAGCCACTCGTCTGACATGGCATCTGTCTCCTCGGTAGGTATTTAACGCGTACATCTTGCTAGATAGGGTTTCTCAGTCGGATGCGGTGCCACTGCATTTAGGCTGATACTGATGATGTGGCCTCCGGAGTATCCTGTTGGTTTCTGCATGGTACATTATTAAAAGAATGGTGATGGTTAATTACTTAGTTGCGTTAAAGGAGTGTCTCCAGGTACCATCTCAAATTAGAGACCCACTGGGTCACTGTTAGACAAATTCACAGTAAGCGATAGCCCCCGCTCCGAAGTGCGGATGCTCTGAAGCCTGGCAGCGTGCAGGAACGAGGGGTGGCCTTTTTCGGGGTGGGGAAATGAGGCACACAGCTATTAAGTGACATGTTTGTGGTCCAGCTCCGAGAGAGCTGAGACTGCAGACGGGTGCCCTCTGCAAGCTCATCCTTCACTTTATCAGCAAATTTGAGGGAACTCAGAGTTGGACAGCAAAAGTGTGATGTAGAGCTTCAACTTCTAAGGAAAGCTGAAAAGAGCTGAGTGTGTTTAGTTGGGCATTTTTAAAAGATTGTTTAGAGACAGTGTTTTGGGAGGAGCTGCTTAGAAGTGCTTGAATTTGCTGTATTACTGTTATAGGTATCTCCAAGGTGTATATGTGAGATTTAAAGAATATATGCGAACCAAAGCTGGTAGAGAGAGGTCATGAATGTAGATAAACATGTTAAAAACTTGTTTATAACTTTTTGTTTATAACCCTTGAACTTTGGGGCACATGAGTCCTTCTCCTAGTCTGGGAGAGTCTGGGAGCCATAAATGAGCCTTTTGTGTCCAAGTCACCCAGGTGTTCTTGAAAATCTCGCTCAGGATTCTCTGCTGGGGTGAATATCCTGATGGGATTGTAAATGCGGCTCCAAGGACTGAGAGGAGATGTTTAGCAGGTTCTGGTAGGTTATAATAGAATGACAGTCATAACCAAAGGAAGTAGGGGAAGACAGAGAAGAATTGGGTTAATTACTAGGAAAGTTTTTTGATAAATGTTCACGACTGTACCACAGAAAAGTGCCAAGAGGGTTAGTTACTTGCTTTGTAAACGGCATTAGCTTTTATATTATCCTGTCAGGAATCATGATTGGTGCAATCGAAAATTCTCTCATCTTTCTGGAGCTGTGGTTTTTGTTTCTGCTTCATCACTTTCTACCAGTGAAAGACAAAGCCTTGAAAAAAGAACCCCAAGGCCTATGGGAAAATGCGGTTTGTTCTGGGAAAGCAAGTGACTCTTGGGTGCCTAGTTCCCGATTTATACCTGTAGAAATGTCATTTTGCTATGCCTTTGTGGCACGTAGATGCAGGCAGGCTGTCTCTGGTGGGACAGTGGCTCTCCGGGACAGGGGTTATAGCTATTTATGTTTTGTACAGCTCCATGCACACTGTGAGCAAGCAACAAGATAGTTTTTCCTATATTTATAGTCTGATATAGTTCTTACTAGCCTATTTTAAAAATCGATTGACAATTGTGTGACTGTATCTACCAGAAATAAGAAGTTTATATACAGATAGTTAAGTTCTCTCAATATATTTCTTTCTTGGTGATGAGACTGGGTCAGGATAGCAGCTGTTTGTACTGTAAGCATAGGGAAAGGGAAGAGACTTGTGTGGCCCCCCCAGTAATATTTGACTCCGTTTCCCAAAGTTTGGGGATTTAGGGATGAAAAATCTTCTGCATTTATGGAGCATTCAGGAGAATAGTGCTTCTAAGTCCTGGGCTAGGATAGCACATCCTTGTGAGACCCTTATTTGGGTTCTCCAACCCTGGCTTGTTTGCGCACAGCTGCAGATGTGTACCATTTCTGTGTCAAGGACACAATACTACACAAGGACAGAAATTGCAGATTATTTCTCTGGGAATGCACTTTTCAGACTATCATCTTTGTCCAGAAACCAAGTCAGGAGGGTGCCTATGTCATTGGCACTGACCTTGCTCTTCCACCTGGCAGGTGAGTGGCAGTGTGCTCAGTGTCTACAGTGGCGATTTTGGGAGTGTGGATGCCCAAGGTACCGTGGAGTTTGCTCTAGACTATGATGAGAAGAACCGGGAGTTCCAGGTTCATGTGTCCCAGTGCAAGGACTTGGCTGTTGTGGATGAGAAGAAAGGCAGATCTGACCCGTGAGTGACGCTTTGGTGCCTTGTGACTTCTACATTGCTGAATTTTGTGTTCTGGAGGATTTTTTTCTTATGTTTTCTCATTTTAAATGTCATGGTTTCTTCCTTCCTTCAGGCTTCTGGTGCATGCTTACTGCTGGGACTTTCCTAGCTGATGGTTCTGGAGCCATTGGCATCAGTAAATATGTTGCCACAGACTTAAATTTAAACAGATTGAGAAGCTTTGATCACGACAAAGACAGTTCCTGTTATCACTGGAAAATGTTCTCTCTGTGTCCATGTGAACCTTGATCTCCCCATGGTGAATACATTTGGGTAATAACTCCGGTGATGCAGACACATAACTAAATGAAAAGAAAGTCTGTAAAGAAGTGCTGTTACGGGCACAATGGTAGTTGTACAGAGGTTAGTGATCTCTAGTTTGAAAGACGATGAAAAGGAGCTTGGATTTGAACCCTGAAAGAGAGACTTAAAGACATTCCACCTCTTTCTTCCTCTCTAATTTCACCCTGATTTTGAATGCACAGAGATGCTATAGTTATGGGCATTTCAGAAAATGGATATATGGCCTTGCTGGCTTCCCATATTGCCTAGACAGCTGCCTGTTCTGAATGTTGGTGGCATCCACCCATCTCCAGTGAGATTTATAACTTCACATGCAAGCCAATTTAATATCCTAGCAGGTCTCTTCATTAGTTTTGCCTTCAAAGAGTCAACTCCAGGTCTTTTGTTTCCATGGCACTGTTCACAAGTGTTGCCCACTTATTGGAGCTTGGTGATACAGAACAATATCCAGCTGGAGTTTGTTTTCTTTCCCAGATATGTTAAAACTTACCTGCTCCCAGACAAAGCTAGAATGGGTAAGAGGAAAACTTCAGTGAAGAAGAGGACAGTGAATCCCATTTACAATGAGGTGTTACGGGTAAGAACAAATACATGCTCTGAAAACGTGTGTTGTAGCAGGCACCCATACCACGTCAGGTCTGGAAAGATCCTGCCTTCTTGGCCAGGCTGCTTCGCCTGCCTCCTGCCAGCGCTGCACTGCTCTTCCCTTGGGTCTGTGTGGGCAGAGGTGCTAAAGGTTTCTCTGCACCCATCTGTGCGGCACCCAAGATTTCTCTGTCAAAACCGCACCGTGATCTTTGGATGCGATAGGGACCTGTGCTGTCTTCAGCCAGAGCAAGGGGTGTTCTTCCCTTCCCTGGTGCAGTCACGAGGCGTGGGACTAGTAAGAAAGGTCTTTGTGATCTTACTCATCAAAGCATAAAGGATTATTTAACAATGCTCGGGCCTGTGTTGATAATTCTTGAAAGAATATTGGGTTTTGCCCTGTGATGAACGGAGCACTAGGTCTCCCTGTGCTCAGCAGAAAGGCTTTATCAGGGTAGTAGTGTTGCTGCAGGACAAAAAAAGAGATGTTCAGAGTGAGGCCCATCCATTAGCGCATGTGTGGAGTGGGTTTGAGTGTCTCAGAGCTTATTCAAGCTTTTGAGTAGTTTATTTCTGGTTGTGAAAGAAACAGAAGAAAAATTTGAACAATCTGACTTCTCTTTCTTCCTCTAGTATAAAATAGAGAAAATGGTATTGCTGATCCAAAAATTAAATCTCTCCGTTTGGCACAATGATCCGCTGGGACGTAACAGTTTCTTGGGAGAGATCGAAGTAGACTTGGCCAGCTGGGACTGGAGCAACAGGAAACTCAACTGGTACCCGCTGAAGCCCCGAGTAAGTGCGTCTCAGCTGCAGTCCTGCTTCCTAGCCCAACCCTGAAGCCTTTAGGGGTGGCAGAAGTCCTTCCTGACTCCTCCGAGGTCTTTGGGTGGTGTGGTGGAGCAGAGCAACTTGAATTGTACCTAGGGAAGCGCAGTAAAACACCCACAAGCCCTGGACACGTTAGTGCAGTATTCAGTGCTCTGAACACAGGCCCTCTCGGGTCTTATTTGGGGACTGATCTGTAGGGACACGTTCCTAAATGTGATCTGACACTAATCAAGAGAAACTCTGACATGACTTTGCCTCTCTCTCTACTCACATAAAGACCATCCCTTAAAAACAGACAGCAGAGTATGAGGTGATGCAGTTGAATGTGCCTTGAGAGGTAAATATTCAGGTGCCACTTTCTGTAAAGCCTGTACAGCTTCCTGCGTGCTTCTGGGTTCAGAGGTCTGACTTGAGATCCCTTTTCCGAAAATAAAGGACATTTGTATTTCAGAATGAAGATGCTTAATTATGTCCAGCTGGACGTGTCTGGAAGGGCAGCCTTGCTCTGAATCCTCAGGCTTTTGGTTCTGAGGGACTGAGTTTGAGAACAAAGCCACAAAGAAAGGAGCTGCCCTGAGAACGGGCTGCCCCAGCCATGCAAAATCAGAGTTTGTCCGTTTGTGTCCCTCCATTGAACTCAAAAGCTGTTTGCCTTGCTATGTTTACACAATCCCTCGTTTAGTCAATCATAACTCTTTCTGTTTCAGAGCCTTTCTGCTGTTAACGGTGTGGATCATCGAGGAGTGATGAACTTGTCTATTAAGTATGTCCCTCCAGGAAGCCTAGGTAAAATGTGTTTCATGCATTAAGAAGTATCGCCCATATGTAGACATGCAACTTGCAATGCCTCATCTGTTTAAGGGTTGGTTAAAGAGTAATCTCATTAGAGCAACATCTTAGAGATCAGCACAAAGGCACAACCAACAGTGCTCGATAGCACTATCTGCAGCCTACATCTGATTTTCACGTCTGGATTTATTGGGAAAGTGTCGGGGAGAGAGGAAGGGCTCAAGAACCTCAAACCCATCAGCTGTTACGGGCACTGTGGGCCCTGTAGGGTGCTGTGATGTGGTAGCAGCAACACACAGCCCCTCTTACTGTGGGGCAGGCACAAGGTTGGGTTTGCCCAGCAGTTCCTTCTCCTTTCCCGTTTCAAAGCAGCACCAGCACATTGTGTCAGGAGCCCTCCGCAGCTGCAAGCGTGACGGGGCCGGTAGTAGTGCTGTGGCACCCAGGCAGAGGGGCACAGAGCTCGCGGGGGAGCGAGTACGCAGAGAAGTCATGTTGCTGCTCCCTCAGGTCCCTGGGGAGGAATCCTGTCATTTTGCTAGCTATCGTAAAGACCGGCGCGACAGTTTTTCTGTTCTCCTAAATGGCAGGTCCCAAGAATCCTCCCTCTGGCGAAGTTCACATTTGGGTCAAAGACGTCAAGGACCTGCTGCAGTTGCGTCCTTCTGGAGTTGACTCCTTTGTGAAATGGTAAGTGCATGAGCGTGGTATTGGCTTTGATCCTGGGTCTGTGCCTCCACAAAGCGGTGTGTTTTCTTCTCTTTGCTCAGGCTCACCCAGCTGTGCCTCCATACTGTAAAGCCTTCGTGTTGCATTGGGCTCTGTAGGAGAGAATTGCCCTTGTTTTTCACTTGTGGCCAAATTAGGAAGATCCTTGCTGTGATAAAGCTCTTGGTCAATCACTGTCTGTGACTCGCTCAGTGGTTTGCCTCAATAACATCTGAGTGAGAGGAATACCTGGGCCCTGCACCTCGGCCCGGCGTATTCACGTGAAATTGTGAATTTTGCCTTAATACGGGCTTGCATGCAAAGTTTGGGAATTTGTTAGGGTCTCGCCAGAACTGACATACAGACAGTTGGATTCTGCTTTGGCCTTCTCCAGAATTTAGTATGTGCGTGTTTTCTGCAGCCTGCAACATCAGTTCTGCCTGTTATATAGGAGAAGGTGCCGCAATATTCCAGAAAATTAAAAATCTTTTAAGGGGATTTTGAGATTTTTTCAGCGCTTTGAAGTGCTCACCATGTTTTTTGTATATTTCAAATCCTTACAGAGTTCTCCTGCAGAAAGATTTGCTGCTCCAGAAGCCTAACTGACCATTTTGAAATACCCTCTTAGGCATCTAAGTAATGAAAATTTATGAAAATAGAAATATGTGAAAGTAATGTCCATTTTTTAATGTAAAAATGTCAATTTGAAAAAAAAAATTGCCAAAAGCAGGAAATTTTAAGCAAGTACCCTCCTTTCTGAAAACATTTGCTTTCAAAATGGATTTTCTTGGCAAAAAAAGTTTCATCCAAGAATTAGGAACATTTCCCATTAAATCTACAGAGATTTCTTATGCTGATACCCAATTCCTCCTTTCTTCAGAACTGAGGCTTGTCCAGACCGAGGAACTTTGTAGGAACAATTCAACTCTCAGGTGATATTCAATACTACACGCTGTATTTTTTTCTCCTCCCAAAGCTATGTGCTGCCAGACACCAGTAAGAAGAGTTACCAAAAGACCCGAGTCATAAAAAGAGACACAAACCCCGTTTTCAATCACACTATTGTATACGATGGCTTTCATACAGAGGATCTAAAGGATGCTTGTGTTGAACTGACCGTGTGGGATCATGAAAAACTTACCAACCATTTCCTTGGAGGAATCAGGCTGGGCCTTGGGACAGGTAAGTGATTTCCTTGACATTAAATGAACACTGTTACCATATTGCTGAGCCACAAGATATAATGGGAAGTTGCAGAGCATTTTCCTGTTGGGGAGAAACCAGGGATGGGGAGTCTCAGTAACTGGTGAGAGTCTTGGTACTTGCACTGTGTCTTGGATGGAGGGGACCCTGGTACCATGATAGCAACCCTCTATTCCCACATTTTCTGCCAACATCAGCTCTGAGGTCTGGCAAACCTCAAGAATCTCCTTAGGTCCATCAGAGAGTTTTCCTGCTGTTACAGGAAAACAGGCTGCGTTACAAATCAACATTATATTGGTGTTCCTCCCAGGGAAGAGCGCTCGGAGATGAGCCTGAATGCCATGTGGGGCAGCACCACCTGGTGACTCTGTCCACGTCACCTCCTCCCTTGAAATGCTTTAGTAGCAGGAATAACTAATATTTGAAAAACAGGGCGAGCTACACTAGTTGGTCTGGTAGGTAATCAGTACTGAGAGTACACCAGCTGGAATTAAATCACAAATTGGAAGAATGGATTTGTCTGGGTGTAGACTAAGGTGTTACTGTTGGGGTTTTGTTTTGTTTTTATTTAGACGATGTAGTGCTGAAAGACCTCAGCAGAGGTGCCATTTACTCCACTGGGAGACATTCACTGTCTCTGGGAGTTGATGGGGTGAGGTTCCAGTTCAGAGAAGGACTTAGACCTGTGCTTAGCTGGAAGTGTTTTACTTCAATGGGGTTATTCAACCTTGAAGTTAGGAAAATTGCAATATTTTTAAGGTACAGTTGTAAAGAGCAGATGGGACCATCTCCCATTGTCCAGCTGTCCATCATGGAGGTTTGTCCCTCTCTAAGCATCCTGTCCTAGCTTTCAGTGTACCCCATGCCTAGGCTTTGACAGATAGCATGTTCATCTTTGTATTTTTGTAAGTGGGATATCTAAGGTTTTCTAAACTATTTATTGTTAAGCAAGAGGGCTCTCTGAGAGGTGAAAGACAAACAGAAGATTTCAGAATGTTGCAATGAAGTTATAAAATAAAAATGTTGTCGTTCCTTGGGGGTATCAGGAAAAGGCTCGTAGTAGCTGGAAGGTTGCCTTGCAGGTGCACCTATGTTTATTGGATTTGCTTGTGTGTTCTCTGTTTCCAGTCTCTAACATGTCACCAGGAGGGCTGTGAACTATTCAGTGGGAAGTGGCAACAAGAATAAGCTCATAAGCAAGATGTAAAAATACCAACCCCAAGATAAGCTGTGATCCAAATTTAGACCTTTATCTCATTGACAAGTAGTTGGCACGTAAAAATTTGGTTGAATAATTGACTTGGAATTAATGTACACACTTTTCTGCTATCATATGTTTGATTCCTATATGAATGAAGTGTAGAGCAAGAGAATTTTGACAAATACCCTACCCTGTCCACAAGAAAATCTTTTAAGGGGAAAAACCAAGCCTTGTAGACCTTCTTTATCATTCTGAAAGATGCAGAAAGGGCTTGAGCCCAATATTATTTTCCTTGGCGGGTTATGTTTAGGGTTCTTGCATTGTGTGGCTTTTACAATGACTTCATTCTGAACTCTGGTGCAAAATGGAGGTCATTGGCAGAAGAACAGGAGGTGTGTAGGGTGCAACTTGCCGGGGGGAAGTCGGCACCTTTTCTGTTAAGATACTGCCTGCAACAGTTACGTCCTATTGAGTGTTTTTGCATGGAGAAGAAGCTCTTTGTGTAGCTCCCAACGTTGTCGTTTTCTTGTTCTTTACAGGTTTGAGCTATGGCATCTCTGTGGACTGGATGGACTCCACGCAAGAGGAGGTGGCCTTTTGGCAGGAGATGATGTCGGCTGCCAATGAATGGATTGAGGGATTGCTGCCACTGCGCTCACTGGCAGGGAGGAAAAAACTGAAATAACCTCCCATTCGTGCCACAGAAAGGCTGAATGTGTTCATTAGAATTAGGAAACTTCCTGCACCGAGGTGACAGAGAACATCCACGGGGCTGGCAAGTGTCAGGTGAATAAGGCAACTGATGAGCAGCACTTTGGAGGTGTTAAATGTTAAGTACTAATTCCCTGACAGAGGACACGGAAGATGCCAAACTGATGCTATACTTGATTTTGACCAAGAAGAAACTTAATTTGCCTTTTTATTTAATCATTTATATTCAGTGTCTTTGCATTCCATTAAGCTCTGGGAACACTGGCAGAAGGAAAAGGAGATACAGATATTTTTATTTTTTTACTGTTTCTTGTGCCATTTTTTTTTTTTCTGTGCAGAGGTGTAGTTGTACTAAAGCAGCAGCATGGTATTATTCATATTCCCCTGCAAGTGGTACACTTTGTACTTGATGTAGAAGTGCTCCAAGTCACCAGCAGCACAGTCTGAGAATGGGAGCTTTGCATTTGTCGCTGATGATAACACGTCTCTAACGTGAGGAAAATTGAGATCCAAGGTGAATCTAAAGAAAGAGAGGACTATTGGAAGCCGAAAATGAAGCAACCTGAGGAGGATAACAATGAGGACTTCAATATATTAATTTCTTTCTGCTTTAATATGAAAGAAAGATGTGATGGTCCTGCAGCTAGTGGGATTTTGCAACGAGGGGCTGTTTTCCTAGCTTTCCCACAGGCTTCCTCAGTGATTTCAGGCAAGTTTCTCTATGAAAGGACAGTTTCAGTGCAATATAAACTGAAGTGCTTGCCCAAATGTAAAATACGGTTACGTTGCTAACGGGCCTAATTGCACCTTTGAAATGCCTTGTGTGCAAAACATTTCAATATGAAATAACGAGGTAGGAAACGGTCTCATGTTAGCCTGGCACAGCGGGTCAGGAAAGAAAGGTCAAAGCCACGCTGGAACGCAGGAGATGTTGGGAGCCGGTGGGAGAGGTAAGTAGGGAGTGAAGGAAGGCGAAGGGTAGCTGCAGAGCTCGGGTTGCCTGGGGTGCTCTCCTGCCTCTGCCTGCCCCGCTGCCCGTCTCGTCTTCCTTTCGCCTGACGCCTGTCAGCGAGTTGTCCGGGGCTGGAATTTCCTTTTTGCCAGTAGCTTGCAAGAACTTTGCATCTGGCACATTAACCGTGGCAGAGTGGCGTTGTGAATGCATTTTGAAACGCGGCTTTGTAATTTCTATTTTGGATGTACATATTGTGATTAAATGGAATGTTTTTCTTTAGTCATCAACTGGTCTCCTTGTACCTATTTTTAGCATGGTCTGAGTAACGAAAAAGCAAGCAAAAGAGGTGTTAAATTTTGTCATGTCAAAATGAACCATTTTTGCCCAAGGGCAAGTGAAATGTCACGGAGAAATATTTTTTGTAGCTATCCTACCCTGGATTTTGGTTCTGTGAATATTTTGTTATTCCTCTTTAAGGTGTTGATTTTATTTAACTCAAGCTCAGCGTAAATTTTCAGCTTAGCAAAGATGGTTGTAAATAAATGAACGGAAAAATGTACGCTTGAAATAACAAGACTTTTTCATGAAATGAAGACATTTGGGAGATAGCAGCTTTCATAAAAATAAATACATTTTAAAATTTATTTTAAATAATTAAAAAAAAAAAGAAAAAAGAAAGAAAGAAGATGGGTTTGCAATTGGAAAAAGGTAATACTTGAAAATGTACTAGTCATAGTACTGAAAGCACTAAGAGAGAGTCCTTGGAGCAACAGAATTAAGTAACAACTACCTAATGAAGGACCTGCTATATCTAGCATGTCAGCCCAAAGGTACGTTGTATGGGCTCCAGCCTGGCACGTTTTGTTCACCAAGGTTTGGTCATTTATTGCCTTTGGGGGATAAAATAGCAATATTGGGTCTAAGACGAGAGATTTTAAATTATTATCTTTACCTGTTTAGGTGCTGAACGTGTGAATATTTATGCATGCGTATAACCTAACTACCACGAGGAGCCCTGCCCATCGGAGCAGGGGCTTGTTGCAGTGGAGATGCCCACGGGACTGCTGCTCTCTCCCCAAGCACTTCCCTGTCCCGCAGCGTGCTCCCGGGGGGAATTCCTGCTGGGAAAGCGGTCGCTGACGCCGGGGGCTTCGGCTCGGGCAGGTCTGGGGCTCTTCTGGAGGGTTCAGCTGACTTCTCTCCATCGCAAAAATGGAGTCATCCCACCTTCTCTTCCTCCTCCTCTTCCTCCTCCTCCTCCTCCTCCTCACGTGCAGTATTAGCACACGCGGTTGTGACGACGTTGCCAAAACTGCTGTTGGCGTCAATGGAGCTGGAAATGTTTGTGTCGGTGTTTCAGAAGATTAACGGCTTTTTCATTGGTGGTGCCAATAAGGGGAGAAAAAGGATGTCAGTGGGCCGGGTTCATCCCAGCGCAGTTGCTTTTATGAACTTGGCCCAGGACTTTGTGAGCAGACTATTTTTGCATTCATATTCCATTGAGGATTTTTGTTAATCTTTTGGTGGCTTGTTTATTTAAATTAAGGCCTGATTAACTTAAGAAGCTTTCTTTGGCATTTAATAGTTTATCAGAGTAAAAGATTACACTGCCAAACCACAGGCACATTTGTAACACAGCTGTATCTGAGGCAGTAAAATCTGCTATGCCGTATCGGTTTCACTTACTGCGCAGAAAGCACTTTGTCAGAAAAAGACTTACGGCACTTTTATTGTCAGTGTCATATGGAGGAGTGGAGGAATTGTGAGTATAAGGTTAACGGCCTGTTTGTACGTGGCTTATGATGCTGCCCTTTGTTGTCTGTGAATGCTACACGCAGCAGAGACTCAGGCCCATAGGCATGGGCTGATGATAACGTGAGTTGGGTAGTGACTGGTGAAAAACAAAGAAAAAGCAGATGATAGAAAGTTTTCTGACTGTATTTACTAGCTCATTGGAGAATGGGTTAAGCGACGTTCCATAAGAAGGTAAGACTTCATGCATATAGTAAAGGTGGCTTGTGTCTCTCGTTTCCCTGAATACGAGCGTGCAGGTGCCGGTGACGCGGTGGGAGCCGACTGCGGTCACTGAGCTCTTGCTGGATACAGAAGTGATGCCAGGGGCTGAGCAGGCCCATGAAGTGCTAGGTTACAGGCGGGGACCCTTAGGCATCCTCTTAATACAAAATACAAACCCGGTATCTGCAGTAGAGCCGGGCAACTGCTTTCCATGAGTGTTCTGCATTTGAGAGTGAATGTGCTTCCTTTGAGTTTATGCCTTATTTATATAACTTTTTCTCAGGAACCTTACAAGCAAAAAAACCAGAGAGAAAGCAAGAGTCTAGAAAGTATTTCTGCCCCATCAGGCAAATATAATCTGTGGCCTATGTCCACTCAAAACTGCTCATATTACAGGTATCAGAAACTGTTGAAAATAGTTTAGAAGCTAACTAAAGAAGAGAAAGAAAGAATTGTTGAATCTTGAACAACATCCAGTGAATGAGTGTCTCAGAGGAGATGGAAAAGTGGTTGAATTAATTATCCATTACTAAATATTTGCTCAGCTTTATCCTTCACCAAGACAGGATAAAATAATTTGAAGTACTATGGAGATTTGGGGAGAAAATTATGCTGGCTAAATAAACCCATGTAATAATATGGTCTATTGAAATAAGAAATACTGTATTTTTGCAGGTTTGTTAAATTAAGTCAAAAAATGTATCGAATAGACCGGTGTATCAAAACCTGAATAAATAAACACACTTCAGCTCCTGATAACTAAGAGTGAGCATATTCAGCACCAGGTTTGGGTGGTTGTTTTAGTTGGCTCTTTTGTACTTTAATCTTTCATGGCTTAATCCTTTTTCTTTTCCACCCCTTTACTTTCCACCCTTCAGGTGTCCTGGTCATCTGCCATTGCTGTTAAAAGGGATGCCCAGGAGGAGATGTCCCTCTGAGCGCTGTCGCAAAGGTTGTTGGAAGACATTGGGAAGCTCACTGTAAAGCACCATGCAGAAGCATGGTTGCAGAGATGCTATAAGGTATGTGTTACTGGAGCTGTGCTGCTCTCAGCAGCATCGCTGCTGCGCAAGGTCCTACTGACCTGTGGAGAGCCCTTGAAACAGAAATCCCTTCCCATGGGGTCAGCCAGGAGCAGCCACTTTTTCCCAGGAGCTGCACTTTTTGGGAGGCTCCTTGTACTGGTGGCTCTGGCACGAGGAGCAGCTCTCCCAGCGAAGGTCAGGGTGAAGGTCGTGGGGCCATAGAAGGACTCTGAGTGTGTTTTGGTACTGCAGCACCAGCTCCTGGCCTGTCATGAGCAGGAGATGGCTGATGTGTAGCAATGAGGTTTGAGCAAGAGCGGGCAACACCGGGGTGGCCGTTCCTACTTTTGGGGCGTTTGCCAGCTCCTCCCACCCTTCTGCACACGTTGGTTGGTTGGAGGGTTCTGGGTCAGCTCACAGCAGCACAAAAATGGAGCATTGGCCTCCAGGAGGCCCATGGAGAAATTACTATTAATGGCTTGTATGAGATCTCTTTCTTCTGAGAGAGGGATGGGCATGGTGAATCACAGAATCACAGAATTGTATAGGTTGGAAAAGACCTTTAAGATCATCGAGTCCAACCGTAAACTTAACACTACCAAGGCCACCACTATACCATGTCCCTAAGCACCTCATCCAAACGTCCTTTAAATACCTCCAGGGATGGCGACTCAACCACTTCCCTGGGCAGCCTGTTCCAGTACTTGATAACCCTTTCAGTGAAGAAAAATTTCCTCATATCCAGTCTAAACCTCCCCTGGCACAACTTGAGGCCATTTCCTCTTGTCCTGTCACTTGTTACCTGGGAGAAGAGACCGACCCCACCTCTCTACACCCTCCTTTCAGGCCGTTGTAGAGAGCGATGAGGTCTCCCCTCAGCCTCCTTTTCTCCAGGCTGAACAATCCCAAGAGAAGAGCTGGAAATGTCTCCTCCAGGGGCCCTACAGGAGTTCAGCAGCCCTAGACCAAGCTCCTTTTGGTTTTGCATTAATTTCCCGTTCACTCAGCTGAAATGCCTCATGTCAGACAGTAAAATCTGAATAAAGTTGGGCGAAGATGTCAGCAGGCAGCAGCATCCTAGGAGGAGTGGAAAAACACAAAGAGGAGCAGGGGCTGAGCTGGCCAGATTTGCTGGTCACACGAGGTTCGTGCCGGAGGGCTCTGGTTAGCGTTCCTGCTGGAGAGGGGCCGTGGTACAGTCGTTTCCCTGCAAGTGCCCTGAAATAGGTGCTCGCTTAAGCAGGCAGATACTCGCCCTTTAAAATGCTGTAAAATCATATTATGGCTGGACTTGTCTCTGGGCTGTGGCAATCCAGCCTCTGTTGTAGACCCAAACTAGCTAAACCAGCCCTGCTTTAATAGATCGTTTTAGAAGGAGAGGAAGGAGTCCTGAGTATGAAGGCATTTCTGCTGGTTAGTTTTCCTTTTTTTTTCCAGGACTGCAGTCAGGGTTTAGCGAATTACTTGGCATCCTGTATTTTACAAAATGGAAAATACACAACACCACAGAGCCGCAGTCCTACCCCCTGCAGCACCTTAAAGACCCCCACAATTAGTCCTCAACAGGCGTTGCAGCTTCTGATAAAAAGGCGTGTGTTTAGTGGTGTTGAACAGAGCAAATGCAAGTATATTTTGCTTTTTCTCACTCTACAGACCTGCCTGTGCTGCCGCTAAACATGAGACGCTACCACTAGGAACAGAAATCAGATTTCATGCATCTAACAACCCGTAATGCCATCCTGCTAGTTATTAACAATCCAAAGTGGCTCTTGAGCTGTAAGCAAGCAGTCGGAGCTCTGGGCTCGGAGGGGAAGCTAGGGAGCTGTTTTCTGGCAACGTAAGTAGCTCAGACACCTGCTCTGTAGGAAGAAAAATCACAATAACCTCTTTGCCTCTCCTCCTCTCTCTCCCACTCACCATTACTAATTTATCCTGATTGTAATGGCTTCTATTTGCTCTAAGCAGATCCTGTTCCCTTCCTGGGAAGACTTGAACAGCTACAAGGACATAATATTCCCAGGGGAGGATCTGTTCTTGGATTCAGGCAGACTCAGGCAGATATAATGATCTCTTGATGCAAGCCCCCCTTTTTCAACTGGCCAGCCCACGACCATTTTAATGTGATCATAATCTGAAATAAGACACTGGGAGCTGCATCTGGAGTAAGCCGTCCCGTGGTAATGAGCTGACGTTTAATTTATTGTCACAAGGAAACGTTTTGCAAATGGTTTACATCTCTTCAAAAACCCGGCTGACTCTTGCTCCGTGCGCAAGCCGGTGGGGCTGGAGGCTATGCCATGGGGGTGCTGTGTGGCACCAGAGGGTGGCCCTGCCACTTGCAGGGATGCAGGGACAAGCTTATCCTCTGTGCACGCCCACCCATGTCGATCACACTGTACGAGAGTTTAATCTTCCCCGTCCGTTCAGGTTGCAAAGCAAATGCTAACACTGCCCTGGAGCAGCGTTACCGACTCAAGAGGCCGCGGTGGTTATTTCTGAAGTTCCTCTGCATTTGTGTCTCTCCCGCATTCTCCCGTCGGCACAGATCCTGGCTGGCTTTGCAGCCCCGTCCCTGTGGCGTTGTTAAGCTCCTTGGGAGGGGGCAGAGCCTCCTGCTCAGGGGCTGGGGCAATTCAAGGTGCCTGTGGTCGGGCAGCTGCTCTGGGCTGGGCCCTTTGTTCCTCTGCAGCCAAAGGAGAGAGCAGTGGAGGTGGAGGTTCATCCCATCAAGCTGAGTGGGATAAATAGCTCTAAAGATGTTCCTGCCTCTCTCTGTCGGCTACAGAAGGAGCCTGGACGCCTAGTGTAGGAGAAACATTTAGGTAATGTGTTCCTATACTAATGGGGGACCATTAATGGGACAGCCAGCATCACTCAGCCATGACTATATTTATCAAGCGTGTGTCTGCTCTACTGCTTTTGATTTGGGCCCAGTGTGACACTGGGGGGGCAGGGGTACCTCTGCAGGATGCCACGCCTGGAACCCCACCAGGATGCTCGGAGCTGCCTTGGGGTGCAGAACCCCACTGCTCACTAGAAGCATTCTGCTGACAGGTTGGCGTTTGGGGAGGGAGGTTAGACAAGTTTCCTGGGGACAGAGGCTGCCAGTCCACCACTACAAAAGGCACCTGAGCCCAGCCAAAAGCCAAGGTGGGACAGACGCTTCACCACGTGCCTCCTGGCATTCAGCTCTGCCTGCGCTTCCCTCCTGCTACTGCTGTTGGAGGCTCTAAGGCTGTCACCTCGTCACAGAGTCCTAAATTACGCTCCCAGTGCCTGCTGCCAGCAGGGCTGTCAGTTCCTGAGCACCGCGTGGTGCCCTTGGCTTCACGCTTGTCTGCACCACCCTGACTAACTGTGGGCATCATACAAATAATAAACATTAATTCGCTTAATACCTTCCCTCGCTCCTGGGTTTTACAGTGGCACGCATCAGCTGCAATCACATCCCTGTCAACACTGTGATCTGTCTCCATGTCACATCTCCTGGACAGGCCTAATTTAACAGGGATGTTTTTTGGACGTAGCTAATAAATTGTTTGCTCCGTGTGGTTAGCCAGCCCCGTCCTCAGCACTCCCATCGCCCTGCTGGGTAGCCCATCACTGCTTTCAGTAACTGGTCTGTTTGGTAGCGTGCACTTGCAGGGCTCCACGTGGGTGCAGTTGATCTCTGCGGTGACGAGCAGCTCCATTGCAAGCGGGGCTGGGATATAAAACCTGCGAGGGCCGGGGACGTCAGCCTGTGGGTTCAGGTGCTCTGGTTCACCAGCGTGTTGCGATGGCTGCACCTTCCCAGGCTGGGGCGCAGGCACGGGCTCTCCCGCGCAGCTCCTGTGCAGCCAGCCCCGCAGCAAGGGATTGTGGCTGATTGATCGTTTTTTGTATCCTTGGAAACTGAAAGGGCATTAAAATTGCATGGTGTGTGCAGTGCTGATGCACTCTGCTCCTCGTAGTGCTGCCATGGGCTTGGAGATGGCTTCAGCCTCCAGCTGACAGCTATGGGGTGTCAAGGGCACTGGCTTGTTTTGGAGAAAAACTAAACTACAACTGAATGGCAAACTACTTAGAGGGAAGTACCTCTGCGAATCGCAGTGCTGGTGTCTGGGGGTACGACTAACTCCTAGCCATCCCTGACCATGGCTCAGTAGCTTCTCTGTTTGTGGCCCAGCCACAGCGAGCCTGGGCCTCGGGGCAGAGAGCTCCTGCCTGAGAGGAGCTGCCTGCCTTGAAACCATCCCGCCCCAGCCGCAGGGACCGCTGAGGCTGGCGCCGGGCTCTTAATGCGGGGTTGCACGGCAGCGGTTCCTGCCATTTGGAGCACACACGGCACTCGCTGCCCACCAGCCTGAAATGGGTTGGAACTGGGCTCGCAAAAGCCCCTCCTAAGCGTCTGCTTAGGGCTTCATCATCTAACACTAAAAGGAAGTCAATATAATCGCTCTGGGGTAGAGACTACAGGCAGCGCAGGGTAGCAAGGGAGTCGTTCTCCAGCCCTTGCCCCTTCTTGTCCCAGCTTTCCTGCCTTAAAATACATTTACTAAATAAGAAATACCCGCTCCAGTGGCTGATTGTGTGGATGTTTTTTCACCTTGTGCAGGAGCTGGACGCACAGGTGTGTGTTGGCGGCCCTTGGGAAGGGCTTTACCCCACGTTTGGCTGTACGCAGTGCCGGGCTGTACGGCGGTGCTGCCTGCACGGGGGCTCCCCTTGGCCTCTTGAAGCAGCGCTGCCGGCAGCTGGGCTGGACCCTGCTTGTGGAGCCCCACGGGTGCTGCCGGCAGATGCAAGAGCTCAGCCCCTGTGTGCCGGCATGGGTTCAGCCATGCCCTCACCCGTGCTGAGGCCGTTTTCAGGCAGCTCTCCCCCAGCACTAGCAGTTGCAAGGAGAAAGGGGCTCCTCCGGAATCACCCCCGGACCCACGGGAAGGAGCACTGAAGGGCTGCCCCTAGTCCAGGGCTGCCGACAGCCCGCAGAGGCTGCTCCGAGCGCTGCCATCAGTGCGCACGCTCCCGTGGCTTCTCACCAGCACCCGCTGTCCTGTCCCCAGCCAACAAACCTGCTTTTGCATCAAATCTAGGTTACTCTCTGTCTCTCTCTCTCTCTCTTTCAGACACCAGATTTTCCATTTTCTAAAATGGTACCAGAACAAAGGCTCTCCCAGGATCTCATTTTCTCCTACCTCCTCAGTTGCTGCTAATTAATATCGCGGCTGCCTAGTCACGCAGCGTGTGTTCATCTATATGCATGTGTTCAGAGAAGATGAAAATAATATCTGCATCACGGGATCTTGCGGGTTTATTTGCTGGGGAAAAGAAGTCCCTGATGCTCCAGGAATTCCTCTAGCTATGACAGCATCTGCTGAGCACCAGCCCACCCCTTGGTGCTCTCCTTGGCTCCTCACAGCCCTGCAAGTCAGGGTGCTTCGGCTGCTCCCTGTCGTAGCTCACGCTGCTGCCATAAAACGCCCACCGGCACCTCTGCCTTGAGATACCTCCTGGAGGTGCCGCTGATGGTTGATGAGTGCCTCGTGCCTGCTTGAGTGCAGTCAAACCCGTGGAAGAAAGGGAATGGGGCGACGGTGTGTGTGAGTGCATGGGGAGGAGAGAAAAACAGTCAAGAGAAACCACAGTTTGTTGTGGGCTTGAACTAATGGGCATCAAATACTCAGAAATCATACAGTAAAGTGCAACAGATCCTCACAACCCATTGCTGGCAATGAGTCACTGGTTAATGTACTGCTAACTCGGATTTATAGGTTTAATATTTTTCTGTTGCTGTGCAGATTGCTTCATCAGTTTTCTTTCCTGTCCTGAGGTACTTTAAAATAGGATCTTTTGGGGTTATTATTTTTTAATAAATATATTCTATTTCAAAGGATATTGAAAAATTCCTTGCCATTTATTCCCCAAGACTTGAAATGGTCTCTCTAACGTCCTAGTCCAATTTGCAAGCTCGCTAACTATCTCACCTATATAAATGTCCTTTTCTTGAGGATCTAATGAATGTAATAGCCACTGTGAATGTGTTTATTTCAATAGTGGTCATGCAGGAGGAGCTCTTAATGAAACCATCTTTAGTTAAAAAAAACCACCAACACTTTCATAAATTTAAAAAAAGAAAAGTGTCAACAGTCCTCTTTTTTTTTATGTTTGACTTAATATACACATTTTAGTCACTGTTTTTAATAATATGCTCATTTTCCCTTCCAGAGATCAAAACTCTGCTGTGGCAAGTGCTGAACAAGCCGGCGCTCGAACTCAGCCGTATCCCACGGAGCCACGCGAGCGCGGCCGTGTGCTGCTATGGCGGTGCGCGGCGCTACCCGTTGCGCTACCCGTTTGGGACAGGCCGGTCAAAACTGGGACTTACGATCCGAGGTATCCGTGTATATGCTGCGCGACGTTTGCTGCTGCTGGGGTTCCTGAACACTGTGCTTCGCCCTGCGGAGCCAAGAACCTGCTCGAGCGGAATGAGGGAAAATGGATTTGTTACGATTTGTAGCGTTTAAGTTGCTGGGTATTTAATGTCTGTAACTATTCATTTTTGAGACTGTACACACATCACATATGTATATGCACATACTATATACACACACACACATATTGATGTGTGTGTGCATGTGGAGATGCTGGGTTTCATGAGTCTGTTAGTAAGATACCTTACTATTACCACAGTCCCTTTCCAGACAAAGTTCGCACGGTGCAGGTGACCCGCTGCCCAGGGCGGCGGTGCAGAGGCCCTTCAAAAGTGCCGGGAGCACCTGGGCTCCCCCCGTTAGATTTCAAGGGGAACGAAGCCCGGGACGCAGCGCTGAGGAGCCTGAACCTCTCCCGAAATGAGACTTGGGTTTAAAACACGGAGAAGTGTTGCGTGCCCTGCTTGACGCCCCTCGCCCCGGGGAAAGCTGAGACAGGTTAGCCTGGGCCTGCGCCCCTTAGCTTCGGGGCTGCCTGGCCCCCAGCTCCCCCTTGGTCCTGGGCTCGGCACGGCTCCCGTCAGCCTCACGTCCCCCTCAGCCCCGGGGCTCCCCTCAGCCTCGCGCCTCCCCTCAGCCCCGGGGCTCCCCTCAGCCTCGCGTCTCCCTCAGCGCCGGGCTCCCCTCAGCCCCGGGGCTCCCCTCAGCCCCGGGCTCCCCGCGGCCACTGGGGATCCCCGCAGCCCTGTGTCCTCCGCAGCCCCGGGCTCCCCCCGGCCGCCCCCGCCGCCCCGCACGGTCCCGCCCCGCCCCGCCCCCGCCCGGCTCCCGCAGCGGCCGCGTTTCGGGGGTGGCGGCTCCTCCCGGCAGTGCGGTAGAGCGCGGCCGCCATTGCATCACGGCGCGCCCCGCGCTCGGCCGCGCCTCCATCCCGCATCCCGGCACCGGCCCCAGCTCCGGCTCCGGCTCTGGCACCGGCGGGGGGTGGGACCGCTGCAGCCGCAGGGAACGGCCGCCGCGGCGCCGCGGGGGGAGCGGGCTCCGCCGCAGCGGGTGGGGGAGCGACCCTCGGCCGGGCCCCAGCGCCGCTGCCGCGGCTTCGGGGCCGCGCCGGCAGGGCTGAGGCGGAGGCCGGCGCCCGCCCGGCCCCGCGATCCGCGCAGCACCTCGGCGGCGGGGCCGGGGCTCGGCGGGATGCGCCGGCGGTGACGGGGCAGCGGGGTGCCGGGCAGGGGCCTGCGCCGGCCGCGATGGGGCCCGCCTGAGCGGCGCGGCCGCGGCGCAGACAGCCGGGCCGGCCCGCCCGCGCCCCGGCGGCGGGGCCCAGGCCCGGGCCGCCGCCGGCCCCCGGGGCGCCGCGGTCCCGGCCTAGCGGCGCGGCGCCTGCCGGCCGGCGCGCCCCCTGCGGGCGAGCGGCGCGGCGGCGGCGGCCGCCCCCGGGCCCGCGGGCCGGGCATGGGCGGCGCGGCGGCGGGCGGGCGCTGAGGCGGGCGGCGGCAGCATGGAGGCCATCTGGCTCTACCAGTTCCGCCTGATCGTCATCGGCGACTCCACCGTGGGCAAGTCCTGCCTCATCCGCCGCTTCACCGAGGGGCGCTTCGCCCAGATCTCCGACCCCACGGTGGGCGTGGATTTCTTCTCCAGGCTGGTGGAGATCGAGCCGGGCAAGAGGATCAAGCTGCAGATCTGGGACACGGCCGGGCAGGAGCGGTTCCGGTGAGACCGGCGGCGGCGGCGGCGGCGGGGGCGGGCGGGCCGGGCCGGGCTCCCGGCGGGGCGGCCCTTCCCGCGGCGCGGGGCCGGGAGCTGCGGGGCTGGGGCCGGCGCCCTCCTCCTGCGCCGGGCTCCGGCTTGCGCGGGGGGCGGGGGGGCCCGCACCGGCGATGGGCGAATGAGACAAAGAAGAGTCAAATTGCACCTTTTTGGGTTTTGTTTTTTCTTTTTTCAGCGCTGTCCGCAAAACGCGCGGGGGAAGCGAACCGCTTTGTGTACCCGGGGTTTGTGTCCACCCCAAATGGCCGCGTGTAGGGTGTGTAGGGTGTGTAGGGTGTGTAGGGTGTGTAGGGTGTGTAGGGTGCAGGTGTAGAGGAGCGACCCCGCCGCGCTGGGGAGGGGGACGGAGCCCGGAGGCAGCGCAGGGGGCCGGGGATGTTTACCAGGAGCCGTGCATCAGAGGTGCAGCTCGGCAGGGAAAGCGCTGGTTGGTGCAGGGAGGCAGTAACCAGGATGTTTCGTAGCCGAACACACGTTTAGGCTCGCTAAACGCCGTGGAATATGCGGTTTGATTCTCTGCAGCGACAGCAGAGACCAGCTGTCTGTCGGACAGAGAAAGGCCGGGACAAACCCTTGGTTGGGGCTGTGCAGGGATGACAGGCGCTCTCTGGAGCGCTGCACGGGCGCACGCGATTTGAGAGGTTAAGCGATAGTAACGAAGACTCGATGAGGAAAAATAAAGGTGGCATGTGGGACCGTGCCAAGAGTTTCCCACAGAACTGTATGGTGAAAACAGCAGTCGCGGTTGGAGCAGGCCCAAACAGGGGGGCTGGTGTTGTCACGGGGTGGATGCTGCTCGGACAGTGCTCATTTGGAAGGGGTGTGAGTGTACCCTCAGCTCCCTGCCTCCTGTTTGCTTATATTTTTCATGCATCTTTAACCCTCGTCCGCTCTTTCATCCTGCTCCCTCCAGGAGCACTTTCCTTGCTCCGCATCTCTGCGCAGCTTCACGTAGCTTCTACTTCTGTGCTGTAATGACTCGCCCGAAGAATGTTTTGGTTTCATTCAATAGATGAAACCTCCCCTCTCAGCGCCTTCCTTTGCATCTGTGGCGCTGGCATCTGGCCCAGGATGTGCAGTAGTCGGTCCTTATCCACTGACAGGTTTTTCTTCTGCTACCTTGCGGCCTTTCGGGGCGAGGAGCTGGTGCTGTATTCTGCTGCGAGAGGAGGTGCTTTAGCTTGCAGTTGCATCAGCTTCCAGCTTTGGCTCTCGGGCTGAGGTCTGTAGAAAACACGCCTGGGTGCCGTCCCCTGCTTCTGCCTTTGCCGTGAAGAGCAAAAGCTGTCGGATGGCTTCAATTTCCTTTCTTTTACACATTAGGAAGTTTGGGGCCCTGGAGGCTGCTTACCCTTAGTGCTGGTGGCTGACCCGGCCCGGCGCTCGGGTTGTAAGCATGATGAGCAGGCGACCTTCAGCGCAAGGGCAGGCTGCACCGCTGCCATGGGCAGCAGCGTTCAAAGGCAGGAAGAGTGTAAGGGGCAGGAACAGTGAGTGACATTAAAAAAAAAAAAACACATCGTGCAACTTGGAAAAGCGCAGACTTAAATTCCCAATGTGAAAAGCTAGAGGGAAGTCAGCAAACCCAGGTGCGCTCTGAAGTATGACAAAATCAGGCAAAAAAGTCCATTTTGTGTTTATGCCTTTCAGATCGCCATTATCCCTGTGACAAAGTGTACCCCACAAAGACGGCAGCTCTTGGACTCCTCCTGCAAGCTATTTTTTTTGGCAAAAGGCAAGATGTAGCTATTACTGGAATAAGCTGAAGCCTCTCAGACTTTTGGGCATAGGCAAGAAGCACGACGGTGCAGGTGCTCTCCAGAACCCTTAAACCTTTTTTTTGTAGCACAGGGAATTTCGTAAGAAGGAAATTCATAAGAATGAGCTCTGCTTTTTCAGAGTTCTTTGATTTGAGCATTTCCAGTCTGCTTTGCGTAGTTTAACAGCTGCCCCACAAGGAAGAAACCACTGTAGCTATTTTGAAGACACCTTGTTGGCATTCTCTGGTCTGCAGCTGTGCTACATTTCTGCTCTTCCTGACCCCCGTTGTGAGCTCTTTCACTCTCCATAAATTAGAAGCAATTTCCGTGCAGTCAAGGCTTAAATTACAGTTAAGCATGTGCCATTCTGTTTTGCCAGATCAGGCCCCCAAACATGCTGCCTGGGGCAGCGCTGAGGCTGCTTTGGAGCTGTAGAAGAGCAGGGTCGAATTCTTCCTGGATCCAGCAGGTTTTGCCCATCTCTGGTTGCTCAGCTACTGTGATTTCCTTGTCTGAAGTGTGATGTTGTGTAATGCTAACAAAAGCAAAGGCATGTGCAGCCCTCTCTCCCTGGAACTGTGTACCACCACCTACAGAAGAGCCGTTTCCTTCCAGCCGGCAGCTCTCCCTTGGCTGAGAGGGAAAGACTCGAACAAACAGGCGCAAACCCCAGAACAAGAGTCCCCACCATGGGTACAGAGCAGGGGAGAGTTCCCAGACAGAGGCAACACCTTTATGTTAAAACTTGGCCAAAATAGGTGCAAATCCCTGTACTGCTCTGCATGAGCTTGTATGAGCATGGTGGGAGGAGGGAAGGTAGGAATCTTGGAAAGGAATTGGGGGGTGACGTGCAACGTGAAGGCAATATACTTTCCTTCCTGCGGGTCGGTAAGGAAAACAGTCTGTGGAAAAGGCTTTCAGAAAAAGCACTGAGGCCTTCACCTAGTTTTACCTCAAAGCAGCGTTCAGCTTAGATCCCGTCATGTCTTTCAGAAGTACCTGAGGCATTGTTGATGTTGGCAGGAGGAGCCAGGGCTGATGGCACGGAACACAAGGGAGAAGCAGAGATGCCTGTGACAGTGTGGGGGTGAATTCAAAGCGCCAGTATCTGTTTGTGGCTGGCTACATAGCAAAAGGCAGATCTAATTCCCCCAGTGCCAAATGTGCAGAGCTACTGTTGTCCCTCAGCCAGATAATTGGGAGAGGAGAAATTATTCAAATGCAGCCAACTATCTTCCCCCACCTCTTCTGGCTTTCTTCAGTTTTGGCTGTGGATTTTCACCCGTCACTGCATGTCTGTTGATAAAGCAATCCTTGAAAACTCCAGTTCACCCTTTCTTGGGGCAGTTTCGCTAGATACACACACTACAGGACCAAATAACCCCTAACAACAGCCTTGCACGTCCAAAATGGGACTTGTCCCAAGGTAAAAATGCAGCAGTGCTTACATTTTCCCAGCAAGGAAAGTTCAGGCCTGAGCGTGAATTCCTCCAGGGACTGAAATCGATCCTTGCTTCTGGATTTAGAACAAATCCGTGACTTTGCAGAAACATCACAGTTTTACAGCTTCTTGGTTTTTCCACGTGTAGCAGTCATTGAACTGTAGCTCTGCTCAGCCTCGTGGTCTCAGCTTGGCTCTATCGCCCTGTGTTAGCTGATTTCACGTGCTGCTTCTGGCTGCGTTGAAGTCTGCCCTTGCTCGGAAGAATTGTGGAAGATGCGCTCCATTTCTCAGCCCGCGGTTCGGAGGTCTTTTTGGTTACTGTTTAACGTTGTCAGTATTTGGCAGGAACAAGACCAGCAGTAATGCAGATTCCCCTAGGAAGCTGTTGTATCATTTTGCTGTTCCTCGGGAGGTCAGCCTGGCTGCTCCTGCTCGTGCGTTAGCTGTAACGGTGCGTGCCGACAATTTGACCAGTGGTGTGGTGGAAGAAAGTGTAAGGGTCGGTGGATGTCCCTGTGCCGAGCCCCTGGGTGTATGGAGGGGAGCTACAACCCCATGGCCTGCCTTCCAAATCTGTAGCCTCCTTCTTTTATGTATCCGTCAGAGAGTGGGTGTTTGGTTTCAAATGAATCCTTTCATTTGTTACAGTGCTTCTAAACCAATGGATTAGACAAGGTATTCAGAGAACTTACGTGGTGGGGGACGGGACTCTTTAGACTAACAGCAAAGGGCATACAGAAATCCATGGTAGAAAATAGAGACCAAAAATGGGGGGGGGGGGGTGGATTTTGAACAGAGCTGTAACAAATCAGTGGGGCAGTTACCCAAGAGTGAAATCTTTAAGCCAAGATTAGTTGTCTTTTTGAATGACAAGCTCTACAGAGCACAAACTAAAAGTGGTAAGACATTGCCTGAATGGCCTCCTCTGCCCTGTATTCTGCTGGGTAGACAGGGTGGTGGTAATGCTGCTTACTTAACAAAGACGTATGTTCAGAAGGGCTACATTTGGCTTAAGAAAAAAAAAAATCAGAAGACACAAACAAACAAAGAAAACCTCACGTGAAGCTCGCTGTGCCCTTCTTCCCAAACAGCTTTAACTTATACTTTTGTTGTGGATCATTCGTTTCCAGGTCCATCACCAGAGCCTACTACAGGAACTCGGTTGGCGGACTCCTCCTCTTTGACATTACAAACCGCAGGTCCTTCCAGAACGTGCACGAGTGGCTAGAGGAGACCAAGGTGCACGTCCAGCCATACCAGATCGTCTTTGTTTTGGTAGGTCACAAGTGTGACCTTGACACACAGCGGCAAGTCACCAGGCACGAAGCTGAGAAACTGGCTGCTGCATATGGTATGAAGTACATTGAGACCTCAGCTCGGGATGCCATTAACGTGGAGAAGGCCTTCACTGATCTGACTCGAGATATATACGAGCTTGTTAAAAGGGGGGAAATTTCAATCCAGGAGGGATGGGAAGGGGTAAAGAGCGGGTTTGTCCCAAATGTAGTGCACTCTTCAGAAGAAGTGGTGAAATCAGATAGGCGATGCTTGTGCTGAGCTCTTCTAGTGAGGCAAGTGGTGATGAACTCTACTAACCAAACATACTTTACTAAGTGAACTCAGTGTGACAGAAGGGAGAGCAACACTCCCGTTGTGAACAGCCTCCCACGTTGTTTTGGACACCAGAACAGACCCCGGAAAGAAATGTTCTGTTCCAAATAACCTTTCAGAACTGGGGGCTACAAACCTAAAGGAGAGTGAGTGGGGGTGCATGTAGATGTTGTAAGGAGACAGGAAGCAGAAATGAGGGGCTGCACGAGACAGGAGAGAGTATACAGAGAGCTGAATGGGCTGGCACGTGCCAGGGTGCTGCACATGTCCTCTTTTAAGTAAATCCATAGCTCCATGCTGGGTGTTGAAGCCACAGTATGGATGCTTTAGTAGTATGACAAATGGGCAGACAGAGAGAAAGAAAGAGGACGTCTCCGTTTGTGTCAGCTGTTTGGTACCAGGAAGGTGTAAAGGCAGCACAGATACCATTTTCTCATAGGGCCAACTCCACAGGAAAAGTTTACTGACATGGTGTGCACACTTCTGAATTTTCTTTCTTATGTTCTTGAACCTAGTTCGATAGCAAAGAATATTCTGTGAGATTTAAAGAGGAAAACAGTAGTTATTTGGTTGGTAATTAAAATTTAACTTATTCCCCTCCCCAATAGTGCTTTTCTTGCTGTGCTGAACTGGGATTCTAAGTGGCAACTCCGGCTCCAGTAGTAATTATTCAATGCATTTGTTACGCATTTACTGCATAGGTGAGTACCTTGAAAGTACCCTGAGTTCAGGGCTTTCCAACAGAATTAAGTGATCAAGAGCATAAAGAGAGAACCATGTCCTCATGTATTATATTTTAAGGCTGGGGTGTTTCAGCCAGGTGGGACGCACCAACATTTCTGCCTTGCTAACAGCACTGTGCTGACCTTTTGGGTGTCTTGCCAGCCAGGTCAAAAGGTGGAATGGAAAGGAGGGGAAATAAACACAAACCCCCCAACAAAATAAAAAAAACTTGAAAACCTTAACTCAGGTGCATCAGACATCCTAAAAGGTGAGATTTGCTTTTAAAGAAATTAAATAGCATGGAAAGCAACAGCTTCCATCAGTACTTTCTGCTGTTAAAGTACCATTTTCTTTCTTGGCACATCTGTGGAAGAAGAGAACTAGCACTGGGAAGGAGGAGCACACAACAGAAGTGTCTGAGCAGGTGGAAAGGAAAGCCACACAAGACAAGCTCAAGAGTAAAATTTGTTTTCCTCCATGTTTTAATGTGACAAAAGATGATCCATCTCAGGTTGGTCATCATAGGATGGCAGCCGTGTTACAAAAGCTATACGTAGGTGGATGTTTTCTGGGAATGCCATTCACCACTTAGAAGCTTTGCTTCTGCTAAGTTTTAACTGAAGCTTTTGAAGTGCAGCAGGGTAACCGTGCTCCTGTAGCAAACTAGGGAAGTTCAGCCTATTAAAAGCAAACAAACAAAACTATAGTGACTGTTTTTTTTACTCAAGTTTGCAAGCTTTATACACCAAACTGCTAAGGGGCAGGAGGGAGGGATTAGGTAAAAACCACAGGAAGCATCTAGTGTTTGATTTTAGGCCTCTAAGAAGAGAAGAATAAAATACTTGTTACAGCTTTTTAAGCTACCCATCTATAAAAGCGTGGGTCTTCTTGACTGCTCTTGAGTTCAGCCGATTTTTCCCTTTGAACCTGTTCTCACGGTTTGCAGCACATGGGCAGGTCTGTATGAAGAAAAAAACCCTGTGGTTTCCGTATTAAAGCTGTAAAAAAAACAAAACAAAAACAAAAACCCACAAAAAAACCCCAACCCAACGCAACAACCAAAACCCTGAAAATTAATAACATTTTTATTTTCAGTGTTCTAGGAACAATTCCAGTGCCTGGGCTCTGCAGGGGAGCAGCAGTGTTGCACCTGCTGGGAGGGCACTGGCTGCAAATTAGAGGAAGGGAGGGGTGGCAATGGTCTAGCACCTTTCAGTAAGCTTGTCACTGCTAACCCTGATCGCTCTTGACTAGGCTATAAACCTATCAAAAACCTTGTGCTAAAGCCCAGTGAATTCCAGGCGGGTTCAGTTGTGGTCGAGTTCAGTGCCCTGAATATTTAAAAAAAAAAAAATACCCCTTTACAAAATCTCTTTCTAGGTAAGCAAAGCGGGAGCAGATGCAGAGAGTGCCACAGGAGCTTGGCTGTCGTGGGCTGTCACGGGCTGACGCCAGCGGAGAGCGCAAGGTTTGCTCGGACCAGGTCTGTTTGTGAAAATATGGCTAAGGCAAGGACAAACAAGTACGAAAGGGTCAGTTTCTTCATTCGCTGAATGCAAAGTCCGCCAAGCAACCGCTTCGGTCTTTCAGGGGCCGGCTGCTCACGAGGTGTGTCTGGGGTTGCCTAGCTGAGGGTAGCAGAGCTGGAGTGCTACATTAACAGCAGTGAGAAGTTGGGTCAAACGGCGTTTTAGCAATAGTAAGATTCTATAATTCTCTGTGCAGGAACCTGGCCAGCAGGGGAAAGATCACTTTTCATGAGACAACCAATATTTTATTTAATGGGTTTTAGAGATTCCCCTTTACTGCTCCCAGAGAGAAATTCCAGAAAGCCTAACTAACTAAGTGCATTCAGGCCTCCAGAGTAAACCTTCAATTTAAAAATACAGGTGTAGTAATTCTAAAGAGGAACAGTACAGAAGAAAATGTATGCAGTCTTAACTACTTAGAGGTAATAAATGGTTATATTAAATGATAGAGAAATCATTATATACATCTTTTTCTAATTCCTTGCATTTTCTAGACAGCTTATTAAAATATAGGAAATGTAGATTCATCTGTACAAAATTTGGAATGTTTTTTCTAAGATGAAGAACTTCTAGGATATGCTAAGAATTCTTTTCTAACAACTGGTTTTAATGCTTTGACTTCTAGTGCAAGAGGGATCTAGAGAAATCAGAAGGTGGTACCTTTCACAGGATAAAGGTCAGGAGCACTTTTACCCTAGGACAAAAAGAAAAAAAAAAAAGAAAAAGCTAACTTTCTGTGGTCTCTACCACGTTAAAAGCAATCTGCATGTTAGATTGAAATTGCTCAGAACCTCCAGAATAAAAGCATAGTATACACTTTCCTCGCTTTCTGTTATGCACTGTAACGAAATGTGAAAATAATGCTGTATTTAGCTGTCTGTATGTGACTGAAAATATGCTTGTATTTAGCAAAATGGTTACTACGTGATAATGTGAAATTTAAAACTTGTAAAGAAACTTTGGTGTTTTTTTTTTCTTTCTGCCTCCCCATTCTTTATCAGTCAGCTATCTGCTACCTGCACCACTTCTGTACCGCAGCCGTAATGGAAAGTCCGACATGGACTGGCTCAACAATAAACGGGCACTCTTTGCAACAGTATTTGCTATGCATTTTTCTCTGAAGGCCCATGGCTTAGATCTTCAGAACTAGCCAGCTACCTTCCTGAGAAAAAACAGTGCAACGATAGAAACACTGGCCCTTCTAAAACAAACCAGAAAACCCCAAACAAACCCCTTGTTCCTTGCAGCAGTAGCCAAACCCAGCCTTAGCCCCTCCAGGAGGCCGTTCTCGGCAGTGGGCAGGACTAGCGTCGCAGTAGCTGAAACAGCTTCTGCAAACCGACCTCCTGTTCTTACTCGCAGGAACAGAGACTTAACAGCAAAGGACAGAGCGACACCGGGCAAGGATCCGTCGTAGGGAAGCCTCAGTTCTTGTCTATGAGGTTTGGTTTGGTTTTTGTATTTACTTCGTATCAAACAAAAAACCACCCCAAACAAGAGTTATGATGGCCACAGCCATCTCCCATCCCCCCCAAGCCAAATACCTTTTGAACCTACCGAGCAATTCCAGCTCCAATGCGGTCCCCCCCGGTTGCCCCCCCATACCCAGCATGAGGTCATCGGCAGTGGCACACAGCACTGATTTTGCTCGTGCAGAAATGCTTAACTCGTCATTTCATTGTGCGCAACAAAGGCAGGCAATTGCTGCCTTAGGACCAGCCGGAGGGAGGGGGAGCACGCTTTAGCCTGTTGGGATCTCATTAATCCAAAGTGAAGAGAAAATTGCAGGAGAAATCAGGACGTGTTTGCAGCTGCCTTTCCTGTCACTGCCCATGCTCTTAAAAAGAAAGGGAGAGAAGCGGCCTGCAGCCTGAGCAGCCCCGCGTTCAGCCTGCTGAGCAGCGGGCAGATACCATTAGTCCAGTACTACGTTAGATCTAAACGCTTCTCTGCTACAGCCAAAGACACTGGAACAAACAGCATCGCCCTCAGGAAAGGTACGGAGGAGCCAAGGCCAGGTACGTACTTGTGACCGGTGGTGAGGATCTGCCTGTTTTATGCCCATCCCTGCAGCTCTGACTCTTACAGCCCCAGTGCTGTCAAATCAGTTGCTTGTATTCACAAATTCAGACGTGCTGACTCACACTCCCCATTTCATTCAAGCCCGTATTCAGCAGCCACACTTTTCATGTCTGCTGCTTCAACGGAATTTTTTCACCCTCCTGCCCCCAATTAAGGGAGGGAAACGTTATAAAAGATCACATATCAGATTCGTGACTGATCACATGAAGAAAGATGCACAAAAACAGGTGTTTGCCACAACTGTTTAGTTTTACTATTTTAATATCATGAAATAAAAGTACAAAAAATTTACAGGTATATTGTTTCTTACATGAAGATCGAACAGTTAACATTTGCATTTATTTTTGCAGCGAAACCTGTACTCTCAGTCACAGAATGTGAATATTAGCCACTGACATCACCACTGAGCATTTCATTTTAGAAAGAAACTGCAGAGGTAAAAGGCAACAATCTCGCAAGGCTTCGTAAGAACCAAAAAAATATTCCAACTGTTAAGACCAGAAGTCATGCTTCAGTAAACCACCCTTCTCTGATACAGGTTTCACCACCTGGGAGGCTGAGAGTGTTAAGACATTTGAACTGGACATGTTGTCTAAGGGATCGTAAATAGGGGGCTTCTTGTTTAAAGGCTATCAGCATTTTGGTGTCCTTGTTCAACGCATTTGCAAAAATAAGCAGTGTGTGCACATGTATGAAAAAGAACGGGGTGAGATCATCTGCAGTCTTGACATAGCTTGTGCTGTTTACTCCATTTACCACTCTTCTCTGAAGACAAGTCTCAAACTGTTGTACGTAAAGTGCTGAGAGTTCGGTAACAGGCAGTTAACTAACCAATCATTATTAAAAACAAGTTTCTCCAAAGTGGACATCCAGGAATGCTTGCAGATTGATGCTGCCAATTAACTGACTGAAACAAAATCCAAGACTTCACTGTATTTTTTCTGTTTCCCCGAACATTACAGCTGCACGCCTTCCCCACCCAAGCTGACCTGAACTTCATCAGCTGTACACGGAGATGAAAAAGCAAACCCCTGCATTACCGTAACCTGCTAAAATGTCAGACTATTTCATACATGCCCCTCAGCTTTTCAGACAAGCTTTCAGGTAGAAATTTATTTATGACAGACTGGTCTGATCAAAATACTATGTCCTTTGCCGGACGGTGTGGTGCCTTTTCAAATAATTCATTTCATGAAGCATGCATGAAACCAAATTTTGAGTTTACAAATAAATAAAATGGTGCTCACCATTAGTTTTTATATATTTTACCATTTACTGAAATGCTTAAAGTAACTCAGTCCCTTAAGAATGAACTTGGGGGTGTTTAAATAAAAAATATTTGGAAATTGAAACCACATTCAAAATTGGCAAAACTATGCTTTGTTTTTGGAAGGGTCTTGCTTGTTTCTTCTCTTTACATCCCAATTATAAACTCTAGCCATATCTGAGGGTGTGGAATTAAGGAAATAGCTCGTGCATTAGGAAAAGAAAAAAAGAAAGAAAGAAAAAAGAGGAAAAGCAGGTTATACAGTGGGCCATACTTCACTTACTTGTAACAGTCAATATAGCAACCATTTAATGAAAGAGCTGACTTGATGCAAAGCCTTAACACACAGGAATACTAGTAACTGTTAACAGCTGCAGCATTTATACCATTTACTTAAAAACCTCCAAGAAGGTATTACAGAGCAACACACTTCTAGTTTTACTTACAGCTACCCTTTTCTGATTTCAGTCAACCTGCCCATATCAGCTCTAGTTGCCCATTTCAGGCATCCATAACTTCCTGCAGCACTAGGATAGCTTAAGCATCAACTGGAAAAAACAAGCCGTTGTCCCTTCGTTTACTAAATCTAATGCTTCAGTTGACGGCTACCCTCATCGTTAAAATAGTTTTTAAGTATAAAAAAAAAAAACGCACACCTCTGGAGGTGGTTCATGATAGCATAAAGAAACAAAAAAACCCAAGGTTAAGCAACGCCTAAGCTAGCACCAAGCTTGCTGCAGCAGAGCTTGCGTTGCTTGGAGAGCATTGCAATGGCAGCTGAATCGGGTATGATTAGCAATAGCCCAAAGGACGATATTCATATGCTCTAGAGAGGAAGGGAGAGTCACTTTGCTCTGACATGGCCTCCTGGCCATCAATCCACAGCACCGATCCACGCTTCCAACTCGCTTCCAGTCTCGGCTTGCAACCACCACAGCAGGCTTCACAGGGACCCAATCACAAACGCAAGTTTTGCTACAGCTAACGCACCAACCCTCAGCTCAACACTGGAAACGCAGTATCCCGTTTCACTGCTAGAAAAGGTTAAGTTCCTAGAGTGCTACAGAATTTTAAGGGCAGCCAGTCTAAAATAAAAACATGTCAGGAAATTGGTAATTACCTGTATGTTAGCTTTCACATACGCCTCTTCCCCGCAAATAAAAAAAAAGGATACTGACTTCTGTAGTGGTGAACTGATCTCTAAGAAAATCCAGGTCTTCCTCTAGAAGATCAAGGTTTCTTGTGGCTGTTGACAAATTCTTCTCTAACAGAGCCTGCGCTTCATCAATATCATATTCAAGCATCACATTGGCCTAAAAAAAGAAAGATTGATAAAAGCTTTTACTCTTGCACTGTAAGGAGTAAGCCATAGCAGGCTTATTTCAGGCTTTCGCTTATAACATGACATTAACAAAAAGCTGTCCTGACAGGCCAAGACAAGAAGATTCAGGACGAGCAATGCCAGAATCCACTTGGGGCCTCCACCACTTCAGTAACTGAGTAATAAATCCCTCTAGTGACTTAAAAAAAGTTCTCTTCCTATAGCTAAGCAACAAGGCATTTCTCTCCCTGTGGACTGCATTCAGCCTTTCAGGTATCAGTATCTCATCTTCACCATATTTGAAAAGCGAAAGACCACGATTCTTAGCAGCATCTTTCAAGTGTCACACAACTCTAGAAACAATTTTTCTTGCATTCAGGATTAACCTTATGTGCTGGTTTTGGCTGGGATAGAGTTAATTTTCTTCACAGTAGCTGGTATGGGGCCATGGTTTGGATTTGTGCTGGAAACAGTGTTGATAACACAGGGATGATTTTGTTACTGCTGAGCAGTGCTTACACTGAGTGAAGGCCTTTTCTGCCTCTCACCCCACCCCACCAGCGAGGAGGCTGGGGGGGCACAAGGAGCTGGGAGGGGACACGGCTGGGACAGCTGACCGCAACTGACCACAGGGACATTCCACACCGTATGGCGTCATGCTCAGCATATAAAGCTGGGGAAGAAGAAGGAAGGGGGGATGTTGGGAGTGATGGCGTTTGTCTTCCCAAGTCACCGTTAGGCGTGATGGAGCCCTGCTTTCCTGGAGATGGCTGAACACCTGCCTGCCCATGGGGAGGAGGGAAGGAATTCCTTGTTTTGCTTTGCTTGCGTGTGCGGCTTTTGCTTTACCTGTTAAACTGTCTTTATCTCAACCCACGAGTTTTCTCCCTTTTACCCTTCCAATTGTCTCCCCCATCCCACCGGAGGAGAGTGAGCGAGCAGCTGGGTGGGGCTTAGTTGCTGGCTGGGGCTAAACCACACCACCTTAGGATCTCTGTGTGGAACACTGACAAACAGTCTCATGGCATTGGTGATTCACAGAAGTATTACAGGTTATTTAAAGATACAACATGTATAAAAGTCTTATCCTATACCATGGTGGTTTTTAATCTACAAATCTTTATTTCAGTAAGAAGCTACCACATGAAGAGATAAAAGAGCAGTATCAAGTGAAGATGCACCAGTGATGCTTTGTCCCATTCAAGAACTGGGCATTGAGCAGAGCCACATACTACTAACTAGATATGATCCCAGGGAATGCCACACAGAGGTGCAAGAGTGAGATAAGCCATTCTTCTTTTAAAATAACTGGAAGACACAGTTTCCCCAATAATAGTAACAGACATAGCCCAACATGCAGACTGTAAGCAACAAGGAGGATAAAGGCAGAAGGCCGAGAACACCTAAATATAATTAAATTGCTTGTGACATTTCATTATAGCTTTTCTGTATGAACCATCAATAGGATGAACTTTCTCTGATATTCTGTGACAAAATAAACCTGGGATGCTCCATGAAAGTCAATGGTTGTAAATTCTGAAGACAGTCTCCTAAAAGCAACAGGTATCAGACAAATCTTCTCTTTTTATGATAGAAAAGAAGTGGGAGAGGCTGGGAGTAACTGCCCAATCAGTCCGGATGCTGCGCGTGTCAACAACGTTTCTGTCCTAACCAAGTCGTTTTGATTGACAGCCAACACGGGCATTTGGGAACATCTGGGATTTAGAAGTCTCAAAATAAACATTAGCAGGTTATCTCCACATATAAGGAAGCCTCTGAATACAAAATATCCCAACCTGATATCACTTAAGTACTTAGAAATCTGTGTTTTGAGCTCTGATCCCACCAGTCTTTAGCACAAATTCCACTCTAAATGCTGGCAGATACCTGCGAGTAACAGAAATCCCATCTTTCCCTAAAAACACGCATGAAAAGGGAAAGCAAGATGCTAAATACAAATAATGCAGAGAAGATGGGAAGCCACTTGCCAAACTAAGTTATTTTACTGGGCATGTTCCCATCGCAGGCAATGCTGGATGGTAATTTGAACCACAAAGGGATAAAAGCGATAAGGAAAACATTCATCAATATGCTTTTTGGAAAGAACAGTCCAGCAAAATCACAATCCTCTGAAGTCTTACTGTTCATGCACCAAATAAAATCAAACATGAAACCTTCACTAACGTGCTGAAATTGTCTTGTTAGGTTTGCCCTGCTGACAGGACACAGCTCCACTGTGCACACATGAACAGAATTATGCCCATAGCCACTAGAAGTACAGATAAGACAGCAACAAACACTGTCTTTTATAAGCCTTTTATAAGTTATTTAAACAGTTTCAGAGAAAGTTCCATTTTACTTACCCCCAACCACAAACAAACTTTATCTGTAGGAGGAACTGAAGCTTTGCAGTAGAGATTATCTGCCAATAAAAATCTGGTTTCCATTGGATGTGTGGAATCCTTAAGACAAATGATAAAACTTAAAATTGCTATTTTCACTGGAAACTTATGTCAAAGACATAAAACTTACAGTAAAGAGCACACTTTTCTGCTTTTTGTCATTGATACAGTATTAACTTTGGTGGAACTTTATGTAATTTTACTTCAATGTTAAAGTTAGAGCTCCAAGAATAAAGCATTTTAAAAAGATATATTTAAAAACAATATAGAAATCTCTATAAATAATAGAGATGAAGTCAAAGCTTAGCTGCAATCTATACACTATTAAAAGTGAAGTTTGCATTACAAACATTAACTTTTTTTGAACTAGCTTTCGAAAAGTACTACATACCTTTAAAAACAATTCTGTTATTTATAAAGGCATATTAAGTGTGCTCTCCAAAACATTTCTTGCAATGTGTTCTGTTAGGGTGGAAAGGTAGTTAGCTTTTCTCATACTCATTAGATATTCAAAATAGTTTACCTTTTTCTTCTGCATGTGTTTTAAAATTTCTAATGTCTGTTTAATTTCAGGAATCTGACTTTTTAGCCTGTGAATTAACAACAGTCATAATTTATTATTTTACAGAGACACAAAGTTTCCTAAACAAGTGATCAGTTTTATTATACAATCCAAGCTCCATTTTAAAACTTGAAACTCTAACAGCTTTCCAGGCTTACAAATGCAGATTTGAAAGATATGGCATGTAAAGGCACCTCAGCTACAGCTTCACCTGCTTCTTATCATACTGAGGCTCATTGGTTTTCTGAAGCAGAGCAATACATATAGCTTTTAAACTGGAACAAACACGTATTAACAGTAACAGATACCTGATTGCTAAAATGGTATATTTTTGTGTATTTCTGATCTCCCCAGAGGAGAGGGAAACCTCAGCAGAAATACAAATAAAAAACACTGTAGGTAAAACAAAACAAGTGTTTTTCTTCTGAGGTCCACAAACTATTCTAACAAACAGTTTAGTACTACAAGACTTGGCACTGTTAAAACGAAAGCTCTCTCCAGAGTTCAGGGCATCTCCCTCCTCGACAGCCCTTGCAGCAGCCTGGCAAAGACGCTGGCATCCCCACTGGCCTTCCAGGCCACCCTCCTCTGCAACCAGCAGGCTCAGACAGCAGTGACTGCCAAAGCAGGCCTCCAGGTAGATTATGAGGGATATTTGTCCATGAAGGAAGTGTAATCTAAATAAAACATTACTTGAAGCTTTGATTTTAGCTTTTAAAAATTTGCTTCTTGCCTAGCTTCAGATGAAGACTGAAGCTACTGAAGAGAGACGAGATTACTACACCAAAAGTTACAGGCTTGATACAGTAGTCATTTGACAAAAACATATTCTTATTTACACCAGGCTGACAAAATTAAGAGACTACAGCAGTACTTAGCCTTAGCCTTAAAGGCTAAGGACCAATTTCAGCAATACTGTAAATTCTTTTGCATGTAATTCTCCGGAAGAAGAAAGAAAAAAAGCTGGGCTTTCCTGCAAGTACTGCAAATATTAGCTCTCCTAACATCAACTTTTAACTTCTTGGGATATTTAAAAAAAATAGACTTTAAAAAAAAAAAAAAAAACCACAACTGTGCTAAACATTTCCCAATTCTGCAAAAATTATGACTTACCTCCTTTTCTTTTGAGCAAGATTAAGTTCCAAAAATTTATACTTCTGATACTGCTCATCCAACTTCTTAAGAACTACATCTGCTGTCTCATTTCCAGGCTGTTTCATAAAAGAATCTACATCTTCCTTTAAGGGGAGAAAGAAACCCTCAATGTTAGAAGAGTTTTACAGAAATGCTAGATACAGTCATGCTATCATCTTACTGCAGCTAAGTCTAGAGGGGTTTTTATATGTAAACAAACTTCTTTTTTTCCGGAGTGCAGTACAAAATAATTTTGTTTCCTTTCTTAGTTAGCCACCTTTTCACTTCCCCCTCCCCCTTTTTTTTGGTAAGGAACTACAGAACAGGTGCAAGGATTATTTCATAACCATATTTGCTACTACCTTGTTAGTGGTGCTTTCGGTTCTGGCCAATGCCAAATGACACCTAACGGGGACGGATATCCTCAGACCACGGCTAAACTTTGGTTTCCTATCTGTAAAGCAGGGATAATGCTTCTCTGTGGCTAATCGGATTACGAACTATTTAGGATAAGACTGATGAAGGAAAAGAATCACGGCCTGATCAAGCATGTTGTGGCAGAGAAAGAGGCAAAGGGGGGAAAACTGTGGTATCTGCTCAGGCAGGCTTTATGGTATTAAACAGCTTGCCTTCAAAAGCTCCTTCTATAGTCAGCAGGAAGCCATGGAAACCTCTAGAGAACAATTCCAGCCAGTCCTCTATCATCAACTGGAAAAGCAGCCAGAGAAGACAGGCCTGAGCAGGCAAGGATGCTGACCTCTGCAAGTGCCTCCTTCAGACTCCCAGGAAGCAGTTCATCTGCCTGCAGGCAACGTTCTCAGCCTCATGAAAGGCTTGTCCGGCCAGAGATCAACCATGTGTTTCTGACCTTGACAGCATTTACCTACGTATAATTCAAGATGACCACACTTGTCCACTGTGGTAATTCTGTCCTTATTTGTCTATATAGCTCTGTAAAACCTGATGGAAGCCTACCATAGGCCTCTTCAGCTTCTCCTTTTTAACTAGGTGTTTCCATTCTAGTAGTTTCACATCAGAAAAAGACTATAATACATTACTAAAGTAGTATCAGACGTATAGCTGGTTCCCCTCCTAAGCTCTCTTGGCTAAAGAAACTTACTATGAAATCACTGAACCTGGTAAGAAGTCATCCACCTTCCTTATCATTAAGGAAATCTGCAGTAGAAATATGAACTCCACAACAGACTTCAGCAGGCAGCATGATCGAGGTGGTAGAATAGAACTCAAGGGACCGCATTTCAGACTAACTGCCCGAGGAATGCCTTAAGCTACCTCACCAACAACAGAACAAGAAGCATTCCTGCCTCCTGATGAAGCCTGTAGAAAAGCTTTAACCAAAAAAACCCAAGGATTAGATTCAGGCAAGTGAGGCCTGAGGATGTTCTGAAATCAAACTCCCTCTTGTGGAAACTATTCTGCTCATGTAAATCACGCAAGACAAAAGGAAAAAGCAGGTGGGCAACAACTCACCCCACACACTGCCTGGCACCCCACCTCTGCCTCAGCTAATGCCTGTTTGTACAGATAGACAAGCAGAACCCAAGTCCTCCTGAAACGAAGATGCTGAGAAGTGAATCCAGGCCCCCTGTTATACTGGTGATCTCCTCCCACTACATAATGCCCCAGTCCAAGGCAGGCTCAGATTTACCACCCAGGTTTTCCAACTGCAACTTCCAAGTCCCGCTGGTTGGGCTTTTGGCCCATCTTACCCAACTGCAAGGCTGAGACACAGTCACTTCCTTGAGCTTGAACAGAATAGCTTCGCAGCAGAGCTGGGTGTCAATGCTATTAGGATCCCTGCCTCATGGGGTGTCATGCAGCATCTCAACCGCAGAATTATCTTACAGGTTCTGCAAGGACTGGCCAAAACTCATCTCTGTCTTTTTAGGAAGAAAATCACTGGCAAAACACCATTGCTGTACACCGTAAAGGTAACACCATCTTTGCAAACTTCAAGCCAAGCCACACGAACACTCTGTAAAAGCCCTGAAATAGAGCAGGATAGCACATTCCCATTCGGCCTTATGTTTATCTTTTGAGTGATGACCCAAATAAAGAGCTGCAGGCACTCGCTCTGCTTCTGTGGAGAGCTGTCATCACCTATGGGCATATACAGAGAACATGACAAGAGAGACACGTTTTCAGATTTGCATCCACTGCCCTCCCACTCACACGCATGCTAAGGAACGCAGAATAAGGAAGGCATTTTATTTGGAAACATCTGGACAACAGCTCAGAAGAAAACAGAGTTGAAAGTTCTACTTGGAGTGTTTTTTAAACTCCAGTGAAACCCTGAGTCAGTGCTTAATGTCACTTGAAATCTGGAGAGGCACAAGGATCCATAGATCAATGCCCAAGAAAAAGTATCCACCATAAACTGTTTGAAGAGCCTTTACTGAATCAAGACACTTAAAGAAAACACCTCTGAAGGCAAGATTCACAGTAAGACTGCCCACGTAGCACGTGCCAAGGGGAATGTCAAGCAAGTGATCAGGAAGTCTTTATCGTCATGATAGTATACAATGGTTTTGAAACAGAAACCTATTTTCTGAAGAAAAAGCCTATAATAAAAACCAGCCTCAAGACACTATTATTTTAACTTTGTGGAGCAGAATACCATTAAAAACTTCTTAGCATATGCTTATTTTGAATAAAAAAGTCTATCTTAACATCTACATCCAAGTACTCTAAGATCATCATCATCGAGGATCTCTTCTGCAGAGATGTCTGTATTTGATTAGAGCACCTCTCAAACCTGAAAATTAGGAAACTTCAGTGGGTTTTAGATCCAGACATAAGGTTATGAAGAACTGAACAGAAGCACAGAACTAAGCCACAACCCCCAGAACTCTCCCAGGACGTGAGATATTTCAGACACAAGTATCAAAAAGGAACAACGTGGAACCAAACGTGAACTGCATTGACAGCTACCAGCATGAAAATGAAGGATGTGATAGACACCCTCAAAGTGTTTGCTGAGGCTGGTTATCTCCCATTCCCTGCCAGGGTGGCCACCTCCACTGCAGAGTCAGCACAGACCACAAGTTCTCCTCTGTCACGATGATGAAGGTCTCGTAGGGCAGCTGAAGCTGTGGCCCTTTCCCTTTGCTTGCGTCTACATTAGTCTCCCATAAGGGGGGGGGGAGGGGGGGGAGGAAGTTAGCCGCAGGCAGCAATGGTTTTACATCCCAGTAAGATTTGCCAGACCCCAATAATTGTTAAAGAACCTTAAAGGAAAAGTAGGATCTGGATGCACTGAAAGCAAGCGTACTGTACCCATTTGTTCAGGACCTATGCCCTAGCAAGACACACAGGTAATACAAGCACAATACCTAGAAATGCAAATCAAATCAATTTATGTCTATAAGAGCAGTCATACCTGATCAGTCCAAACAGCTCTGGTAAAGGTATCAAGACAGATCTGAGAACTATAGACTTTCAAAGTCCAAGAAAATCTCAGTAATAAAGCAACACAATAAACAAAGCATTCACGACAGACATCCAACGTTTCAAGATGACACCAAGGCAGCCAGGTATAGCCAGTCTGATCAATACTTATTGATCAAATGAAATAAAGTAGCAATCAAGACAGCACACCAAGAGCTAACTTAGAGCAGAAAGTGAACAACAGATAATTTTGACATTACGTCACTGTATAAGTCAATGAATTCTTTTTTTCAGCCAGTCAAGAGAATTATTAAGTGCTTGGTAAATCACTTTTTAATGTCAGATAAACAAGTTCAGCCCGTTTTCCAAAAGACACAAATTTGTCGGTTTCCGAGAAGTCAGGAAACCTAGCTGGACACCGTGGTCGCTTCCGAAGAGTGATTCTGCTCAATGATCAAGAACTAGATTATGAGAGGAAGATGGAGGGAAAGGCGCTAGGAGGGCGGTACAGCATCATCCGAGATGAAACAGAAGTGGCAACGTTGTGCTCTGTGCAGAGGGAACCACCATAAGGAACCACGGCTTAGCGTGTACGACAGGAGGGTTCATTCATAACACGCGCTTCGTTGGCACGTGAGTTGGCCAGTGAAAGAACACGATAACGCTTAAAACGGGGATTTGAGCTTGCTGTAAAGTGTATTAATACTTAATAACGCCAAGACACAATCCAAATAATGCAACTCACCCCGTGAAAATCCTCAGGACTAAGGCACCCCCCCGCCCCCCGGGGCACAGGACCCTGCCCGGTTTGGAGAGAAGAGAAGCGCTCCGGTATGGGGCTGTCCCTGCCCGACACCGCAGGATGGCCGCGGGCAGGGCAGGCCGGGCCCGCGGGACAGACCCGTGGCACCGGGCGCGGGCGGCCCGGGGGAGCGGCGGGGAGGGGAGATCGCCGCAGCTCCTCCGCCTGAGCGGGGCCGGGCCGGCAGCTCCCGCTTAGCCCCACAGCCCAGCGGGGCGGGCCGCGAGGGGCAGCCCCGCCGCCTTCCCCGCCGCCCGCGCTCCCTCAGGCACCGCCCGCCTGCCAGGCCGCGGCCCCGCCGCAGGTGCCGCCTCACAAGGGACGGGCCCGGCCGCCGGAGCGCAGCTCCTCCCTTCCCCCCCAGCCCCCCGCCGAGGCGCGGAGCGGCCCGGCCGGCGGAGCCGCCGCTCACCACAAAGACCGCCTCAGGGATGCCGAGGGGGCCGCGCTTCTCGCCCGCCGCCACCTCGCCGCACCCCGTCTCGCTGCTGGTGGCCGCCGCCATCTTGGGGAACCGACGGTGCGTGCGCGGCCTTCGCCGGGACACCAGAGTCGTACGTCATCACGTCACCGCCGCGCGCGACCCCACCCATTGGCTGTCAGGCTTTGAGCGACGCGATGATGCGAGGGCGGAGGCGAGCGGGGTAGGCGGGGCGGCGGCCGTCCCAAGGCGTCGCCCATTGGTGGCCTGGGGCAGGGGGCGGGCCCGGCCCGGCTCCCACCGGCGGCCGGGCTGGAGGAGCGGCCCGGGCAGCGCCGCGCTGCCGGCGGCCGGGGCGGGCCGGGAGGCGGAGGAGGGCGGCGGCACTCACCTCCGCCCGGCCTGCTGCGGGCGGCAGGAGCTTCCGAGCGCCCTGCTCCGCCCCGGCAGCCGGAGAGGGGACGAAGGAAGGGGCTGCGGGTCCCAACCGCTGCTCCTGCCGGCGGAGGCAGCACCCTGGCTCCTGAAAGCACGCGTTACCTCACCTGCCCGTCCCCCACGCTAAACAAGCAAAATACCCACATATAATAAACAATAGAAACGGGACCACCCGTTAATAATTTAAACATTTCTAAAGGATCAGAAATAAAGCTTGCCCTGTGTTTATACGTTTACATTTCTACCCCCGCGTTCCATCACGCCCTTGCTACGGCACCAGTTCGGAGCCGGGGCCGGTGACCGGAGCCCTGACGGGGCTTCAGAGAGGCAGCAGCGCCGGCAGTCTGCCGCTGCCCCGGGCTTCCTCAGCAACAGGAAGCTTGGGGCTGGCAGTGACACAGCAAGAATTAGCTATTAAATAGTTCAAGCTCCTAACTGAAAACAAATCTCTACAGCTAAATGAAACAAAACAGCCCAGCTTTTAAAAACACTGTTCTTCAAGGCTGCTAATCTAGAAATAAGAAACACCTGCAGAAGACAGACCTCACTAGAGTGTCTTTTCCAGGCCCTTGGCACTGTGCTGCAATGGCGACTCGTTAGGGAATTAATCTAACTTTAGGCAACCTAAACCAATACTAAACACCTTTCCAAAAAGCAAGAACGCGTGCCCGCACACAGTCCTCACAAAGCTCACGAGCAGCTACAAGCAATAAACACTCTGCAATTAAATGTTTTCATGCTGTTGACCTCTGATCTTCAGGCTTTCTACGTGGTACATGCAGATCTATGAAAACAACCCTTACACCTCCTCCAGCAGAGTGACTCTACAGGTACAAAATTATGAGAAAGCCAAATGTTTAACTTTGTTAACATTTGCCTATTTCCCATGTGGATGCAGTGAGCCACCTCGGGAGAGAACCTGAAGTCGCCCCTATGCGATACCAGCAGCTTTGTGTCTCACCCTCCACTGCCGCCTCGATCACGTCCACTTACTCCGCACAGGAACAACCAGTCACTGCTTCCCAAAGGAAAACTTGTCAACTGATCAAGTTAAGCTGCACTGATAATTTGGATAAAGCATAATACTACATTAAATGTAAATGCAGAAAAGTAACAAACTAATCAAGCGTGCTAATTCAGCTGCTGCTATTAGCATTATAGAAAGCCTTAACCCTGAGAACACATTAAAGAATGATCACATACACACACACCTTGCATGTGCCAAAGTTTATTTTTTTCCAAAACTTGTTGTTTCAAATAATTGGATATGAGCAGTTTTTAAAAAACAAACAGTTTGTGTATTAACAAATTGCGAAGTTCCACAATTAAAACATCAACACAGCCAGTCTTGTGCTTAGGCTTCTTTTTAAAAAATTATTAATTCATAGAACATAAACCCTCAAAATTTTTTTCCAGTTTGTGGCTGGTATATTTTCCACACATTCGGTATTCTTATAAAATGAAGGAACTCATGTAAAGGAACAGCTGTACAAGAATAGATCTGAAAAAAAGCCTGAACAACCTAAATTATAGTAGCTCCTTTTAAATAAATATCCAATAAAAGGCACAAACCTGTTACGGGGAAAAAAACATAACATACAAAACAAGACCTATTAAATAAATAATGTAAAGTGTGGGTTGGGGGGTGAGGGAAATCTGTTCCAGCACCTATTTTGTCATTGCTCCAAGACGAAATTCCAGCCAAACATTTGGTAAAGGATTAAACTTAATCACAAGGATACACGTTTGAGATATTCTGAAAGATTTGATGTTACAATTCCTGTTGTAACTGTACAATCTCTTGTTGCACTACAATCTCTTTAAATAAATGATCATGAGAATCTGCGTAAAGTAGTGATGCAGTGTTGTTGTACGTATCAATGACAAGTCAAATACATCTTCAGAGTAATAGCAACAGGTTTTCTATATTCCTAGCTATCAGTAATGTATAAATGATAACATGTACAGTTTCCGTTGCTCAAAAATATAATCTTTTAAATGGAAATAAATGACTGATACACAGTGCCTTTAGATGTTGTCCTTACAATACAAACTACCCAAAACAAAGTTTTCCTTTTTATGTACAAATTAAGCACCGATCCACAGTGCATGCTATTCTAATTGTAACCCCACCCTCCCTGCCACACATTAAAAAACCCAGATGGGGATACACCCTGTATTCAATCTTGTAGTCAGAAGCTTTTTTGTTGGTTTTTTTTTCGTGCATGTGGTTTTTATTTTTTGTTGTTTTTTTTTTTTTTAAACAAAAGTCCATTTGTTATTTTTACCTACAAGTATTCCACCACTATGTGCACAGAACTGAGATTTCTCTAGTACTGTGTCCAAAATTAAAAAAATTCAGTAACTTCTTGGAGGCAAAGTCAAACTGTATCTAGAGAACATTAGAAAACCCCAGTTATTTAAAAAGAGGTACACTTTCAAGGCCTAACACAATCAACCTTTCCAAATTCCCCCAGAAGTTATCTTATGGTATATCCCACAAAAGACAGCCTCCCTGTAGCAGCATGAAGTCCCAACAGTCAGGCTTGAATGACCCACTGAAGTACAATAATGCAAAACGCACAGCACACTTCAAAAGTCTTCCTCCTTGTTCAGACAAACATGACAGTGACATCTTAGTTATCTGCTTTCTGAAATATTCAGACAGGATTCTGATCAAATGAGTTTGAAGGAAACAAAAGGGAAAGTCACATTTATATACACCTCTCTTCAGTGTTTTACTCATCACAACTCCTATTTGCAACTCTATTACAGTTACCCTCAAGAACAACCTTTGTCTTCAAAGTGGGGTTTGTTGTTTGGTTTTTTTTTGGAGAACAAGTTCTGAGCCATAAAAGCCTTGACAGCATCCTAAGTCCTTGGGTTTTACTTCTAATGTATGAACTATGTTATTTAAAACACAGGATTCTGCCATTTTGTGCGCTCCAATATGTGCACAAGGAAGAGGTTGGCAAAAAGCAGTCCTATGCACTTTTGTGCAGAGAGAAGTGTGTAAAGCAATCTTTTCTTCGTAAGGATACATCTGAAAGCCGTGTTTTAATGTATCGTGTTCTGAAGGAGACTAAAAAGAAGGTAGCTTATAAAGTCTTTAGGATGTACTTTGTGGCTGTTTCTCCTTTTTTAATACTAAATAAATTGGTATCAGACAGCTTTGCTACAAGAAAGCATATCAAAGAACCATTAAAAAATCCAGAGCAAATCAGAAGTAGTGCAAACTATACCTAGCACTAAATCCATTTCCGAGCGAAGTACATTCCAGATATTCAGAATGCTCTGCAATAAAGTTGTAACAAATATCTACTGTTTGCCAGGCATTTATTTGCATATTTTATTAAAATAACGGATTATTACTTTTACAACTCAGTATGAGAAACAGACCTCACAGCTTACAGTGCTAGAAACTGCCTGACTGTAGCACTCTCTGCTCTGTCATTAATGCCCAGACATTTATTACTATATGTACTGGTCTAATTTGAACTCAAGACTTTTCAATGCTGAATAAATCAATGGAATTCACTATTTCTTAAATAAACAGTCCCCTCAACACAATGACCCATTCTAAATGGCATCTAGTCCCTCGTCATGTGGAGGGTAACTATAGGCACTGAAGGACTCATTGGCTTAAAATTGTACAACTGGTTAACCCAATAAAGGTGGATTAAAGCTTGAAGCCCTTTGTCGTTCAAACTTGAACATTAAATTGCTATATACTGGTCCAAATTCTTTTAAAAATCAATACACATTCAGAAACTCTGAGTTTTAAACTTCTGCAAGGTTACATTTCCCAGGAAGTTAGTGGTTACAGATTCCAAAGGTTGGGGGGTGGTTTTTTGTTTTGTGCTTTTGAGTTGTTTCACTTGGCAAAAATATTTCTATAGGGTTAAGAAATACTACTTTTGCACTCTTTGGACAGAATTAACCATTCAGAAAAAGGAGAGGCTTGTTCCCACTATGAGTAAGTGCTGTACTTTAGAAGTTCTCTACAGGACAGTTTGACAAGATTTTCAGGCCTATTTGTGTTTATAGTGAGAGTCAGAGATATTTCTGCAATTACAGACTCCCCAAAAGATAAGAGACATGCTACTCTGGAGGTCTATTTATTGCAACAATAGAAAACTATTCATTTTTTGAAAACCCAGCTTTAATATTAATCATTAGTAGAAGTCATTTTACAGGAGAGCTTTTCATTGTACTCTGCCACAAAACTTCTGGAAGAAAGGTTGCTCCCAATTCCATTTACTTGTTGTTAGCTACTTTTTTTTTTTAAATGATATCACTTTTTAATCAGACATTGAAAAATAGAAGATAAGGCATTTTCATAGCCGATTTCAGTTTTGGAGGAAGATTGTTAAATATAAAAGACGTGCCAGAAGTCTGTACACATCTGACCCATCATGAATAGCATACTTCATAAATTAGTTGATTTAAAAGATTTTCCTCTCAAAAAGAGTCCAGATTTCTTAACATAGCATTTTCACCTTGAAATTACTACAGAAGAAAAAGATTACTGCAGCATTACAGAAAAGATTATCTAAAAGTTTGCACATATTTACACATTTAAAATTAATTACTTTTATATGGTTTACAACTAGGTTCTTATTTCAGAAAAGCAGCACAAGCTATTCTCTACAGCTGGATAATTTCAATATAGTTGCCAGTTCACAAGTGTCAGCACTATTGCAAGGTTTGCTTCTTTTGACCTAATGGACTTAAAAAAAAAAATTGGATCTCTTGCTTCTTTTGCAGTTAGCAACAAGATTTTCAAATTGTTCCCGTTTGCTGCTATTGGGGATACCTACATTCACTGGCTCCCAAAGCTACTCTTCCTTGAGCTATGAAAGATGCTATCTGCAGAGAAGATACTCCATGGAAGTGCAGCTACTGTCACCTGTTGGAGACTGCACATGCTGTTCTGTAACACACTTGTTTCCCCTACTCCATCACAGACTTTCAGCCTGTATCAGAGCCTGGCTCTTTCAACTGGCCATGTTACACTGACATACCAACGGAGCAATTTATTATTTTTAATATATATAGATATATGTAATATGTGTATATCTTGTTGATTCACAGCATTTCAAACTCACATTATAAAGTTTGCAAATTACTATAAGCTATTCTAATGTAAAAAAGCTGTCTGATTTCACACAATATTGGCCTTATGATAATGCAAGCATTGCTCTATCAGAGTATTTATTAGAGCACATAAAAATTTTATTGCTCAACTTCATTTGTGTTGTGTCTTGGTTTACAACAGCCACAGAATTTATGGAGAAAATAAATAGCTTTGACATCCTCAGTTAACTTCCTAAGGTAATCCACTGATGAATAAGGTTGTAGAGCAATCATGTAACCCCTCTTCTCAGCTTTGAAGATGATAATCCAGCTTGCACCTTGAGTCAACCTCAATAAAATACAGTTTTCTGCTGAGCAGTTAAAAAAAAAAAAAAAGTGAACAATCATGACTTCACACTGCAGTGACTGTTATAAACAAGAACCTCTAAAGCATTGCAATTCAAAATAGTATTGTATTATACAGGGAAGAAACAGTTGCCCTGTTCAGGAATACATCGTGGAAAGACTGAAATTCAGTCTTTTCTTTTTTTTTTTTTACCAGTATTTGGTTGTTCTCACATCTTGCTGCTTTGGCGGCTCTACATAAACTGTATCTGTGAAGTAAAGATTACATATTAATGCCACTTACATAACACAGGCTCTCTCACTGTTTTAAAACTATGAATCCATTCAACTGCCTTATTACTTGCAAGTTAAGACTATAGGTTTTGACACTTCAAAAAATCCCCAAAGAATGTTAAGACCAACATATTTGGATGACAGGAGTACACAGTTTTTTCAACTTGAACGATCTCTTGTCTGTGCCTTTTTCACTTCCCCACCACCTGATCCTTCAGAAAGCTTTCACCACTGCTCTACTCAGCATGACTAAACCAAGTATCCAGCTAATGTCATAGGAAGTCTAAATTCTACATATCTTCACCACTTCCATTTTCTTAATATTGACACAACAAGAAGTTAGCCACTAAATCTCTGATTTTTACTTTCCTCCTTGCTTCCTACATTTGCATGGTCTCACCATGTGAATTTGCTTCCTCGCCAGCAAAAGCTGTTGCCCTTGACTGACAAACCCCTCACTTTCAAATGCAGAAGTACATTAGTAGCCCTTCACGAAACATTTGGTTGCTTTTACCAAGACTAAAGTTTCAATGTGATCTCAAGATTAAAGAAAACAGTTCACCTGAGTTTCAGAAACAGGTGCAAAAGGATTTGTTGGCCTTAGACCAGGCTGTGTATACATCATTGACTGGGGTGCCATCAAAGGAGCAGCTCCAATCTGAGGAGGTACCTATTAGAAAAACAAAAACCCCACAAAACAGGTGTATAAAATTCAAACTAATTCTAGAAGATACATCTTTTCGCATTATAAGTATAGTAGAAAACAAGCACATAGGCACATACACGTAGTAAAGTCAAAGCTTTTAAAAAAACTTGCTGTAGAGAATTGAGTAATCTCTTCCAACGCACAGTGTGAAAAACCTATCAGATTTCACACACTATTGACCTTATGAAACAATATGCGTAAGTTGTAGGATGAATTGAGTATAATAATGCCTGCCATGAAACCCACTGGATGAGACAACTAGGTTTTTCAGAAATACAAGACAATCACATTTCTTACCATTCCATATACAGGCACTTGAGGTGTGGTCAATGGGTATGTGATAGGAGCAGGTACCTTCAATCAAGAAAATTTTAACGTATTTTAGATAAGCTCATGCATACTAGTAATATATATAAAACTGTGAAAAATACGTATTCTTCAATACTTAAAATGACCAACATATTTACAAGAAATTGACTTACATATCCAGGATAGTGTACTCCATTCTGGCACAGCAAAAGGAGTAAGGACAGAAAATTATTTAAGAGGTATTCGAACTGGAAATTCTAACCAAGGGATGGATTCAAGTCCAGTACCATAACTGTCTGTAACTATGCTCAACTCATTTATAAAAACAATTAAAGCAGGAGGAAAAAAGTGCAGGGACAGTAACATCAGTAACTATGCCTCTTAACTTGGATAGGCTCCCTGCCTAAAAAGCTATCACTAGTAAGACTTACGGCAAAAATAGAAATTTTACTAAATCTAGCCAGGGTTTGAACATATTGCTTGCACAAACATTTGCGTGACACGCTTTTAGAGGGCATGGCATGCAATAGTCTTTCTTCCTCCCATTATGTGCGAGAAGAGCACAGAAAAAAACCCAAGGAAGCCAGTGACCGTTCAGCTTAAGAAACAAATAGCAATAGATGTTTAGTCAGGTAAATGTTGCTCACATACTAATTTCTGATGTCTGCAACATATCACAATATGCAAAAAGAAAAATGAAGAGCATCTCAAGCCAGTAAACTTATATCAGGTTAAGTTCATAGTCACAGTGATGCATGCACTTCATATTGCCGTGCATTGTTAAGCAGTACTAATTATATTTAAAATGGCGTGCTAAAGTACTTCACTATGAAAGAGTATGCAGACTATACATAAATTGGAGGGTTAGTACTCTGAATGCCACAGACCAAGTACCCTGAATGCCACAGACCAAGCCAGGACAGTTAGACCTTTCCAACACTGGGGGCACTGATTTTAAAGATGCTCATAACTGAGCTAGTTCTTTGCATCATTAATTTTTGGAATCCCAAGCAAATCAGTGAGCGATACCTGGCATAAAGCACTCAAATACTTAGACAAGAAAGTATCAAACGTGAACGCCTGAAATAAAAACACATAACCTAAATCCACAGTGATCAATGTGTGCTAAGGTGCCCTCTATCTTTCAAAAATAAGAATACATCAGCACGCTAACATAACATTCTAGAGCACCAAGAGGGAATAAAAAGATTTTATGGTCTCAGAAATCTCACATGAAAGTGCTACGCAACTGAGATATACTCTCATCTGAATTTGAGTTCCATTTTTTAGTCCAATACTGGATTTAATATTCTATTCAACTTTGACACTTTTGAATGAGCACACTCACGTAAGATGAGCAAAATAGGCATTACATGCAAAGCTATTCTTATTGGAAAATGAAGTCAGACAGCAGTCCAAAATCCATAGCAAATATGGCAATTACCCTAGTTGTACATAGAACCAAGACGAACATTCTACTTCCCTCCAAGGCAGCTATATTTCAGAAGTGGTTTGTATTTGTATGAATATATACGAATAGAAGATACTTGAAAAAAAATCTCTTTTAAAAGCATAGGAAGAATCAGTTGCCTACAAATATCCCTCCAAGAAATGGAAATTCTTCATTTAAATAACTGTAAAATTTCCACTTAGTATTTTATACTGTGTTACAAATATGAAGTTGCTGTTGAGCATTATCAAAAGTCCAAAGTATAAAAACTGAAAAAGGAGCAAAAACTGGAAAGAACAGCAGTTTTGCCCTTGAAACACATTCTTAGGATTCTTAGAGGTGCATGTGTGTATGTACGGGGGGGGACAGGTGGGAGCATCTCAAATGCACACATCAGAAATTTTCTGGTTTGGGGTCATTTGTTTCAATTCAAAAAAGAACTTACGAACTGAGATATGTCTCAAGTGAAAGGCTCATTATTTAAGTCTTTAATGGACGAGTTTTACAGTGAGGGGAAATAAAGTATACTAAAAATCTCTTCCTCATTCAGTTCGTGAAGTGATCCAACAAGCACTCCCCCCTGCCCGCAGTCTCGTCCCAAACAGCCTTTGCTATTCTTTAAGTTAATTCAAGCAGGGAAGTAGCATTTGCTAGAATGAAGCACGATTTCACTAGTACAGAAATTACCATATGTGGAATAGTGGGTAAGGGAGTAGGGTTCCATGTGGTCGATGTGCTTGTTTTTGCTTGCCAGTTTGTTCCACCAGTAAGTTTTTTCTCTGTAGGCTGGGTCCACTGCATATCTGATCTAAAATGAAACTGTGGTATTAGTTTTCACAGAGTCAACAGCTAAAGTAAAAACAACATAATGGAAAATGAAAACATGCCTTAATACACGTACACAGCTGAAATCTATGGGTGGAAGAAACACTCAAGATTTCAGTAACTACTTGATATATCTCTGTCCCAGCAAGGATGAAGTCTGGGGGTTCTGTTTTGTGTTAAAAGTAAACTATCATTATTTTGTGCACTGTATGCATGATGTACAGCATAACGATTAACTGGAGTTTTATGTAACTGCAAGATCTTCTACGGTGCTCCATAAAAATACTTAAATAAAAATACAGCACTTGCAAAACTAACTGAAGTGAATTACTTCAAAAGTTAAGGTTGACCATATTATAGTAACTGACCACAAACTCACCATTTCAATGCTGTACTTGGCAGCAGATTACTTTCAAGAGTTGAGATTCTTGCCATGTTAGTACTGGTAAACTGTGCCAGAGACTACCGAATAGTAATGTAAGAATATCAGAAGTACATATACGTACTTACTTTTTGCATGGAGTTCCTCCAAAGCCAAGATCTAGGGGGGGGAAGAGACACAGACAAAATCCTTAAGTATTTTTAATTTTGAGGAAAAAAAAGCTGGGTTTGTTTTCAGTAACAAGTGGGAAAGTTAAATTTAAAAGCTTCACACTTACTTCCCACTAGATTAGCAAGTGAAGAATCGAGGTCATTTGCCAAAATTTTTCCGCTTTGTTGGTTCGCTAAAGTGGCTCTTTGACTTTGTGGTGGTACTGTGGGTTGCAATACATCATCTAGAAAGTCAAAAGCTAAACAAGAGAACATAAAAGCAACTGTTAACAAAACACTTATATTGCATTTAATAAAAGACATCCATAAGCCAGGGAGGTATTTTCTTTATGAACACTAAGTAGTTTGAGTATTTATATGTGGAGGTTCAACATGCTGGAAGTGTTTAAGGCTTAGACAGAAGCATAGTTTAACCTCTTTTTTTTTTAATGGAATACTGTATCGTAGCTACTAATCTAGTAGAATCTTCAATTTTACTTCAGCAGTAACTGATAGTATTTTTAAATTAAGATGAATCTTCCCTTAAAACTGAAGAAAGAATATTGTTAAAGATAGTTTCAAAGTGTTCTTGTAACACAATATAGCAGTAATTTCATGATACTGCTAGTATCCTGAATGTATACAAGAGTTCCTTTGCTATACGTTCATAAGCACTTTGAATATGTAGCAAAATAGCACCAAGAGAAAGATCGTAACTCAGCTGTTCTTCAAGCAACACATACACACAACTAGTTTTGCATTTTTATAAGTACAATGCCTCTCAATGAAGTTAGAGGGAACTCATTATCATGTATCAAGAGAAAACACTGAGGTCATAAGCACTGAAAACAGATTAACGTAAGCTTACCCGTTAAGAGATATCCAGTGGGCCACGTTCAAAGTTCATTCCCCCAAAAAGAGAGGAAACCATTATTACACACTATATGAGATTAGTCAAAGCTAATTTAAAAGTAAATAACTACACTTGAACTGATTGCTTGTTATCTTATCAGTCTTATAATCAGCTTGCAAACGTATTAAATTATTAAATTTTGAACTACAATAGTAATTATGCTAAATTGTTAAGCAACTGTTGTCTGTAGCATGTAAATTACTCATAAGCTAGTTTTTACCACTTGTAGTCCTGTACTCTGGTGCTGTAGATTTTCCTCCAAAAACAGCATCAAAGTCTACATTAATTGTTGAAGAGGTGGTACTTGGAGGAGCTGAATGAAGAGGAAAACCTGAAAAAAAAGTTTAGAGTAATCAAATACACCATTCATTACAGTGAAACCAGAAAGTTAAAAAAAAAAAAAAAATCATCAAATTACCATCAACAGTCAGAGGATGATACACAGAAGCGTATGTAGCTTTATGACCACTAAAGTCATCTTCATAAAAAGAGAGAAGAAAATAAGATCAGTTTAAAAGAGAAAAAGGAAGAGGGGACACAAAAATTATGTCTGCAGTTAAAAATTAAGAATTTTTAATAGTAAAAAAGGATTTTTTTTTTAAATTTAAACAAATTTGAAAAAGCTCAATTAACTCCTGCATTCCCCATTACAAAAGAGAAAGGAGGTTGCAGTTTGAAAGAAATTAGCAAAAATTTCCAGCAACACTGCAAGTCTTGGGATGTCTAGGCTGGGCAAGCTGAACAAAATAACTCATTATTTCAACTGTAGAAATAAAACTTTAAGGAAACATATCATTTACTACATCTGGAATTAATGTACCATTTTCACTTGTTAAAAAAGTGAAGATTGGTCCAAACCACAAAAAATTACATGGCCCGGTTTATTAGCATAATTATCTGCAGTTGCAAAGAAATTACATGGGTTTTGTTTGTTTGGTTTTTTTACCACTAAACAGTTCCACCGTTTGTTTGGAGGAAAAAGTAGAATTGATGAAAGGGGTGGTAGATTTTACAGCTTCTTCAACTGGCTTCATGTCAAAGATGTCCAGATGAGGTGGAGAACCAACACAACCATTTGAGGACGAGAAAGGACCTTTCAGATGCAGAAGTGAAGGAAAGAATACAGAGTACAAATAATGGAAAAGAAAAACAGACTGAAATGACTGCATATGAGAATCTCTAGACAAACTGTAAATATTCCACCTGTTGATCAGCCCATTAAAGATAAAAATTCTTAGTTTCAGATAAAAATCTTAACAGCTTGCTCTATTTAGGGAAAATAATTCTAGTATTGCCATTGGGTGGGAGGGGGAGAATGACAGAACATTTATCAATCAAAAGAGTTAGATACTACATTTTTGGCTTCAAGAATCTACCTTTTAAATAGCACATAAGGGTATCAATTCCACCTATTAAAATACCAACACTTACAGTGGTGTTAACATTGCCTTATTTCAGCATTTAAGGCATTTCTTTGACATCTATCCTGATTATTCTTTGGAGGGATGGGTGAGGGTACAGAGAATGCTGTGCCCAAGAAACTGGGAATGACAGCTTTGTTGTAAGAACTTTGAAGTCACCAACACCTTTTAAATGAAAAGTATATTAAATATCACTTAATGGAATGAAATACTAGTCCAGCATCTTTTCAGTTACATCTGCTTAGTTTGTATTTCCCAGAATCTTTAAACTTTGATTTTTAGTTACATTTCTTCTCCCTGTCCCCTTTATTGAATAGCTCCTTCATTTCGTCTACTGCATATTGACACTACTGCTATGTGTTAAAAAAAAAAAGTAACTTTTCTGTAACAGTTTGCCAGAGCTTTCAGATTACTTATTTTATATATATTCTGTCAAGGATAGAAATGTTTGGATGCAAAGTAATTAAGGTTTAAGATGTAGATTCAATTAAGTATGAATCTGTATTTTATTCTTGTATTCTAAGAATTCACCCATCATTCAGACAGCCAAATCATCGTAACAGCTCACCTCCCCAAGCACTGCTTGCTGATGTTGATATAGCTGGAGTGCTCTGCACAGTTGGAACAAATGCAGGCTGAAGATCAAAAAGGTCACTAGAGAGGTTGGGCATGCTGAATAAGAGACAGAGAGAGAGAAACATGAAGATACTTAACAGGCTTTGTATTCCTGTGTTATACAAACACTCACACCAAGCTCACTTTCTCTTGTTCACTAGTAGCCCATCAATAATAGCGGCACAAAACAAAACTAGCGATTAAGCATTTCTTATTGAGCAATACCAAAATTCCTGTGAATACAGCAGGAAAGCATCAGCAAAAGGTTATTCTTGAAAAGTACTTGAGAAGTAACTAGCATCAGTGCTTTGCAGTTGACTGTGGAGCTACAGGCCAATGCAGTAACTTCTGCTTGCTTCAGAAAGCAAAGTATCTCTCACCTATTTGTTGTGGGTGCTGGTACTGCAAAGAGGTCAACAGCTACAGTGGTATTCACACTTTTTCCTGATAAGGTGCTTGGGGATGCCGATGTGGAAGTGGAATTTGGTACTACAGAAATCTCTCTTAATCGCTGCTCCTGAAAGATGAGAGATACAGTTTGCATTTTCGTTTTATTACTTTATTAACCCTTCAGTCCTGAAGACCTTTTCCAAGAAGAAATTTTAATTATGGTCTTAATAAATAAAAAAAAGTTATTCTTCTGTAAAGTCCTCAAAACAGAAAGATGATTGAATTAGAGATAAGACTATTTGTTTTAACAAAGCCTTTAAAAAAAAATCAAGGTGGGACTTGAGGATTTAAATAGTAATTTTTTTAAAACTATCTGTAACTGCCTAGAAGTAAAACACTTCCAGTCAAGCTACACATTCTAGGCTCCCTTCATAGTCACTCAGAGAAACAGGTCAATGGACCTTTGTTCAGGAAGACCTGTCTCTCTCCACTGGTAGGATCTCTTCATAGTTCAATTCAGACGTTCAGAAGTCAGACTGACAACGTGCATCCTAATACTATCCATGTAGTGTTGCTTTTAAGCTAGCAAAATAAAACTAGTTTACACTGTTAATTTTAGGTTTACATTCCTCATTACTTCTAGATACGCCCACTGCATTTATACAGCACAGGTCAAAGCACAGGTGTGTTTTACACTGCTTACATTCCTCAAGTAAAATGTTGAGTGAGCTTGCAAGCTTCCATGTCCCCCAAATGAAAATTTGTATCAACCAATTTAATTATTCGGTTACAGCAGCTACAAGTCCTATTATAGTAGAAGTGGGACAGTGAAGAGGGGAGACATCTGATGCAACTCCTGAAAACAAAAAAAAACCAACCCCAACCAAAAAACTCAAACAACAGTATCACAACACTTGCTGAGATTCAAGTGAAGCAGTTCAGCAGCAGACAGCAAGGCACACTAAGATTGTAGTCTAATAGCAAAAAACCTGCTTCACGCCGGTTTGAAAAGCATGCCTTACACCAAGTCACGAAAGTGGAGAATCTTCAACAGACCTCGGTAACTCCAGGGATGAAACTCAACTCTGCATTACTGTCAAAGTTTACTTTCACACTCCAAATAGTTTTAAGGCTCTCATAACGTGGCCTCCAGATAACATGAGCAGAGTTGCTTCATCATTTAGGTGTGTCTAGACACGTTAAAGCAACACAAGAAAAATTCCCAACTGCCCCACTTGCGTGTGCCTGGGACATGACAGAACTATGGATTTAGCTTTCAGCAAGGGAAGCATCTTTCCTTGTTCAAGATTTTACACTATGTATGTTCGCAGGAAACAGTGTTATAAATGGGTTAAACGGACCTGAAGGACCGGGATTCAGGCCTTAAGAGAGGGATGTTACTAACAGGACTACTCAACAAGTACCAATGAGCAAAGGAAAGCACGTTAAGGAACCAAGAGAGAACACACATATTTTCTTTCAGACGTGTTACTATTCAAAGTCCATAAATTATACCTAAATACATATGATTTCAAATAGTTTTTCAAACTAAATTATGGAATTATAAATAAGAGCAGTTACACGTGGACAGAACTGTAGTGTATATTCTCATTATGAGCAATGTAACTGAAATCACACTAAAGCCACATTCCATACACCACAGGGAAAAATAATTCCCTCCTACCAATAATCAATCTTACAGTAGCAATGCTGTATGTTCAGCTGCTGAGATGTAACCTACAAGTGTTGTATACTCATTTTGTGAATCTTAGAGCTAAATAACAACCTCTTGTAAGGAAGAATACAACTTATTTGTATCAGCAGCCTGCTATTCAAATCATACTCCTGGTAGAAGGGTCACCACACATAGGCAGCCATCACACCCGCATCCTACAGAATTATGCCTTGGCCTCTCTTAAAATGAGTTCCCTCACCATACACTATTTTAAGCCAATTCTGGTTTTCGCCTGTATCTGGTTAAAAAAAAATTCAGAATACAAACTTGTAAAAAATATAGTACCTTAAGTGCCTGCAGTCTAGCTTGTTCCTCCTCCAATGCCTGCTGCTTTTCTTTCTCATCCATCCTGCTAAATGACATTCCTGTATTGGCAAGTGTGGAAACAGCACTGGATAGGGCACTAGCTCTAAAAACAGTAATAATTAAAAGAAGTTTTATTAAGAAAAACAGTCAGATATACATTCACTTACAGTTTAATCACCAAGTGCCTTATCTAGTTGCGCATCATTCCGCCGCCACTCTGTTCTTCCCTTACTCTCTGGTACAGAAAAGCAGACAACCCAGTAACAAGGGAGTTTGGTGAAAAAGCAGCCTGAGTACACAGGATTACTCCCTGAAGTTTCAGCAAGTAGGAACTAGAAAGTGAACACATCAGCTGTCTTTTTTCTTTAAGGCCATATAGAACTAGACTGGAATTCTATTCCATTCAAGTAGCAGAGGCACAGAAAGCTTGTTTGTACATATTATACATATAACAGTAAACAAAGCACAGAAGTTATTCCTTATATAGTATACTATTTAGCAGAATACTGTGGCAGTGAATCCCCAGATACTTGCAAAAAAAAAATCTGAGGAGCAAGACAGCAACTCAGAGATGTAGCTTATACTGATAATTTATCAATATTTACCAAGTTTCTGGGGGAGAATGCCTATGCCAAAAGAGATCTCCCACTCTTCAGTCAGAAGTACTGTTCATACGTATTGATACCATACTTGACAGAAAGAATAACACAATTCCTGTCAGCACAAAGCATCTAAGCTAATTTGGCTGTTCTGAGAAGGGACTGAAGAACTTTTATAAGCAGGTTAAGATAAATTCAGTCTGAGAGGTAGATAATTGACAATAAAGATAAATACCATCCTATCTTGGGGAAAAAAAGAGCCTCAAAACCCAAATACCTTAGAACCCTTTTAAGCCAAAGGACTTGAAACAAGTAAAAGCTAAAAAGAATAATATACAAGGCCCCAGCTTAATGGTTTATTACAGCATAAGAAGTTGTCTCTCAGAGACACAGGCAGACATACCTAGATTTCAAATGTGATTAAGCTATCAGACTTACTCTGTGAGACTACTGCTCACTAGATGATTCATTTATACATCTAGGAAGATGTATTTGGAAGTGAATAAAATTCAGGGAGAACACCAAATGACTGAACACTGAAAATTCTTAGTACGAAGATGACAAATCTGTAGTATAGGCATAATTGTAATTCATTGGGTGCTCACCTGCTGGCAGCAGAGACTTCTTTTGTTTTCTTTCCCTCCACAGAAGCCAAATGCTGTTCCAGTGCTTCAAGCAAGCTGCTGGGTGCCTAAAGTTGAAGCAGTGTTTTATAAATACTTTTAAACAACACATCATTGTTTAGTACACAGATTAGTTTCCTCATCCACTAAAAACAAACAAAACCCCACACATCAATAATTGTGCCTTTGGGTTTTGCTGCCATCTTCCACACCTGAATTCTATCTACCCACTTGTGGTTCTTTGAAAGGAGTGGCACCACAGAGACACAGAGTAAGGACTCCCCCAGAGTAGTGTCTGCTCCTGTGTACACAAGCCTCATTCTTGTTTTTGGCAACAGTATTTGCTATGTTAAGATTAATCCAATAATCACAGCTGATTAAGCAGTACTCCCTTAAACTCACAGAAGTACCAAACGAAGCCTTTGCATTTTTGATCCCCTTTCCCCCATAACAACAAAAAGCCAGTCACTTTCCATTCAAATATTTACAGTCAAAGGCTTGCATTAGAAACACTTGACTACAGCAGAATGTTAGGTTTGATAAAAAAAGCAATCAAATTCAACGTGACCCCAACAATGCTCTTGCAGACTGAGTAGCTATTCAACACATGACAACACAATAAACCAACTCAATTACTCCAAAGCCTCTGGTATCCTAAAATATCAGAAACTAGCAACATCACTTCAAATAAAGTTGGGTTTTGGTGGCTTTGCCACCCTCCCCCCTGCCAAAGTGTTACCCATGAGAAGTTTTTAAACATTAAGCTGTTGTTAAAGCAATGAAGAAGATTCCAAAAAACAGGCCTCTCGCCACTTAACTCCAGCAGGAAGTCAGGCACTAGACACATCAGCTAAGATCTGAGACACCTAAATGAGTTTTAGGTGACCGATACTCATAAGCTTACCAAGACTTTTGAGATCACAGCCATGACATTATTTGGTACCCAAGACAAAAGATTTGAGCTGATAGTTAACAAAAGAGCAAGTTTAAAATATACAGACTAAGGCACACCAGAGCTGCTTTGGTTCCTACAGAAAACAAGAAAGAGGTGCCAATCATAACCTGCCTTCTTTCTGCTATATACTTGTATCCGCTACAGAAATACTTCTTCCATAACAGAGGAAACAGCTTCAAAGGTCAGAATAAATTTGACCTCATCTTGATTACAAAGACTTAGTAGGAAGTAAGATTTCTCCAAACCACCCTATAAAAACAACCTCCATCAAGCAAAATAATTTGGCTAGCACTTTTGGAAGAGTTCTCTGCCTTGCTATTCTAGCCACGTTGCTCTTGTGGCTTTTAACTATGTAGTCCAGACTCCTTAAAACAAGTGAAGCAAATCCTACTGCAGATTCAGATGAAGGGAATAGACCTTTAAAGTTTTAATCTACTTGCAGCTCTATCCTCCTCATCTGGCAGGGTTTCAGAAACATTAAGCGTCTCTTGCCACTTGCCAACTTTCAATAGGTAGAACAGATATGACAGACATTGTTTGGAAGAAAAACAAGATTGCCCTTGCTAGCCCTTCTGTACCAAAAGCTAGACCAAAGTATTTCCTGGAAAGAGGAAAAATATTAATCACACAAGGCTTTGGCAAGTTCCCCTCTGAAATAACGAGCACAATTCTAGCTTCCCACATTCAATGAAGGCCAATTCAAGCTACAACAGATGCAAAGAAAAGCAATTAGAATAATCCTATAAGACTGCTTGTTTTAAAGTTAAGGCCTGAGTTGATATTTCTTTCTATAAATAGAGCCAGGTAAGCTAAGACAGTGTAGTTACCTCAACAACTGGTCATGAATAAATTCAGCATTCAAACTAGACAGCTAAACCCTAAGGGGGAACATTTTGAAATATCTTTCCAGAAGGGTACTGGGCACAAAAAAACCCAAACAAACAAACAAAAAAAAAACCCCAAAACCAAAAAACCCACCCACACAAAACCAAACCCAAAAAAACCAACCACAAACCAAAAAAACCCCGTACTTTTACCTTTCAGGAGGAACAATAGTTTGCAAAAGGCATTGCATGACATAGCTAGAAAAATAATCTTAATAGCAGGAGACCCTAATTCCAGAAAGTTTTTCCTAGTCTTCATTTTTTTTTTTTTTTTCCAAGGCCACTCTAAAACTTATCTGTATGGAAAAGCAAATTCTATACTTACTAAAACCCTCTACACAACCCCGTCAACCATGAAACCTAAAACCAACAAACCAGTAACTTCTCTGAACTTTCACACTGCTGCAGACATCCAACAAAACATCAGAGATGAAATTTTAAGTGAACAGATCTTAGTAGTTTTATGTCAGAAAAGATGGCTGGGCATCATACAGACATCATGATACAGACATCAGGCATAATACAGACATCATGACTTGAAAGAGGCTGTATTTTATGACGCAGCCTCCCTCCCCCTACCCAAAGACATCTGTGACAGATTAACATCCATACAGAGGAAAATGACCCAGTTGCATTCATAAAATACAGTAACAGCTATAAACAGAAAGCAAGCAACATCATTGTGAAACAGGGCACCTACAAAGGAAAACATTTTCTTTATAGGAACCAGCAAAAGTAGCAGTAGTGTGAACATTAGAATCAAGGAAGAAAACCGCTTATACAGCAGCAGGAATAGTAAACTAGACTCTAAAGACATAAAACCATTGTTGTCAGGAACAGCTTAAGGAAACTCTGAAATATGCATATCCCAGAACAGAATATACACCAGAAATGTAAACAAAGTATTTGGAAAAAAAAATTAAATATGGTAGACCAGAATAGAAACAAAAGAGATGAATCTGTCAGAACTTATTTCAGAAACACAAGCACAATGAAAATCTAATTTTTGTGAAAGCCTAGTATTAAGAAATTTTAGCAAATTCTTTTAATGTGGCACTAAATTGATGAACAATTATTCAACTCTTATTAAATGCCATGAGATTTACTATGGAAGCGGAACGCTTAACAGTGGCATTGAAATTGTCAAAATACACAGGATGCTGACATCTACCACCACAGTTCAGAGAGTTGCCTTTCATGTCTAAGTGCACTTAAAACAGAATAGCTGAGCTATGAGAAAAAATGCTGTGAGAACAGTAGATATAAAGGGTTTTGCACACTCAAAGTTTCAGATATAAAGAGCAGCAAAAAGAAGTTAAATCCCCTATTCTCAGTAAATCAAAAAACCCTGCTTTGAAGAGCCTTATAATGACCCAATTAACTGGACAAGTGCACACAAACCCAGTGAAGTATAACTTCAGACTTGAGTATAATTTGATGAGCATAATACAGACCAGCTGAATACTGCAGTACTAATCAAAAGACACAGTAAGATGCTAAGATCAAACACTAATAGAAAACATCAAACTACTGTTTTCACTCATTACCTGCTCTTACCCTGCTGGCTACAATCATATTTCTTTCCTACCACAAAGGCCTAGAAGTTCTTAAAGGGGTTAATATTAATTGCTAGGAGCAAGTATTAGAGATTTGTACTTTGTAACACGTATGATTTCAGATGGAAATCATACTGTAGGCAGTAATGAACAACACTGACAATGGAAGTTTGTGGTTTAGATTTGATTTCCATATTAAAAAGACACTGATGAAGTTTAGGCAAATCTTCACAGTAGATATATTTTTACATGATTAACCCATGAAATTTAATTTTGTGAATGCACTGCAGGATTAGATGTGACTGTGCAAAGTCTACACATTAAACTGTTTCACACTCTCCACTTAAACAGCTTGAGTACTCTAGACCTTTAAGGCACTCCAGTTTATTGCCCAAGTCTCCTGACAGATTGCCATTTATTCTACCCATCAGGTTACTCTGCGCTACAGAAAAAACACCAAATACCTCTGTCCTGTTGCGTTGTTAGAAATACAATGTCCCTATGAACTGAAGTAACTTGCGAAGAATAACTTTGTGCCCTTCTGTGGACTATCAGCGTCTCCTGTTCATCAATCAAACCATCTTTCGCATCTCCTTTCTGCCCCTCAATTTACCTTCACTAGTAGGTACTCTCCTGCATTCCAACTTTTAGCCTACACGTTCCAGTGCACAACTTGTATTGCGCATGTCCCTCATACCACAGAGTAATACTGAAGCCAGCATTAAGTGCTGATATAGAAACTTCAAATCTATTCAGACCTCAGGAGAAGGAAAAAAATTCTTGACTGAACTAGCTAACTGTAATCTTTAAGTGTGCTAAAAGACATTAAGTTACAGTGAAATAGGTTTTCCTCAAGGCATGGCAAGATGCTTGTGGCTTCCATGCCAGTCAATCTCCTGCGATAAAAACCGTAAGTTCTTGAAATATATTTTCTGTGAGTTTTATTGCTTTCAACAATCAAAAAAATCTTATTAAGAGCTGCGAAGTGGGAGTACTGAGTACATTTAATTAATGGGAACAGTCACCATACATATTTCCCATATATAAATACATAGAAGAAAATACATTCTCAAGATGAATGATTACTATGATACACAACAACCTTTAAAAATGCAAAGAACAAAATAATTGGGTTAATCAATATGATATGCACACTGACCTGAGTAAGATCTGGAATGTCACCCTGATCAATTCCAACTTGCTGGGTTTACAAAAGAAAATAAAAAGGAAGAAAAAAAAAATGTACATTACTACATGCAGTGGCAATGAAAATAAAAAACAGTGATGTCTGAATGTTACATAGAAACTAACATATTGAAAAGGGGTATTCATAACTTTCTGAACTGGTACGAGTTTCACTAGGAACACACCTTAGAAATCACAAGTGCACTAAATTGCTTCTCAAAGCAAATCTGACTTTTCATCCAGCCTAACTTTTTCATGCAGAAAAGCTTACGGGGAACATTAGAAACACCCACATTGCTTACTAGAACTACTCCATTCTGAGCAGTTACAGTAAAGGACAGCACTGTGAATAGACTGTAACATTCAGTTCATACATTTTGGACCATTCATGACATTTATAACACCACTTCAGGAAGTTTACTATGTTGTCTGGCTAATAAAAAGGATACCCAAGAATCTCACTTCATGTTAATGAGTGTATACAATCTTTAAAATACCTAATCTGTAGAATACTTCCTTGCATAGCAAAGTTAAGCAAACATTAATCAGTTTGTGAAGTTGTTGTTATGAATATAGACTACTGTACCAGTACAGACAGCTAAATGATATCCTTTCCATAGATGTAGATTTATTTACCTCTGCTACTTTGAGGAATTCTGACAATTTGGTCATTCTGGCTAGAAATTTTTTGTAAATATCCAAGCCTTCTTTGCACTGGTTCTTCTTCATATCAAAATATCTTTCTGAGGATGCAAATAAAACTCTTGTAAGATAACAGCCTTCCCAGCAAAAAGGTGACACAGTATTATAAAAGTTAATTTGAGACAAACTTCAAGGAGAGAACAGACAGGAGTAACTCAAAGCTATTCAGATGTTAAAGTTTACATGAATACCCAACACCTTTTGTAATAAGTCAGTCAATAGAAAAACATTGATTTTTCTATTTCAGTACATTAGAATATAACGCAAAGCTTTATTAAACATGGATGTGAATCACTGCAATTGTTAAATTAGGTATTTAGGGGAATGTTTACAAGAAGTCAGCTTATTAGCTGGCAATCAGGCAAATTATTTTATCATTTGAAAATATTCCTGGTACGTATTTACATTTTTAGACCCTGTATCAATACGTTTTGCTGTTTGTAAATGGGCTCAATATCCAAAAGACTTCAGAATGGCTATTGAACTGGTACATACACTGAACTGACCTACCAAAAGGAGAATCAACCACATCCTTTCACTTTTTATGGTTTTGCCCTGTATATTTATAGATATTTCATTGAGTAAAAACTAATGGATTAACAGACAAACTGATCAGATGTTTTCACTCAGAAATTTGCTTGAATAGTCATTACAAGGCTTCGCCAAGAGCTTACCACTCTTGAACAAAAAACCCTACATATGTCATCGACTAGGTTCATGCAGATTCAGGTACCAGGTAAAAGTGAATAGTCAAGCTATAAAGAAAGTATGGGAAACCAGAAGTCAGCAATACTGTGACTACACTAAATACTCAAAATACCAGGTATCTCACTAATACTTTTACAGTCCAATTGCCAAAGGTCATCCACTGCGCATTTATGGTATCCTTGTTTTAGTCTCGCCAGTCACTCTCTCATCTCAATTCCTATTTCAAGATGTATTCTCCAAGGCAGAAGCGTATGTTTAAGCCTATGCCAGGCACCACTGAAACTAAGACAGGCTTAATTTAATGGTAACGGAGCAGAGAATTTATTAGGAAATTGCAGTCAGAAATTGTCTATATTCTTTAGTTCTCTCAACATCTTTCACAAAAGTTTAAAAGCTAAAAAAAATTCTCACATACCTAAAAGATTAATAATCCCCTCATTGTATGCTGCAAAAAGTCTAATGGAATCTTTAAAGAGGAGCATAAAGGCAGCATTTATAACACCATTTGTTAGTTCATTTGGATTGGCCTGTGTAGAAAGCAATGAGAAAGTAAATTAGTATTTAATAAAATAATGAAACTCTCACTTCAAAATGAGAGTGTTACCTAACACTGAGCTTAAAGTACTTACATCAAAATCAAGGAGTGCATCAAGCTGGTTCTGTATGATTGGAAGGGTTTTCAGAAGCTTTTCAGCATTCATGGTTCTCATCACTCCATCTATCCTACAGAGTAGAAGACACACGTTTATAAGTTACCAAGAGACCTCAGCATATTATGCTGTTTCAACAATACTATATTGCTTCAAAGGGCCAAAAGGAACACCAATCTACGATAAGCTCAAGAACAACTGGTATTCACACCACCCCCCCACCCCCCCCACCCCCCCGCACGAAACATCTAACAAAAGAAGCAGTAACAGTCTTACCCTCTTTTCATTTTGGTGAAGTCAACTGCTACAAGTCTATATGAAAGTGCTTTTTCATTCAAGTATCTGCTATATCGCCTAATGAAGGTAGACATATCATAGCCTAAAAATTAAGCATTTGTAAGTCAGACATTTTGAAGGGGTACAGTTTCTTTTAAGTTCTTTTCAAGAACTATTATCCTACTAGCCCATTTTACATCAACTTGCATAAAAAACGCTTCGTACGCACTCTCCAGAGTCTTGAGAGTCACTATTTTTCACCTTGAAATGTAATGTTACAGTTTCTTCCTAACTTGCTAAGATTAGGAAAAAGCATTCATTGCAATTATGAGAATAAACACCTAAACACATTAAAATATTGGGCAAGAACCAAGCATAAAATATTAGGCAAGAACCAAGCTGCTCTTACTAAGATGTTCTTGAAATCAGACTAAAAATGTATTCCTAGTAAAATGCTGAAGACTTTGATAACTTATCCGCAATGCCTTAAAAACCACAGAGACCCAAAAACGTTTTCTACCATTGGCAAGTAATTAAAAGACTTCTCAGAGATTTGAAGAAGTTCTCACTATTTATACAGCACATCCTAGCTACCATTCCATGCACCTTAACAGTAAACATTTACTCCTGAGACACTAAAATGCAACAGCAAAAATAGATCATTGTGCTAATATTCATCAGGTTTATTCTAGTCAATGTTAAGAGTTCACTATTTAAAATTTACAGCTGTGTATGCGCATGATACATACATTACAGACAGATTTCTAGCACTCAGCTAGGTAACTCAGAATCTCACTTTCCTTGTGTCTACATTCTTGGTTAGACATTCTTTGGTGCCTTGCGCAATTTATATTGCAACACCCTTCCATTTAAATGTCATTTGTCTCCTAGAGTGCACCGACACAGGCGCTATTACAGAGCAAAAAAGCAGTAGAGTTATTTCCTTCAGTGAAGGATCCTTACCCTGCATGGCACTTTTGTCCAGGTAGTTATTTAAATTGAACAAAGTGTTTCGGGATGCAAGATACTGGATAAAGCGCTGTTGGTGAAGAAAAAAGTTGACAATATCATTGTTGTGAGAGTCAGAACATTTAAGCATATTACAAGAAAACTACACTTACCTTGTAACTGTTTCTAGTAACCTCTATGAACAATAGAAAATTAGTTAAAAGGAAAAAATTTAAAGGAAAACTTAATGCTTCTGGAACTGTGGTGAGCAGCAGCATGGGAATTATAATTATATATATATATATATATATAAATATATAATGCAGTGATCTGAGTAAACAATATTTAAGTTTTGACAAATAATAGCTGGCTCCATAAATAATGCAAGAGTAAGAGACAAACACATCCAGATAGCAAGGTAGGTTTAAAAGTTTCTCTGCCACTGTTCCACATAGATCTCCTATGATTGTAATTTCTTGACTTTCTTGCTTCTTTATATGTGTTTTAGTCCATAAAAGAGGATTATGATCAATACAGCTTAAGGGACTTGTTACGTCTTTGAGCTGAATCCCTCTGCTGCCACAGCACGCAGGGCCTAGTTCCTTCACCCTTCATGGTGGAAATCCACCTGTCTGCCAGGTTTGGACCGCTGGGCTCCACAAAACTAGCATTTTTTCAGTCAGGCTCAGTACAGCACCTGCTCTTTGGAATTGTAATGAGGGCTTAGCACAGCAACAAGAAAATTCTTCTCACAAGTACTATTTAAACTGAAAGCAGTACTTTCACCTTCCAAGGGGCCCAAATGATCCCCCAACTTGTCACGTACCACCTCATCAGTAACTCTGTATGTGTTCTCAGTCTATAGCTACGGAGTTCACACAAGTCTACAACACGCAGCTTGCCTACCAACAGTTCTGGCACTGTTTTAACTTCTTATTCTGTTTTCCAGTCGGTTTATCTGGTCTTTGTACATCTTAGTACTGTATTCAAAGAGATATAGAAGAAAAACAATTGGAACATGATCAGAAACAGAACAGTGATATTCAAAAGCTGTCTATAAACATCTCAAAATTAGCTACTGTTCTGAATCTCGTTTTAAAAGGGCCAAGACTAACTCTCACTCTCCAGATGTCAGGGGTCTTGCATTGCGCAACGCACAGATGAGAGGAGTTTTAACCTGTTTCACCCAAAACTTCATCACAAGAAACAGTCATGTTAAACAAGAAACTGCAAGACCGATTGCTCAGACAACATTTTGACCTTCTGCTATATCTACCTGTACTTAAAATAGAAGTCCAACATCTGACAATTTTTTATCTGTTTAAGAACAAGGCCTCTTTTAATGTATTAGAAGAGTGAAGAGTTCCACCTGAAATTACAGAACTAGTGTTCTAGCCACATTATCTCAGCAAGTATAAAGGAACTTTTTTTTAAGTTTCAAATGCACCCATTCAAAGCTGAGGAGCGGTTTTGGTACAGACATAAAAATTCAACTCTTCTGCCACTACAAAACGCTGCATGGGCAAACAGATGCTGACTGGTAGCCCCCACACTGAGTTTTGATTTTTTTTTCCTATGGTTCAGTTGTTGGCTTTTTTTCCTTTCAAGTTTCAGCGTGATACTTGGAATAGGTAGTGAATTCCAAGCAGTGAATTTTACTTCGTATTATCCTCTAATTTCAGCCTATTATGTCTTGAAACTACAATTTAAGCACATAAATAACTTGAGGAAGTGTTAACAAAGAGCACACTATGTTTTACAGGTCATTTCAACTAAGTTCACAGAGCTTTGGAGAGAGGAGGCAACACTTAAGTTTTCAGAGCAGTTTAATGGCTGGAAGCAGTACCTTTAAGAATCATAATTTCAATATTACCACTATTCAACAGTCATCTATTAGGAGAATGACTACACATAAGTTCAGGACTAAACTGTCATCTGACCAAGACAAAGTTTAGTTTTTAACAGAAGGACTGTGTAAGAGAGGCTACATTTCTAATGCCATGTTATTATCTGGGAAGCTTTTCATAAATAGTGATGAAATAATTTAAGTGAACTAAATGCAGTAGAAACCTATTTCAGAGGACTGGTAATGGCAACAACATATGACGATTTGAACCATTAGATGACTATCTGCAAGATCAAATATTCTAGCCACCATATTCCTCCCCCCTTTAGTAAGTATCTTATCTGTTAATAGGTTGTTAGCACTCCATAAATGTGCAGCCAAGACTCTTTTGCTGTGCTCTTACTGATAAGCATAAGCCTAACGAACTAAAGCTCATCAGAAGTTTTTCATGTCTTTATTCTAGAAAGGTCACTCATTATTCCCTAACAGTCCAACCCAGATACCTAAAGGTAAATTGCAAACACTGATACATTTTAGTACTGAAATAATGAAGGAATATATTCTTCTCTGGAGAAGTACTTTACAGCCATCAGCAAAGGAAAAACAAAGACCTTTGAAAAACTGACGTACATATCTAATGCTTCATAGATTAAGACAATTTTTTAAAACACTGCCAAGGAGGCTTTAATAGAACTAATCATGTCTTACCTCGTTTCCATACATCATGAGGTGGTGTGTTGTAATTAGAGCTTTGAACACTACAACCCAGCTACTGTTTGCAGTTCTCTCAAAGAGCATGTCTGCCAACTGTGGAATATTCACATTCATTTCATTTGTGCACTGTATTAGATCTAAATTAAAGAAAAAAAATCAAAGCATTACAATGAGCTATATGCTCAGAGAGGATCATCACGTTATTTTGTGTTTTTACATTGACAATTCATACTGGAAGCATTAACTTCGGTTCTTCGCTTAAGAAATAACTGAGCTATTTCACATTCCTTGGTCAAATTCACTGCATTTTACTGAAAGACTCCAAGTATGAACTTCAAAGGCATTTCAATAATTTTATGGAGCCCCAATATCTCATCAATAAATAACCTGCTCCACTAGAAACTCTATGCCCAAATTATTGTCCGAAAGCCAGTGCAGAACTTCTGGATGCTCAATGCCTGAAGCCACTCAATCAGCCACTCAAAACAAACAAACAAACACATCAGAGAAGCAAGGAAAAGCTGAAACATCTATACTTCTTAAGATCAACAGGCAGCAAGTACCCTGCAACTCCAACCTAAGCATGAGTACTGACACACATGACAGCAAATGAGATGCTACAAACCTATAATAAGCCTCTTTTCTATAAGAATTAAGAGCAAGAATTTGCATCTACACACCTTTCCACTTAGCTAAATTAACCCAATCACCAACCTACTAAGTATTTTCTGGTGGATCATGGCAGGTCTCAGGCTTTTGTATAAAAAAGCTCTTTGCGTCCAAGACTGATTATAAACTCAATAGTAGAACATTAACTTGGGAGGTCAGAGACAGGGAGCTTCAAGTCTCTGCCTGAGTATTGGTACAAAACCAGAACAGGCTCCAGCAGATACATGGGAAAAAAGCCTGCCTGAGAACGCTAGTGAAGGCACTTGCTGAGAAGAGAGCAAAGAACTGAATCCAGAACTATTCTAAACCCCTCAAGACATGCACATTAGACATTTATTCTCTCTCTGAGCTAAATTTGGCTCGGGTGTGATCAAAGTACACCTTAAGGACTGGGCAAGGCCAGTAAAACAAACATCTAGTTTGAAAAGCTTCCTTTGTGGCCTCTTATTTAAGCCAAGTCTGTGAGCAGCCTGTTGGCTGCAGAGCAGCATTACTGTTTACGTGGTTTGTGTGTGTAAGTACTTGAAGAAGGGTAGGTTCTTGGGAAGTTGGGCAACGACTGAATACTGAGGTGTTGGCACCACTGAAATGGCCAACTTATTCATATTATTACTGGTATGTACAGGACAGACTACGTTATAACAAGCAATTTAAACATGAACTTGGAGATCACAGACTGATAGTTTAGGACAAAATACGCCATAGAAATATTGCACCTAGAATTTTTATCTGTTCTAGTGCACAGAATATATTACAGACGTATCTTAATTAATAATCTGTTTATTAAGAACATAAAGTCCTTTGATTAGGGATCACTGTTTAGAATAATTTAATAACCAGAGTAATTTTAACAGAGTAAAGAGTTTTAGATGGTATCTTGTTGAGGTAGAAAGCTATAAAACGCAAATTCTAGTAAGTTACTAATTTCAGTCTGATATCAAGGGTTTCCAAATATGTACAAAACATGCAAGTTGGGATGAAAACCTTCATCCTTATTAGCAACACACAAAAACACTGAAATAACTGCACAAAAAGAAGAGCCCTGAAAGTAAGTTTTAAGCAAGCTATACATCAAAACCTTATTGTTGAGTAGTATTAAAATATTTCAGGATTTACAAATGTGAACATACTCAAAAACAAGTCATTTGATAGATGCTGCTCACCACTCACAGCTGTATCATCGTCAGACACTGTGTCAAATTAAGAAGTACTTTAAAATTTCTCAAAGTCCAAACAGTCCATAGACAATTATTGCCCCATAAAACGAAGCAAGTCCCAATTCCAGAATTTATACATAGGGAGAACCTGAATTTTAATTCAACAGCCTCATCTACTGAACGAGAACTTTGTTATGACATTCCTAAGTAATTCTCTCAAAACACATTAAGGCAAATAAGTCTTCCTAAATCCAATCAGTTTATAAGCAAGCATTATGAAGATCTGCTAGATCTTGCTCAGTCTTCTTCATGTAATTGAAGCGTCTGTAACCAGCACAGAAACATTACAGAACTGTTACAAGTCATAATTCCTATTCTCAGTTTACAAAAAACAAACAAACAAAAAAAAACAATGAACAAAACCCCCACAAACTCTGTACAGAGCAATACCTATAACATTACTACTAGGTAACAGTTAAAGAAATTCCATTGATCTGCTGAGGTCAAAGACCACACAGATAGCCTATCGAAAATATTATTTCTGCACAAATTCCTTTTCCTTCACATGACCACTAAGCAAGCCAAATTCTTCACTGAAGATTTTCAATATTAAGAGTGCTTATTATTGATGAAACTGGGAGGGAAGATCCAGGTTAAAAACAACCAACTTTCTGCTCTCAAGTTAAATTAGCCAAGCTAATTTCAGTCACTTTTTGCCAGCACTCTCCACAGAGACTTCAATCTTGTCACCTTCCCTCCAGCTAAGGTCTACCAGCAGATGTTCCAGTACCCCCTAAGATGATGCTGAACACCTGGGAGATACCGTGCACATACTCATGTCTAAGGCGGGTTATCAAATGTGTTCCTATAGTGCTGCTCAGGCACAACGTGACAGAAATCCTACTGTTAGTAACGATATCAACTGCTGCAACTGACCACCTCTCCTTAAGCCACACATCGGTAAAAAAAGCTTTGGCTTATCATGCCATCATAAAGGTTTACTACCACAAAAAGCCATCCAGATGTCTACCTTCAGAAGGGAGCAACTGCCTTCTGCTTTGGTACACAAGACTAAAAGAAGTCTTCTGTCAAGTGACAGTAAGAGAGTGGAAGTTGATAGACCTCTGGTGCATTAGAGAAAAGCTCTTATGCTACCAGTTTATTCCACAAGTGTGGTTCCATGCGATTGAAAAGTGCAGTTCCAGTAATTCTGTAAAAGTGCTAATAAGGTTTTCCACCATGTGCTACTTGCTTCTGTAAGATGTGAGCCTGCCCATTTTAAAAGGCAACCGAAAGGAAATATTTCACATTATGTAGGGCTACTCATAGCCTAATTCAAGCTGTGCTTGAGGTTAGAGGACCCAAGTGAGCTGCAAGTCCCATGCACTTTAGACGTGCCGAAGATGAGACATACTGGCTCCCCTGAAGACCATTTTTATTGAGGGCACCTAGCACAATTGTTGTCTCTGGTTTCAAAATTTCCTTGAATGCACAAACACATAAGCCAGTACCGAAAAACACACGCTTAGGCAAACAAAATGTCTCCAAAATACTAAACCAAGAATGAACAGTGGAAAAAAAAAAAATCTCAGTGCATTTTTATAGGCTAAAACTGGCCTTTCCTAAGAGTGTTTTGCAAAAACCTAAGTTTAAAAAGACTCTTTAATAAGGCTATTCAGGGCAATTTTTTTATTATTATTATGTTACAACTAGTAATAATAAAGCTAGCATCACATTTGAATTCTAGCAATTGAGATACATAACAAAAAAGCATGTGTCATTTCTCTAATATGATTCGTCTAAGTCTGAAATAGGAATATCTACATAGAAACAACTGTATGGATCTGTTACAGCTGGCAGCAAAGGAGGAAAAGGCTATTAACACCATACATCTGGAAGTATAAAGGAACACATGCACCTGAGAGACTGACAGCTGGGCAACTGTGATATGGATGTTGGCAGCAAAAACTGGAATGAAACGTGTAGGGCAAGTGATGCTCATTTTCTTATCGCACTACTTAGATAAACACTTTAGAACTCAAAGCATTTTGCCAATTACCCAGAGGAATCGTTTCAACTGCAAGTGAAACTGTGGTGCTATTTCTAGAATGGAATTTAGAAACATGTTAACATCACACAGAAAAAAAAAAGAAAAAAAATTAAACAGCTTTAAACCAGAAGAGTACCATAGCTGTTTTCAAGCAGCCTGGAAGAGCTGTGGAAATCTTACTGCCTAGAAGAGTACTGAGGATTTCTCTTCCACAGCTCATCTGAAATACTGGCAACATGATCTATGAAACCATACAGCTCTTCTGAGAACAGCATGCATAAATCCAGATATTAAAAAAAATATATCAGGTTTTTGGAAAATTCTCAGCCAGGCACCGACAAAAACTGACATACTTTTCAGCTTTCAAGTAACAAGAAAGTAATAATTTTCTTGATTCAGGAATATCTCTCTCAAGGGTACTGTAAATACATAAGTTAAAGACAACCATAATGGTTTAATATTTCTGTATTTCTTCCACTTTGTCACAGGACTGAAGCTGCTCTGAGACAGATATAAGAATTAAGACTACTCTCCTTAACCCCAGCAGTCTTGAAAAAAAATTACATTTTCTTTTTGGAAGTTGTACCATAAACTCTAGATTACAAAAACATAAAACAGAAGAGCCATTTCAGCGAACTTTCTCAGTGTAGCCTAAGGGATGCAACCATTCTTGCTGGAACACCTAATTAAAAGATAGCACCTGACTGATACAAACATTTTTATGCCCATGTGCTCTTACAGTGCAGATTTGATAGCAATCTTTAAGTTTCATTTATATAATAGCTAAATCTGAACTTAGAGTTACTTTATCAGAAGCAAAGCAATTCAGCTAGTCTGTCCCACTCCCCCACTAAACAAGGATACACGATAGCCCATAAAGTTTTTTGAAAAGCCTTACACAATTTCTAAATAAAAACCACATTTATAGATTACAAAAACATTAACTTTTTTTTTTGTTCAAGTCAATCACTATATTGAAAAGCATCACAGATTACTAAAGAGCTTCAAATTAAAGACAGCCACCTTACTGCCTGTGGAAGAGTTCAAAAGTATTTCTTCACACTGTACCACAACTTACATATCTCTACAAGAACCACACTGCATCAGCATTCACCCGACAGTCATGAGCCCTAGCTGCCAAAAGTAAGAACGGGCAGATACAAAAACAACCCAAAGCTGTGACAGTCATAATTTGATATTATTGGCAAAACTTAAAAGTTTGTGGTAATTTGGTGGAGACCTGAACTTTCTCCTAAAGCAAAAGTCTTAAGAGCCTAATTCTGTTACATAATACAATTTTACAGTACCTGAATTACCACTTCTTACAAAATTTCCAAAGCTTGCATATGTATAGGAGTTTTAAGTTTTGATGAGTAACATTAACTCTTTTCCTCTCCCCTGTGCTTCTTAAGCAGGCTGTATACAAGTTAAACTGGAGTTGTTTTTTCCTTTATTACTGTGTTCATTTAGAAGTTTAAGATGCAATTAATTTAGGGGTTTGTATTTTCCTAAATTTTGGTCTACACACAAGTCTACTCTGCCAGTTACCAACTTGGCTACAGCTTTAATTTATTCTTTTTTATTCTGGCTTTTCAATAGTTAGCCAAGAAGAAATATGTCACCAAAAGCATAATCTAGCCCCACTCCACTGCAACCCAAACTCAAGAGACTGAGGGGAAGTGAGAGAACCCACACTTGGGAAGAAGAGACAAGACCTTCAGGTGCTCCACTAAGAGAACAGATCAGCCTCTGTATAACATTTTATGTTATCCTAAAATATTACAAAATACTACAGAAATAGATCTGCTGACTTATTTAGGACACCGTGACCTACTTTAAAAGGAAAAAAACCCAAGTATTCCCACTGATATTGCTTACAGGGTTTTTTTTGTGTGGGGTTTTTTTTTCACTCTTCAAGAAAAATATGACTATACTACTCAGCAGTTAGTAGCCAGACAAAACCCAAGACTCTTAAATACTAGTTCACACACTGCACGTGTAACATCTTCCTGTAAACACCCATATTGTAATATTATAGTTTTTCTTGCTGGGGAAACTTGGCAACAATGGGATTTTAAAAATTAATCTGAACAGAGTGCACAAATTGATACTCCTCCACGATCCCCGATACAACTACAGCAACTCTCAAAAACATGTTCTTGGTGAAGCTTTTTCTTGAGCAGCAACTAAAAGTAATACCAGATGGTGTAGCATTTTGAATGACACACACATGTAGTGACCAAGGTGCAACTAGCAGTGTTTTGCATTAAATCCAAGCTATGTTTTCCTTCATACTTTACTTAAATTGGAAAGTACTTGCACTGTATCTTTGAAAATACATTGTGTGATTTTTCCAGAGATACAGTATTTAAGCTGGTATCTTAAATGCAAGCAGGTAATACAAGTAAGTTTATGTACAAAGTGAAAAAAGAAGAAATGCCTGGCAGAGGCTTGCAGATGTTTGAAAAGCAGTGCCTGGGTATGCTCAATGAAGACTGGAGAATGTTAATTGGGATTTTCTTTTTAACCCCTTAGAGAGATATTTGTGGTACTGTATTTCACATCTTTTTTTCCCCACCCCACCAAAGCGTTCCACTATTTCAGATACCAAGTCAGAACAACAAGCTTTTTGTTTGTCTCAGACCAAAGTCTGAGAAAGTGAATTACACCAAAACACAGAACTCATCTGGCACAGAAGGGGACCTTCAGGAGACTGACAGCAGTAAACAGGTTTGTATCAAAAGATATTCAAAGGAATTTGATAGTCAAAAGGCAACCTCAGTTTGTGCTGTTCTCAAGTTAATAGTTTTTACAGGTTTCCATTTTCTTATTTTGTGAGGGTAACTTATAGGAGATTACATTATTTTAAGAATATTTTCAAACAATACACTATATCTTTTGAGCTTCAGAAGCTTTCAAACTATTGAGCAAGCTGTCACCACTTTCTGGCTTCCTGTTATGTTGCCATTTCTGGACTCAAGGGTTACCTCATTAAGTTGTTCTACCACAGGCAGAACACAAGACAAAATAAAATAAGGTAACTTTAAAAAGGTATCTTTAAAAAAGAAATTGTCAGTTACCCAGTTTTAAAGCTTTTAATTTCAACACAGTAGCTGCAACATTCACTACTGTAGCTGGATTCCACCCATTCAGATCAATAACAAACGAGATGTAGATTTGGTTGTTTTTAACCATTCGATCCACATCAAAAGCTCTCACACAAGTCTGTATTAACAGACAAGTGCCACAGCATCAGAGCGCCAAACTATCCTCAAATAATAACTGAGCACGCTTCTTCCAAGAGCTTGAACAGCAGACCCTCCTTAGTACCACCAACTTGAATGAGTCCTGCAAAACTACCAGCCTGCTCCGTTGACTTTGAAGAAACCAGCATAAAGCTTCGTGTCTTCTTTCCTCTCCCTAATGGAAACACACACACTTACTTCACTTTTAATAGATGGTGAACGGGTATACTGCACAATGTACAAGGTTTGAAGCGTTCACTGCGCTTTTGAGCAGTCAAACAGTAACTTCAATTGCTATCCAGTTACTAAAACCTGAAGAAAAGCAACACCACCGATACTTTCGCAGATATCAAGGGTAGCTTTCTGCATCTTTTGGTATACAGAAAGGAGTTTTAACATGTTAAATTTAAATATATCAGCGGCAACATACTCTCATTCTGGAGAGATATGTTGGTCCACCTTCGCCCTTCCCTTTACCTCGCTTCAAATCTTTTTACCTCGTTTCAAGAGCCGTAAGACAGAAAGCTATGGTATTTCGGGAAACGTTAGAAATACTTAAACGGCTGCACTCCACCAGATGCACAGAAGGGCGGAAGAGTGCTTAAAAACTTAACTTCTCGCTCACAACAGTAAAACCACACCACTTGACCCACCTTTTCCCCAGGTGCTGGATTAATAAGCACTACTGTACCCAGAGCACATAAACTAAGAAGCGCTCATCGGGAAGAGTTCACGAGGTTAGAATATTTTTGTTTCCCGGGCGCGACAGGGTGTTACAAAGCTCACCCCCTCCACGTGTGAAGTAAGTTTTGGAGAGCAACCCGGTCAGGTTCACCCACCTTTACGCGACTTCCCCCACCCCCCCACCCCACCCCCGGTGCCAGCGCCGGCGCTCGGCTCTCACCGCCCCTCCGCCCCGCACCGCCCGCAGCAGGGGGGAGAGAGGCCACACCGGCTGCCCCGGGGCTCAAGGCGGCTGCCCGGCGGCCGGACCGCGCGCCCGCCCCGGCCACCCCCCGCCCCCGCCGCGGGGCGCAGGCCGCAGGCGGCCACCGCGGGGTCCTACTCACAGTCCAGGTGCTTCTTCTTGGGGCCCATCACCTCGTGGGTCGTCGCCTTGCAGACGGCTTTGGCGACGGCCGAGCCGGTGACACTGTGCTGCGCCGCCGTGATGCGGTCGGTGATCGACTGCCCCGACATCGTCGGCGCGGCCCTGGCGGCGGCTCCCCCCCGCGGACCCGCCGCGGCGGGCAGCAAGGCCGGGGCAGCGGCTCCCCCGCGGCCGAGGGGCGAGCGGAGCCTCCCGGGGGACGGGCGCCGGCAGCCCCCCTCCGATGCGACGCCGGCGAGGGCGACCGGGGAGTCCTCGCCGGGCTCCGCCTCACCGGCTCCTCTCGACCGCCGCCGCGACGGGGGCTCTTCCCGCAGACCCCGCGCTGCTCTGCGCTGCGGCGGCGACCCCTCGCCTCCCGGCCCCGCCGGCTCGGCTGTGCCGCGCCCGGCCCCGCTCCGCTCTGCCGCCTTCCGCGGGCTGCGCTCCGGCTTTCCCTTTCACATTTACGCTCCCAGACAAAATGGCGGCGGCCGCGGCGGCGGCGGCGTCAGGTGACCGCCCGCCTCGCCCCCGCCCCTCGCGCCCGCCCCGCGCGCCCGCCCCGTGCCGGAGGGTCGGGCGGCGCGCTGCGGCGCGCGCTGTCGCCCCCCGGGCGGGCGCGCGTGGCCTGTGGCGGGAAGCCGCCCTCCGCGTGCCCTGTGGGGCTCCTCCGTCACAGGCGACGTCAGGGAGCGTTTGGCGGCCGGGAGCGGGGCCGTCCCTCCCGCAGGGCCCTCAGGTGTCCCCGCTGGCGGGGACCGCCAGCAGCGCGGGGGGTCTCCGCCCCGCGGCGTGAGCCGCCTCCTCCTCCGCCAGCTCTTTGTGCTTTGGGTGGATTTAAAAGAAAAAAATAACAACTTCTCCGTCGTCGTGGCGTCTCCTGCCCTCAGAGAAGCACGGCCGGCGGACCGGCGCGGCCGCGCGCTGTCAGAGCGGTGGAGGAAACGATGTGACGGCACTTGCTGTCCTTCGGTGGGATGAGCAGAGCCGGGGGGGACGAGTTTTCCCATGGAGCCTCGTGCAGCGACATCGGCGTCTGCAGGGTGGCAGAGGCGTGGAAGGACGTCACGGTACTGCCGCGCGCGGTGGGGAAACTCCCTCTCTTGCAGGTTGCGGAGGAAGAATGAAAGCTCCTCAGAAAACTTCTCTCTTGCAGGCTGTGTTTGCAGAAGCACCATCCGTAAGAAGAAGGAGCCCGGCCTCCCTTGCTGAGCCTATTGCGTGTTCTGCTTACGAAACGGAACCCTTCTGGGGCTGTGCCCGGAGGCTGGGTTGTGTGCCTGCTCCTCTGCGAGGCTGCTGGAGAGCGGCAGGAGAAACTCCTGTGGAGGGGAACGGACTGCTTCGGGCCGGGGGGCTGAAAACCTGTTAAACCACAGCAGCGGCGGCTGCCTGGTGTTGGCCTGGGTTTGAGGAGATGGGTCTTGTGTGTTTAAAATTACATTAAAGAACTGGGCAGGACAGGAACCGGACGATGGGTCCAGCCAAAAATGGAGGGGGAGGAATGGTGGTTCACTGTACGTGTGTATTTGCTTGTTTGCCTTTTTCCGGAGAGCGGACAGGAGCACGCGCGCAGCTTTCGCCAGGTGTGACAGTGGTTTCGACGATGCGGACGCCGGCCCATTGCAGCTGGACCGTTACCGGGAAAATGTTTCAAACTGCCATCAGTCATGTTAATGGTACTGCGCACGCAGGGTTAAACAAACAGCCTGGAAATGATGGGCTCTGCGGCTCCCTCGGTCATCCTAGCCTGGCTGTCTTCGTATCAGCTTATTACTTGGCTAAAAATATGAAAGAGGTTTTGTAGTGGGTTGACCGTGGCTGGACACCAGGTGCCCACCAAGCCGCTCCACCACTCCCCTCCTCAGCAGGATGGTGGGGGAGAAAATAAGATGGAAAAAAACTTGTGGGTCAAGATAAAGGCAGTTTAATAAAGCAAAAGCAAAGGCCTCATGTGGAAGCAAAGGAAAACAAAAGATTATTTTCTACTTCCCATCAGCAGGCAGTGTCCAGCCACTTCCCGGGAAGTAGGGCTTCAGTACGCGTAGTGGTTGCTCTGGAAGACAAATGTCCTAATAACGAATGCCCTCCCTTCCTCCTCCTTTCTCTTAGCTTTTCTTGCTGAGCAGACGTCATATGGTGTGGAATCTCCCTTTGGTCAGTTTGGGTCAGCTGTCCTGGCTAATGTCCCCTCCCAAGATCTTGCCCACCCCCAGCCTACTGGCCTTAGGGGGTGAGGAGGACGTTGGAGAGGCAGCCTTGATGCTGTAGAGCACTGCTCAGCAGTAGCCGAAACACTGGTGCGTTATCAACACCTTTCCAGCTACCGATACTCAGCACAGCACTGTGAGGGCTGCCATGGGGAAAATTAACTCCATCCCAGCCAGACCCAATACAGTGAGGAAAAAAATGCAGCATCGCTGCTACTCAATCAGAACGCTCGGTTTGCCCATGCCATTTCATGGAAGAGTATTTTTTTTAACTTCTGCATTTGTAGTCCATTAATATAGGTGTGAACACTCGTACAAACAAGATCTGTGAATACAGCAATAGTTATTTTAGGTTACAACTCTGAAGTAAAAACACGAGAAGTAAGGAGAGTAATAAGGAGGCAGTTGAATATGAGTGTTATAAACAAAAATCTAACAGCTTCTGAGAGTCAACTCATATTCCAGGGTGCTGATTAAAGCTTTATTGCTTACATTATCCCTGAAGTGGGATGCTCCATAAATGTGTGGTAGACTGCCAAACACCCAGCCTTCTGTTATTGCATTACACGTATTTAAAGCAATAAAGCAGGAAATGTTTGCATCCACAGTACTGTATATTTCACTAATAAATAAAAATTTCCTGTCTTTTCGTAATATTTGTACAACACAGAGGGCATTTATTAAGTGCTTCAGCACACTCCTTACAGGCAACTAGGTGACCACAGGGAATGAGGACTACTGATAGGTCTTCTTACCAACACTTAAAACTTATACTACATACTTAAGCCATCTTTATACCCAATATACAGATTTATACATTCTCATTAACTACTATCCCCTGTCCTTTAACAGATAGATACTATTCTCCCATTCCATGGGTTTCCTCCACTCCTCCAAATGTTCATAAGAACAGGCTATGACTTGGGCCCCATCTGTCAAGATGAGTGCTCAGGACAGGAGAAGCAGCATGTTTGATTGTTGGGCACCAATACCAGCTTGGTTTGGGTCATCATTGCACTCGCCCAGTTCCTTGCAAAACTCGCTCTTCGTCAGTTCAGGTTGTTCCTGCTACATCACTTCCTAAAACATACAACTCACATCACAGATAATTTTCCCCCCAAGGTTAAATCTCCCTGAGGAACGCACCAGGTCTCCCCATCCTTCTGCATTACCCACCAAGTACACCCAGGTCCTTGAGCAAAAACAGCCCTTCGAAGGGGTTTGCCTTTTCCCAAGGGAGGAGCAATCCACGTTGCCTTCCCCAGCTACTTCCCTATGTGCACTACGGGGACCTTATCTCCTCCCACAGCATGTAGGGGTTTTGTTTGGGCAGGACCAGGATGGTTAGCAGATCCTCTGGTGTTAACCAGCCAAGAGGCTTCTGCTAAATTTATACCCCGATGCTTCCATGCCCCATTGTCCAATGCTTTCAACATAGGCTTTAACAGTCCATTATATCTCTCAATCTTTCCAGAAGCTTGTGGGTGATGGGGGATGTGATACACCCACTCAACGCCATGTTTCTTAGCCCAGGAGTTTATGAGGTTATTTCGGAAATTAGTCCCATTGTCTGAGTCAACTCTCTGGGGTACCATGTTGCCACAAAATTTGCCTTTCAGGGCCTAAGATGGTGTTTTGGGCAGTGGCATGGTTTACAGGGTATGTTTCTAGCCAACTGGTAGTTGCTTCCACCATGGTGAGTATGTAGGGCTTGCCTTGGCGTGTTCATGGCAGTGGTCCAATATAGTCAATTTGCCAGGCCTCACCATATCGAAAAGCCAGCCACTGCCCTCTATTCCAGGGAGACTTTACTTGTGTGGCTCACTTGATTGCGGCACGTGTTTCACATTCATGAGAGACTGTGTGATGGCCTCCATGGTCAGGTCCACCCCTCGATCACGAGCCCATCTGTATGTTGCATCTCTCCCTAGATGTCCTGATGTTTTGTGGGCCCATCAAGCTACAAATAGCTCCCCTTTATGCTCCAGTCCAGGTCCACCTGAGCTACTTCAATTCTGGCAGCCTTGTCTACCTGTTCATTGTTTCCATGTTCTTCAGTGGTGCGGCTTTTGGGCATGTGAGCACCTACATGATGTACCTTTAGAGTGATGTTTTCTACCCGGGCAGTGCTGTCCTGCCACAATGCAGCAGCCCAGATGGGTTTACCCCTGCACTACCAGTTGGTCTTCTTCCACTGCTGTAGCCACCCCCATAGGGCATTAGCCACCATCCAAGAGTCACTACAGAGACAGAGTACTGGCCACTTTTCTCGTTCAGCAATCTCTAGGGCTAGTTGGATGACTTTCACTTCTGTAAACTGACATGACTCGCCTTCTCCTTCAGTGGCTTCAGTGACTTGTCGTGTGGGACTCCACACAGCAGCTTTCCACTTCCGATGGTTTCCTACAACACGACAGGATCCATCAGTAAACAAAGCATAATGCCTTTCATCTTCTGAGAACTCATTATACGGTGGTGCCTCTTGGGCACGAGCCACCTCCTCAGGGAACGCTCCAAAAACTCTGCCTTTTGGCCAGTCCGTGATCTCTTCCAGGATTCCTGGGCGGTTGGGTTCCTCATTCCCAAGCTCAGCAAAATAAAAGAGATAAGCAGTGCAGCCAACAAACTCAGTGACCTGCACAGAAGCTTGCCACTTAATAACTACTGTGACTTTAGCACACTTAATACAAAACTGCTGTGGTCTCGTGCCCCGCGTTGGGCACCAAAAAGGACTGTGGTGGTTGACCTTGGCTGGACACCAGGTGCCCACCAAGCCGCTCCATCACTCCCCTCCTCAGCAGGATGGTGGGGGAGAAAATAAGATGGAAAAAAACTTGTGGGTCAAGATAAAGGCAGTTTAATAAAGCAAAAGCAAAGGCCTCACGTGGAAGCAAAGGAAAACAAAAGTTTATTCTCTACTTCCCATCAGCAGGCAGCGTCCAGCCACTTCCCGGGAAGTAGGGCTTCAGTACGCGTAGCGGTTGCCCTGAAAGACAAATGTCCTAATAACGAATGCCCTCCCTTCCTCCTCCTTTCTCTTAGCTTTTCTTGCTGAGCAGACGTCATATGGTGTGGAATCTCCCTTTGGTCAGTTTGGGTCAGCTGTCCTGGCTAATGTCCCCTCCCAAGATCTTGCCCACCCCCAGCCTACTGGCCTTAGGGGGTGAGGAGGACGTTGGAGGGGCAGCCTTGATGCTGTAGAGCACTGCTCAGCAGTAGCCGAAACACTGGTGCGTTATCAACACCTTTCCAGCTACTGATACTCAGCACAGCACTGTGAGGGCTGCCATGGGGAAAATTAACTCCATCCCAGCCAGAGCCAATACAGGTTTAAACAGAACAACCAAGGCGAGCAGGGATGGCTCCCAAGCGGAGCTGTCTCTCTCGATACCATTGAAAAGCACGATGGCACTACACAAATATTAGCAGTCCTATGATCCGGGGTGAGTAATGTTGTGAATGAAGGATTTCTATAACCCTAAGGGCATAAATTCATTAAAACATGGTCACTGCTATTAAAATATTGAACATTTCCTGTGCTGGAAAAAGTTACAAACTCTTTAGTCCGACTGGCAGCAGGCAATTTGTAGCTGCCTTGTTTTTGCCCTAAGACTTGTAGTTTCTGGGAAAAAAAAGACCTTGAATCCTCAAAGCCTGAGGAAACATCAAAATAGTGAGAAAAGAAGAGATGGAAAGATTAAATACGCATTATAAATGTCTACATCTCTTAGGGCTTGTCTAAACGGGGAAGCTATTTCGCAATAAGTGAGGGTGTGAGCTGAAGCACAGCACCTAATTCTGTGCTACCTCCACCCCCAGCAGGGACTCTCTGATTTTATTCTGTTTCAGAAAGCCTAAATTTTGCATAAAAGTGCTTGAGTTGAGTGCTTCCCATTGCTATGGCTCTGTCTTTACTCAATGTGCTAGTCAGGCCCAATTATGAGTTCAAATGTCCCTCTTCAGTCCGCGCATTGACTTGCTCCGGGTTCAAGCTGTCCCATGTGGGGATGGCTGCAGAGCATGCCCTTCAGCACTGACGTCTGCCCGGGCTAATGCAACAAACTGAGCACAATCTATAAACCCTGAAAGCCAACTGGTAGGAAACGCAAGTCAGGTTTTTTATTGGCATTCAGGCCATCTCAGTGGAGTGCTCTATAGTTGTGCCTTCTTGCTCTTTCATTGATTCATTAGAGTGCCTGCGCAGTTCCTATTCCAGACAACAAAATATGCTGGGATGGGATACTTGAAAGAACTATTCCAAATCGTAAAACGTACCAGAGGTGCATTTGCCACGGTCATAGAAGCATAGGAAAATGTATTTTGGGATGGACCACTGGAGGCCATGTGGTACAGCTGGATCTCAAAGCAGGGCTAGCCTGGGGTGGATTGGGTTGCTCAGGTCCCCATTCAGAACAGCACTGGAGATCTCCGAGGAAGGAGATTCCCCAGCCTCTCTGGGCAACCTCTGTGTTCATATCCATTGTCAATCTGGTATTGTTCACATTTTTCACGACTTATGCAGATATGAGACTATTGAGACATCTGATGTCTTATGAATCTGTTAGTGAAGGAAAAGGAATTCTTGTCAGTATAGAGAGGAGGAAATCAGTGACAAGCCAATCTGGGCCATCATCTATCCACCTTAAGAGGCACATCTACATTTCTGCTGCTATGCGGAACTTTATTTTGTTAGCAAGAGAGGGTGTCTGGGTGAAATTCTACACCTTTTGAATCAGATAAGGGCAAAGAAGTACAAGCTACTACCCCCTAGGGTGGAGTGGTAAGGTGCGTTCATCATCCTAAATTAAAGATGTATTTACAGAGGGTCGTGCCACGACACCATGAAAGATGCACAATTAGCTACGCAAATTGTTGCATAGAAATTTAATTGATAGGTATGTAAATAGCTCCCAGGGAGTGATGGAGCGCTGCCTTACCCACCTCTCCCTCAGCTCCCCAACGTCAAACACGTCGTTGGTCCCAAGGAGACAAGGAAGTGTCAATGTTTTTAGGGCTGAGGTTTCTCCCTCGCCTCGCCCCTGCAGCACGGCAGAGTGAGAAGGGGTTTCGCGTGTTTCTGCGGGAGCCGTCCGAGCCTGTCCGCTGGTCGCTGCCTCTGTGGTTCTGGCAGGCTCCAGCCAGAACGACAGCACATCTTACTCGAGGTAGCTGGCAGTTCTTGTGTTCACACCACATCAGGACCTCTTTGTAATACTCCTTGCCCGTCTCTCTCTCCTTCATCCCTTTCATGTGAACGCAGTACGTTACACAATGTAGTTCAGGTTGCTCCATTAGCAAGTCTTGCTCTTAGTCACTCCTCCTGCACCTATGGACTTTAGTTTGTATTTGGATGGGTGAAAAACTGGACGTGATATGTACAATTCCCGTCTCATTCGTCTTGCTGCCCTGTGCTTACTGTAGGGTGGGTGATGAGGGCTTCAGAAAGGAGACAGGAAACATATTCCAGGCACGGACATATATAAATAGTGCTGGGGAGGTGGTGGCGGAGGAGGGAATGGGATGTTTCTGGGCTTCTGCCATGACTGAATGACACAGATGGTTTTCCAGGGAAATGAGTATTTTAGTAATGAGGAGTGAACGCGCTTTGGGCTGGCTGCACCTACAGCCCCGGGAATGCAAACAGTTTAGCAGCAGGTTTGTCAATAAATACCATCTGCTCAACAGCACTGAATCCAAAATATTGCAGAACCTACCTTATCGGTGGATGTTGTTTTGCTGGATAGAGGTGAGATAAAAATCACTACTAAATATCTTTTTTTGTAAATACTGTGATCGATACTACTCAGCGCTTGTCAGGCCACACCTGGAATACTGTGTTCAGTTTTGGTCCCCGCTATGCAAAAAAGATGTGGACAGGCTGGAGAGGGTCCAGGGCAGGACCACAAAGATGATCAAAGGACTGGGAAGCCTGCCATATGAGGAAAGGCTGAGAGAACTGGCTTTGTTCGGCCTTGAGGAAAGGCGGCTTAGGGGAGACCTTATCACCATGTTCTGGTATTTAAAGGGTGGCTACAAAGAAGATGGAGGCTCCCTTTTTACAAGGAGTCACATGGAAAAGAGGAGGGGTAACATAATGGGTACAGGTTACTCCTGGGGAGATTCCGACTGGACGCAAGAGGAAAGCTGTTCACAACGAGAACAATCAGCCACGGGAATAATCTCACTTCCTCAGGGAAGTGGTGGATTCCCCAACATCGGACACTTTTAAGATTCGGCTGGACAGGGTGCTGGGCCATCTTGTCTAGACCGTGCTTTTGCCGAGAAAGGTTGGACCAGATGATCCTTGAGGTCCCTTCCAACCTCGTCTTCTATGAGTCTGTGATTCTATGATTGTTATCTAAAAATTACAACACTCTAAATTTAATCAGGCTTGTTCAATCCCCGTTTAAACCTGGGAGAACTAAACTGTTACCGTTAGCTTTTTTCCTGGTGGACAGTAAGCCGTCTCCACAGAAGGGTGAGCCGTAGCGAAGCTGGTTCTCGCACAGTTTAGGACACTGAAGTGTCTGAGAAACGCCTCGCTGCCACGGCTGCCCGCAAGGGAAGGAAACGCAACTCTGCGAGCAGCAGCAGCGGCAGAGCTGGGTTTCCTGGGTGCTGCGGCGGGGGCTCGAGGCTGATTTCCTGCCCCGGTCCCCAACAAGAGGTGAACCCCTGCCCCAGCCTTTCTCCCTGCAGGGCCACCGCCAGTCCTTTCTGCCTGGCTGCCTGTTTCCCATGACTCTGCCAAAGCAGAGCGTCTTGGGGAGCTTTGCTGCTGTCAGATGTGGTTGAAATTGGCTACTGGATGCGAAGGTTTCTGGGAGAGAAATGAGGCATGAGCATCACCTAAAAAGCCTAAAACCAGAATGAGTTTCAATGCTAATTCTTACCTCAGCAGAGACATGAGAGAAAAAAAAACCCACACGCTGTTGTCCAGCTTGGATTTGTGGGTGCCATATTCTGCCAGTCTCTTTTAAAGATCTTCGTTTCCCTCTGAGTTGTAAAATGTGGATAAGAAGTATAGCTCCAGAAGTGGGACTCTCTATGGCTAAATTCATCCAAAGCTTGCATAACTGCGAAATACAAAAAGATCGGATCGTGAGTCTGTCGTTGGAGATTGCCTGGCTGAAACTCAGACTCGGAGTTGTGTCTGAATTGGGTTTTTAGTGCAGGATCAGAGAGAATTCCAGGGAGAGACAGGCCTGAATAAGCAGCTCTCTGAAAGAATAACTTAAGAGAAAACTGTAGTGTAAAAATAATGAAACAAGGAAAAAAAGTGAAGATGCAAAGGAAGATGGGTGCCGAGGAGGGGAGTTCACGGCTCCCATTCTCTGTGGAAGGACAGAAGTGACGTACAGAGAGGAGTCATGAAAGGGACGGGGAAAAAAGAAAAGTTTGCTGGGAGAGTAAACCATAAAGGATCTTTTTTTTAATGGAGCGTGCTTATTTTTGTGTGAATCTGGAACAGATCCACTTACCTTTATGTTTCATTGACATCAGTAAAGTTTCTGAAATGTACAGAGTGGCAAATAAATCTGGCCCGAAAATGGCAAGAGAGAAATCGGTTGGAGGAAATTCACTCTTAGAAAAAATTGCATCTGCAGCTGCCTGCCCTTGTCTTGTGCTTAACGCAAGAAATGGACCATTTGTTTTTCCGAGAAGTTTTATGACTGATGTTATGCATCATAAGGAACAAGTAAGAAATAAAAAAGGCTGCAGTAAAAATATTTAATGAACTTTATCTGCACTTTCTTACTACATTTTCTCCTTGTAGTCTAATATCTGGTATGGTTTCTGGAATAAAGGAGGGGGGATTGCTGCTGCCAGAAATCAGGCCAATGCTCAGAAAGCTAAAACTTGCCTCCATTGAAAAGCTTGGCACCAGAGGACACTGCACGGCCGGAGAGGCGATGCCGAGAGGAGCTTGCAGCTCTTCCAGAAGGGTAACTGTGCCGCCCCAGCCCGCTCCTGCTCCCGGGAACAGCCCCGGCTCCCGGGCGAGATTCGGCTCTGCACGGGGTGCGGCGCAAGGGCCCTTGAATGCCGTAAGCCCGGCTAGACGCGTCCTGTATTGGTCCCAGATCCCTTTCCTCCAGGACAATCAAGAGACCCTGGGTTGCGATCAGGTTTACTTCAGGGCTGGTTTTGGAGCCCACAAGATGCGCAAAATTGGACGCGATCCCTGGGGCCTTTAAGCCCCTTTTCCAAGTGCCCTGCAGACGTGAAATTTGTGCTTAACAGTGTGTGACTGGTAAAAGTCACACGTTGGTTTTCTCATCTCCTGTCACATGAGGGTAAGTCCTGCTTCCTCTGTCCCTTCCTGCCATCCAGCTCCTCTTGAGGAGCCCTCCGCCTCTCAGCCGTCTCCAACTTCTGCCTCTCAAACTGCTGGTGAAGTTTGAACTTTTAAATTGCTGACTTTGTATAGAGAAAGGAGAAAAGAAAGAGGAAAAGAAAGAAGGGGAAGGAAAAAACAAGCTGGAGTTATGCCACAGTTGCAAAAGTGCTGGGAGGCAGAAAGGCAGCAGCCCCGCAGCTCCCGCTGGGAGCAGCTGGCTGCTGTTCCTGCCCTCAGGCTAATTGTATTCCCTGCAGGTGTATTGCTGTCAATAATGACGTACTTGAGAATATTTCTGTGTTATTTCTAAAGTACTTCCCTGTAAAAGAGTTTCTGTTTGGTGGAGAAGCTGTTCTGGTTCTTACTGCTGAGCATTTCACCAAGGTTCATGAAAGTCCCCTTTCTTTGACTTCTCTGCTTGACGTGACAATTCAGTATTTTTTTAAAAGAGAAAACAAAATAAATACTACAATACGATGCAATTGGTGTAATATAATTACTTTAACCCATTGCGGTTTGGTCTGTTACTTTATGAGTTTAAGAAGGGTTTTGAAAAGCAGGAGCAGAGTGAGGAATCTCATGCAAATTCCAGATCCAAAGTTTAGGCTTAGAAGATCAGTCTTGGCTTAAGGGAGGGGGGTGGGGCCGAGCTCTGTTTTGGCTTTGGGACTGTCCCAGGACGAGTCTTGTTTATTTGCCAGAACCCCGCACGTGTGTGTGTGCATGTCCCTATGTCCACGTGAGCAGCTCTGATCCGGACAGTCACTGCCGGCGTTAGCAGACACCTAATGAAACGTGATTGTCATCTGAGAAAACGGCACGGCTAGCCCTGCTCCAAACATTTCAGAGGGTTTGCGTGGACCAACGTGTTAATCCAGTCTGTTTCCATCACCTTGGCATTCATTTCAGGGGGCCTCTCTGCAAGAGGCTTTTTGGGGTGCTCAGAGAAGGGTGTCACGCAGGTGCTGCAGCCGTACGCCTGGGACTGATTTGGCTGCGCTGGCCATAAGCAGTGATGTTTTGGAAACCTTTCCAAGCAGGAGAGCAGAGCCGGGTTTGTGGTGGGCTGCGAACCACTCCTGGCCACCCACAGCAAGCTGGGCACCGCCGCTTTGAAAAAGTCCAGTTTTCAGAGCAGAGCAATCCACGTTGCCCCTCAGAGCAGGAGAGAAAGGGGCAGAAAAACAGTTTGTGCTTTAAAGCAATCTGTAGATGGAGGATTTTTATTTTGGCCAGCGATGTCAGCATTTTGGGTGCCTGTTTGCTTTCTGGCTGTGCTTAGGGGTAAGATTTGAAGCTTGGGGGACCCTTGGTCAGGACCAGGAGAGCTGTTCCCCGCTCTAACACTGATCATTTTAACCACAGACTCAATAACCCCGGAGAAGCAAGAAAGCTAAAATCATCAGCCTAATAAAATTATACCAATTGTGGACCGAAGAGGATCCGCAATGTTTCCGTCCCCGCCAAGGAAGAGGAGCATACCTGGTTTTGGGAAGAAGGATTTGGGGCGGGGGCACTGCTTGGGCTGCGCCGTGGCAGCGGGGCGAGGAGCCAGCAGCACCGCCTCCAAAAATATACAATACTGCCAATGGAAAACGATCCTGTATTAAAATCGGCTTAAAGCGGTGCTGGAAATTACAGCCCAGTGGGCATTAGTTTCATACCAAATAAATGAATGGGAACAAAAAGTGACGATAAACATGAGACATTTGGCTAAGCATGAATTATTAGGGACAAAGCTGCACAAGTCTAAAAAGGAAAATCTTCCATCTCAAAACGTATAAAATTCCCTGAGTGTGTCAGTGAAACAGAAGACGAGGGCAAACCAGCACATACCTTTTATCTAGACTTGCAAAACAATAAAAAGGAAAAAACCATGGACGAGCGAGCTCAGGCACTTGTGAAATGCCCTCGAGGCAACTCGCTGTGTTACCAGGGGCTCACAAACCTCTGCAAAGCTGGTCCTGAGAGGCAGAAATGGAAGTAGGTGCAAACAGTAGAGAGTTACAAGTGGTTTGAAACTGAGATGCTTATTTGAATTACCTGTCCTTGCTGATGGAACCAGCGCTAAGTCAATGCCACTGAAGCACAGTGGATTCAAAATCGTCCAGGAGATGGAATTTTTTATACAAGACTAATTTTTTCATACAAGCTGAAATGAACCCAATCAAGATACTGGCAAGAGTAAGAATTTAACCAGAAATGGGGTGTTCGTGGAGGTAGCTGAGAACACCTAGAGAGAGATGAGGGGCTGGCCGTGGTGCGGGAAGGAGCCCGAGCTGGTGCCGCAGTGGGATGGGATGGGATGGGATGGGGTGGGATGGGGTGGGATGGGGTGAGATGGGATGGGACGGAATGCGATGGGATGGGATGGGGTGGGATGGAATGGGATGGAATGCGATGGGATGGGATGGGATAGGATGGAATGGGATGGGATGGAATGCGATGGGATGGGATGGGATGGCCTGGGATGGGATGGGATGGGATAGGATGGAATGTGATGGGATGGGATGGGATGGGATGGAATGGAATGGAATGGAATGGAATGGAATGGAATGGAATGGGATGGGATGGGATGGGGTGGGATGGGATGGGATGGGATGGGATGGGATGGGATGCAATGGGATGGGATGGGATGCGATGGCTCCTGCCATATGCAGCCTGCCTTTCCCTCTTGTCCTTTCATCTGTTTTTATGGGAAAATGCTGGATCTGACAAGCAGCCCCATGTGCCACAGAACTAATAAATAAACTAGTAAATAACTTTCTGTGGGTTTGTGCTTGGGGACTGACAGACCGAGTTCTCCAAGGCTGCAGCACAACTCTGTTGCTTATAACACATCAGAGAAGCCACACATTGCGAATGTCCTAACCACAGGAAAAGCTTTTATGGGAGTTCATGCTTCATTAAACACCAGCAAATCCACATGAGAGAGAAACCTTGACTAAAGAGTGGATTTTCTGGTGTCTAATAAGGCACAGACTCCCATTAAGGTTTTTCCCAGGGTTTAATTCATTCTGTTGCCTCCCTCTTTGCTCAGCCTGCTTACCTGTTCTCACAAAATTTGCAAGACCTTAATATTTTCCAGACATTCAGTCCTTTGAGAGGAAGGTAGGCAGCGGGTTCAGGAATTACTGGGGAGGGGACAGACAGAGTGTGACCCTATAGGAAAACAAGTTGAAAATCAGATGCCATCAGCCCGGCAGGGACGGGAGAAGCTGCCGCGCCTACCGTGCGGATGACAGAGCCGTGCGCGGTATTTTTAGAAAGCTGGCCAAGCAGACAGTGCCACGTTCCTTTCTGGGCTCTTGCCTTCTTTTTACACAAGCCGTCGTCATCCCAGCGGTCAGGACGGGTGTCCAAAATACCAGCGGTAAAATAGCTGGTTTCACTAACTGGCATCGCTATGGAAGTGATGTTTTGCTATCCGCTCCATTGCCTGGGAGGAAAAAAAAAAATGGCAAACGACTTGCACAAACCCCCCTGGGGTTTTTTTGGGTGTCCCTGTTGCAGGGGAGGGAGCGGAGGCTGCCTGGGCTGCGTGGCCACGCAGACCAGAGGGGTATTGCCACTTGTCTGAGTGCCGGAGACGAGACGAGGTCACGGGAAAGCGCGTGCTGCCAGCCTCGGAGCGTCACCCGGCCGGGCGATAACGGCGTCGGGCGGGCCCGGGCTCAGGAAGCCGGGTCCTGGTTTTGATTGCACTGGAGAAAAGCCAAGGAGAGCACCAACAAATTAATTAGACAGCTGATGATGGCGAGGCTTCAGGGCCGGCTCAAGGGAGAAAGGAGCTGTTTACTCCTCTGCAGGGTGTTTTTAAGGGGTTACGGAGCGACGCTTCTTCCATCCCATCTGTTCTCTTCTACCAGACGGTAGCGTTTTAGGGCACAGGTACGCCGGGCGCAGGGCAGTGCCCCCTGCTCCGTAGGCAGCCCGCACAAGGTTGCTCTGGCCGCTGAAAGCCCCGTGGCTGATTTTTACGCACATTTCCAAAGTGCGAAACACGTACATGTTAACAGCATGAGCCCGTGCGCACATCTCAGTCTCAGCAAGCATGGTTTTATTTTACCTTTCATTGTGATAAGTTAGAACTAAAGCTTTCATTAGCTGTTCATGATGTTATTACTTTAGCCCTTAACTATGGCCGGTTATGGATTGGCTTTTGCATTACAACCAGTTGCTTCGGCTCCTGTTTTATTTTGCAGTATTGAAGTTGTGCAGGCTGAAGGAGTGTGCAGGCAACGTCAGAGACGTTTGTGCGCTGAAAAGCCGCTTGCTGCTCTCTCCAACCCCACCATCGTGCCTGTTCAACGGTATCACCTCTTACTATAGGTCTCGCCATCCCTACACCCTTAAACGTCACACCACAATGCAGTCCTGTTTTTGCAAGAGTTCCCCTTCTGTCTGTAAAATTAATCAGTGAAAATATAAAGCGAGCACTGGCAACCCCTAATGCATCCCCACTTCTGACGGCGTTTTATCTGCTGAACGCAAGTATGTGATTTCATACGCAAGCACACACGCTTTCTTATTGATGGATGAAGTTTCTGTTCCTCACGCAGGGTGGGGTTGATATTGCAGGACGATGCGCTCGTAGGCACAGAAGGGAACTGGATTCTGCGGTGCTGTGCAAGGGGGGGGTCCTTGTCTGCACAAGGTGGGGTCCTTCTGCGGCCAGCAGAAGATGTGCCGGAGAAGGTGATGGAAAACTCCGGCTGATTCGGCCCACATGAGAGCGCCTTGTGGTCCCCGAGTCCCCTTTGTCACCCCCAGGAAAGCCACAGTGTCCCCGTGTGGGGGGAGCGGCAAAACCCCACTCAAGGTGGGGGTCGGTCTCTTCTCCCAGGTAACAAGTGATAGGACAAGAGGAAATGGCCTCAAGTTGCACCAGGGGAGGTTTAGACTGGATATGAGGAAATTTTTCTTCACCGAGAGGGTTATCAAGCACTGGAACAGGCTGCCCAGGGAAGTGGTTGAGTCCCCGTCCCTGGAGGTATTTAAAGGACATTTGGATGAGGTGCTTAGGGACATGGTGTAGTGGTGGCCTTGGCAGTGTTAGGTTTATGGTTGGACTCGATGATCTTAAAGGTCTTTTCCAACCTATACGATTCTGTGATTCTGTGATTCTGAGAGCAGCCGGCGCGGGCACAGCCGCAGCAGGGTTACGTGTGAAGCGAAGCTCACGAGCTCACGAAGGAAACAGCGTTGCTTTCTCCTCCGGATGGCGGCTGAGAAGGCCGTGGGGATGCAGGAGGGCTGCCGGGCAGCCGGGGGTGTGTGCTTATCACGGGCACCACCAGTCGAGCCGTCCGGACCGGGGCTGGTCGAGGGCTGGTGCCCGACAGGTCACGGGTTGGGAGTGGGGGGCAACGGACCAACCTCAGCCCAAGATTATCTGTGACGGGCACCGTGTTCCCGGGGCAATGGGTACCGCCGTGTCTGGCGCCCGGGGACACCGTCCTCCACGGGGTGTCTGGGGAACCGTCCAAAGGCCGCAGGAGTCCACGCGCCGCAGGGTGAAAACAGCTGCACTAACACGGACAGTTGTCTGCCTGCTTCAGAAGGTAAAAAGTGATGAAAATAACAAGAATAGGGACTGCGAAGCCTCTTGCGTGTAAAACAGACTCTGCAAAGCAGGCTCCCGGAGCGGACGGCTGTGGCACGGCTCAGAGCCCCTCCACCTTAAAGCTGGTGGGTGGTGGCGGGTTCCCACTCGTGCACGCAAGTGCGGAGCAGCCCCGCGCCCGGGCACGGCCAGATACCGCTGGCTGCCTTATCTCCCCGGGACAAGGACCCCAGGGCGCTGGAGGGGAGATATTTGTACCGAGGCCTGCCTGTGTTTCCAGCTCATCCAGCGCTCGCACCTCTGTCCCGCTGCATGCCGGAGCGCGCAGACGGCAGCACCTGCGCTGCTCGTGGTAAGGAGCTGCCGGGACGGTGCCACCGCTCCCATCCCAGCACAGCAGCGACCGCTTTGTTGGTACCCACTTCTGGCAAACCAAAACTGACGACCCATATTGCAATAAATCCCGTAGGCAACGTGGGAGCGGGTACGGGTGAAGTCTGGCCACTGTCATCTACTGACCTGATTAGGGAACAGAAGCAAAATCATTACAGGTGGGATGACTGCTGGCTTCCGTAACCCGTAGCTCACCTCAGTCTTCCAAAGAAGAGAGTGATACGGGTCTACATAAAGGGTATGCAGAGAGCGGGGCCAGTTCTGCCCTTGGTGGCCCACCCGTAGCGCCGGGGATTCCGGCCGGGCTGTAGTCACGCGGCTGGAAGCAGGAGGCTGCACTGCCAGCTTCGTCCTAACAGACTGTTAGACCCCAGGGCCAGCAGACACAGCGTGGGCTCAGGCCTGCAAGACACTGAGAGCGTGAGAGAGCGTGTTTGCAATAGCAATAAAATAAAAATATCAGAATATTTCAGCTGTGCAGCTGAAAACAGAAGTCACCACGGCTGGGCGTGTTTTGCAGCATCCCCGTCACAGCACACGCTGCCGGTGGCGGTCACATCTGCCACAGGGCAGCCCGGCACGGGAGGAGGTGACAGGGAAAGGCAGCGTTTTCCTCTCCCTTTCCCCAGCCTGCCCGTTCCGTCAGCGCGGGGGGCTGCTGGTGCATGCACAGTCTCCCAGGTTTTGGTGCGCACCGGCACAGCAGGACAGGAACCGAGACGGACGCTCTGGTGTCCCCGCGGGAATGGCACGGCTCCAGGCCGGCCCCCGCGCACCTCCGAGTCCCAGCGCGAGAGACAGAAGTCTTGTGCTTCTCAAGAATATATACATATACATGTCCTCAAGCTATATATACATATATATATATACACACACTCTATAGATAGAAATAGTTTTTATACAGGTATAGGTGTGTTTGGTTTTTAATCCCAGTACATACTATTTCATCGGCAGCCCCTCGGGGTTGGAAGTCTTTTTCAGCTGGGTTGTGATGTGAAGAAGCAGCAGGTGGGGAAGGCGTCCGGCAGCACGAGGCACGGGGCAGCGTCCCGGGGAGGAGGAGGCAAGCCCTGCTTGCCGGCCGTCCTCGAGCTCTCTGCTGCGTGTTTAACTCGGTGCTACAGAAGAACGACCTGCATCAGAAAACCTGGATTACTTTGGTAAATCCAAGAGTCGCGTTATTCGGTGTTGGCAGAAGCGGGCCGGACCTCATGGGCCTCGGCAGCGGTCACTGCAGGGGCTGGGAATGGGCAACCGCGGGCAGCAACTTCTTCAGAAAATTTAGCATCAGCCGAAACAGCGCTTGGACTGATTTCATTACCAATGAGTTGATGAAAAACGCCCTTTTGCAAAAAGAAATAAGGGTGAATTGCTTTTACTTGGGGGTCTAAGTCCTGGATTTCCCCTCTGCTTCACACCAGACTGCACGAGCTACTGCTGGGCTCGGTTCCCTCTGCCGCGGGCACACGCGAAAGTGAGCAGAAAGAGAGCGAGAGGAATACAGCTGAACTTCATCCGCTTTCAGTACCATCCTCGACAAAATGTGGTCTGTGGCAACAGCATTGTGTTTGCTTTTCTAAAAAAATGCTCTCTTCAGCACTGAGGCGTAACATCTATTTGGAGACTTCCATGAAAATGACTCCAAACAAGAGCTAGAGATTGACCACTTCCCCCTGAAGGGTTTCACAAGTCGAGATGGAAGATCAGCCTTTAAGGAGGCAGCGGCAGCGGTTCCTCTTCTCTGCCTTGACAGCGGCAGAGATTTGTTTTGAGGGTACCTGTGGCCCCCAGATCTTGGCACTGGCTCTCCCCTCTGGCTTTGCCTTGGGATATTTCCTGAAGCTGGTTATTAAAAAAAAAAGCAATCACGGCACAAAGTAGATCCCATGACAACCGAAAATCTTTATGGGGGCCGTTCACCAGCACCAAGCGCCTTCTTTCACCAAAGTAGTTTCCCTTTTTTCCCCCCTTCCTGTGTGGGGCGACGGCTGCAGGGCCCTGCGTGATGTGAACGGCAGAGAAGGAGAGGCTCGAGACCTTTTGAAGGACGGCTGTTTGCATGCTTTCCAAGCCAAAATAAAAGGTAATATTTTGGGATGTGGAAGTTGTGTTCCCCTGAGCTTCCACCCGCTCAGCTACAGGTGTCTTTGGACACCTTGTGCACATCCTAAGGCTTCTGCCAACCTCCTATGAAAACGTGCTTGGCCGTGCTGGAGGCTCCTGGGCTGTGATTTCCCCATGGAAGCAGCAGCCAGGTATTGGGCACAGCAGGGTAGGGCTTGCTTTTGCCCAGCACCGTCTCACCCTGTACCTAGCAGCTTTTCTCGCTGGGTTTCTCCCCACCTGCCCTGACCTTGGCCCTTCGTACTGCGACCGCTGGCATGGAGGGGAAGCAAGCACCGCTCCGGGAAGCGGCCAGATCGCGGTTTGACAAACAGGTTGCTCAACCCTGGGTTGGAGTTACTGATCCCATCGTACGCCGACCGCTGCTCTGCAACACTGGGAAGCCGTTGCGTCAACATTTTCCGGGCAGAGGACTCCGCTCGGCTGCGGTGCAAGTGTCAGAGTTATCAGGGAAATATCTGATTTTTAAGTCTTTTCTGACCGTTCATAATTGCATGGGGGATATTGAGAAAGCACACTCCAACTGCTGCTAAGATGCATTATTTGTAGGCAAGACTTCCAGCTGAGCATGATTTTTTCTGCCTCCTCCTGAGGCTGCAGGTTTCCCTCCCCCAGGTACTGGGCTGAGACTCTTCCCTGGGTGCTTAGGAAGGGAGAAGGTGCAAGCAGCTGGGTGCGTTTTCCTCTCGATCCACGCAGCAAAAGGAGCTTGCACAGGGCTTTCAAGCTGAAGTGGCAGCTTACGTATTTGTCGAACAAAGCCGATGCCCCCGTGCCGAGAGGCGGCGGGGGACCTGCCGAGCCTTTCCCTGGCAGAAGGACCTCGGGGCTTTCCTTGCGCCACCGAGCTCCTTGAACCTGCCGCTTCCCTGGGAAGCGGGATCAAAGGCGCCCGTAGGAAAAATAACCCTGATAAACACGAGGCGCGATTCAGAGCCGTTTCCTCTTTCTGCTTGTAGGCTCTTTGGATACGGTACCTGCGGGGCTGGGACACACCGGCTCTTCTGCCTGTAAAGGTTCTTTTCCTTATCTGCCTTGCAGCAGCCCGGGGACCGGCTGGCACGGGTCGGGCTCTGCTCTGCGGGACGCTGCGGGGGTGACCCTGCGGGGGTGACCCTGCCGGCGCTTGCCTCCGCTGCAGGAGCGCAGGCCAGAGAGCTAGGGGCCACGCGGAGAGCCAGCAAAGGGTGCCCCGCTGCCTCACCCGGCACGTTTTACTCGCTGCTCTGGAATAACCCGATACAGGTGTACCGTTCCGAATAAGAACGTCTGTTTCTAGAAAAGATGCAGACTTTGTGCTAGCCTGTCAAACTGAGTTGGGGGTTGTTCCCCGACACAACCTTTTCTATGCAGCGTCTCATCTACAGGACTGAGACAAACCTCGTGGATACAGCTGCTCCTCTCTTTGCTCCAAACTCCCACACATCTGTTTCTCACCTCCTCCCAATAAAGACCAGCCACTCGACATCCCCTCCCTCTAATTTTTCAATGAACTGCGGTCAGCAGAGTCAGCAAGAGCTCGTCAGGAGGACTAACATCACGCTGCCAGTGGAAACAAATGGTGCTTTCCCTTAAATGTCTCCCGTTTTGCAGCCACGAGCGTATAGGCTGGCAAACCTGATGGAGTAACACCAAAACACCCCTTCTGCCAGCTTGATCCAGAGAGGCTGGAGCTAAATACCAACATTCAAGGGCTTTTTGAGCCAGCCCAGGTGCAGACCGTGGAGGGAGTAACGGCGTGGTCACCGGTGAGAGGAGCGCAGGGAGATGGGCAAGTCTGCACGAGAAATAAAACCATTTGATGAGCCTTGTGTATCATTTAACAGTCAGAGCTGTTTAGAGAAAAGCAAGGTCTGAAGAGGTGTATGGATGGTAAAAGATGCGTTTGTGCTATATATAAACATGGAAAAAAAATTTACTGACATTTCTGGAGTTATTCCAAATGTTCATTTTGTGCAGAAGTCAGATTCTGGATGTGCTGATTGTGGAAATCCATCTTTATTTTGTCTCCCTGCCATTTTTACTTCACATGTCATGCAAGTTTGCTCTTGAGCTGTCTCTGCTGCGTCACTCAGCTCTGCCCGGGAAGAGCCAGAGCCCCCCCTCGCCGTCCTCCCCGTGCGCGTTCCTTGTGCTGACCAGGCAGAACAGGACGGATTTCCTTCAGTGGCATTTCCTGATGATTTCTGACTAACTGTGGAGGAAGTCAGACCAAAGAAATGATGAATCTTTCATTTTTTATTAAAAAAAAAAACCTTTAAAAACAACATCTCTTATTTTTGAACTGTAAACAGCCTGCCTACTACCCTGCTGACTGCCTCATCTTCAAGGATAAAATATACACCGAACGCCAGGCACATTTTCTGCTGGGAAGCTGTTACCCTTTTTGGGGAGCTCTATTTGCCAGCGTCAATACGTCGGGCTTGCGCAGGGCTTCTAGATAAATAGTTCATGGTCTGAAAGAATGTTCCCTAAGGTGCAAATGCCGGAGGGCCGCCCGCTCCTGTGGCCAAGGGCAAATCTCTCCACCCCTGCCAGTCTGGATTTTTGGGGCCCCAAGGGGCCTGGGCGCAGCCCTGTGGGCTTTGGTGGGGTGTCAGGCTGGAGAAGCAGCAGCGGAAGAAAGCGGAGAGGGCTGGTCCGTCCCCGCAGCGCAGCGTCTTTGAAAGCCCGGCTGTTGGAGGGGATCTCAGCTGGGTGCCCCAGCGGTGGAGGCCCCCGAACCCCAGAGGACTCCTGTTGGAAACCTTGGCTCCCTTCGCCTGGCAAGCCTGGCCGCTTCCCAAAAGCTACGTTAATGCAAAACAGAGAGACCAAAGAGTTACCGAGACCTCAGAGATTTTATGAATCCCTTTATTGCTCAATCCTCCATCTCTCTCTGTAGAGGAATTGCCTCTCTCAGGTTGTACAAAAGGTCACGCCGAAAGCTCGCCCTGAACTTTGATCTGGAAACCTAGAGGCAAAAGCTATGTTTGCCTTCTGGCATCTCCTCCAGCGCTGGCAGACATCCGCCAGTGCTGCCTTCGTTTGATGTTTTTGCCTTTTCTGTCATCTGGTAACTCTACAAAACGCTCCGTGCCTTCCCAGAGAAAGGCGAGGCGCTTGCAGAGCGGCGTCTCCTGGGCTGGGCAGCAGAACTGCTGCTTTCATGCGAGGGATCTGTGGTTTTTTCCTTGTGGGGAAAAATACAGAGCAGGTCTCCCCTATTGCTCTGGGCTGTTCATGTGGGGAAGGAAGCTAAGAAATAACAGCAGCAGTAGCAAAGCCAAGCGTCTCTCGATAGCGGCGTAGTCAGAGGCACTTCCAAGTAGCTGAGCTCCCGGACGAAGCACCGAACATTTTTGAACGAAGAAGCAAACCAAACTGCAACACCAACCACCACAAACACAGGCAAGGAAAACACCCCCAAACTGCGTTAAACTTTAAAGCCCTCAGCGAGAGCCCGCCAGCAGAGCAAGGGCTTTGCAGGCTCTTACGCAGTGATGCGTTTGCCAACGCCGAGATCCCCGCGCCGGCAGAGCAGGGCGCGTTGGGGCTGTGTAACAGTGAGCTTACGCTAAAATCGGACGTGAAAGGAAACTCAAATATCAAAGCCGAACAAAACAGGACAATGAATGAAAGGTTGGGTCGCTCCCTGCTCGCTCCCGCGTTACAGCAGGGCCGGGGATCAGCTCCCCGGGTGGGAAGGGCTGAGCCCTGCCAGACGCATCCTTTGTGTTGAAGCGCTGGATGTGCCGCTGCTGACACCCAGCGCGCTCCTATAAACACGTGTAAGCGGTAGAGCAAAGTCCCGCTGTGCTCTCTGCCCTAAACAACTTGAAGAGGAGCTTTAGCTGCCGTTTGATGGGGAAATGCAGACCTTAAGACCTGTCAAAACACAGCGTGCAGCCTGCATTAGTTGCTGGCAAAAGGGCAGGACTAAGACTCCGCAGACCCAGGTGTCTCTGCTGCTGCCACCGGCCCTGGGGAGGTCACTGTCCCTCAAAAGCGCACATGAAAAATCAGGAATAAAGCACAGGTCCCTTCGCCAAAGCTCTTGGAGATCTACTGGAGAGAAATGAGGTATCACCGCTGCGGCCCAAGACCCGTGTCCTTGTGCTGATAGAGTCCCCAGCACGGGCACGATTACACAGGAATGCCCGTTCGTAAGGTAGCGCTCTGCTGAGTGTCTCGGGCTAAAAAAGACCAAAGCGATGGCACTCTTAACCAAAAGAGTTAAAGAGGCAAAAAGCAGCGGGGCGGTAGGGAATTACTGCCTTTTTGGAGGGGTTTGTGTTTCGTGCCCTGTGAAGATGGCCTGGGTTTGGTAACTGGCTGGCTGCTCTGCGGTTTTTTGCTTCAGGGAAGTGTTTTACGTGGTTTGAAACTGCGGATGTGATTAGAGGGGCTAACCTCTACCAAGTGCTTACACAGTCATACTTTTTGCTATCAGCTTTTTCCCCTTATTATTATTATCTAATCACCAAAGTACTTCGCGCAGAGGCGTGAGAAGTCTGAGAGCTTCCTGAATGTTGTGCAGCCTCATACTGCTTCGTTTCAGCACTGTTTACTCGCAGAGCCCAATTTCCCGGTCGCAAGCTCAGAGGGCATCGGCTCCCACGGGCCGGGCTGCGCCTGCCTGCGGGGATGCGCTGGCTGCCGGGACCCTGCGTGACATCCACCTCTGCTGCTCTGGGAAGTACCCCATGGAGGGGACGTGCCGGCCGTCGTGGCAGGGGCGGCGGTGGCTTCGGCACCGCTTGCTTCCCGCCGGGGTCTGGGAGCCGGTGCAGCAGAGGGAGGTCGCTTTTCTGGGGAGCGCTCCCTGCCGAAAGGGCCGTTCCCATCTCCGCTGGAGCGAGGACGTGGAAGCAGGCTGTGAACCGGCAGTCAGACTTTATCTGACCTTTTATTTATCCAACCTGCCCTCCCTATAAGACACAAAAGGTCACGCAGTTCCCTTGTATCAAGCCCCCAGGCGCAGGCTTATCTAAATGACACGTCTGTGCTTCTTGAGTCGTGCAGCCAAGTTTCCACCAGTGGCTCTCTAAGCGCTGCAAGTCCCTCGATTCACCGCAGCGGGTATCCAGCCAGGATTACAAAGCACACAGATCCAAAAGTGACACTTGCCTGAGGCGATAAATAAACTATTTCCCAAACTACCTGGCTTGTTAGCAGCGAGGCTTGCTCAGCTCCGCTCCCGTGGACCGCCTTGTTTCATCTTCAAAATCCCGAGATGTGCACGTTGAAAGGATCCCACCTCCCCGGCTCGCTGCGTGTGGAAATTACATTAACAGCGGCTTCGCTCCTCAGCACAGAGCAATTAAAGGATCAGGTTAAATAACAACTGTTCTTTGTGTCCAAGCCCAGAGCATACGCTGAACAAATCTGTGCTCGTGGTCTACGTCTGTGGTGAGTAAGCACGGCCCCTTCCTCCCCCCTGGCTGCGGCAGCGGCAGGAGCTGGGGGGTTGCAACTTACCCAGGCCCCAGGAGGATGCGGGCACGAGCCCGGGTCGCAACTGAATCGTTCTTTGATTCTCAAGTCACCTGCAAATAATCCTCCTGATACGCAGGTGTCCGAATTTTGTTTGCAAATTTGTTTGAATCTGCATCCAAATAATTGATACGAACAAGTCACAGCCTAAGAGATGTAAAAAATGGAAAAAGCATTAAATGAAAAATGTGGAAGTTTTCCCCATGAGCACCTCCGCTTATCAAAATAATTAAAGATCACAGCTACCTTTTATATTAATTTATTAGAAAAAAGATACACAGTTTAATGTGCAAATATATACAACAAACATTACAATGAAACGTCAGGAAGGCGAGCCCCTTCCTTCTATCAATGACTTACTCCTTCGTAACAGAGATGACTGTTTAATGCTTCCCCATAGATTTACAAATACAAAAAACGTATAATGCTTCATTTGCACAAAACAAAAGTTTATTTTTATTTGAACAAAAAATATTCTGGCTTTGACATGGCAAAAGTCTGCTATTTTGGTGGCTTTTTTTTTTTTTTTAAACCTGAGCAAGTTTTGCGGAACAGGGGAACTAAGGAAAGGCATTGCCCTGTGCTTCATTCTCATCACAGCATCTGATGGTCTTTGAATTACTAAACCACTGAATCACTTCAAGTGAATGCAACTCCAAAATCTACCCCGAAGATGTAATTAGTGACATGGAAGAGAGCGGGCACTACCGTTGGCAAAAGTGAGCTGGCTGAAAACACCTGGCTCGAGTTAAATGGCTGTTGACATTTCCCAGGTAAAGCGTTCCTATCCGCCAGTAAGGAATTTAATGCTGCCTCCTGTGATAAAGGAGTTATAAATGGAAACTACAGTTGAGTCCAAAAAGCAAACAAGTCTTGGATCCTGCTACGCCTTGCTTAAATGTGTGATCATTGAAAGACTGCCGAATAAGGCCATATTAAACCCGAAGTGAGTAAAGACCTTGGGAACGCGTGTAACTCCCAGTAAGTACTGAAATCCTGCTCGCTCCAGGAAAGAAGTTCAGATCAGATTGATTTCTTGATGATTCTTTAGGACGTATTTCAAGCAGGTGTTTGACGCAGGCTATTTTTGTATTCAGTGGCCACAGACAACTTCAGTACAAGAGATCCATCTCACCTCTGATCTCCTCCCTCCCCTGCCCGGGTGCTGGCACCCCAGCTCGCTCACCGGCCATGCCAGCAGCGGGGGGAATCCTGCTGATGGCCCTAACAGTAACCACAGGACTGAAACCATCGCGCTTGCTTGTTTTCCGCATCGTCCTGCAACCGAGCTTCATCTGGCAACTCCACAGAGCGACATTTCCAATTAAGCAAAAGCTATTCTGCTCGTTTAGCGCTCCTCTCCCTTTTAAACGAGAAACCCCAGCGGTGCTGGAGAAGGCACTACGAGTCCTGAGCCGGGCAACGCCAGTACCCCCAGGAGACAAGAGTTTCCTAAGGGACCACTGGCCGCCCCGTGCTCATTTAGGTGCAGAGCCTCTCTCTGCACCAGCTCTGATGATACTTTTTAAAGAAATACATACAAATAACAACATAACAGACCCACAGCAGAAAGAAGACGCTACCAGGAGTGCGCCTGGCTGACCCCGGAGCCAGTGCTAACCAAGGGCTCTTGCCTGGGCTACATTTTCAGACATGCCGCCGTCAAAAACTGACTCAGTTTTCAGGTGCCTTCACAGGTTTTCCTTCCTCTTTGGCCAAGGGGTCGGTATTTAAGAACAGACTTAATTAAACAGTGGCTCCTTTTTGCTCTGCAACATCCCCCGTCTCCCACCAGCAGGCTCTGCGGGCGCCGGCCCTGGGCTGCGGCAGCCCATAGGCACGTCGGTCGGGTACTGCAGCAGGGGCTGCTGTGGCTCCGGATTAAAATCCTTAATGACGGGGTGGCCGCAGCAGATTTGGCCTTTGCCATCCTCCCACCATCCTCCCCCTCTTTACCCTCTTTGCAGTATTGTGGAATTTAACTGAAACAAAAACCCAAAAGCCTTGGGGGAGGACTGCTCTGCTTTTAAAACTTTTCTTTTGTATTTTTTTAATTGATCCTGTTTCACGTGCTGTGCTTACACAAGAACGCACATCACGGACCACGGAGCAGCGGGTAAAAACAGGCCTTAAATGAAAAAGCTGAATAAACCCCCAAACTTAGCTTTTAGTTAAAAAGTTAAAGTTAGAAACCAGTGAGCAGCGCTTGATCGAGATAAGAGAGCGGTGGGGGCAAGCAGGGGCCACGCAGAAGTTGAAAGGGGGCCGTTCTGATCGAAGGACAGTCCCTGTCAAGCTATGGGTTTATGTCCTTTTAGGGGAAAAAAAAAATACCGAGAGAGCTCTTTCTTTTCTAAACTTCTGAATGATCCATTAGCCAGGTTTGTCAAAGTTTAAATATTTTTACAATAAACTAGAATTACAAGCGAGTCAGTTGTCTCCAGTAACTCGGTGTTTTTCCACTTCAGAAGATTTTCTGACAGCATGAAAAGAAACACTCCAGTCAAACACGAGCCGATTTGTACGCTATTGCGATCTGCATTGGAGGCTGCCGTGCCGTCACTGCCATTTGGGATCTGCAGTAGCACAGCATAATTTTACCTGCCCTTGGTGGATGTTTTCTGTCCCCTACCGTAACACACATCTTAGCTGGTCTTTTAACTCTTCCAGTACTGCAGCATACTCCAAAAGCTTTCAGTGACACGTACGATTTGTACACCTCGAAAGCAAGGCAGTTCTTTTGAGCAGAAAGGCAAAGGTCTCCGTAGCTTGGCCCTTCCGTGCTTACCTCTCTCTGACGCCGCGGTGGAGGCGCAGATCTCCACCGCCTCTCCCCAAACCCACTTCCCCTGCAGCAACACCACACCCAGGGCACGGCTGCTCAGAGCTCTCCTAAATCGGCTTTAGGACAAAACAGCTGGGTTTTAACAAACTGAATTTCACACCAGACAGACAAGATTTATACGGAAAAGTCTGAATTCTTTTCAGAACTGTTATGAACATTAACTTGCATTTTAGAGCTTGGGGCGGGGGGTGAGGAGCAGAGTAGGAAGAAACAGCAGGTCAGCTATCTGCAGTATAAACCCCGGGTTTCCAAGCAGCTCCAGTCCAGCACACGTTATGCCCACAGGCCTGGGTGCCCAGTTTGCCCCAGAGTCAATAAAGGCGCTGGTGAACCTCGTTGTTCTCGCAGGGTAAGCTAATAAGAGCCCGGTCACCGCGGATCCCCAGCTTTGTATTTGCTCTAAGGAAGCAGCGAGACTTACAAGCACTTAAGCTCTCTTGAGGTAGGAGAAAAATGGTGTTTCTGTTCGCCACGCTGCCTCTCCCAGCAGGACGTGCGACTCGGCCGCGTCTCTCAGCCTCCCAGGGTGCCCAAATGGCTGAAGCAGAATGGGTGCAGTAAGTAGGAGCCTTGAAATGCCAGTGGTTTCTGCGATGACATTTCTACGACCTCTGTTTGGTAAATCAGCATTTTTGGGATGTCAGATTACAGTAATACAACGTGGTAGCAACAGGCACGTGAAGGGAGGCCAGTGACTCGGCACTGTGAAAGAGGAAATCTTTCGTAACGGTCCTGGCTGTCTGTCCGTGCTGACGGGATCAGACCTCTTATGGCTAGTGGGACTTACCTGCACGAGCAAAGCCTGCAAGATCAAATCCAGTGTGGGTCACTCGGCCTTACTGCATACTTCTATGATTCAAGTGGCTGTGTGCCACCTTAAAATAAAGATTGCAGCCAAGCTTTTAAAGTTAAATATGTTATACACATATGTGATCCTGAGATAATGCCTGTAACAAGTCCCAAGGTAGATAAGCTTCCTGAACCCAGAGGTCCTCATGCCGCGTAAGCGCATTGTTGTTTTCTTTTGGCAGGCCTGCTAGCCTCTCTCGGAGCATGCTGCACTTCCTAATTCTCTTTTTTTTGGGGGGTGGGTCTAGCGAAACAATCAGTTTGACGACTGCTACCAGCAATTCCAATGGCATTTCTTCTGCAGCTCAGATGAAAGCATTCTTGATCCTTTGCCAGTTCTCCCAAGACTTGCAGAAACAGGCTCACAGCTTCCCTTTCTATTTTTTGGCCAGCCAAGAGCTGTGTGCCTGCAGCCTCCTGCTAGAGGAGCAGCTGTGCTGTGCTGCGCCGGAGACGCTCCTCAAGATAGGGGAGAAAACATCAGTAGGAATCGGACAGAAAGGCGACACGTATGAGCCGCAATGGAGAGAAGCTTAATACGATGACCGTCGTCCAGAGGGTCAAAGACCATGCGTTCCAGTCCCATCGGTACATAGTCCTGTTTTGAGTTTCTGCCAGCATCAGCTCAGAGTCAGACCTTTTAAACCCAGGGGAAAAATATTTTCCAAAATTCTCTTTGCTTAAGCACTATATATTCAAAAAGTTCTTTTTATTGTTTCAGTATTTTAGCCCTTAGTTGATTAGTCACCAATACCTGTGAGATGCCCGCTGCCATAAAAGCGCTCTGGGCACCCGCAGTATTTGTAGGAATATCAAAAAATAGCTTTAGCAACTAGGAATTATGCAACAGAGGGAGAAGGCAGGACTAACTAGATTAATGCAACATGTAGTGGATTTGTTAACATTAAGTGTATGACTTGTTGCAGAATCATGCCAGAAAATGGTACCATGTAGCTTACTGGTAAGGGCAGTAAAAAGGGTAATGCATTACTTTAACCATCAGTGAACCACTCACTCATTCAACATACTATTTCCAGCTGAAATCAAAGGTTTCCATTGAAAATACCATTCCTCTAGAGGCTGTAAGCATCTTACAGCACTCTGCCTTTGAACTCTACTGTGATAGCTGCTTCATTAACATTGTGGTTCCAGTGCAAAAAAAAAAATCCTTCGGATCCCAAATCTTCTTCCTTTAAACTTTTGATTGCCTCTCATCTGTCCATTCCTGCTTAGTGTTCTGTAAAGCTTGAGTCTTCTGTTCATCTACCTGGACATAGTCCACTCTCTGCTCCTCAGAGAGAAAAGGTTTCTGTGGGAGAGAGAGGAAAAAACCAACGTATTAATTTGAGGGTTGAAAAGGGATGCTAGTGAAGCTTGGCTTGATTTTCTGTTTTCCCTTTCCCTTGTTCCTTGATTGCTTCACTTCACCTTGAAGCTCACAGTGACATCAGCTGACAAAAGCATTGCTTTACAGCCTGCTTCAGCTATAATTATCCATCTGTCACCCTGTCACTCAGCCCAGCACAGTGAGCGAGGGAAACGTGCTGTTCTCGCTATTTCCAGGCAGATAATCATTCTCTTCTCATTCAAGTGATCCTGCTGCAGGGATAACCTAACTGCATTTTAACTAAAGGAAGGGTTTAAATTTAAGAAAACTTAGGATTCTTGAGTCTTTTGCGTCCAGGAGTATTAGCTGGTGGGGAAAATGATACACAGGACATAAAATGGCCCAAACGGACAACAGTTCGTTGCTTTGCAATGGTACCTACCCACCACCTGGGCAGGTTATAAGCTCTTTGGAACAAGGAATGTATTTTCTCAGCATTGCTAAGGAAATTGAAACGCTTTTGGTGACGCGAGAATAAAGATGCCCATTTTGCCATGTTACAAGAGATGGTACAGTTTTACCCTGTGAATTTATCATGGGCTGTAAACTTGTTACTGCAAAGAGATTTGGGGGAAAACTAGCGGGAAAGGGTTTGTGGAGACTTGATGAAAATGAAAGAGCACACAGAGATGCTGGAAGCACCAACAAGCTTGCCCACAAGCCCTCATGGCTGCACATCCCAGCGCAGTCTCGTGCCCTCTGCTGAGCTCGTGTTAATGGCATCCCTATGAGTCACGCTAAGGACACCTTGTCATCACCCTAATAGTGCTTTTATTATATTAAACTTGAGCCTGCCACAAATGCAGTCAGCTGGAAACACGGCTGGCTTCATCATGATACTTAGGGCACCTAGCAGAGTCGGACTCTCGGTCTTGTTTTCCTCCCAGCAGACAAAAAGACAGGAGGCGGTGGGGTTTTTCAAATGACTCGTACCTTCTGTACAGGGGATGGGGAAGCAGAATTAAAATCCAATGCTAAGTAATCAAGGTTAGATTTCCTTGTCCATGGAAAAGCACCACTGTATGGAGATGTTGCCTGTCTGTGTTCCTGTCGGGAAAGAAGAGAAACTTTTAATGCTCTTAAAACGTGATCTCAAAAGGAAGGAGGACTACAACTGTGAGGTGGGAGACTCGTCTGGCAGAACGCACGTGAGGAGGGTCAGCACCCGTGTAATTTTCTATGCCAAGCGTGCGTTTGGTGACTAGCCACAGGATAACACCGATTAATTGCAGGATGGCATAAAGAAACTGCGAGAGCCTTTTTCTCCTGGTAATTGTGGCAAAACTAGCAAACTGGACTGATTTTCATTCAATGCTATCAGGAAGGACATGTGCCCAACTTCTCAACCCAAGCCCTTGGAAGGCTTAGATTTGCAGGGGTGCCCTCTTAACCGTCATCGTTCTATGAGTTTGAAGAAATGGTGATAATTCTGTTCAAATCTAGCAACTGAAAATTAATCCCAGGAAAATCACAGATGACCACAAATGTATGGAAGGTTTTATTTGACTAGAAAAATCAAATTTTTCTAGTAGTTACAACTGGAACTGCCCTCCTGAGCAGATTTTGATCTAGTAGAGCTGTGGGTTCAAATTTGAGACTATGGTTCATGGAGATTGTGGTCAGTTTTGCAATATATTTCTATAGCCATTGCTGCTGGGCTTTGGCTATGGAGCCAAATCTGTAGACGTTGGCTCAGCTCAAGGGATTTGAGATCCATTTCTACCTAAAATTCAAAGGAAACTGAGATTCTGGTCTTTTGCAAGATATGGCTAAAGAGTGAATGAAGAGAAGGAAGCCACAAAGCCAGATGTTCTTCTTTCATGGGATGGGAAGTGGGGTTAGTGCCACCAGCCAAAGCAGAAGCAATAAGAGACTTTAATGGGAGTTCTGTTTCTGCACAATATTTGGTGTGTTTCTTTAGGAAGTGCACTAACGGCTTTCTGTCATTTCCTAGGAGATTTTGCAGGGCACACTTTTAAAAGGTGAAAAGATTTAATTTTCCTTTGCCTTAATGAGTTCTCATGTAAATATGGCTGATCCCTGTGATCTCTTGGAACTGCTCAGCAACATTCGTGGGCGAACAGCTGAGTTCTGCAGAGCAGAAGAAGGGCTTCCCTTATCTCTCCGTAAATTGGTCCCAGTGTCTTTGGTTTAAAACTGTTTCATCATTTTTTTAAAAAACAGAAGGCAAAGGACAAACCTCCTCAACATTTTTTCTTAGAAAACAAACTTCTGCATTCTCCATCAATGTGACAGAGCAGAATAAAGCAAAGGATGGCTGTGTGAAAATGAAGATTACCATATGAATGTAACTTTCTTCCTCTTCTCCGGAAACTGAATTGGCAAATATTCTTGCTGAATTAATACCGTCTCTTTCTGGTGAGATAAAGCTCATTCGATTGCTATGAAGAAAAACACAGGAGAGGTTAAGGAAGCATCTTACAGATGCTCTGAAATGAAGCCAAAGCCTGACACAGTCCATATGGTGAATAAACTCACACTAACGCTGCAGCCTGTATGGAGAGGATGTCCAAAACCACTCCTTAGTTCTAGAAAAAGCGTGCTATATTGCTATGAGTGGTTTTGTTGATTTTTTTTTTCTGGGATTTATGAAAGTCTGCCATCTCTGGTATGACAGAAAGCATAAACCATTGGAGCGATTCTCCAACAAGGGGCACAGAGACAGCTATCATTCATCCGGGTAATATGTGCCGCTGGGGCAGTTACTTAGCTGTGCGGGTATCCACATTTTGGAGATTGATGTGAATTAATCAGCTACTGGAGGTGCATGCAGAGGAACTTGTCTGGCTCTGAACACAGTGTAAACACATGCTATCTGTGCTATGGAGGAGGCGGCTGCGACTCAGCCCTTGTACAAGGAAATCTCTACCACTAACATAACTGTCAGAGGTATATCGTGAGTAAATTATTGCAGGCTGGCACAATGGGGTTAGTTATTAGGAAATTGGATGGCCGCTTTGTGCAGCATGAACAGTATAATTCCTTTTGCTTTATTAGTTCCGGGCATACTTCTTTTTTAGTTTTGTTAATGTAAAACATGCAAACTCCCTCTGAGCTTGTTATCCTTCAGGACTCTGCACTATGTCAGCACTAATTAACCACAGCGCTCTGGCAGGGATGCTTGGGAGGCAGGCTACTGGGGCTTCCCTAACCGGCAGCACGCAGCAGGCAGTGCCGACGGGCTTAACCGGCTTTGGACTGTACGGCTGAGAGAGGGTAACTGAGAAACTGCCCATCTCGTGTCCCTTTTGCCCTCCAAATGACTACCTGAGGCAGGGGAGTGGAAGTGTCCTGTCTGGCACTCATGCTAGTGAAAAAACACATTTTCTGGCGTGCCCGGGGTATGCAGAGGAGGTTGCTGGGAATTCCTGGCTTTTGCATGCACGCTTCAGCACAGCTGGCTCTCCTGTCAGCCTTTCACTGTAGCACCGAGATCCCCACAGCCAGCAGGCTGCAGTCCCCCCCTGCTCAGGAGTTCCCTGAAGATGAGTCTTTTCGCTGCCCTTGGAGCCCAACAGTATCATCTGTTCATATACCTGGGCTTTGGGACCAAAAGCATTTGTTTTACCCCACAACTGATTTCCAGTGACAAAAGGTCACACCAACAGATCAAGTCTGAAGTGCTGGGCGGCAGTGCAGAAGTCTACACCCAGGATACAAGTCAGGCAGATCTTTATCTTATCTGGTTCTCCTTTGCTATATTAATTTTCAGGAACAAAAATGGCTCCATCACTTTGAAAAAAAATAATTAAAGCATGTGAAGCTTTTAGCCATTGCAGCGGCCACACCAGAGTGTAGACCAGCTCCAGTCTTTTCAAAAGGAACCTTCAAAACAGACTGAGCATCGCTGCGTGATGCTGAATGCACTGGAGCTGCCTGTCGTGAAAGGGAGCCTTGCTTTTTAGAGACAGCAAAAGCCTGGGGGATGCTGGAAAGAGCCCTGGGGAATTTTTGTTTGTGGACTTTGCCAGGAAACTGTTTCTTGTGGGATGTGGTAAGTTATTTTTAACTCCGTTCCACAATGTTAATGCTTAAAAGATTGGACCGGCAGGTTTCTTGTTGACTTACTAAGGCACAGTCCACATCCTGGTCACGGCAGCATGCTCCCGGATTGTGGAGAGGTTCCTCAAGTCCAGAGGAGGTGGCCGTGCTGCAAGTAGATACAAAACAAACTACATTTCCGATAGCAGAGCTAATGAAAAGTACAGACTGTTTAGAAAAATGCAGTTTTATATTAACAGCAAGAAACAACAGGTTATTTCACAGAACATAACTGATGTAACCAAGACAGAAATCAGTAACAAATGACCACTTCAGTCAGTGCTGGAAAGCAAAGTCCCTCATTTACCCTAAAATAACAGAATAAATACATTGGGCATAAGGAGAGCAAACGCCCCACAAGAGCCAAGTGCTTGCCTCAAATCTGCTCTGCATATGCTGCCTTCAAGAGCAGAGGCCAGTTCAGCCTACAGGTCAAAACAGGTTTGGGGCTCTCTTCTAAACAAAAAGGTCCTACACACGGAGATCAAGATCGTTCCTCTCACCAGACCACGTACTTTTCCCACCCCGTTCTCAAAACCCTCAAGAAAGGTCCTGAGCTTACTTTGCTTCCTGGCAATGGCCTAAATTTCTGTCCCCACTTCACAGTAGCATTTCCTGAACCAATTTCTGAATAGCCCTGTGGCTCTGCAGCCCAAAGAGCTTTAATGTAGGCTAGGCTTAGGCAATTTCTCCACTGCAAAGCTGAATTTTGTCCCCAGTATATCCTCTGGAAGTGCAACCCAGATTTTGGAGTTGCCATGAAAAGCAAGAGTGGAAAATTACCAACAGTAAAAGCATCTGCAGGAAATTCCTAATTAAACCAAGACAGCTGTGCCTACCCAAGAGAGATTTAACCAACAGCCCACACATCAAGTTTGAGTATTTGGATGTCCTGTTCCTGGAAGGTCAGGGAACTGGCGAGGCAGCAGTACATGGACTTCAGAGCTGCAGGATTTAGTCTGCTGTCTCTCCAAGGCTACATCCATTTGGTGATTTGCAGTCAGAGTGGATCTGAAGCCATGCACCATGCTAATGCAGCCACCCAGTCTCCAACTGCAAAAGTAGGCACGGACACTCTTCCTCTGCTCGCAAACAACCCTGCGGACACATCCTATGTTACAGTACTATAAGCCACTTATACAGCAATTCAATCCCTCTTCCAGAGTGGGAAGCACTTTAAAATGTGCCAAGGACACTATCAAAGGAGGCCACCCATGTCCCCGCTATCAGGACTCCCTGGCTGCCAATTGCATTATAGGTCTGGGCTTACATTTCCTACGAGGCTTGAGGTCTCGGTTCACAGGAGGGGGCTCCAGGTCTGTGGGAAGCTCAGGTAACGGGCTGGTGAGTTTTTCAGTGCTGACGACAGGGAAGGTAAACGTGGCTGAGCCGGGGCTCATGGGGATATAGCCGTCGGATGAACAGTCGGAGCCGGGCGCAGAGGGAGAGGTGCTGGGGCGCATGGGCACGTAGCTGTCCTCCATACTGTCCGAAGCGGTGGAGTAGAGCGGGGAGAACCGACAGGGCTTCCGAAGCAAAGGAGGAAAAGAAAGAGAAATGGGTCAATAAATGAATAGGTAACCCCCTGCAAGCCAGGAGGTGCTGTGAGCTGGCAACAGATCTGAGCCGAGCCCCAGGCCAGGAGAGTCCTGACATGACCTTTCTGAGAGGCGCAAGCTGGAAAGACACGAGATGAACACATGAGTTCAGATGCACGCTCCAGCTTTGGAGAAGTCCGCTTCTGAGCTTTGCAAGTCACTGCTGGAAACTAGGACCAAACTTATTGGTGACTCAAGTAGGTTAAATCCTCCAACTTCAGTGAGGCTGCACTTGCCTCTCCCAGCAGTAATTCTGACCTATAAAATGAAGGAGGCTCCTTCATACAAAAAAGCACACCTGAGAGGAGAACATCTGATGAACTAGATTTTTGCAAATGTGGAGGCTGAGAGAGCAGACACACAGACCTACACGTTGCTTCTGATAGCTGAGAATAAACACTAGAAATTCATTTCATTCAGGTTACTGCTGGCTGAGTAGTGAGAGAGATTGCTTACAAAACTTGCAAGCTGTCAAATGGGAGAAAAATATAAGTTGCCCACCACCGGAGCTTACATACAAGCACCAAAGGATCTCCCACACAGAAGACAGTATCCAGTACCAGGCGGAAGACTGGCTGTGCGATGTGTGATGGGGCTACTTACAACCGTGTCTGTCAAAGGCTGAGTCAGGAAGCTTTGGACTGGCAGAGCCCTGAATCACAGGCACTTTGAGAGCAGAGACTTTCCTATGCCCTAAAGAGGAGATATCCCTCAGGATCATGAAGTCATAGGCTTCTTTAGAGCCTTTTTTCAAGAGATAAGCAGTTTTCTCAGGTGCTCTTGGTCAACAGTTTAATTCTCGAGGCTACTGGTATCCTTTTTCACAACAGACCTGGCTTCATCTGCTTTAAAAAGAGGGTGCTCAGGGTTACAGCCTCCCGCTCCCTCCTCTCTCAAAGGCTTCCTGCGGCCACAAAGCAGCCCAGAAGTTGCCCAAAACCAAGTGCTTCTTCCATTTTTTTATTCTTCTGCTGAACACAGGAGAGGAATGATTGAATGTCAGGATGTGAAATTATTCACTTTCTGAAGTTTGTCATGTGCCAGTGTTTTAAATTTATGCAAGCAGAGTACTTACCAAATTCAAGCTAAGCCTCTTATCCCGACTTCTTAAGGAACTGCCTTCCATGTCTGCTGCAAGGAAAAAAAAGTGATTAAAAATGTGATAAGGCAGTGCAACCTTAAGGAGATAATTCTGGAGTAAAGCATATGGCTCCACAATAATTACAGCTTTATAAAGATTCCTTAACTCCTAGTATTTATCCTAAATGAGGAAATCCAATGACACTTAAGACCAGAACCAACTCAGTAGCATTTCAAGAGCGATTACATATATTTTAAGTATGATGAAATCAAGGAACATGTTCATGTATAATCCAGCTGTAACTTAGGCTTCCTGTAACACAAGCAGTTGGGGAGAAAGACTGGCGTGATGTGGAGAGCAAGCAACCAAGCAAAAATTTAAACCCAGCTCCTGCTCTAGTCCCGCTCTGTTTTCCCATCTGTCAAATTGGGGAAATTATATGAAAAGGGACTGTCGGGAATATTAACTCCTTATTGCTTGGAAAGTTATTTAGGAGCCTCGTATGTAAGGTGCCAGGGAAGCACATGTTATTGTACAGAGGGTGCATGGGGGAATTTAATGGTAGGAGAGAAATTCTGCTCTTTGTCACCCAAAAATGCTGATGTGGTACAAGTGGCTCAAGCTGATGGGGAACAAACAGCCAGAGAAAAGGTCACCAGTCACGCTGTCCCCTTGTGCAGGCTGGCCTTTGTCTTGGTGGAGGTCAATTTTATTTTTGAAGCAAAAGGCAAAAAACCTGAAATTCAGCATTCAGTGCATAGAAGATCAGCAGTGGGAGATGCTTACAACTACCATCCTTTTCTGGAAAAGGATTTTCTGTGCAGAAAATGGCTTTTCTGTGGGAATGCCATAAAACCCTGCAACCATGTTTATCCAGTCCCTGCTCTTACGGCGGAGATGCCAATACTGCACTGCAGCTGGGGGTCTTTGTGGTGGTATCAGCATAAAAGGCAAAAGTGCTAAACAAGAACAAAGTATTACTGTTAGTGCAGGTATATATTCAGATAGACACAGTCACTGTCCTGGGACAGCTACATTTATTTATTATTTTGGCAAAAAGACGTTCAGGCACAACGCTCCAGCAGATGCCAGGATACAGGTGCCTTGCACGTGTACAGCTCGCTCCCCTTCATGGCACTGCAACCAGCAGACACTGCCTTTGCAGTGGGTTAATTACATCTGTTCAGCTTTTACAGGTTGCCAAGGGCAAAAAATGAAGTAAGTAACTCGAGTGGGCCCACTCTGGGAGCTGGTGAGGAACAGCTGCTTTCTCCCGGTTTCTTTTTCTGATCTTTCTTGTTAAACACATTTTAATTCAGAGTTTAACCTTTCAAATAGTTTCAGCTGCACTTAGGGTAAGAAAAAATAGCAGCACTTATTAATTCATTGCTGCCCCCTGTCAGGCAGAGATAACCTTGCAGCGCAGTAGCAGAACATGACATTTGGCCACTTAATCCTCTTAAAAACATTTTGGCATACATTGGGTCGGAGGAACATTAACTGTCTCAAGCGCGCTGGCGGCTTTAGAGCAGCACACGTGCAGAAGCAAGAGCAGAACCTTTCAGGGAGCAACCAAATGTAACTGATAATTACGAATGCCAATTCTACTGATGGGTGTTTCTCCAGAAAGCTTCCAAGAATTGTTTGTACACTGATAAACAGGCTGGACAGAGGTCTACTTACTTTAGCTTCTGAGCTTTAAGAGCAAAATCTAACAGCCCCAAACACCGGTTGGTCATTCAAACTACAGGAGTCTAAAGCACGCTTGTCCTTAAAAACCTACATTTTCTTCCTCAAAAAATGCAAAATACTTGATGATTTCCAGCCAGGTATTCCGGCTGCCTCCCTCTGTTCTGTGGCTCCACAAAATAAAGCCCTCTCGTACTGCGTATGCTGGTTTTTGGCACCTTGATGTTCTGGGTTTTTGACTGTTATTTTTGTTTGTGATGATGGTGTTTCAAGAACCAGTGGAAAAGTCACCTCAGCACAGAGCAGAACTTGCTTTGCAGCAAAGCCTCGCTCTGCAGCGGGTTTTCAGGCTACCCTGACCGAAGTGCAAGGACAGAGTGGGATTTGCTCAAGGACACCCAGAGTCCCTGGTTCAACCGGGATTACATCCCATCCCCAGCGTCTCCCTGGCTTCCCGTTCTTTAAGCTGCGAACAGACATGCTGCTGGTATGGAAAGGACTAGATGTAGCGAAGCAGCACAGCTACAAAGGCATTTCCCATGTGCAAGCCCACATTTTGACCTGCATAAATAGAGTTTGGCATTGCCTGATTCAGTGGCTGGCTTTTCGTTTTTGTTTTTCTACTGCTTTCTTTTTTGCAGAGGGAGAGGGCATGGAAAACTAGCAAGTGATGAGACACCCTGAAGAGATCACAGCCAAATTGCTGCCCATATGTACACACTGAGGGGCTTTTACAGAGCAGGAGCTGCATGTGAGGGACAGGTCTGAATCCTGCTCGCTAACCAATTTGAAACAAGCGTTTCAGGTTGCTTTGGATGGTGTATGATTTTGCAGGGGGCAGGACAGGGAGGCACAACTGGAGGTGGGCACCCACTCTGCACTTGTGGGCAGCTCCATCCCTCACACCAGTCCTGCTTCGCTGGCTCTCGGAAATGCACTCACCTTTCCAGTTCCTCACATTGTCTAAGCTGGACAAGGAGATCCTCCTGGGCACCAGAGCGACCTGAGCCCGGCAGATCCCTGCGTGCCCGTTCTGGAGAGCCCCGCTGCCCACCTCATCCCCTCTCCTGTCTGAGAAGTGAGTTGGCTTGGGCGGCCGTGGCGGGGGCGTGTTGGACAGGATGTCCAGCTGGGTTACACCGTAGGGCAGTGCATTTTGGCTCTTGTCAATCTGAAAGGTTGGTGTCAGTGGTGTCCCCAGCAGTGGAGAAGAGGAGGAAAAGTCACTGGGTGGCCCGCTGATGTCTATGTTCCTGGACATGGTGCTGGGATTTGCCGACGGGGCCCCATCCTGGTGCGCAGAGCCAGTGCTGGATGGCTGTACAAGGTACAAGGAGGGCTGGGACTGCAACGAGTCGACAAAAACATCGTCCGATGAGGTTTGCTCCAGAGATCTGTCTGAATTTGACCAGCTGTCACACCTGCACAGAGACAGAGAGGTCAGGACCTGTGCTTTCCTTTTCCCTTGGTTGCAACTGAACAAGCACACAGCGAAAAAAACCCAAACAAACTAACCCCACAGTTCGGGACAAAATCTGTCCCTTCCCCATGGCTGTGGAAGGTTCCCCCTGAGCTGGGCTGGGGGATGAGGCAGAAAGGGCATCTGGAGGGAGGCCACGTGTGAGGTCCCCAGCCACCCACCCTGGAAAGGAACAGGACCAACATACAATGCTTGACCACTAATCTGTGCTATGAAAAGCCCCCTGTAAATTGAATTAGGCTGATGGTCCCCTGTTGTGCTCAGGAGCCTAGCCTAAGCGGCAGGGCTCAAGGACCAGTTTGCCCCAGTTTCCCAGGGCATCACTGGGCAGGCAGAGGGGTGGCTCCAGCCCGACACATCTGGCAGACCCCAGACCTACCTGTTGTGGCTGAGCTTGCCCGACTCGCAGTTGGAGAGGAAGAGGTAGTCGGGGAGGAAGACCGACTCTGACTCGCTGGGGGTCTCCTCCGCAGCAGATGCGTCAGCAGCAGCGTGGTCGACCGAGAAGGAGGGATCGGCGATGCGGGAGGCGTGGGTGGAGGCAGCTGGCGATGGCTGCGGGGACGAGGTCGTGTGAGACAGGCTCTCCACCGAACCTGCAATGGGAATGGATGGCCCCGGCTGAGGGACGGCTCTGACTCACACTGGCCCACTGCCTCTCCTGGCCGTTGCCACCTTGCTTTTGCACCAGGGATGTTTTATCCCAGAGCGGCAGTGGGTCAAGGCAAAAACTGATTCTGGGGAGAGGGGAGCCTGATTCTGCAGCTGCCCGGGCTGGGCAAGCCAGCTGCCAAATCGAGGGGCTGCAGGAGGTGCAGACCCCCCTTGCTCTGGGGTCCCCTACTCCTGCAGAGCTGTAGCATCCCTCCTGCAGACAGTAATGAAGACGGCCTCTGCTGAGGAAAGTACTGAGGCCGAGCAGTCCGTTTTATCAAGTATTTTTTAGGACCCAAAGCAAATAATTAATTATTAATCTCCAACACTTCAAATTAATGGCGACAAGGAAAGGGATTGATTTCTTCCCACTTTCTAGATGTCAGTGGACAAAACTGAACTTTGCGGCTCATGGAGTAGCCAGGTTTGTTGCACCTCTGAACTTGTCTACAAACTCCTTATGTCTCTCTAGGCTGGACATCAAAGCCACGAGAGCTGTGGTGTAGCTGTTATTGCCCAGCTGGAGGCTTGTTGGCTCTGCTGGGAAAAGGGACACTACTTTTCTGGAGGCCACAAGGCACAGGGGAGCCTGTGCTCAGCGACACCTTCCCTGCTCCCTCCTTCCCTGGGCATAACACTCCAGTCCATCCCCCGGCACGGAGAGCGGTGGCAGTGGGGAGAGGAGCAGGTTTGGGCTGCAGGCAGCAGGGCTGGCCCAGGCTGCACATTGCTGGCCACCTGCTCAGCTCCGGCTTCACCTCCGACCACCAAGGCCACCCTTCGCTGGCAGCATATGGCCGAGGCACTCACGCTCATCTGGCCCGAGCACTGCTGGGCAGGAGAGACAAGTCTCGTCCTATTGCTCTCCCAGCCTCCATCCCTGCTAGAGAGCTGGGGACGCTGGGCAAGAGGGATGAAGGAGCGATGGCTGAGCCACACAGAGTTAAGGCTAAGCACAGCCTCTGGCCCAGCTTTTGGGGCATTTTGACTCAAAAATCGAGTCCTCAGTGCAAGTTGGACCTCCCACTGTGGGCAGCTGTGGAGTGGGAAGAGCCTGGGGTGTCTTTGCAGAGCAGCTCTCCAAAGGCATCTGCTCCTGGCAGCAAGCTCAGCCAGCGGCACCAGGAGCACGAGCCCTCAATTAGAGAATATGATTCTTCTAATGAAGTTTCAGGTTGCTGCAGTTTCAGGTTCCCTCACCAGGGCTGTGCAGGGACGAGGCAGCGGTCACTGGGTGCCCCCGCTGTCCGACACCTGCGGGGCTCGGCAGTGGGTATCCATCTCTCTGGCTGAAGCACAGACACTGCCTGAGTCAAAGCTGCAAAACCCTTCTTCAAAATGAAAAACCCCACAGCAAAACCAAACACAATAAACCAGCTACTGCTGATAAAACCAAACCAAGCATGAACATGCCTTCAAAGCATAGCAAGAAGGCACGTTTCGCTAACGCTGAAATCCAGAATTTGCTGGAATGCTGGGAACCAGCCCCTGCCCATCTGCGTACGTGCTGCGGGCCAGATCCTGCGCTGTGCAGTGAGGTCCTGAGATCCTCCAGGAGGCTCTACCTAGTCCTCAGTTCAACACAGCAACAAGCCTTGGCACTGTACTGGGTTGTTGTAGTCACTTCTCAACCCTGGGAGGTGCTAGGTATATGCGCAAGCAGGCCAGGAGGAATGGAGAGGGCTGCCGAGACTCGGGTGGTTAGACAGCAACATCACTAAACACAAACAAAACCCTCCAGCAACCCAAACTTCCACACCAGCCACAGTGGGCTTCACTCCATCGTCTTTCTGATCTCAGTCAGAAGAATAAAACAGCTGATCTTCTCTCCCTGCACTACCCCACACCTCATCCCTTTAAACTGGGGAGGGAGCTGCCTCTTTCCTTCCCATCTACCAGCACTGACTGCTTCCTCCTGTTAGCTTTGGAGATCTGGTACAGTGGTGGACCCCAGGTCAGCAAAGCACATCAGCATGTGCTTAAATTTGAGCTTAAGCAAAGCATTTGCTTAGTTCTGAGCAGGTGCTTATAGCAGCGGGATGTCAGCAGTGAGCATCTGGAAGGAATGGCTTTTACGGGGTTTCATATTTGCAAAGCATAGCTGAGGGCTGCAGCTTTCCCATCTGAAAAATAACTTTTCTCTTGTTCATTGTGCTGGCTCAGATGGTAGCTCTGCTTTCAAATCTTGGACTCAGAGAGCTGTCTTGCAAGCTGAGAATGATCAAATATGCACCCGGCTAACTCCATAGGGATCTCAGGAAAGCATGTTCACGTCACCATCTGACCACATTTAAAAAAAACCCAAAAAACAAAAAACAAAAAACTAAAAACTGCCACAATGCATAAGAAAGAAATGAATGACATTCTGGGTTATTAACACGGAGAACGAACAGGCCTGAACTCCATCTGGTACTCACAGGGTTTAGCCACAGATTATCCCATCAGGAAAGGCTGCGAGCTGCAGACCACATGGCAACTGTTGTGAGCAGGAGGGAGGGATGGGGACAGCACAGACCTGCCCTTTTTCTAACCTTCAAGGGGCTCAGGGACCTGCAGCCAGCTCCTACCAGACCGTCCCTGTCCCTGCCAGCTCTGCTGGTAACCAAATCAGCATGCATTAAAGTTGTACCACGACAGCAGCTGGGTAGAATAAATTATGCATGGCCACTTTCAACAGTGAGAAGGCAGGGAATAGGTTTGGTGCCTGCCCTCCCCTTTGCCAGAGAGACAGGGGGAGGCTTCGGCTGCCAAAATAACTGCTTCAGTGGGTATTAACCCAAAAAATCTCTGCCCTGCATTGATGGGGAAAGTCACCGTGGGGGATGTGGTGAGTTTCCCCATCAATGCAGGGCCATTGCTTGGAAAACAGAGGGCTTCTCCCTCCTGCTACAGACCCCAGCCCGCTCCCCAAAAATTGTTATCATGCAACAGCAGTGCAGGGACACAGTGAAACAGGGGGGTCCTGCTCACAGCAACCCCCCACCAGGCTGCATGGCCATGCCAAGGAGATAGAAATGCCACCCACCCCTCCTGGCCAGGCGCCAGAGCCAGACATTAAAGAGCAGCCTTGATTCCATGCAGCTGAGAAGGGATTTCCTCCCGCTGACAGGGGAGTGTAGACAGAGTAGCCCCAGTGCCTTTCCTCCAGCTTGGGCTGGGAGGAGCTGCCACACCTCCCCTGAACTCCTGTGCAAAGGCCAGGTGCTGCCCTGAGCAAGCCTGCCGGCCACTGCCTGCCCCGCTTCGTAGGGGAACAGCGGGGGGAAATGAAGTGAAGACACTCAGGAGAAAGCGTCTCTGCAAGGAGAGCACGGTCCCTCCAGGTGGCCTCTCAGTGCAGTGGTCCTGGCTCCCCTTGCTCCCAGCGTGCTGCCCTGGCTGGGGGAGATGCTCCCCAGCGTGGCTGCAGCAAGGTCCTGGGGAGTCAAACCATCCCCGTGCTGTGGAGGGCAGGGTCTGTGCGCATTGGGAAAAGAAAAAAAAAAAAAAGAGGGAGAGACATTTAAGGAGGCAAAGAAACCATCAGAGGAGCAGCAGAAAGGGAGAAGGTCCCAGCAATGGGCGAGGATGGGTATGAACAACAGAGCAACCAGAGGTGAGGGAGAGGTGGAGGAGCAGAAATGCTCTAATCCAACTGGGATTAGAGGGACCCAAGGGTAACCTGTCACTTAGGATGACCCTGCCAATGTCCTGGTCCATGCACTGTGCAGGGAGGGCACCAGTGAGGGGCCCTCCCCAGGGACATCAGGCTCCACTGTGGCCCTGGGTGCTGTGGGAGAGAGTAGAGCAAGAGGGGAGCGATGGAGATCAGCAGGGACCTTCAGGGAAGGGCTGCATCCAGAAGGAGCAAGGCGTTTACATGGGATGTGGAACAATACCTGGAACCTGTGGAAGAAGCGAAGAGGGAACCCAAGACGAAAGGTCCCTCTTGGGCCAAGCAGCTGCCTGCCAAGGCACAGCCTGGAGGAGCATTCAATGCACAGCTACAACCTTTAAAAGTAAGGCTTCCTAATGAAAAAGGCTAAACAACTTCCACAGCAGTTTCTCCAGTGAAAAGCTGCTATATTGCATTGTGTCAATTAATCATGGTTGCAGCTTGCATATGGGATAAAGTGTGCCCATGATGTCCCATAGCCACCTCATTTCATCCGCTCCCCTGCCCAGCCACTTGGCCCAAGCATCCTCTCAGTCCTCTCGATCCCCTGCGTGGCCGTGGGTCCCGTGGGGTTGGGGAACAACTGCTCTACTGGGAGCCTTCACCACAGGTGGAAGCAAGATTTTACAAAGAAATGGTAGGAAAATAGGGAGGGAGGCCTCTTCCTCTCTCCTCCAGCTGAGTCCCCGGAAGGTGCCAGCTCCCCCGTCATTTTCAGCACAGCCAGCGGCACAGTTTCTTGTGGCAGCCGAGGGCTGCAGCGTGATGATTGCTGCTGGCAAGTCCTTCCCAACAGCCGCCCTCCCAGGTGCTTCCTGACATCTGCCTGGAGCTTGCGTTTCGCCTCCGTCTCTCAGCCGTCCCCTCTCTTGTTGACTAAAAAGCCGTCCTCGCACGGCCAGCCGCGGTTTTGCTAACTTTGGTCTGCATCTGGCTGCTTACATGTCAGACCAGAGGCCTCTGATGACTAGGACCTGGCTGTTTGTCCAGCTTCTTTGCTACTGGAAGGGACTAACGGGGAACCACGGGACGGTGTTTACAGCTGAGTCACTGCATAAACCTGTGGCTGCACTTTCTGTGCATCAGGCGCAGAAAGCAGCAGATTTGGTTTTGGCCTCAAAGTCACAGCAAATTTTCAGAGGTGCAAGGATTAAGAGCGATTGATTTCACCATATAATACTGGCTTTGAGATTCATTTTAATACACAGAACAGCTTATTAAAATTTCCTGCAATTGATGTGTCTTTCTTTTGATGATTCATTTCAGGGACTGTTATTTTTTTAACACAGTAGCATTCAAGTTAAAAAAGCATATGGCATTTAATAGAGCTTTTCTCTTCTTATGTTAATTTTTAAGGGTAATTTGTTTAAATCTACAGGCTCTTGGGGGATTTAGGTGCTTCCAAAAAGCTGAAGCAATTAGCAACTGTTTGAAATGTGATGTGCAACCTGTGGAACTGTGCAGATTTAAGTAAGAGGATCTGAACATGCCCTGCAGCCTGACCTGAATACAACCCAGACCTGACTTCACCGGCATGAACTGCAGGATAAATAGAACATCTTATGAGCTATTTGCCGTTAGAGAAACAGTAAGTGCATGTCTGGAAGCTTAGCTTACGCAGTCTGTGATGAGGGCTGGAAGTTCAGGTGCCAGACTTTGTACTGAAGCAAGGCAAATGCTCTGCACTGTTGAACTTCTTGGGGGATAATATCCGCCTTGAGCAGAGCGGAACGCTGGGATGTCAGCTTTCTCAACTGCCACACCAAGAGTTGTCACTTCTCGTCCATCAATGTCTACATTAGCAATCTTTGCTGGGAGAGAAATGCCAATGTGTGATACTCTGAGTATCACCTATGTGTAAGTCTTACAAGCAATGCTGCGCTGTACCAGCATAACAGAACAGACATTTCCCAGTATAAATGCATCTGTCCTGGGGACAGCCGCTGCCTTAGCTCCTCTGCCACAGGTCACATCTTCCTATCCACATCCTCAACACAGTGCCAGCAGAAGTCTACGGACACATTTGAGACACAAAAATTATTTTTCTCTTTTCTGTTTTACATGGAAAGACTTGCCTTCATTTCAGAGTAATTGGTAAAATTATATCTAAAATAATACTGCACCAGAAGTCTCAACGCAAGACCAACATCTCAGTGTCAACGAGGGCAGATCAGTAGGAAGGGGGTTACTGAATATCCCTAATTACATCCAAGCTCAAAGGGCTATTGGCTCCAGTCCCTCAAAGCTACCAGCTCTAGTTTGCAAATTGCATTCATGGGCAGCTTGTACTGGCACATAAAAATATGTCAGCACATTTTCCTGGTGGTCTCTAAAGTGAATGGGAAGAGAGCAGACATCACATTTATAACAGGACCACTGCAGTGCTCTTTCCACTCCTATTTCCCCTCAGAATAACCTACTGAAGAGAAGATTAAAGAAGGCCAGGAACCACAACAGATTAAAATAAAACATCTCGCCATGGCCTTTTGTTTCCTTTCAAGTTACAAGGTAATGGTATTACTATGTGGCAGTTGCAGACACCAGTAGCAGTCTGAGCACAGCAGCACAGGGACCATGGCAGGATAATCTGCCCAGCCACACTATGGTACCCCCAAACATATTACTGCCCTTGGGATCAAGTGCCTCCATCACCATCCTCTTCTGCTCTTGCACTACCTTTTATCACAGCGAAGGACTTGGTTCTGACTCACTTCCTATGAAGCTCTCAAATTGCTGCTGTATCTGCCCCTTGGAAATGTCAAGGGAAAGACAGACTGCTGTTATCTGAGCCCGCTGGTCTCATTTGAAAGGTAAGTTAATGATGATACAGGTCCCGACTTTAATTACTGGCTACATCCATCTTGGAGTGGTTAATTCTTGGAAGCTTTCCAAGACATTCACCCTACTAAGTATATACAGGTGTAGGTCCTGGCAAAAAAGGCTGACTTTATGCTTCACTGGCAGGACCATCTAAGTCTAGACACACACTTCTAACACTCTCCTGTCCTCTGCCTTTTCTTTATTTTTCTTCTCATTAACAGACTAAGACAGCTCAGTATTTTTGTCATTGATTTATGTATGTGCATATACACCCAAGGTTGTGCACATTCCACATCCAGCAAAGCCTGAGAAAATGCGAGTTTTGCAGGACACTTTCCTAGAACAGGTGTCTTACATTAAGCCAAACTAAATAAATATGGGACATGTAATGAAATAAACGGCCCCAGAAGATAACAGTCAGTCAGCTTGTCACATAAACAGTACCTTTTCATATTAAGGACCTGCTGTTTATTCTAGCAGGAATTGCTTCATCAAAGTGAGACCAAGCAGCCAGCTATTATTTCTACCCAGCAGAAGCGAGATCCCTGATAACTTTCAAGTCAGGGTTTAGCAGCATCTCAGTGCTGTGTGGAGCGATAGGAAACAGAGTCCCACACCACCTGCCCAGCCCAACCAGCCAGCAGGGTCCATGCTTCCTCTCGCCCCGGGTGCTGCTGTGGAGGAGCCCAAACACAGATCATCCTCCCATCCCCCAAGACGAGCATGAGCATGATCCTACCTGTGCCATCTTCTAGATGTCCAAAGTTACAGATCTGGCTGATGTTGTGCACCCAGATCTGCATCTCCTCCTCAGTTTTGGCTACCAGGTAGAAGGTGCGGTAGGTGGTTCTCACAATGAAGACGAAGTTGTTCTGAAATTCCTTCTTGATGAAGTTGGGCCCCGAGTGCTTCAGCACTTCGCACTCGTTGAGGTCGATGATCCGAATGGGCTTTTTGGAATGGTTGTTCCTGTAGTACTCCAGCACATCCGGGTTCCCACTCATGCGGCCTCTGCGCAGCACGAACCAGCGCTTCCGCCATGCCTGCGAAAGCACAAACAGGGCACTTTTAGTGCCAACCACATAATATATCAATCAGCCCACGCATGCATATTTTCCTTTAGGTTTTATAGTTGTTTGGATAAGCTGGCCAAATTGTGACTTTGATTTGAAGTGCTTGCTATCAGCTTGCATTTGTGATAGGAAAAAAGGCAGAGGGTTGTCTCTCTGGAGGTCAAGAGGAGCAAGACCTCTCCCCTCCTCTCACCCTCAGCCTGCCAGCAAGGTGTAATCGAAATGATCTGATACTTCATCGTCTCATCTATAGAAGAGGTTATAACACATTTTTCTTTGTGAAATGAAAACACCTAGGACTGCACCCTGTGTTGCAGTACCTGAGCTAGCATCTGGCAACAAACACCTTTTGCCCAAAGACAAGGCCTCGAGATGACCAGTGCAGCTTCCCTCCCATGGTTTTCAGTGCTAATAAAAAGCTGTTTATGAGCTGCCGGTTACTTCTGAAAGCCCAGAACAAACCTTGAGGGAGTTGTAGTGCTAAAAAGTTAAACAGGAAACTTCCAAACCTTGCAGAAGGAAGTCTATTTGCACAGACACTGCTTCGAGTGACCATCAACCCAAACCAAACTGGTAAGCACCGATGTCTTTTAGACCCTTGTGACTGAAGGTATGTGTCCCATACAGGCTTAAATGAAGTCCTGGCAGGACTAAGATGCAGCATCACTTTATAAAGCTATATGCAAGTTTCTAGGAACAAAATAACATATTTTTCCCTTTTTCCCAGCAGCTGTTTTTGTTCATCACCAGTATAAGCGCCTCTGTGTTGATTACAGCTGTCACCAACACATTTACTTTGAGGGCCAGAAGAAATCCACCCTGAGCTCCGTTCCACAGAGAAAAGCTGAAATAAGACATTAGGAGCTTCCCCCTTACCAAACTCCATAAAAACTGTGTTGGGTAAAGTCACGCCCAAACCAGCAAGGCCCAGCAGCAGCCAGGGAGCAGCTGAAGCTACGGCTGCAGCTGCCCCAGCTCTGGTAGCAGCCCGAGAAAGGTGCAGGGGCTCACGCACAGCCCAGGTACCTGCCACAGCTATACAGCCGCTGGCTGGTTTAACTGCCTTCATCAGAGTTAAAAGTTCATTAAAGAAACATCTGAGCAACAACCACAACCTCCCTACCGGAATCTTATTCAAGTGCTCCTTGCAAAATGACTTGTCACGACGACATAAACCTGGTGATAGCTTGTGTTCGAGTTAAAAACCGTGCTCGTGAGTGGATCTGTCTGTCAGTTTAAAGACAGCCAAGCATTCAGCCTTAAGGCAAAATAACTGAGTTCAGGATGTTTTCACTAGGATGTAAAAGTCCTTACTGGCACAGTTTAGGATCAATACAGGCACTACAGATTTCGCTGACGCTAAGTTCCCATGGGCATGGTGATAGTTAAAATGATCAACAAAAAATAGCAACAATCATTTGTCAAGAAAAAGCATATTTTTTTTCTACTCAAAAGAGACTTCCTTGCAGTGCAGCGAGCTTTTCACAGTCTGTTGATATTCATCCAAAAATTTATCTAGAAGTAAGTCTGGTCAGCCTGGCAGTACCTTAATCTATTTTGAAAGGAAAAGATTCTTTAAAAAAAAAAATGTATTAGTGACCAGAGAATGAAATATCATAGAGGGAGCTCTTGCAAGGCTGAACAAGCACATACCGGCCTGCGTAAAGGAGGGGTTTCCAGAGAGGGGGGTCACATCAGGAATAAACAGGAAGCAGAGGTGAGGTGCAAAGTGTGTTGCACAAAGAAAATTAACTCTTGCCTTCATGACCTGTTGAGGTTTGAAAGTAGCTAGAGATAACGGATTGCTGAGATATCTTAGACAAGTCTAATTTTGTGGGAGCCAGGAAAAAAAAGAACACCCCTCCCCCCCCAAAGGAAATAGAAACAAAGGAAAAATGTTTAATGGAGAAAACACTTTCCTGACTAGCGAGCTTCAACAGTGGAATACAGCCCAGCAGGTATCTCACATGTGTAGTCCCAGAAAGAGTCCACGTCTCTGCCACCTGCACTCCAAATGCCACACAGGCTTAACGCACACCCCACAGATGCCTCAGGGCAGAAGGGTCACCTACCCTAACATACTCACCCCTAAACAACACAAGAGAAACGCTTCAGGAGGTGTAAGCCAACCAAGACCTGCTCCTTTGCCTCCCAAAGAAGCAGGCTGCTAAGGCAGAGAGGGGAAGGAGCCATCAGCTCTCCCCCAAGACTGCAAGACCACTTCCCACTCCTCTCTCAGGGCTGCCAGCCCTGCAGCTTAAGTACACCGGCTCCTTCTGATGGAAAGTGGATGGAAATCACCTGCATGTGAGCAAGCTGAGGAGGGATGGGATGGGATGGGATGGGATGGGATGGGATGGGATGGGATGGGATGGGATGGGATGGGAGCTGGGGACACCTTGCCTAGCTGGCACCCATGCAGCTATGGGGAGGTGGGAGCTCAGCCCCGAGGCCAGGGCCAGCTCCGGGCTACCTGCCGGTGGCCGGTACAACACCCTTAGCCAGGATGGCCCAGTACGTGTCCCCATTTCCTTAGCATTTTAATTTTCTTGAGTCTAAAGGAGTCTGTAGTTTCAGCATAACCCAGGCAGCCAGTGAGACGAAAGAGAAAACTGCAGCTGTGCTTTGCGGAAAAGCTCACGGTCCCTCCGTTCGGAGGTGAAGGCTGGCTTTGGCGCGGTGTGAGCAGCTGTGGCTCTGCTGGTTTTGGTTTGGTACTAGCCGAGAAGCTGCCTGATAACCTGCTTCCCTGCAGATACACCATTTGATCAGGCTTATCATCTGGCTGGCACTGTGAGACTGGAGGTGGAGAGGTGCCTGGTCAGCACAGCTTATGATGGGAGAGGAGAGCAGGGACGAGGCTGTGTGAGAAAACACTGGCTATCATAGCTGGGCAGCCGTGAAAACAGGGCTGAGGGGAAATAATGCCAGATAGCTGCCCAAATCTGCACTGCCCTTGGGAAGGGTGGGCCTCCCCTCTCCATCTCCCGCATGGCCACCCTCACTGCCTTCCCCAGGCTCGTGGCGGGGCCCGTGCAGCCGGCCAGCAGCCCATCTGGCTGAAAACAGAGTAGTTTTTTCTTGTGGGGGTAACACGTGAGCTGTAGGAAACATGCAGGAAGGTGGGGGGCGGAGAAGAACAGGGGAACTGCCCTTTGGTGATACCGCAAGCTCGGACAAGCTAACAGTTCTTGGCTGCCACCGTTCGTTGCCCCAGATATTAATATGCTCTGAAACCCATGGTGGTATCTTGCTGTGAGCCGCAGGGACCGCAGCAAATACCCTGCCTGTGCTGCTGACCCGCCGCTGGACCTGGAGCGGAGGGGAGAGGGGCCGAGGGACGGCAGCCTTTAAATGGGCGCAGCCTGAGTCAGCAGTGCGGGTGAATCAGCGCTCGCAGGCTCAGATCTTCAAACATTTAAGCACTCGACCCCCCTTGAAATCAGTGCAGGTGCCACAGCGGGGTGGCAGCGGTGCAGGGCGATGGCGCAGCCTGGCCGATGGGGAGTTCGCCGGTGCTGCCCGGCGAGCTCGCCTGCTGCCCCGTGCCAGGGCTGCTCCTCGCCTGCCACCAAAGGGAGCCATCTCGGGGAGCAAAAGGAGTGGAAACTGCCTCATCCCACACTGGGAAATGGGAGCGCTGCCAGCCCGGTGCCCCAGCACCCAGCCTTGCCTGGGCGCAGGCAGGCCATCACCAGCAAGAGGGCAGGAGGGTGGGAGGGGACGGGACCAGCTCTTCCCTGGGTGCTTGCTCTTAACATCGGCTTCGTTGTACCAGCAGACTGCATCCACACACACAGTGCACTTGCACCTCGCCTCTCCAGGCTCCTTTTTTTTCCCTCCACTCTCTAGGAGGAAAGTGGCATCGGCTACCGACAGAGCCGCCTGCACGGGTAGGGCTGAAGGGCCCCTTTTGCCCCTCTTCTCCCATTTCACATACCCAGTGCCATCACTGTCTCCCCCCAGTGGCTCATTTCCATCCTGAAACTTTCACCCATAATGTGCCTTTACTTGCAAAATGTTGTACTCCGAAACATTTTTGCTCATCCTACAATGCTGAGCGTACGACGCGTCGAGTTTTTGAGACACTCGCAGCTCGCCTGCGAACGGACACGAGCAGGTTTGCCATTGCCAATACCCAGGACTCGCCCTGCTCCGTGGTGTAGGCAAAGCAGGGGTTTTGGCACACCTTGCAGCACGAGGCTTTTATCTCCAAGAGTCAAATATCCTCTCCTCATTTTCCTAGCATTTGCCTGCAATGAGCTACACGTCTCCTTTCCCCAGGGGAAGGGGATGCGGCACACTGCAGCTGCTGGGAGCCCAGCTGCGGCAGGCCTCGGCCAGACAAGACGGCAGCGGCAGCTTTTAGCTCGCAGGGACCCAGGCAGCTCGTGTACTGTGCAGTCCACTCTGCTCGAGCAGGGGCCAGGGCTCCTCAGCCCCGGGCCAGAGGCGCAGAGGGTGCCTGGCACCTCCCAGCCCCTGCCCTGCAAGGCAGGCGGTCATGCCCCACGGCAGCTCCTCTCCATGGCAGAGCATGGTGGGGTTTTCCACAGTTGTACCCTCTCGGTATTTTTACCATTTACCGGTCACAAGGCTGCCTCCTCCTTCCACCGGTACGGTTCTTCCCGCCATCCCTGGTTTTCTGTCTTTGCAGCGTGACTTTCGCCCACAGACCAGGACGCGCTATGGTGTGGCGTGTGCCTTCCACCCCTTCCCCACCACTCACCCAAACCAGAAGCTGTGCCTGGGCCGGCACCACGACGCAAGGCGCTGAGCACCTGCCCGGGGCCAGAGCGGGCTCCCCGCGGCTCGCAGACCTCTCGCTGGGGAAGGGTGCGCTGTGCCAGCACCCCGTGGTACGGCAAGGAGCTCTGCTCCCTGCTCCCTCCAGTCCCGGGCGGCACCGTGTGCACGATCAACCCCCACCCTTGTGCTGCTGCGGTGCCTTGCTCCTCACGGTTTGTAAGGCACAGTCGCTATTAGCGAGAGCCTGTGCCCAGAGGACCAGTCTCTGCGTTTGCTGCGGGGTGCTGGGATCAGGCTAAGGAGCACCTTCGAGCCCCCGCAGGGGCTCGCGGCCGGGGGGGGCACCTGAGGAGCCGGCAGGGCCAGAGTCGAGGGGCTGTGGCGAGGGGGGATTTATTTCAGCTGATGAGAGCCAATAGTATCTGACAATATTTAGTCTGGAGCTGCACACGCTGCCAAATTTACAAGAGAATTTGGATCAATTTAAGGGTGAAAGATTGCGTTCCCATGGTTGAGATGAAGTAACCTATATACTTAAATAGGAACCGATTCCTGGGATTCAGCCTAGGCTCCTCACTTACACTATGGAAAGGATCTACGCATCCAGAAGAAATATTACATTTATTTGGGGGCCTCTTGAAATCAGTTCCTTCTTGATGAAGGAATGATATGATGATGATATGTTTACATGTCCTCCAAAGCTTTGTTGGCATTAGAGAGAAGGCTTTATCAGAAAAGCACAACTACAATCAGACAAGAGCCAACATAAATCTAGAGCGATTTTCATCTGCCCTTCGTAAGTGGAATAGTTCAGTGCCAAAAGGAAGAAAGAATTTGCAGCAGCGTTGGTCGGACGCCAGCACGTTGCTCTGTGCAACACAAGCTATCAGTGTTTTCTTCTTGCTCCTGAATTTTTCACTTTGGGAATTCCAGAGCCACTTCTGAAGGGAAGAGGAATAGCTCTCTATCCCTTCCAGTAGGGTTTCTAAGAAAGCGATCGCTACTTCACAATCTGACATCTCTGCTTCTGCTAATAAGTGGTGTGAGGTTTAAAAAGGGCTGCTATTACATGCAAATGATTGCTCCGCCATGGCAATGTCAGATAAAACAGGCCACGAGCAAACCTATTCTGTGCTGAAAAAACAGCTAGCTGGTAAACGAGGCCAGAATGGGAGCTGAGCACCTGCGTGGGAAAGGTTTAGCCAAGGCCCTTCATCGCTTACCTTCTGTCTGAAGACCACGTTTTCATTTGTATGTACAAAATATCCAGTATCTGAGATCTAAATAATTAATTAGAGCACATACAAGCTAAATGAGGCAAACCGGCCTGAAATATAATTTGTCCTGTGGGTTTTTGACTTTTCTGGTTTTAATAACAAAACACAGAATAGCCAACAAACTTGAAATTCTTTACCAGCTAAATTAATGCTCATGACTCCCCCATGAGGATAATCTTCATTTTACAGAATGCGGCAAAGGGGATGACAAGGGGAAGCAGAACGAACAGCAGATGTGTACTGATTCCTCGCCTGCCTGGTGGCCTTGCAGCCGTGCTTCTGGGCAAAGGACGTGTGCTCGTCCCCAGGCCCTGCTGTGGGGAGGTCTGACACTGAAAGAAGAGTTCGAGAGCTCAGTGGTGGGGAGGACTGCGAAAGGTTTGAACATTTGGGATTACTCTCATCCGGCAAAGTCCCTTGGAAAGAGAAAGCAGCAAATCCCACAAGAGAAGGGTCTGGCGTGTCTTCCCTCCTGCGGCTGGCTGAGGGCGGGGAGCGCCTGTGCGCCCAGTGCTCCTCCTGCTACTCGCTGCGGTCCTGCTGCCTTCAGCTGCCAGGCATCCTCGGGGCTGGGAAACTAGCAGGGCCGCAGGATAATAGTCCCGCAGGAGTGCCGGCACTTGAGACACAAGCTTCCAAAGTTTGTCTTTTTTAAAAAAAAAACAGGTTTTAAACATATTTTTTGGGGAAAAAAAATTAGGCGGAACTTTATAGCATTTCCTATAAATGACTTAAAAGAGGAAGTTAAAATTAGTATGTAGACAGGTTTGTAAGCAGCTGATGTCTAAGCCTATTAAGGCCATATAAATGAAGAGTTTCCCCCGCCTGCACAGAGCAGGAGGTGTTGGAACTGCAGAGTACGGTCCCTGCGAGAGGGACCTGTGCATCGGGAAGGAGGAAGGAGTCAGGCCCAGCTCCCAGCAAGCATCCTCACGTTCAGAGAGCTGAGGACATTGCTGGGAGCGCTTTGTGCTACTCTTTCAAGAGAAAAGGGCCAGCCCCACGCAGCTCGCTGTCCTCGAGCTGCGATACCCTTGCAGAAGGGCTCATGCCTTCTACTCTGTAGCCTGCGTTGCTCAGTAATAGCGCTCGATTAACTCACTCGCAGAAATCTGAGATGAAAAAGACCTCTTAAACCACCCAGCCTGTCCCCAGCTGGAGTTATGGTTTTGCTGTTTCACTTGTGGCTGTTGGTCTGCAGCTCCCATCAGCTCTGCATAATAAATCTCTCCCTAATGAGGCTGCCTGCTTGTCCCTTCCAGTGTGTCCCCGTGCAGCGCTCTGGGAGCAGCTGAGCTCATTGCCCGTCACCCACTGGTTTAACGCTTCTCTTGGATTTTGTCTCCCTTGCTGTCTGGTTTCCCTTATTTTCTACTCAGAGCTCACAAACTTCTTCAGCAGTGAGAGGCTGAAACTCATGGTTTGTGGCTGGGAAAGAAAAATCAATAAATATTCAATTTCAGAGAGGAATACTCCTCCCTTAGGGCCTCCTCTGCCTCCACAGGCATGTAATTCTATTTAACCTAGAGAATAGAAGGAGAAATCTTCTGCAGTAGTTTTTCTCCCTTTGCTTGGGTGCCTGGAAGCTGAGGTGCATTCCCATGGTTGCTGGAAAGGCATCAGCTCTCCCTTCCACTGCCTGTTCATGCTCACTACAGCTCTGTTTTCTCAAGGTTAGGGCTCAGCTACGGTTGGAAAAAGCTCTGAGCTAACCAGTGTTCCCGTACAAAACAACTTTCAACTCAGGCTAGCACAAATGGTCTGGCTCATCCTGTTCAAAGGACCATCATACAATGAGTTCAGGACAGACTACAGTCTAACACTGTATTTCCATCTGCTAAGTCGTGAGTCATTTATTGAGTCACTTTCTGATTGTGGTAGTTTCAGTATGACTCTAAATGAATCTTGTTTCAAGAAAGTCAGCATGAGTCTTCCTCGGAGAAGATGCAACGGGTGTATAGTAGAAGGGGAAATACCTTCTTCCTTTCCAGGTGATACAGATACATCGATTGACTAAAAACACTTAACCAAAAAATTTCCTGCGCTGTAAATGCAATGAGAGCTTTGTAATAAAGCATCTAAGATGACGTCCTGTAGAAGCAGAGAGGTTTCCTTTGTTTCTGTTTCTCACAAAAAGAAACCTGTGGTTTGTGAAGAAAACACACGAGAAAAAAAAGGAGAAAAAGTTCCAGAGTCATATGTTGCCTGCTAACCTACACACATTCCCATTGCCTGGTCTACATCCTAATCCATAATATTTATGGTGTTTTACATATACAAACATCTGCAACAGAATGAGTCACTGCTATTTAATAAACATGCAGATTCTTTGTAAAGCTAATGGGTTCATTTGGGCATGAAGGGTCAAAGTCATAGTGACCCAAAAACTTGGGAGTCCTAAGTTCTTAAAAACCTTGTGCAAGATAAGAAAACAAGTTCTGGAAGTAAAATTAATAATCACACCACTGCATTTTGGGGAGGGGGGCAGGAGGCAGCCACCTGGATGAAGAAATGTCATTTTACTCATGTCCCCCGTCCTTTAGTAAGAGCAGTAAAGAAAGGGGAACTGCGCTTCTCACAAACATTTTGATTAGAGGTTTCCTCCGAGGACACTGGCAAGGTGACGGAGCATCCCCTTGCTCCTCATGCAAGTAGGAATTGCTCGACACGATGCCGTAGGGGAGCAGTGCTGCTGTCCTCTCCTCGCTTTCCCCATGGCTCCCGGCAGGTGGGTCTCAAGGGGCTCTCCCGCAGAAAAGAAATGCCAGTGCTGCGGTCATGCCCTCTGCATGGGTCCCTGAGCTTTGCAGGGGAAGATGCTGACGGGGCACCTCATCCCACAAGCTCTTGCTACGGGGAAGAATTCACCAGCTTTGATCTGGGCTACAACAAACCCTACCACACCAGAAAAACAGCGTGGCTCCGCGTCGCCTGGGGGGACTGAAATGTGTCAAACGGCCTGCCCTGCCCTGGGGCACACGGTGCAGGCAGGATCTGACTGTTCCTGCCAAGGCGTTGCAGAGCTCACTGCTTCCTCCTGTCCCGCGGCCATGGAAATGTCTCCAGGCCGATCAAGCCTTACCTGTGAAATCCATAGCAACAAAACACCGAAGAAGGGATGGCAGGATGGCAATCCTATTTCAATGGATTCATTTAACAGTGAAATCCTGACACAGGCGTGAAGTAAATAAGCCACCCTCCCCATTGTCAGCCCAGGGCATGACTTCTCTATTCTTCCTCCTATTTTGACAGCAGTGGTGCTGAAAGCTCGGAGCTTTTCTTGTTAACAGCTGCCCTGCAAATATGTGCAGGCCCCTTTGAGCTCATTTATAGAAAGCATAAGGGTCAGTCATTACGAAATTACAGCTAACTGCCACCGCAGGGCAGAACCCAGCCGTGCCCCGGAGGGCTGCACCTCCCAGGGAGAGGCTTGTGGCCGAGCGGGGTTTGTCGGGAGCACCGAGCGACCAGGGCCAGCCAGCAATCTCGACAGCATCGGCAGGGCGCCGGTAAAAAGACACAGTTGGTATTAATAAATAAGTAAAGTAACTCCCCCACTGCACTTGGCTGTGTTTCATTGGGACTAACAAGACGGTAAAGACAGTCTCACACGCTTTCAGGAAGCAACTGAAATTTTTGTGACTCGGCATCATTATAAAGCAGCGCCCAAAGGGATCTGGAGAACCGATGACAATTCAAGCTACGGAGAAGAAAGCCAGCTGCGGGGTGAGATCCACGCAAGCTCGGGAAGCCTCCAGGTGGGGCAGAGCCCAGGCAGCTGCGACCCCCTTAGTACAGCCTCAGCCCCGGGCTGGCCACCCGCCTCCTGGGCTGCCAGCGCTTCCAGTGGGCCACCAGCTCTCGTCAAAACTGACCTGCGATGGGTGAGCAAAAGCCCGGGGTGGAGGGAAGCTGATTTTGGCCAGCTGGCCTTGCCCCTGCCCGGGGCGGGCAGGCAGACCCTGTCCCGCCTGGATCCCTGCATGCTGCAGCCCGAGCAGCCGTGACACCGGGGGGGGGGTACCAAGCTGGGGCAGGCAGGGGTGGACATTGACTCACAGCGTGAGCACCCTCAGACTCTCCTTTCTGTTTCATTTTGTCTGTCTTTTTCACTCTTAATGGGGATGTAAAGTAGATTGCAGCTCAGAGTAGAGGTCTCAGCAGTGGAAGACAGCACTGAAGTGATTAAAGCCATTCAGGGATCTCCTCCCACCCAGAGCCCTCCTCTCCTCTGGCACATTTTTTTCCTTCCTGAGGGCAGGCACAGTGAAACATTAATTCCTTTAAGCTGCCCCCCAAATGACACCTTCTGACTGCTGCTACATTTTTGCAGGCATTTAAGCTCCCTGACAGTGAAGACTTACAGGCAGGACTCTTTACATGAGGATGTTTACAGCCTCACCGGCCAGCCAAGAGTTTTAGTTCCATATTCCCTCACAGCATGTTTATGTGTAGTATCTAAAATGACATTATTATTATCACCCTGCACGCAGCTTAAATTTCTGGAGAGCTTTTTTTCACCCTTAAATCCTAAAGCACTTGACAACCGGTACGTGCTCGTTACATGCCGCGCATGCTGCGATTCGTTCACCTGTCACAGGGATACACCTGCCTCTGACGTTACGCTGCGTTCCTGATAGTCCGGATGCTTAGCCGTGCACCCGCAGGTATGCACTCACATCTGTGCGTTCGGCTTCGACCGATCTGTGGTGCAACGTTTCCATCTGAAATCCTTATTTACCTGTTTTTGGTGGCAGAGGTCGATGGACAGAAAACGGCTGGTCTGGCTTAGTGCCGCTCCTCTGGTCAGTTAGAAGATAAAATTCTGATTTCTCAGGATGGAGGGTTGGGCTTTTTACGGAAACGAGTTGAAAGCAGGGAGAAAGGAGAAACCAACACACTGACACAGGTCTTCCTGCATTTAACAACATAACTTCATTTTCTGTTAGTGGGAAAAGTGCCACTGAAACCTCATGCCGCACGACAGGGGTTCCTACTGTTACATGAAAAACTACTTGTGTAAAATGGCCTGGAAACCCTTAAGATCGCTCTGACTCATTCACAATAAATTCTTTAATACCAACATAGTAATAAGATACAATCTTGAATAGAGGTAAATTTCAATTTCTTAGAATGGCTTTAATCCAAAAGTCTTGCGTAATCTTAAAGGATTTTTAAAAGGCTGTGCACGGATCCTTGAGGTGTTAATAAAAATGAGGTTGCTCCCAGGTTGTTTAAGGAGTAACAGTTCTGAAATACAAATGCTGGGTATAATCATCTGCTGGATGACTGAAGCTAGCTAAGTCACAGGAGTTTTCAGTCATATATACCAAAGGGACTGAAGTTCGGACAAATTTTGAGCAAATTTGCTAAACTAATAGCTTTCATGGAAGGACTCCAAACCTGCTTCGCTAAGGAAAGAACTAGAGTTGGGGCTAATCCCCTTTCTTGTAACTCGCAAGCCCGATGTAAATACAGATGTGCAAAGCAGTTAAAGACCAGAAAGAACTGCCTGGAGATTGCGCCCTGCCTCGGGCTATCGGGAGTCCCTCTCCCTCTGCTTTACTTGGAACTGGCAGTTTTCTCAGTATTCTTTACACAAACAGAACAAATTTTGCTGTTTCACCTTGTTAACTGAACATGTGGTGTGAGGTCAGCAACAGTCACGCAGCCTATCTATAACTGTCTGTGCTCACATGATGCGACGGCTCCGAAGAGAAGGAACATAAACAGGAAATTGGGCAAAGTGACTCTTTTAGTAGGGGACCACAACACTGCTTTTTTGTTGGTTCTTTTTTTTTTTTTTTAAACTAAACCCTTCAACAACACGCTGTCGGACCTAATGAAGAAAACCAGAGTAGCCAGCAGGATCAGAATAAAAGCCGCAGATGTTTACGCTGTAACACTTTTGCCTGATCATAACAATGTGGTTCAATGTAGGGAAATGAACCGGCGGTCAGGGTTTCGCTCAGCAGCTGAGCTGGCCTCCCAGCTCGGTGCGCGCAGGAGTAAAAGGACGTATCCTCCGCATCCACTTTAGGCCAAGTCTGGACTGTTCTTTTTTACATCCTTATTGAATTCCCAGCTACATGCTGCAGAGGCTTTGACCTTTGCACTTCGTTTCGCTCCTAAAATTGCCTGGAGAAAGGAAGTGTGCAGGAGGCAAGCAGAAAAACAGGGAGGAGGCACACACGTGTGGGAGGACTCGTCTTAGAGAGCAGGTCACATTTGTTGAAAAGAAGAACCAACCTTTCTGGACATATGTACAAAGATAGAAAGAAAAACAGAAATAGGTCCAATATCATAATAGCAAGTATCTAGTATCCAGATGAGCTCTGGATTTAGGCATGCGGAGGGGGGCACTGATTTCACTGCATGCTCCTAGCTTTACAGACTCTGAAGAGCTCTACTGGGATCTACGTATTGGCTTGAAATCAGTCCCACGGGAACCACCGGCCTTTGTGGTGACATTTAAACTCCACTGATGCAAATGGCAAAGCTCCCATTTGCTCTGAGGGGGGCAGGTCTTCCTCTTGACAGGAAGCTCCGAGAAATGCAGAGATTCCCAAAAATGGAAACACGAGATGAAGGAATTATCTGAATAAAGAAAATCTGCCTCTGGACTGAGGAGGAGCCTTTCTATCAACCACATCAGAAGACGAACTCTCCTTTCATGGGTCTAGCCTGGTTTTTGTGGGTTACACACAGGCTGCCCTCAAGACTGAATTTTCTCCAGCCGGAGAGCAAACATCTACTGGTGGCTTCAGGGATGGTAAAAGACCCTGGTTTTGGGGGAAGGCAGGCTGCCCCCATAGCCGTTAGCCTGGCCACGCCTGGACAGGGCAGGCAGCGTGCCGTGCAAACAGCGACCGGCTCCCAGCGCAACGCGGGGCAGAGCCCGTGGGGGACCGCGGCTCCCAGCGGCGCTGCTGGCTTCAGCGGGCGCGCACCCCGCGAGGTGGGCACCGCGGGCAGGCTGCCGGGAGCAGGGAGTGCCTGGCACGTTGCGAGGGCTGTCAGAATACGACCAGCAAACAAACGAGTTATGATGAAATAAGCTGGAATTTGGAAAGGCCCGTATTTGTCACGGAAACGCCGTTCAAGAAATGGGGTCTCTCCAGACTCAAACTGGAAACAGTGCGGTGTGATTCAGATGCTCAGCCAAAGCCAGTCATCACCGGCCAGATTCTCTCACTGCATATTTACAGAAAACAAACCAGATTATAAACTAAGAGTTATTTGTCAGACCTATTTAGTAAATATCATAATTGCATTAAAGAGTACACTAAGAGTGTGGGTCAGACACAAACCAAAACACACGGTGAAATGCGTTGGATGAAGCCTGTTCCTACATTGCGTGTACGCAAGTACGAATGTGTTTTACGGGGGGGTATATTAGGTGGCCCGTGCTACCTCTAGAGAGGGTTGAGCTGAACCTCAACAGCACTGAAGGAGGCTGGAAGTGCTCAATAGCTGGTTTTACACCCATTTGCTCATTTCAAAGTACAATATTAGAAAACCAGCTACGCTAAGGAATTTAAAAATCTATTTTGATTGCAGTTCTGCTGTTTTCAGCTGTCTTCTCATCAACTAAATTGTGTTGGTTTACCCTTAAGTATTCTGCTAGGCAGTGTTACATTTCCAGAACTGGGTTTTCTTCTTCTTTAAAAGCTGTCTTAAATTAATCTCTGCTTTACACTTCACAGGAGGCTGAGTTGGTTTTTAAACATTTTTGGAATTATTTTTTCGTTCTCCTTTGTGGAAAAGTGGTCATCACTCATATGGCTCATAATATACAGCATTCACTGGCTGTCATTTTTTATTTTAAAATACATTTAAAATACATTTTAAAAAAGTTAGGAAAAATAAAAACAATGCTCCCTGTGCCAGGTTTTGTTTTGTTTGTTTAAGAATTCTCTCTGACTTTTCAGAATTCTTTTTTGTTGCCGTTGCGCCCTACCTCTCGTCCGAGAAAACAGGGTTTTCAGGGCTAAGGGTTTGAAGGAATAACACCCTGCGAGCTCCGCTTTCCTTCATGTTTTAGGTGCATTTCACAAAGTCAGCTGGTTAAAGTCAGCTCGAGTATCCAAACATTCATCATGTAAACTTCCCATGCTTAGGAGATAACTGCACATTTCACCGCTTCGCTGTGAGAAGGCAATGCTGCCTGTGAAATTCTGCAGACCTGCGCTTTTTTTCTCAGTGTATCGTTTCGTGCTCTGCCTACTTCACACCGGCCCATGGAGCACAACACTCCAGCGGAGCTGGGAATGAGCACCAGGGCGCAAACCCAGTGGCCTCTGGCACGGGCTCAGGACTGCGCGCCCGGGTCCTGAGCGGTATCGCTCATCCTCAGTCCTGTCTCTTTTCACCTCCTGAGACTGGTCCTTCCAATTGCAAGTCACATATAGGTTAAGTTTTTTCAGTCCCCTGTTACTGCTGCAGCTTTTGTCTCAACGTGAAGACATCTACGTGCCCTGGGCTGGCATACCCTGTATAGCACTGCTATAGAAAAAATCAGCATGGCAAATAAAGTACTAACAGCATATTTAATGTTTATCTTAATTTGCATGACTTCTCAAACTTCCCTTGCTGAACCAAACGATGAAATCACAACGTGTTCAGAAATATTAAATCATTTCCTCAACATCTGAATATAACAGGCTGCAAAAGGAAAACAATTACATTTGGCACATTGCACACTTTATCCTTAACACTCCGAATTCTGGTATCCCTTCGTATTTACAGGCTTGCACTCTGATCACAGCAGCATTAAAAACAACTATGTACCATGATTTATTTCCTAGGAAATGCCCCGGACTTGCCAAACGCCAGCTTTGCCTGGACAGCCTGGGTTTCAGGTGGCCACAGCAGCGCACAACCCAGGCAGCAAGCTCAGGATGCCCCAAACCAGCTTCCTACCTCCTGGCCTGTGGGCAGCCGATCGGCATCGCTCAGGAATGCGCCTAACCTAGTACCGGCTAGTGTCCTGCTGTCTCCGTCGTGCAGAAAGCCCAAATTCAATGTGGCACTAAAATGATGAGACGCGCTGCGCTGCATCCCCCTGCCCGGCTGCGCAGCCGCCTCTGCCTCCCCACTATCCCTGTGCCGGTGCGAGTGTCTGAACTTCCCCACTCCGGCCATGGGGAAAGGGAAGGGCAGGAGCGGGGCTGCCCCTCACCAGCTGGCCGCGGTCCTCCCTCTGCTGCGAAGGGCCAGGTCCCCTGCGCGTGAAATCGTGGGAGGGCTGCTAGGTGCCAGGGAGGGCAACGGGGGCTCCCCAAACGGGATAGAGAGAAAGACAGAAAGAAAGCACTCATTTCTGCAGAACCCCACAGATTTCACATCCAGGGCGGTTCATTGCTGTGAGGTGACTGATGGCACGATGACACTTCTGTGATGCCAGCGTCACGACCGACTCAAGCGGTGTGGCTTGCCCCAAAGCAGCCCAAGCTGGAGGGAGCTGGCAAGTCTGGCTCCTCAGGCACGGCCAAAATATGCCGGTTCCTCTGTGAAGCTGCAGCTTGCAAAAGGATGAGCCAGCTTTCCTGAGCAGGTGCCTTCTCTTTGGGGTTATGTTCGGCCAGTTGTCAGTATTTTGTAATGCAGATTTTTTGCGAGTACAGCAGGAGTAAAACTCTCTGCCAAACTCCACAAATAGTCGAACAGTTTGGGAGTAAAAACAGATTTCAGAAATGAAAGTTCAGCTTGATCTATTGGGAACAACGTGCAATTAATGTGCTCAGCAATATCTTAAATATGAGCAATGTGGGAGAAGGGTAATAGCTCCCTTTCTATCATTTTTCAACCTGTCAGAACACTAATCTATGAAACACCAAAAGCCAAATTCTTAGTAAATGTAAACTGGTAAATGCGGTTGAAGGCAGTGGTGTTGTGCAGCTTATCCGGATCTTAATCTTTTTTAAACTGTAAAACTATCAGAAGAGTATGTGCTTGTGGGATGGTGAAATAGGATCAATGTTACTGTTACAAAAGTGAGGATAATGAGCCAGCTGGGTTTTTCCGCAGTCATTTTCAAAACTACAGCATTTATTTCTGCTTTTCTGCAACTTCTTCTCTATCTCTTCTCCTTCCTTCCCTATCCCCTTTTTTTGTGGTTTTTGCACTCTGAGCTACACCCAGAAAATGAGGTCACCAAGGAGCAGTAAGGATGTGGATGCAGTCTGTGACTGCATCATTTTCTGCGTGCGTGCTGCCGGCTGCCTCCCTGCTGCACGCCCCGCTCAGGGCGGGAGCACCAGGGCTCCCTGGAGGCGGCCAGGGAAAGGACCAGGGAGGAGGCGAAGGCGTCAAGACTGGACTGCTGCTGTGTGGGGATGTCCCACCGCCTCTGCTGCTGGCGCTGAATGAACCGGCACCGGAGAAACACGTGGCATCGGTGCTCCCCAGAGCTAAATGGGATGGTGCTGCAGGGAGAGGTGCCTCCCCGCGCCCTCCCTAAAGACATGAGCTAAAGAAATGAGGGATCCTGCGGACCCAGGCTGCTGTGTCCTGCAAGCATGAGGCTGGCAGGGCCTGTCACGCCTCCACCCGGCTGCCCTCTCCTATGTCAAGGCTGCAAGAAAGTGGGGAATACGAAGAGCTCCGCTAGCTCCTTGGCCGTCCCCTTTCCTCCCCGTTACCCTGCCTCACCGAGCGCCTGTGAGCGACGATGCCTTCACAGCCCCCTGCGCCCTGGGCCGCCCCTCACAGCCAGTCACAGCAGGTCAGGGCCACCAGCCCTGGGCAACGGCCACCTACGTGCCTTCTGTCCCGGTGTAACTACCCGTACGTTTGCTCCCGCCGTGCCCTGAAACGGGGGGAGCATCTGAAGCACGTCTGGGGCACCTGAAGGACATCTGGCTCTAGCCCTGGTGAGGCTGCAGGGCTCCCTGGGACCACACGATCCCAACCAGCTGGCAAGGCCACGCGCTGCGTCAGGGCGAAGGGCCCCCTCTTGACCTTGGTAATGACCACGAAGTCTGCGTTCTGCTTTCCTTTGATGGGAAGAGTTTTGTCAATTGGTCTTAAAACCATACCTCACCCAGCCCAAATTTTATAAATCTTCAAAACCAAAAGCGTAAAGTCCTCTGTGTAGTCTGCAGTCCTTGCATGTGCTCCAGAAGGAAGCGAATGTAAGCGTGACTGATGCTAATGCTAACACGACACTGTCAACTTGAACTGCAAAACAGGACCTGAAGTGAAATTCAGGCTGGCTTGGAGTTCCTCTGCTGATTTTTTAAATCATATAATTTCATTTTCAGTTTTTAACTGGGTATTATCGCTTCGAATCCCATGGGAGAGATCCATGAAGACAGAGAAACTAACAGCAGAAATGCCAAGACAGCCTTATACACTGAGATCTGCTCAAGTCACAAAGCAGACACATAAAAACTCCAAATTCTCCACAGATACAACCATTTCCTGATCAGCTGAATGTGCACGCAGCGTTAATCCACAGGGCTCTCCTGCCCGTGTGGCGGGCACTGCGCTCCCTTCCCAGTCAACGCCTAATTCTCCTCCTCCCACCAGCAATGCCCCGGCCGCAGAACGGTTAAATAACTGAAGGTTTTGGCTCAACGATTTGCTTTCAGCTTTCTTCAAAGAGTGCAGATCCTTGACAGTCAGTGCCTTCGCACTGGCAAAGAAACCACTGCTCAGAGCATTTGTCTTAGGGAGGGTGTGGAGACAGACAGATTTACAGCAAAGAAACCATATGAAACATCCTTGGCTCCGGGCTGAACCCACGGTGTTCAGTCTATTAGAGAAAAACAAATAAGACTTTCCCTGTTGCTGCCCTCAGTTGAAACGCGGTGTTCAGGAGCCGCGCGGATCAGTTCAGCCCTATTTATAAAGAATACAGTATCCTGGAGGAGAGTAAGCTGCCCGGCGCCGGTGGGTAGAGCGGCGAGGTTTTTCAGCAAGTGACTAAAACACATTTCCAGGCCAAACGAGGAACCTGGGTGCCCGCGGGTGCCACAGCAGCGAGGACAGCGCAGCTCTCAGCTGTATCGGCAGCAGCGCAGGCCTTAGCCAGCGTTGGCTTTAAGCGCTGTTCTCTGTAGCTCTGCACACGCGTACAGGAGCTATAGGTCACTGCAGGTCTCACATCCACTTCTATTTTGGCAGGCACTGTTTTGCCCCCTGGTTCTGCCATTTAGACTCTGCCTGGTTAATTTAGGAGCGACAGCACGTGGGTGTCACAGGCCTGTTGGCGCTTGCAGGTACGACGGGGGAAGGGATGAGGGCTGTGTTTAAACAGGGGTCTTTTCCAGAGTGTGTATGTCCTAGGAGCAAAGCAGAAGTAGAGCAACAATAAGTGTTTTCAAAGGGAGAGTTAAAGTGAGAGCTACAAAGGGAGAGCAGGGGAGCCCCAAACGGGCAAGAAAATTGGAAGGACAGGAATGGGAGGAGCAGGAAAGCTGAAGGAAAAAGGGCAAATAAAAAACGAACTGCGGGGATCATGCAGAGAAAGGACGGGGCTCTTCAGCTCAGCGGGAAGGACCTCAGGGAGGAGCAGCTCCATGCCCAGCGGTTCACATCACCACAACCCGCAGAGCGCTGGTAGCAAACCCCTGCCCTGGGACGAGGGAGGCACGGCCAGCATGGCTGTCCTCCCAGCTCCTCAGGCAAGGGTTTCTCAAAATCACACCCAAGTTTTTTACTATGGGTGGAGTAGCCCCATCGTGCTCTGAATCATCAGGCTGTGGGCTGGCCATTGTATGCATTGTTATGAGGTATCTTCTTTGCTAAAGCCAAGCAGAAAAGCCAGTGAAGCAACCGGAGGGAAGAGGCTGTTACTGAAATCCTACGAGAACAGTGAGGAATGATGAAAGACCACGCCTCACGTCCCTGCTTTGATTGCAGGCGCAGCCGCTGCCACAGCAAAGTGTCCAAAGCACCGTGTGGCCGGCACGGCCAGGCCAGGGCAGCTTGGAGAGCTGGCTCTGGAGCACCTGGCTGCTGCTAAAGAATTGCAGAGAGCCCTAGAAGCCCTAGAAACCTCCTGTTTTGCTAGTACACTGCAAGCAGAGGGCAAGAGCTAATCAGGACTTGTGCTAATTAAGCTGCCTATTGCTGGGAGAGGATGGGGATGTGGCTGGACGCCACCAGTAATATGGTAGGCGGGATCAGAGGGCTCTGCTGACTTCCAGAGAAAGTCTGCTTTGGTAACCTGGTAGTTACGCTTTCCTTCTTCCCTCTCCCGGGGTTTCTTGTGGACTGATGCAGCCTGTGAAGCCCTTTCGGAGCCCCATGAACCTCCACCTCCGCCTGCAGACGTGTGGGCAGGAGGCACCAGGCCTGCCGGGAGGGCAGAGCCGTGGCGGGACGCGGGCGCTGGGCTCGTGCTGCCCTCCGCTCAGCCCCGCCGTGCCACTGCGGCGGCTGGGGCTGCTATTGCTGGCAGAGCTACAGCCTGGTGTTTTTTGACCTTTTACTCTTCCAGAGATAGAAATGGGATTTGTCTGAGGCTTGGAATAACTTCCTGCGATTGTGCTGGAGAGGGCTAGTCTGGCTTGCTAGATAGCTGTGTCTGTCGAGCTGGCTTAGGAACGGAGAAAGCCTCTGCTCTGTGACTAAGCTGAAGACAGATTTAAAAGATCCCAAAGACACCATATGTGCCTTAGAGAAAAATAAGCTGATAGCACTGTACATTGTCTCCGGTAGGACAACTGGGCCTGGGCTGCTTCTGGGTTTCAGCATTAGCCATTACGGGAGAACCACTAACAACCCCTAAAGCAAATGCTGTCTGTATATTGATAGTTATTCCTCAGATGCTAACATATAAATCCTCTCCAGATCAGTGAAGTATGTGTGTCTGCGTGTGTGGGAAAGTAGGTAATGGTCTGAAAATTGATCCTTTGGGATGATGAGAGCAAGTAGTAGTTGTGCAAGCTTCCCCCTCCTCCTCCAGCTTTCCTCTGCCTCCGAACGCAGCCAGCACAGTCAGCGATGCTGGGCAGACGCCGAGGCTGAGGTGAGGGAGGACTGCTCTGCGTTCCCTGCATCTTTAACAGTCTTCTGCATCTTTTTCGTTACCTCTTTAACTGACTTCTAGCAGCCTTTAAAAGTGATATTGCCAGGTCAGATGTTTTCAGCGCAACTGTTTGGCTGAAGAGGAGGAGGAGCCTCATTGCCTTTGTTAGGCTGATGGCTCTGGCACTGGCTGGGGTGGGCGGACACCTGGAGAAAGGCACTGGACCGCTCTCTTCCCGACCATGAAAGAAGCTAATAGCTACAGTCTGACAAACCCGTGCATCCCTGGGAACCCAAAAAAGGGCTAGATGCAGACATGGTATTGTAATACTCCTTGATGGCCTTCATCCATGACCCTGTTGCACTAGACAAAAACATTAAAACCAAAAAAGACGGGTTTTGATGCAAGGAGTTTACGATCACAACCAGTGCACTGGAATTTGTAACGGCACTTGCAAGAGCTCCAGTTGCTCCCAGGTAAATAAGTGCCAGCCTGCACAACCAGGCCATGCTCCATCCTAAGACCTAGACAAAACTTTTACGTAACTGTTCGGCACTCGAGCTGTCGTTACTGTCCTTCCACACACCAGCTCCGACACACGGTGCCACTGCTGGTAAAGGCAAGGTAGGACCTAACCTAGACGGTCTCTTGTTGTTCGGCAGAGCTGTTGGGAGCTCCCAAAGAATTAAGGAAACTACTTCAAACAAAGGCTTTTCAAAGCAAGCTTTTAGTTGTTTCTTGTGTTTTACTCATCAGTAGGCAAAATCACTACGTACAAGTCATGTGTGCTAGTGTTTTCCTGTGTGACTCACACGCAGACTGGCTGCTTCTGACTCTCCTTTCTTCAAATTTGGAGTAGGAATGATCTTGGCCTTTTACTGGTATTCCTTTGAACAACGGAACATATATCACCTGGCGAACAGGATCCTTGGCTGAAATTTTGTCCTCTTCTGTCCAGCAAACTCCAAGCAGTCCCAGCTGGGGATCCCCTGGCACTGGGGAATACTCAGGCCATACCCAGGCCAGCCCAGCTATAAGCCCAATCTCCTTCCCAGTCGGCTCTCTGCAGGTATTTGCTGCCGGCGTCAGCCCTCCCTGCTTGGCACTGCTCGGACAGGACCGGGACAACAGCTCTCCCCACCTCTGCAGTTGGTGGCCGTATCTGTGCTGTTTCGGATCATGAGCGTGTTTCACAGCAGCTAAGAAATAAAAGATTTGGCTCTTCCTGCCCAGCAAAAGCAGAGCTGTCCCAAAGCCAAGTCACATTTCTGTTGCAAATAAGCACTAACATACAAGTTCAACACACACAACACCTCTATGCACGGACACCATTCACAGGTTTTCAGCTTCGAGGGAATGCAGGTGTGTTATTGATAAGTATCAGCCTATGTGATTTATGGTATAGTTGTGTAATACGGCAAGAAGGGTAACATCACGCCTTTGAGCTTCAGCGCACAGCAGTTCTCTTAAATAGCAGAAGGAAGCAGTACTGGACTGTGCAGTTTATCAGTTTGCATTGAAGTTCTGACTCCTACGTGTATTTCACTTACTGCTTTCTAAATAGGTAGTGCCAAAGAAACTGGAATCTTGTATTTGAATATGTTTTTACAAAAAAAAAAAAAAAGAACTGCGATCAAAACAGGGTGAAAAATTTAACACAGAAAAAGCCACCTATCTTATTTGTAGGTAATTTCACATAATTAATTAATTTTAAATCCTTTTAAAAAGTTTTTAAATGCTTTTGTGCATATTTACTGAATTCCAATTCCATTCAAATGCAGCTTGTTTCAAATCACATAAAATAGTCCCTGCTGGGGGAAAGAAAGCTTTCCACAGTGGTATCTCTTTAATATCAAAACTATAACATAAAGAACATGAGTAATTGTATATTAAGCTACGCAAATGCCTAGATATTTATGCATGGATATAGAATATCCCTGTTAGCAAAAATAAGTGCCACATTTATTCTAAAAACTCCATTTAGTGAGAAATCATTAGGCAGCAACTAATGAAAGTGTATTTCAAGGAAATAAATGAAAAAGTACGTGTGGAAAAAAAAGAGATTAAGAAATTATAATTTAATTCAAAGATTTCTACCTTCTCATTTAAATTATTATAAAAATCAGTGATATCACCGCTCTGCATGAATTAATGCTCTGTATAGGAGAACTTCCTCAAGGTGATTGGACTAGTTTGGGGAAGTATCATGAGGGGAGCCATTGAAAATAAAAATAAAACTACTAGTACTCCCAGACTATAAAAAACTTGTAGCCTGTGATCAATGGTGTTGCATGCAATGCTCTTTTTCTACCCTCAGTCACATACGTCAAAAAGGCAGTGGCGGACTCTCACAGCATGGGGCACCTATTCACCCCAGTTTAAAAGGTATCCGAGGGCTGAGTAATTAGTCTTTCTCACCATACCTTAATTCCAACAATTCGACCCAATAATTTTCCTTGCTGTACAGTAAGAAGCCACCATATATCTTCAAAAGGACCACAAGAATAATGCATGTTAACAGATTATTTTGAGCTTCTCATATGCGTGGGTTTCCCCCCCTGCTCTCCCTGTTAGCAGACTCTGAGCTGGTGACTACACTCACAATTCAGACACATCTAGAATTTTATTTAAGAATAAATATGCAAATATGCCTGATATCACTTTATCATTAAAAAGACCAGGTCATGGTATATATGTAATAGTTCACACCTTGGTGAGCAAGTGTAAAGTAGGCCAGCAATGAGGGTGTCTATATAGGCATAACACAATTCAGTGTGTAGGTGTGAGAGCGGTCTTATCATACCAAAACCAACAACAAATCCCCAAAATAAACAGCACCAAAAAAAGATGCCAAACACTGCAGCTCAGCTCCCTGTAGACTTAGGCTGTTTCTCTACCATACCAGAAGAACAAAGCCCCAGAAGAGACAGCCCGTTACTCAGACTTGCTTCAGACTTCAGCTCTTTTTCTGCACGGTTTCGCTCCTCATCACGAAGCATCCCAGGGTTTGTCTGTTTTTCCATGGAGAGCTCCTGGGCCTCTGACACAAACCCAACAGGCACGGCGCACTGCGACACGAACCCAGATAGGCATCCCACACCATGGCACTGTGCGGTCCTTCCACGTCGAAATGCTCTCTCATGGTAACAGACAAATTTCATGCCAGCAAAAATGCTAGATCATCCGGAATTTCTACGTGCGTTCTCATGAAGTTCCCAGAAGTCTTTGCAAACAACGGTCTGCAGGCTGGCTACAGAGCTGAGAGCCCCCTGCCCCATTCCTGAAGAGACACATCTTCTAATGCTTCAACAATTATTTTCTTTTGTTGTTTGACCTAGTTCCAGGCGTGCCCACAGAGCAGGAAGCTGTGCCGCTGTAATGCCACAGCCCCCAGTACTGTATCTTCACATTGACAATGAAACTCAACAGGACCTGCTCTATCTGCAGAGCAACGATCGTGTCAGGAGCTGTAAGCAGAAGTGTGAAGTTCACAGTCACTGGTTTTGCTAACTGAATCCCACAAAAAGTGATGTGAGATAAGGGTTGTTTGAGCACAGAGCAAACAAACACCCTAGAGCACTTTGATCCTGAGACCTCAGCATGGTTAGCACAATTAGAAAAGACCCTGTCTCTAAAGTCCAAAAGGATAAGTGCAATATTTAACCTCCCAAATTCAACCTGACAGAAACTCTTCTGTTGCAGGCTGTTTCCTGAGGGTACCAAAAAAAGCCAAATCATTTATAACCAAATCATTTGCCCTCCAAGTCTAGATGCCAGTTCCAGAAGGTACTCGAGCCCATGCTTCACAGCAAGCTCAGGAATAGTCTTGGAGCTCATTTAAACTAAAATACTTTAAGGAATTGAGCCCCCATTTTTGGGGCTATAGTCCAAGTTTTCCCTGCCGTTGTCACTGCCCAAGGTCTGAGCAGCGCCTGGCAAGATGAAGTGAGAATCTTGACTCCAACTAAGTGATGTGCTCCTATTTAACTATCTTCTCACTTCAAAGACAGTGAAGGTTTTCTTTCTGAAAAATGCTATTTCACAGTATGTATTTGAAACACACACATTGTGTACAGAATGAAACTGAGAGGACACTTCCTCTTCTAATGCAAAAGCCATGCACCACGGAGAGGCAGGTAAGCACCATACATGAACGTGTGCATGAGAGGTACATGGAAATCTTCTTGGGTGTTGAACGTTGGATGCCCACTAATTTTGATTTGCAAGTGGGCCATGCAAAACCAGCAGGCACGATTAACCTCTCCCTGTTGGGGAGCTGCCTGGGAAGAAGTCTCCCTGGGGTTCAGCAGCGAGACTGAGGCAGGGTTTGCTTCTGCAAGCCTTGCAGTGGTCCCTTAAGTATGTCTTTGGAAATGGTTGAGTCACCATCCCTGGACGTGTAGATGTGGTGCTTAGGAACGTCGTTTAGTGGTGGACTTGGCAGTGCTAGGTTAACGGTTGGAATCGATGATCTTAAAGGCCTTTTCCAATCTAAATGATTCCATGATTCTATGATACAGGGATCTTGGGGTATGGGAGCTCAGACTGTGTAAATAGAAGAGCTGTTTGTGCTCTGAGTAAGGAAGTTTAAATTTGACCTGCAGTGAGTGTGTAAGGCTGCACAGAGGAAGGGCTTTCTCCACTGCTGTACTCAGAGCAATCTCTCTTTTGTCTCAAAGGCCACTGTGGCTATGACTCACACACAGCCATCAGACTATTAACACTTTTATTCCAACTAGTTATTTCTGGCTTTCGGCAGTCAAAATACCTAAATGCCCAGAGTGCTTCCAGTGTAACTATAGAAATTAAAACAACAAACAACAGCAGCTCGACCCGTGGGTCAGCTGAAGCCAAACTCTGAATCACACACTTAGTTTTTACCTATAGTTATGAAAAGGAATTTAAGTCTGGACAACAAGGCAGTACATTTCCCAGCTACCTAGAAGATGCTCAGCCAGACAAGCTCAGCGCAGATGCTGTTAGACGCTCACTGCTTCCACGGGAGATGGTAGCTGAGGGGTGGGTTCTGCACAGCTCTCTTGAATAACAGGCAGCCCCCAACCCAAATATCATGCTTTGTAAATCCACTTGAGGCTAACGGACTGTATGAATGTTGTGAACTGATCTTTCTTCTTCTGTGTATTCATAATCCATATGTTTCAGAGAGCTCTTTACAGGGTTTCTGACTATTATTTTCTTAAGCTATGGGAAAGATTTTGTTCAAGCTCTAGACGTCCTTTAAGCTTTCAGTCTTCCTATGCCTGCAAGAAGCGGTCAGTTCACTATCAGCTGTGTCAGTAATTAGAAACGTGAAGTTGAAAGGGGTAGGCTCTTCTAGAAGAAGCCAGAATGCAGTCAAATTAATTACCTTGTGTGTCAAAAACTTTACCTTTTATTTTTAACTAAAATACATTTGCCTCTGCAAGACTGCATTGTGTTGCTGCTTCAGCACAATGGGTTTCTTCAACTCTTCTCCCGCTCTAAAAAAAGTCAAAATTGACCGTATATTTTTATTTTTTACAGTATTATAAAGCAAGGCAGCTCAGTAACCAAACACTTTCCAAGTATGTAAACCGAAGGCTGACGTGCAATGTGAGAAACCAGATTCATCACAATGAAGAACAAAGTGGTTTGAACTTTAGAATGCTTAACTCTTAGTTATATAAATGTCTGACCCAATCTCTGGAGACCTGTAAAACTGCAAAGAATGCCTAAGAACTCTGAATATAGAGGATGATATATATTTTAAACAAAGAGAACGGTCATTGATCCTTCGGTTGTGTTTCTGTTTTATTTATTCTCTATAAAAACAATTTTGCTAAACTAGAGGGCCATGCAGTGTGTATCATCAGTAAATAAAATAGATCAGAATACAGTGGAGCCAGACCTTTATGATTCACTAATAAACCATGAAAGAAAAACACCAGTCTGGAAGCATCAAACCTTCCAGCAGAGCAAGGACCAAGAAAATGCCTAAAAGGAGCAGCAAAGCTAACTTGGTGAGAGCTCACAGTTCGCTAAAACCATGGGCCTCATCTTAACTGAAAACGGTCTAACCTAAATTACATCCAAAAGCTCAAAGTTGAAAAAAATAAACTAATACACTAAAGAGGAAAAGGAAAAATATAATGAAGTTATTGTTTTCTTCTGGCTTTCATTAAAACATACCAGTGCAAAGTGCTGTCTACAGACTTCAAGCCAGAGTTGCACAGAGGAGAGAAATTCTGTCCTGCGAAGGTTGAGGTAATTCTTGCACATGATTCCCCAAACGGGTGGCCCTGAATGAGAAGAGAGATTTTCTTCTCAGGTGTTGCCCTGGTTGTCTGGGTGTTGCACACAGCAACAGTGCAGAGAACAGCGCGTAGAAAGGACGCCTGTAAAACCACGGATGTTGTCAGGGGCTTTCGGGGATGGGCACCGTGTCTGGAATGTTTACAGCTTTCTACTGTGGGTTAACTGACATTTTGAATAACAAATCTTTCACGTTCTGTAGGGAAAGACAAGGTTCATCCTCATGCAGTTCCCGAGGTCCTTGCTGCTTTCCAGGGGAGGAATACTGCAGGAGTTCCCTTCAAGGAGAAAACCAAACTAGTAAAATCCCTTCCTCTGAGCCCTCCTACCCCAACAACACCAAATATTTTTCAGTAAAAATGGGGCCATAGTCACAGGCATGAACCGATACAAAAGAGACATCTGAAAGCAGTGGTTGTACACAGAAAGCAGTAACTGCTTTCTTTTTTTAGGCTTCATGGCTTATTTGTTTAAACCACAAAGACACATTTGCATGCTACCCATTTCTGGTCAGATACGAAAAAATAAAGTAGAAATAAACGCGGAGCAAGTAACAACTCCTGTAACTTTCAAGGTTAATTTTAACTCACGAAACACTTTAGCAAAGGTCCATCACTTGAGTTTACATTTTTAAAGAGGTAAAGAGTATGATCAAAAATGACTTTTCAAAGAGGTGGAAAGAAACAACAGAACCCCAACTATTATCTTTTCTTATTTTAAACTTCATCCCACACTTGACACAAATTTAGAGCTGAATGCGGAATCACTCCTACTCTTCTCCTTCGCTTATGACTCTTTCTTACCGTGTTTTTCAGAGAACCAGTTTGTAAATGTGACTCGTTAGGATGCAGTGTAGAAAGTAACATGTATGCCACAGTCAGTAACCCAACCAGGTTGTGTGTTGCTGAAATGCGGTTACTAAAATGTTAAATCTATCTGCTAGATTCAAATGAAGCCAAAGGGGAGGTAAAATAGCCCCTGGTCAGGACAAAGATTTGTGTTACAAAAGCACACGTTGCTACATCAGCCAGAAGTGAGGGGATTCTAAAATAGAAGTTTATGGATGTTTTTCAGCCAAAGACTAAGTGTGGCTGTAGCGTAGATGTGGGCTGTTCAGAGGACATTGACATGGGGCTGATGTTTTTAGGAGGCTTTTAAAAGACAGGCTGAGAGAGATGGTGAAAGACAAGCATACACGTGAACTTGTGAGAAAGTTTAATGATTGATCTAATCCTTCTGCAGATAGAAAAGCCTTTCCTAAGTAGAAAATATTTTCTTCAAGTTTACAAAGCCCAGGGAGAGTCATACGGTGATGCTGTCTTGATGTTTGTGTTAGAAGTCACTACAAAATACCAGGGAGCTGTTTCCCAGGGGTATGCCAAGGGAAGTGCCTCTCCTGTTCCCGAAGACTCTGATTTAGAGGGAAGACCGTAGAGGGAGAAAACAGTAGCACGCTGGAAGATGATGAACGGCATCCCGGCCTTAGTGAAACAAGGCGAAAAATTCCTCTTCTGATTTCAGCAGGTTACAAGAGTAATCAGATACCTACAAAAACCACGCGTACTGTGCATGATAAAGATAAGCGATACAATGTAATGTCTCAGACTACGGAAGCATGCTGAAAACTAGTCTTTCCAGAGAGCTGATGGATTGACTGTAAGATGTGGAGGACAACTGAAAAAGCTTCCAAAGAAGGCAAGGGAGATTTTTACAACACGAGTCCTTGCCCAGCAAGCTAGATTTTGTTGGGGAAATTTCAAGGATTGCAAGAGGCAGAAAAGCCTTGGCCCCTTTCTGGTTTTGCACTCAACACTGCCCTAAATTTGTGGTTTCTGATGGTCTTGGTCTATACCAGGTACAAGTCAAAGAATTTTGCTCTGACTTTGATCCTTCCTGTGGCACTGCCATAGCTATTTTTGTGTGCCATCAGAGCAGAAGTTGGACAGATGAAGACTTGAGGTGAAACACGAAGCATTACTGTTGCCAGCCCGCAGCTCCAAAAGTTGCAATATTTGCTCAGCTGGGTTCCAGGATATTTTAAAGAAATAGCGATCTTACTGATTTTTATGGCATTCCAATGTGCTTCTTGATTTAGATGAAACAGTCCTAGTGCCATTATTTAATGTTCATATCCACAGAAGACTGGGTGCAGTCCATTTCTTTCACCCTATCAGCATGGATTCTCAGCCTATCTTTGTTATACAGATTAACTTTTTATTGTGGGATCAAACCAACATCAAAGACCTGACATAGGAAACAAAATGGATTTAGATGCTTAAATAACTTGCACAATCTTACAAATCTTACAATCTAGCCTGGGAGCAATGGGATATTTGTACCGGTATTACTCAAAAGGGCACCTCTAAACCAACAATGCAGCAAACTAACGATGCCACGCTCTTCTGCATATTTCTGCCCTGCTTTGCAAAACTAAGAATTTGGATTATTTTTTCACTTCTGAAAAAAGAGCTTGACATGTGTCTTCCAATAATTTATTCATGCAGTGTAATCAAGCACAGCATCTGACCCAGCTTCGCAAAGGCATGATTTCCAGCTCTGTGGTTTTCACCTCGGAGAGTCTTTACTATTTGCTTGCCAGTAATTACCACAACCACCTCCTGCTTTGAATTCTACTACAGAAAAAGGTTTCCAGTTTGTTTCTTTGAACTTGAAGGAGACTTCATTTTAAAATTCAGGTGAATGGAGAACTTTCGTGAATCAGGTGATAAAACCATTTGCAAGTTTTTTCTTCTTGCTCGTTCACCGAGCTAGGCGTTATTGGCTTCTGTCTAAAATGCCCTGGCCAACAATTCTTTTCTGTCCATGAAGTATTTTTTGTTGTTGTTGTTTAATACACCCTGTGCCCAAAGGGACAAATGCTTGGAAGTGTTTACATTTTTCACTCGTTTCTTGGAAATCATGACCCATAGATAAAAAGAATACTTCTGCAACAATAATTTGGCACTTACAGAGCTTCTGGTCTTACTGATTGTTTGAGTTCATTTTTTTAACCCATCACATATGTTCATATTTTATCCTGTGACTTTCTTACTACTTAACAAAAGTTAAGAATTGCAGTGCTTACCAATATTGTTGCACTGCTACTGTTACGAAGTTACAATATACATATTTACACCACAATTTATTGAAAAAAATGAAGACAGGGTTTTAAGCCTATCTAGGAATTTGGGGATATTTGGGTACTCATCTTCCAATAAATCCAGTAGAAGACTATCCTGCTGGTATTTTAAATATGCCATAGGACATCTTTGTCCATCTCCTTGAATGCTAATTTTGCTCCTGTAACCTGAGTTTCCTCTCCATTATAGTTTATTTCAGTTTTTACTAAAATCAAGCAGAATAATCCAATTGCCTTGAAAGAGAGCTGGATTAGGACTTTGTATTTGTTTAATCCAAGACTCCTTCTCCATGGCTGATTCTGTGTTCATTCCTATTTGACAGCTAAAAGGGGAACTTCAGATTTTCAAAATCAGGTGCAAAATCAGACCCATAACGTACTACTGAAGTTGAAGATGAATGAAGCACTAAAATAATCCCATGCCCCTTCCCCATACTACTTCTTGCATCCAGTGAGAAATTTTTGTAGAGCCAGAGCTACAGTAGTCTTTGTTTTATTGTTTTTCAGGATATTTTCACTTCCATTCTTTTGCAGAAAAGAATCAATGTCTTCAGAAATAGACTGTTGCTATACATACTTTCTAACCCACATTTAAATCAATAACCAGGACATATACCTTATGATTAATTTCACTTCACATATTGCTTCAGCTCTGTGTTAGAAACGCCGTTTTGTCATGACGTAATGTGATAGATGTCACACGCTCTATGTTAGAAACACCTTCCGAGAGAAGCAGCTCTGCTCCCGAGAGCTCCAGGACCACAGCCCGACTCACAGGCAAAACGACCCCGCTCCACTATCCGTTTTGCCACGTGTGATTAAAGAAGCTGCAGTTCAAGGGAGAGAAACAGCAACGAGAGATCTTTCTGTTTGTTTGCCATTTCCTAAGCCTGTGGCTACTTTGCTCTTCTGTGGGCTAGCATGGGTCACAGCCACCCAAGGAGGTCAGGGAAGCACTTGCATGGATGCTGAGGGTTAGCCATGAAAACCACCAGAAGGAAGAACGCGGGAGAGGTGGGGCTGGCTGGATATAGTCAAAAGCAGCAAAGCCAAAGGCCTCTATAGAGACCTTCAAGTCTTGGGCTGAGGTGAGCACAAGAGCGCTTTTTTGTGCGTGTGTCTTGCATTCCTATACCGCAAAGCTGCTGCCTCTGTCCTGCTCCAGAGTTTCATGTGTCAGGCACAGCGGAGCGCAGATCCGTGACTCATTCGGCGGCTGTGCCTCCTCTTTGCGCAGGGAAAAAGCAGCAGCGCTGCACTGGCAGCCAGGAGAACGTGTAACTGGAAGGCAAGTTCCCCCACTGCGGCCAGGCACCATTTCCACAGAGGTTTACTATCAGTGACGTTCGATACCTAAGAATCTTCTCCACGGTGCTCTGCTTCTGGTTTGGTCCTTGATTATTTAATGGCTTGACACTGTGAAGCTAAGAATTTTCCTAACAGCATCATATTCAGGAAAGAGCAATTATAAGCTAAGGATTGAAACCACTAAATGCACCACGCATACACGGTTGGACTCTTTCTTATTCCACTGAACTAAACTAGTAATTAATGACGTTTTCACCAAAAACCTGAGCAAATCCAGGAATAACAGTAAGCCAAATATATAACATAGTCAGACATAGGTTTCAAAAAACCAGGGGTCAAAGCTGGCAAGGCCTCGTGTAGTTAGATAACTATCTGGATAGCTCAGCTCTTCTTTCTGCCCAGCTGAGATGTCCCCAGCCTTATCACAGTTATACCCCTGACCTCAGGAGCTAAGCGTTAGAAGAGCCCCGTTCTGACATAACAGGTTGTTGGTTAGAAGTTCACCAAGTCAACTTTTATTTTTAATAACGGGATTATCAGCAGGCATTGGACGTGTCTCCCCCTCCCCGTTCCCTGTTGCTGACTCCCTGCCCTGGAGCTCTGGTATTTGCTGACTAACGAGAGCGCCTGTAGCCCGTTCCCAGAACAGATCCTGTCTGTGGTTCAGTGTTTTTACCGGGAAGAAAAGAGGCAACACCCTGCGCTAGCAGAGTGATAACTGGCCAAAGTTTTTCAAAGAAGTTGCTACGCTACAATTGTAAGTGCTACAGGCAGAAAGGGTATCTGCAATGGCAGAGCCCTTGTCAGAAGTGGTCAGTGCTTCCTACAAGATCTTCCTACAAAAGGTGAAGGTTTTTTTCCAGCACCTGGGCATTTCTCTCTGCTGCTCTGGAGGCTCCTCCAGTGTCTTCAACAGAAACATGTCAGGCCTGTTGCCACCGGTCCCATGTGAGGACAGTCCCTGGACAAGTCAGGCAGCTGCGGACTGGGTCCAAGGGCAGCTTTAGCACCCCGGTGCCGACTGATACCATCTCCGAGGAGGAATGGTGGCAAACAAGCTTTTTTTTGTCCTCTTCGTGTTTCTTCATGGCAAAAGTCAACTTACCCAAGCACATAAAACTAATTTCAGTTTCCTTGGAGGTGACTTCCTCGCTCAGGCAATTCACTGAATATAGGTAGCATGCAATTTTCCAGATGGCCACTAATGTTCAAGCATGAAAAAAACACAGCTCGATTATTGAATTCTGACTACTCTATTGCACAAGTATGTTATGAAAGAAAAAGTTATGTAAAAATCGTAGTGCATTTCACTATTTCCTATTTAACTGTTTTACTGTAAGCATGTACGATGCCCAAAAAATTCATTTATGTAGAAAAAATGTGAGCCAGCATAACGTAGTTTTTAACATCCTTCTGCTTCTTTACAATAAGACAGATGATGATGTTTAGTTTTTCCTTTACTAACATAAAACCTTCCACTTTGACTCACAGTCCTAATGCTGAGAGACACTTCGGAGAGTTTTATTTTACGAAGAGTGAATATAGACCTGGATTTTGTTGTTGTTGTTGTTTGGCTGCTGTACACACAGAATTTAATTACAGGAGATCAGAACATTATCCTTGCTAAACACAGTTTAAAGGTCCAATAGTGAAATATCCTCAACCACGTATCCTAGTCCACGACCTGGTCCAAACAACCTTCATTGGGGGCTCACAGAATTCCTGTTGTCCCAATGACTGGCCAGCCCACGATGGAACGGACAGTCTACCCTTGGACGAGCTCAGTGTCTTTGGTAGTCTTAGTGCCGGCTCCAGGGGACCATAACAAAAATAGGAGGGATTAAAGAATCCCTTTGTTTGCAATTCAAGTAAATATACCAAGGGCGAAGGAGACACAAAACCTGAACTATGCTCTTAAGACTGCAAGATGATAAAAGGAATCTGACAGGACAGCGTGGGGGAAAGTAGGGATTACCACTACTTGTGTTGTTGCCGCTTGAACCTCAGGGCTTGTTTGCAGTTTTACTAGCATAGCTGAGCTGCCGCGTATCTGCTGGCATAAGTATGCCATGGGAACACTCTGATACTGGAAAAAAGAACATTGTTCCCGGTTTAGTTTATATTGCTTCAGAAGTGGTTTAAGATAAAGGAAAAAGATGTCACTCATCCCAAGAACATCTGAGAAGTTAAGCATAATTATAGTGATTTGAATTCATGCATCATTATACACCTATGTAATTTTCCTGTAGATTGCATTGGAAATGGAGCTTCTTGAAACAACTTAGTGGTAGTCATTTCATCAATGTTAGACGTAAACTGGTTACTGAGACAGATTTTTGCTGTATCACAAAACATGGATTATTGGCAATTCCCATATGAATATATTGCTCTGGATTAACAGAGGTTTGTTGGAAAACCACTGGAAAAAACAAAGCTCCTAACACCGTTATGCTGAGCAGCAGCACAATGTGCCTGTGAGGTGGCCATGGCTACTCTAAGCTATTAGCGGTAAAGGTGCTTTTTCCAGGACCTAGCTGTAAGGGCATAGGTGATTTGCAAATGGAGCCCAAAAGTCGCACAAACAGTAAGCAGCAAAACAGATCCCCTGGAGAAAGTCAGATGCAAACTGGTCAGTTCTTAAACAAAGAATGGATTTTTAGAGATTTTCTGAAGTTTTCCCCTAAAATTCCCAAAGGGCTGCAGTTATTAGGGAAGGTGGAAGTCACATAGGATGCACTGAATCTCTTTGGCCACTGGACTTCACTGCTGGAGGAACTGGAATTGTAGGAAATAAACCCAAAACATCCCAGTGAGGCTGTTCTACGGCCCGAAGCGGGAGGTTTTCCACCCCGAGAGATGTGCCAGCTCAGCCTGAGAGCTGCAGCCTAGGGCAGGAGGAGAAGTTAGCGACGTTACGCCGGTGTTAGTGGGACTGGCAAGGACCTACACTTCTGGGGACGGCTCTTGCTCTGTTTGGAGAGGGAAGGCAAAGCACGGGGGAGGAAATTGCTGTAACGCAGAACAGCAATGTGAAATACTGTTGTGGTAAGCTCGGTGTGCAAGCCAACAAAGCGCCCTGACGGGGGACGGAGGGCCCAGCTGGGGTAAGGAACATGGCATCTGATGTGACCCCATACCATGCACAGGGCGGGCTACGTTTCTGCGTGGAGCCTCGCCATTACTCTCATGTTCTCACACGTACCGTGGTGCATAGCAACTCATCTGCTGGGCCATCTGCTGAGCTGCCTGCGTACTCGAATTAGGACTGCGACTCTTCATTCCTACGTGCAGCCTTTCAAATTTTACACCCTCCCATTTGAAAACTTTCTCCTCCTGCTTGATCCATTACATCACCCATCCTCACCAGCTGGGACTGACTGCTGCGATAGTAGGTGTTTAGCAGCCTTCATATTGTCTCTCACCCTTCAGATTAATAAGCTCACCTAGGGGAGAAAGATCACATGCACTTGCCTCGCACTCCGTGTGTTGCCCCATCAAACAGGATCATCATTTCAAAGATGGTACGGGAATTCCCCAGCCAGCGGCCAGCAGCCAGCATCTGCTTTTGTATGATGTATTTCTAGGTCCTCAGCATGCTGCTGGCTGTGAGTCATGCAAATATTATGCCGGGCAAAGCAAAAATGGCTGCACCATGCATAGATACTATCTCTCAAACAGAAAGTGAGATTTTTCAGTGACAGTTTACTCTTTTTAAGAAGTTACCAATTTCTCTGCAACTCTGCTTTTATTTTTCACCATAATTCTATCTGGCTGTAATCTCTTTGCGTGGAAAGTTTTGTGCGAAAGATGTTACACAACATAAAGTGAAATCGTGCATTTTAACATATTCTTATCCATTCATTGTCTTCAGTTTCCAATTACAAGCTGGTAAATGCTGCAGTTCCCATACCGTATACCACCTCTCCCAGTTACACTGGAGCTACCAGGAACTCTGATAATGGCAGATCTGGGGGTTTCCACAGGAGGCAAAATCCTCCTATCTTTTTTTGCTCTCCCCATTCCCTTGATGCTGAGGACCATGGCTCTGTGCTTGATCTGCATCCAGCCAATTGATACAAAAGTTAGAGAGAAAAGCCTGAAGCTCAACTCTGATATTCAAGTTCAGTGTTTAATGAAGATGAGATATCACCAGTTATAAGGTGCTGTTGTTAGCAGTAAGTAGGGGAAACAGCTCAGATTATTTAAATGTTCCCCATAAATATGGTCATAGTGGGTTAGGATTTGGGACCGCATTTTTTTGGCTTCTGGTTTCTCCTTAAGCTCCTATATTGCTAGAGAACATGAGGTGCCATTTCTATTTCAGGATATTTTTTTCTGATGAGTCTAAGTACTTTATACCTGAAATCTTTTCAGAGAGGACAAAGAGGTATTCCAAGAAGATTTGTGCAAACTGATAAATGCAAATGAAAGCTTCAGAGCTAACCTTCCAGTTTGACTGCACACCTGCCCAATTCCAGCAGCTTATTAAAGCCAAAGTTTACTTGGCCTTTCTGTCCATTATGGGTGCATTTTATTTTGGAAGGAAAAAGTTTCCTGCTTGATGGTATAGACTCAGTTGTGCTACATCACCATACTTACTTGCTGCTGTTGCTGCGTAGGGTCATATGCCTTTTCTTGTCAATCCCAACAAGGAACCATGAAGACCCTGCCCTAAACTGGCACCATGAACTACATCTGGAGTGATTCTGCATGACCATGTTTGCACTCGGAGCAGGCACCTCGACGGCAGTGACCCTAGATGCAAGTCAGAAGTGACCAGCTGCCCTGCAACAAAATGATCCTAGGCCTTAAGACCATTAATAGTACAAGGTCTTAAATCTGAGTGCTTTCCTCTGCTCCTTGTCTTTTATTCCTACACATAGATGGCACATAAAACAGTTGCTTTCTTAAAAAAAAAAAAACCCCATCTCTGAACTAAAATCTACGGTATGCTGATATAGAGATCCCAGTTCCATTTCCAAATCCGGTAAACCTGAGGAACAAGTCAAACTGAAACCTGCCTGTGGGTGCACAGTAAGTTCTGAGCATATGAGAACTAGGGCCACTGCTGCTGAAATCTTCACATAGCTCAGGTTGCTAAACTACATGCAAATCATTTGCTTGGAAACTTTCCTGAGACATATCACTGGGGTGCATCTCTATCACTATCCCTCTCCATCACTGTGTTCTGGAAAGGACTGCACAGCTACTGCTTCACGCAAGCTCGCTCTGGCTCTTCGCCTCCCAAACTCGTGTCTCCCGTTCTCGAATGGCAAGTTTCACTAAACCACCTCTGAACCCACGACCAGGTAAGTACCACGGTGAGGGGAGTCTTTAGGGATTTAAAGCAGCAGTGTAAAGATACTTGGTCTTCACCTAGCTAACTATAGCTTATCTGAAACCTGGCCACGTCTGCCATCTTCTGCCTCGACATAATTTCATTCAGTTTTAACAATCAAGCTGTTCGCCCCAACAAAGAGCACAGGCAAACGCCATTGCAGCCCACTTGGAATACTCTAATGGGTAAACAGCTTTAATTTACCAGCCAGCAAACCGAGTTTACTTATAAAGTTTAGAAGATCATTTCAAGCACAAAGGACCTGGAAATATAATGAAAGACAAATAGGTCCTTTGGGCGGATAACATAACAGAACCGCAGAGGGTGTAATTTATCCTCCTTTCCAGTTAGCAATGCTGCTGCTGATGGTTAAAACTGGGCAATTTGCTGAGCACGGGCAACAAAGCCCTGGAAAGGACAGGCTGTAGGTTGCACTTCTCCTGGCTGGAGATTTCTATGTAGAAAATGCCTGGTAAAATCTTATTCACTCCAAAGACAGCTAAATCATAATAATTGCTCTTTAGGGTCTGAGATAAATGCAGTCTCTGGCAAAGGTAAAGGATTTGACAGAGCCCAAACGAGGGTTTGAACTCCACAGGGGACAAGAAAGCCTCTAACACCCTCTCCTTCAGTCTGAGGCTGAATACTGGTTGTGCTAGAAAACAAGAAATGCCTCCAATCGCAGCAGCAGCAAACTCCTAATGTAAGTAAATAAACAACCCTGATGGATCCTAAACCACTCGTTCATTTTCTGACACAGAACCTCAGACATTCTGCGGACACGTCTCAAGGTCTAATGCACTAGGGGTTGGCTTGTGGCTGAAAATTAGGAAAGTTTCTTTTCAAAACAGCTATTCACATCCATCGTGTTAGGAAATACTCCTAGCCATTCAAATTCCAGCCCTCCATTGAAGGAGTGTTAACAAATAAAAAGAAAATTTAAAAAACCCTGCAATTTAGGAACAAGAATAACTGTACTTAGCATCACTGGCTCTTGTTGTACCCTCTAATTTAATCCTCCTCTGTAAGTTTTATGGTAAATGTGGGGTTTTCTAGAATGCCTCAGATCCAAAGGTCTCTTGGATAGGGGGCACATTTACATTGTTTCTTTGTAGGAAAGTAACAGATTTGTGGAACTACAAAAATACCACAAAGAAATCTCGAATGGGATTGCATGCACTGAACTGGTTTAGGTTATGGCTCTGGGCTTCTTCCCTAATTCACAAAGAAATTAGATGCCTCAGATTGTGTCACATTAATAATTTGTTTATAAGCAAACATGTGTATTCAAGGAGATCTCCCAGATTAATTACGAATCTGCTAGATTAACTCACACATGAGCGAGCTTGGTCCGCGTTTCTGTGTCCCACCTCCTGCGAGCGGGAAGGTCTGAGAGCTCACAGCTGCTCTGCGGTGGGTCCAGGGCTGCCGATGCTCAGGCGAGAGCAGCGGGGCCAAGGGCAAGGCAGCACCGGAGCATCGGGGTGCTGTGCACGCCCACAGCGACGCCTGCAAGGGGCTGGGAGGGGGCTGAGGAGCTTTGTGGCTAGGGGAACACAGCCCAGAGCACCCAGCATCCGCGATGGCATTTTGGAAATCAAGTCAGAGGCCGCTGTCTGCAAGTAACGAGGCTGCAGTGCTCGTTCCTAGGATAAGGGCTGCTTCTGCTCCGACTGACACGGATGGAGGGAGGACTGGGCTCTATTTTTCACATTAGCAGCTTGCAGTTCCCACCATTTACTGAATCAGCTGCTGGAGCTTAAATGAGAGCTCGTTGTGCTAAGGTCTGTACATGAGGAGCATATGCGGGCAGCAGAGGAGGGATAAAAATGACCCTGCTGTACAAACGAGGCACTCATGCCCGTTCACCAGCCAGGTTTACAAAGATGTTCAGGCAGCTGAAGGTGCAAGCAGGTACCTAGGGCTACTGGCACAAGAGCCTAAGCACATTTCTGTGTATCTGGTCCTCGGTAACCTGCCAGCCTACCCCAAAAAGGACAACGGACCCAAATTTCCTGTTTCTGGCTTCACAGGAGCACATTTTCTCAAAGCTTGTTCCTTCTGTCAGATTTTCCCTTCTGAGCACACCTTTGCAGAGTGAATTTTCAACAGTTCCCCATGCCCTTTGATACCTCGAAGTAGCCATTCAATTCACAAGTGTGTGAGGTGCCAGGGTTTTACCAGTTTCCCTTGCAAATTTGATCTTGCAGAAAACAAAGCCAAAAGACTTAGCGGCACTCCATAGCTGTCGATTTTTAGTACACTCACATGTCCAGAAATTCTGTTGTAATTTTCTTCTAAGTAGTCTGGGGTTAATGAGACTGAAGAGAATGATAGGAAGGAAAGAAATAATTATATATTCTCTTTTTTCTCAACATGTCTCAAATGTCACCTCTGACCTGGCTTTCTATTTCTGGCATGGACTAAACTCCCTCTATTTATTTAGCAGCCTACACACCATTACAGTAACATAGCAACAGTACTTTCAGTTGTGAATTTGAAAAAAAGAAAAGAAAAAAAAAGAACATAGTTTTCGTAAGAAAACTGTTAAAGCATTGCAGTCTAGTAACACTTCAATAAACGCTTCTATTTTTGCCTCTACAAGCCAGTATTATTAGGTTTCCAGTCTGCAAACCCAAAGCAGTGTCACCGTCACGAAGCCTGTTCTTCCTACGCCAATCAGACTGTCCCCTAACCTTTTTGTTTGTTTGTCTTAATGATGTTTCAGCTTGAATATTTCTCAGGCTCAGCACAGACGAAAGCGGGAGTTTGGGGAGGGTACTGAAATAATGATGGGATTTATCTGGTGGTTTTCCCTCACTTTTCAAGAACAGTTCACCGTTATTTTATAAGCCATAGCTCAAGGGTGATGTGACACTCAAGAGTTGTCTGTCAAAAAGGAACATTTTAAAAAGCACAAAGTGAAGTTGGAGCAACAGTCCCATTTTCAGCCGACAGTCCAAATCCCACTGTTTTACAGGGAAAGTTAGCCAGTGAAGACCTGTAAAAACAGCCCTGGAGTCAGAGGAGTACCCAGGGAAAACATTTCACAAATCCTATTTCAGTGGGAGCAATGACCCTAAGTATCTCAAAAAAGCAATTCCCTGTGCTACTTAAGTGCTTCTTATTTTTAAACCTAAGGCCTCAGTGAGAACTCAATCATCTTCTTAGGATGGGTTCAAAATGTTGAACTTATTAAAAATAAAACTCCTTAAGCTTGCAAAGCTTCCACTATAAATATTAGTAAACAACACAGATGTAGTAGCTGGAATAGGAGTGAGCACTTCATGAAGCAGTGTATGGCTTCTTGTGAAACTGTTTCTTCATTGCTACTGTAAACTCAGCTGGCATCTCTTCAGATGCTTTGTCTCATCTCACAGAGATTTGATCAGCACACAGTCACCTCTGAATGCCGGTGGCTTTTCTGTGGAATCGGCAACAGATCTTGGAAGCGCAGCTTTAGAGCAGGGATACACATTCAGCTTTCTCAGCGTTTATAAACTCAATACTTCTGTAAACTTAGTGGCTTTACCGCACAGTTTGTAAAGTCTGCAAGAAAACATAGTTCACGCTTGTTCCGAACTATTGGCTTCTCCTTGGCACGACCAGTTCATGTCAGCTTGAAAAAATGGCTTCATAACTGTAAAATCCTTGAACTTCTACGAGCAGTTTCCAAGTCTGGTATGTAAAAACAGATTGTTCACAAACTATGCACTCTGCTGAGATTACAACAGTTGCAAATTTAGAAAAGGTCCCGTTATGGCCATTATTCTGTCCAACAGAAATATGGATACATAGCCCCCGGTCCCTGAGACTTGGGAGTCACAGCATGAATACTACTTGTCACTAACAGGGCTCACAGAAACTACTGGCTTTTAAAAAGCATTGTCAAAAACGAGTAAGAAACTTTCAGATGACAATTAAGTTCTTTTTAAATTAACACTTTCATTTAAGTAATTTAAAATTCCTCCTAATAATGACATTTTACTGCCTTTCTGTAAAATGCTCAGTGGGAAAGGATATTGAATAACTGAAATGCGCTGGTCAAGGCTTTTGTGGAAAGCTACAAAGCAGTTTTGACTGCAGGGGTCAGGTGGGGTTTCTGGCATCAGAAGGGAAGGGAATAACAAAATCTCCAAGAACAGTTGTCTCATTCTAACAATTACAAAGCTACAAATGAGTTAGCCTCAGAAAGGGCGTATTTTTCTGCCATGAAGACTAGACATCAGTTTTGGCTTATTTTTAACAAATATCAAGTTGCAGCAGATTTTAAAACTGAGTTTTGCATGGCTATATGTTTGTTGTTTGGTGGTTTTTTTTTTTCTGATGCAACACAAACTGAAACAAGTCAAGGACATTATTGTAAAGCAGAAAGCATAAAAAGTTGTAGTGCTGCATTTTATTCAACAATTAAACGAGAGAGAGGAAAATCTATTTTATCTGGCTGGATGTAATGTTTTGACATGCAAATTTCATTTCAAAGATGGCATTTTTTCCTTGTCTTATCACATTACTAATTCATTTCCAACTCAAATGAAAAGGACAAGAAAGCAAATAAAATGACTGTTTCTCTACTGAGTAACATTATAGGAGTAAACTTGTCCCTTTCCCTAAAAACCTATCAAATTGGCATTATACACCTTCATAGCATTTTAATGCATTATTGGTAGAAGTAAGGTGTTTATCCATATTATAATTTTCATGCTACAACAAAGAGTTCACCAAAGTACTACTTGTAATGCTTTTTCCTCTAAGACATGTTTGATTGCATCACTAGTTTAATTACCACTCAAGTTAACATTTCCTTCTCTATTTCAAACTAGCATGGTTTTTTTAGGTCTCTATTTTTGAATGCAAAGACCTGATAACTTGCGGGTTTCTGTTTTGAATAGAAACCAATAGTTGGACATTCCTGTGCACTGAAAACATGTAGTCAAAGATTAAACTAGGGCTTCAGGGCTATTACAGCTCCACCCAAATAAATAGTCCAAGGGAAATTATTCTGCTTAACATTCTGATACACAGGTTGCCAAGAACAGCAGTGTTTTTTAGAAATTATTTTTTTCTTAGAAGTCAGCCTATCTCATTAAACCTTGCATTGAAACTACCAAAACATGGTTAAAATGGAAGAAAATGGTCTAGAATAAACATCGCACTTAACCTACCAAAACAAGGTTAAGTGGTGGAAAATGGTCTGATTTGCACTTAGCTAATTACAAATGTTTAACTCCAATGATGGAAACTCCTCCCTAAAATAAATTTTCTGCTGTTATTTTACCAGTGAGATCAATTTGTTCAGGATTTCACAGAGAAGGGAACACGTAGTCTGCAGCACAGGAGCTTCTGTATGAAAGTCTTCATTTTCTCCAGGTTGAGTTCTTCCTTAATATACAAACCAGATAGAATACACGCTGGATTTTCAAATGAAGTAACAGCAGGAAAAACATAGGTACAAAACCTACAACTAGAGCCAGCTAAAAGGCTCCGTCAACTTTCTCCATCACACGGGACTCCTATTCCCACCAAGCCTATAAACTAGAGTTACAAAACCGCACGAATTGGTTAAATAAACTCAGTTATTTCAATGAGAGTTTGGGATGTTGATTCCAGCGGAGTATGAAAGGTGGCTGTAACTCTCTATTAGAGGGGACAGAGCTCAAGAGGTGAGGCTTTGTAGGAAGCATTTGGAAATAAAAAGGCTTATGGACAAACATTAAGCTCAGATTTCTCTTTGATAATTATTTTTTGGAAACTTCCCCCAAATCCCAAACCAGCAGAAGAAGTACGTGACCTCACAGAGCAGCTGGGGATTTCTTTAGGTGAGGGTGGCAGTGTCCTCTGCTGACACCAGCCCAACGCTAGATCAGAGAGCAGCCGCTCTGCATCCCACCCACCCTTAGCAGTGCTGTGGGACTCTTGTTCCTATTGCTTGAGCAAACTCTTCCATAATTCTACTTTACTTTTTCTTCTTAGTGGCCAGTAACTTCCTCGTTTGTTCTCCTGATAAATACCAGAACTTCAGCTAAAAATGGAGAAGTCGACTAGATTCTCTTATCTTGTAAAACCCTGGCAGTGGGGTGCTGTGGTCAAGTTCTGGCAGATCCCCCCAGCAGTCAGAGACGTCCGTCTGCAGCCACTTGCTGCTGTGCCCTTCTGACGGCACTTCTAACGGACACTGCTTGACTAGCTTTTTGCATCTGGTACATTACTTTACACCTTTATTTGTCTTCCCAGACCAGACACTCCAAGAAGAAGTGTGGTAAGAAGTGCAAGGCTAAATTTTCTAACACGGGGTCCATTTTGGATTCTTGTTCCAGAGATGCTGACAAGGAATTTTTATTTTCAATAATGTTTGAAGAAACCAGTCACTCAAGTAAAGCGGGGAACTTGCCTTTTTTTTGAGCAAGTGGTCTTCCCTCATCAATTTGTATAGTACTGAAGATTAAAAATAGCTCTTCAGCTGGGGTACAGCTGTGCAGCATTGACTTAAATGGAGCTGCACTGACTCACAACAAGCAAGCATCTGTATGTAGCCCTTTACTATTGCAAACCACGTAACTTAACACTAACAGTAAGTAAATACTGGTGGTGTGGCATTCACGGGAGCCGGTGGGCAGGCTGTATAACTACCACTGCTGCTCCTCGCAGGTGTAACGAACTACAGGACATCGATTTGAGGATAGGTTGAAATTTGCTGCCTGTTAAAAATCCCACCTCCTCCTCCTTAACAGAACATGAACAATGTGTCTTCTCAATGGCACTAGTCTTTTATTTCATTAGATATCCTCCGTGCCTTCTTCCACGTCTTTTTTCCACTCATAGTGACTTTTTGCACTGGCTGTAGTCATTCCCTTTTTTTCTAGGCCATGAAACCATTCTCCCCCCTCTCCAATAAACAGAAAACAAATATTACCAGTGAGTGAGCAGATATATTTCCATATGAAAAGTATCAAAAAGCTGGCTGTTCAAGGCTTGACATTACAGAATTGGGATACGTGAACACCACCACCCTGAGCCTTCTGAATTTTAAAATTTTTTTTTAACAAACGTAAACACTTTTTCCCTTGCGGTTCTGAATGCCTAATCTAAACCCCTGGTTGGACGTATTCAGCGCTAATATAAGGCTCTGCAAAACCCATCAAACCTGAAGCAGATTCCCCCATGATATCTAATTTCCTATAGAGCCTGGTACTCGTGATCCACTATATCAATACCAAAAATCTCCAGTGGGGCCAGGTTTTCCTCCTGTGGGGCTGAGTGTCGAGCTGTGCCTGAAACTTAGCATTTTTGGTCTAGAGCATGATGGACTTCACCTCCGCCACCACCACTTCCTACTTTTGGGTAGCAGCTTCTTCCTCTCTCGCCCCCGCCCGTACCCAGCTCCCCCAGAGCTTCGGGGGTTCCCTGGCACCCCTCAGGCCCACACAGCCCCAGCCGGTGAGAAAAGCTGGACCCAAGTGGGGAAATGAGAGCAGCAGAGCTTTCAGGTCGCACAGAGGGGACAAAGAACTGCAACACACACCAAATGCTCTCCCGGGAGACTCCTCGCACAACTGCCTCTTTAGATAGGCTGACGTGGTGGATTCGTGGTTCAAGTATCAGACAGAGGGAAAAGCATTGTACATGCTATCAACCACTATTAGAGTATTTGCCTGCTGAAGTGAAGCTCCCCGTGCTTTCTAATGAATTCTCTGCATTTAGCATTAAGCTCTCTGTTTTTACAGAAAGTTACACTTGGGTAATTAATCTCATGTTCGTTTCCTGCACGTGTAAGAGAGCAGCCTTTGTTAGGGAATGATAAAACACTTCTAAGAATAGCGCTACTAAGAGCATCAGCTTTGTAAGACATTACAGGGAAAATATAGACTCTTAACACCTGCTTTTCACTTTTCAAAGTTTTGAAAATAACGTTCTGCTTACCTAGAGCCAGATTCTGACTTGTTTATGCATAGAAAACCTAATTGCTTTCATCAGAGAACAAGCATAAACGAAGGTATACTTTGGTCTTTAGGCTCCAGTCTCGCAAAGATGTATTTGTTTAATTTTATAAACACTGTAAATATTCTCAGTGGCTTCAGTGGGACTATCTGCACCTCCCACTCTCACAACCTGAATTCATCACTTTGTCTGGTCTCTTAACTACAGATTCCACTGAAACGAATTGGGTTTTCTTAGTGATTGTAATAGATGGAGGATCAAGAATTTATCTCTGTGTAAAACAAGAGACCCTCAGGCCGGACCTTACAAAGGCCGGATGCTGAACTCAGGAAAATGTAAACTGGGAGACAGCCCCGGGAGAGCAACTGAGCCACTCCAGCGTAAGAGAGGTCCCAACGAGCAGCAGACCAAGCCCGCATGTGAAGCTCCCTGGAAGCTTCAGCTCAGACCATGGGTTTTGCCAGCTGAACACAAAGGGTGGTGTAAAGCTTGGGGATTTATGTACGTTGTCAGTTCAGAACCAGAGCCAACACCATTCTCCTGTAAGCGGTTGACACTTGACACCTACTGAAGGCAGTTTAAACAGTCATTGTTTTAAAGCTTCTGTTGTTTTTAAGCAGTCACTGGGCTTCAGCCTGAGCTATCTACCACCCCAGTGCAAGATGCACAAGCTACCAAGCTGGTGAAACCATATAAAAAGTGGGGAAAAAAAGTAGTTTACGGCGGGTAAGAGACAATTTCCATTCGGTTTGTAGCATCCGCTGTGTAACCAGTCATATGAGAAAGGACATTAATCTTTGCTGTACTTGCAGCAGATTTCTTTCTGCTTTATTATGGACGAAGGAGTAGTTTATCCTCCTAACCAGAAAACAAAGCCTAATCTGCAGAGATCTGGCTAATCTAGTGGTTGATGTTCGAAGAATAACATAGACCCAATTTCCCGAGGTTTTGTAGTGCAAAATCTGAGCAGAGCAGACTGCAACTAGTCTTGTGAGCTGCTCAGAGCCCCTGTTGTGACTATTATCTTGACTGGATAATGGGGGCTTTCAAATCCCAGCTTTATCACATTCTGTTTTCTCTACTTTGCCCTTTTATGAATATTGAGTCATCAAAAATAGCTTCACTGACAGAGTTACTAATGATACCAGCTGGGTGAATCAGTGGCTCTTACATTGTCTAGTGCCTGCTATACAGTGCTATTAGTACACTCGTTACAAAATCCAACAAAAATTAGATACCCATATTATATTTGCAGCTCCCCGGAGACACATCATAGTGGTTATTTTAGAATTGGAAAATGCTAACTGAACCAAGCAAATATCCAGCCATTTCAATGCAATACCGTGATCTAAAAGAAGAAACTCCGGCTTAGCAGAAGTTAAAAGTAAATTCTAACATCAGTAAATTATCCTTTCTCCTAGTTTTTAGTGCAAAGAAAAAATACACTACCAAATGATATATACCACATTCTTCACGAGACAGTTATTCCTCATATTACCAGAAAAAGCTAACATCAGCAGCCCAGAAAAAATGCTGATAAACAGAAGTGAATATGACAAATGATGTAAGCTATGCATACGGCTCGGGAGTGTGACAGGCACATACGGCGGCATCCTTCTAGGACGGTGCAGTGCTCTGGCGTAAGTTAGGTGAGAATGCATGACTCAAACGAGTATTACCGCTTCCCAAAGTGTAACAACAGTAACAACATGCCTGATGAAGAGCCATCACAAATGAGTATGCAAAATGGCCCGCCATGGGCTTACATTTTTAATGCTGTCCCAAGCAATTTTTTAAGGGTCATTTATTTCTACCCGGAGCGCCGTCCTCGCAGCCCTGCAATGATACAGTTTCCTATGTTTGCAACACACACCCTTTTTTTTTTTTTTTTTTTTTCTTCAGAAAAACAGGCAGGCAGATACAGAACGAAACAAGGGCCCCCCTTTCCACATAATGCAGTTGCAGCTCTCCTTGCATGCAGCGCTCGCTGCTTCCCACCAGCCCCCTTCACCTTCCAGCTATCAGGAACTTTGCAGCAAGGCATCTTCTAGCACCTCTTTATCACAGCCAAAAAGTAGAGCTTGCTGCTAGCAACGGCATCTGGCATATTAAATTGGTAAATAAAACTATCGCAGTTGTTGCCTTTAGCAAGTGTCATAGAAATTACAGAGCATCTTAACAAAGCAGAGCCTCAGAATTTAAAGTATTAGGTTTTTTAGGAGGTTCTCGCCCTTCCCTGGAAAAGTGACATCTGCAATTCTGTTACAACAATTCTGTTAGTTACGGCAACGTTAACTGAAACCGAAATGTGGTTTTTAACCTAAGATATGTTGCATAACAACTGAAGTATTATAATCTTACGAGCCGGGAAAGGTTAATTCCAAAGGGCACAAGAATAGCGGTGAAAACTGAGATACTCCATAAGCGCATGGACTTGGAAATCTTTTTGTTTTGGTCCAAGGCGAAGCCGAAAGAGGCGAGACATTTCAAAGGAAGAGCAGGACACCGAGCACATGCCGAAATCCGTTTAGCGAGAAAAAACACCAGCAGAGCCTCTGCACTTACGTATCTCTTGAGTTTCTTCTCGGGGGGTGATTTAATGAGCCAGCCAGTGCAAACGACGTCCCCTGAGCTCATCTTCCCCCCCAGCGCGGAGCGGCGACGCGGGAGCCAGGGTGCGGGCTGCGTGTGCGTGCGTGTGTGTGTGCGTGCGTGTGTGTGTATTGTTCCCAGCCAATTTGAAACCAGCAGTAATCAGCTTCCTTCAGCTGTGCTCTGATACTGCTCCAGCCCGAGGAGGAAGTCATGACATTGATCACTGACACGGCCAGCCCTCCCTCCGCCGCAAACACAATGCAACACACCGAGCACGTGATGGGCGGCCGGGGCTCGCCGCCACGCAGCCGGCGGCTGCGACACCCACCGCCACCGCCGCGACACCCACCGCCGCCGCCGCGACACCCACCGCCGCCGCCGCCGCGACACCCGCCGCCGCCGCCGCCGCCAGCGGGCGGCTCCCGCGCCCGGCCCCGCCGGCCGCCGCAGCAGCCCGGGGAGCCCGGCTCCGCGCCCCGGGGGGGGGGGGGTGGGGGCGGCGCCCCGGGGATGCTGGCAGCCCCCCGCCCGGGGGAGCAGGGAGTGCGAGCGCCCGGGCTGAGCCTGGGGGGCTCCGGGAGGAGCGGCGACGGCGGCGGCCCCGACGGAGCGCCGCTTCGGCTGGGGCCGCAGGCGGGCTTGGCCTCGCTCGGCGCGGGAGAAGGGCTTCGGCCTGGCGGCGGGGGCAGCGGCAGCGCGGCGGGGCGGCGGCGGGGCCAGCCCGCACGCCCGCTGCGCTCTGCCCGCACCGAGGTGCCCGCACCGAAGTGTCCGCTCCGGCTTCCGCCCTCTGCCTGGTCCACGACTTCCAAACGTCTTCACCTCGTGGGTTTAAAGGTTTTTCGGCGGCATTTGGTCCCCTGTATGAGTTTACTGCGAATAAACTTGATTTCTCTGGTCACAGCATTGCAGATTTTTTAGAAGCAGACTTTTTCAGAAGTGACTTTAGGGAGACAGGTTGCCATTCCGCTGTCACAACTAGAAAATACGACCACGGAGTGCATAACACTGCTCACGTCCTTGGAGTTAGTGCCTCTCTCCGGGATGGGAAACTCCTGGCTTTTCAAGGACAGGGCAGCTTGTGTTCATTTTTAAGAAGTTGCTTATAACTTCGACTTAGATTTAAAGTGGACGCCGTGATCCTTCACCGGGTTTTACGGGTGTGTAATTTCTGAGAAGTCTCATACGCCTCCATCTAGGCACGGCACGCGCGGTAGAGCCCGACTCTGCAAGGTGTGGTTCGCACTGTCAGGCCTGGGTGCGAGTTTAACGTTTTCACAGAATTTTTCACAGCTGTGCTGGAGCTCTTCGGCAGGGCAGCCTGACAACAGCTTGCAGTGTCACTGCTGGTATCTGACAAACTGGAAACCATGCTTGGCTTTTTCCAAGATTTTAAGCCAAAATGTTGTAGCAATATGTATTTATTGTATTTAATATAATACGTACTATAAATGGCGTATAACATATAAATATATGCCCTATGTACATTTACATAACCGTATGAATAAATCTGTATAAACTCATAGCATCCCTGTTGCTGGTGCTTTACATTATCAGTGGTCTTAAAAGAATCTTACCATACATGAAAACCGTCATGAATAAACTATAAACAGTTTATTTCAAATGTGCTCTGACTTCTCCAGATAGCTTTTTGTTTGAGAGTGACTTTCATGCAGCCTTGCAATATTATTTAATTCCCAACCTGACATTCTACTACCACCTTCACTCAGCTCCGTATATCCTTTATCCACAGTGATATTTTAACAACTTCACATGTTTAATAGCAGGTTTGTGAACAAGGCTTTGTAATGCTTCTCCTTGGAGAGACGCATCCAGCCATGGAACTTATTTAGGGAAGGAAAGTCAGACTTTCCTTCCACATGTGACTTGACTGTGTCACTCTGACAGATTTGATAGCCTTAAACCTGAAGGCTTTAAAACATTAGTCTGCCAAAATAAACCGAATTGTGATCTACTTCACGTGTTACCCCTGCAGTGTCATAACAATACCCATTTTTTACTGGATCATTCTTCAGGCAGATGGGTTCCCCTGTCAGGTTCCTTGTGCAGCTGCATAACCACTTGCCACAAGGCAGCAGAGGAGATGGGGAGGGGCAGGACAGGGTGGCGAGGAACCTGGACTGCCCAACGGATCTAAACGCTGACTACCAGACCACAGCCTTAAAGAGAGCTCCAGCTCCATCTTTGCTTGCACTCAGTGATAATGCTGCTTAAATCACCAGTAGTCCCCATCTCTTAAGCCACGTGTCCCTGCCCTTCTGCCATCTCCTCCATTACACAGGCACAGTATGTATATTCGTGTGGCTACAGGATGAATTGAATCAGAAAACTGACTGTTTGGAAAAGAATGAGTCAAAAAAAAGAGATTATTTTCCAGCTGGATCAGAACTAGTTTCCTGATCTGATAAATGCTGTGGCCTACTACAAACTGGTACCTGACCGACGGAGGGGGTGAGGCAGGGGCAGTAATAAGAAATCAGCAGTTGCTTAAATTGGCACTTCTGCCCAAAAAACGCCTGCTGAGTGGTAGCCATGGTGACAGGGAGGGGTACATCGACTCTGGTCCCTGCTAGATGTGTCGCTCCTTTGTCAGCCATCTCCTGTCCTCACTGCTGGAACGGCTCAGTTGCTTGTGAAGCACCTGCTGAACCACTTGCACGTTGCGGCTCAGCGTATTCAGAATAAATAAAATCTGTGCCAGTTTACTTATGGTGCCAGTAGCCTCAGGGGAAATATAGGAAGCCAGAAATCATAATTAAGCAGAGCATGTGGGGGTTAACACGTTTGTTATGAAAGCTGCTGGGCCTTCTTGCTATTTGTGCTCCAAACATTAAAAGAGCAAATAAAGTTATTTTCTTATCCTAATGATTTTCATTTTGCTGATAGTGTGTCACTCACGCACGTGTTTGACAATAGCTGGCTTAAAAATGAACGGTACCTAGCTCTGATGGAAGAAGTGGGATTTCACTTTTGTCCTGCTCCATGCACAAGTTTTTCAACCACTTTTAAATTATAAAATTCTTTACTTATATCCTTCATCATGATGGTGAATGGCAGGGTCTTTGTTTTAAAAATCTTACAGTTGAAGACATATGTAGAGAGTGAGCTGAGGCTGGAAACAGAATGGAAAGTGAAGGGAAAGAAGAGCAAAGAAAAATTGATTTTGGCTGAACATTTCTGCAAAACCCTTGGGGTATTCTATTTTAGCTCCAGCTTTTGCATTTATCCATTAGCATTTAGTTTCGGACTTCAAGTATGTTTTGAATATATATGCTGAAATCACTGGCAAAACCCAATTAAAAAAGTTTAAAAATAAAAATTATTTTCTTAATAGTATTGCAATGCCAAAAGGGTTGAAAGTGTAGAATTACATATGTTTGCTTAGGTTTATTTGTCTCGCTTTTTAAGCTTTTATTTTATACCTATCGCATAGTTACCTTGAAAGAGATCAGATTTTGCTTGGTAAGAATAACATCAGGCAGTGGTGCCTGCCTCTCCAAATCTGCTGCAGGCAGAGCTACAGGAATGTTCTCAAAAATGACTGACCACTGAAAACACCCAAACCAAAATGACTTGCAGGTAGGATAAAATTCTCTTTCTTTCTATATGAGATCAGAGCCAGTCTTAGCAAATCTTCAAAGTCTGACAAGAGAGAATTTTTTTTCTTGATGTGACACTTCCTAGAATAAAGTCATAAGCTGAGAAGCCTTCATGGATATGAACTGTACACATGATTACAGAGAAAGTAAAAATAAATAAAATGTAAAACAGAAAATTGAAACCCCAGAAGGTAAAATCATTCTCTGTTCTACACAAATTATAGGGGTCACTCATGTTCTGATATGTCTCAATCAAATTTCAAGAATCTGTTTTTATTCGGATCATGTCAGAGTGTTTGTCCTCACCAGACTAACCTCTTATGTGCCACTAGCAAAGATCAGAGTAAGCATGATCAGATTGACCCTGAATGTGTGTGCAACTCACATCAGCCAGACACCTAAGAGGAATTATCTGCTTGTCATGAAAGTACTGGTCTGCTCCTCTCCTTTCCTAACTTAGGCTAGTGACGTTTCAGAGAAAAACAACACTTGACTACTAATAAAACAGAAGAGAACAAATTGCCTAATTGCATTTGATGGGAAATTCCTTCATGACCCTACAGGCAACCGATTTAAAGAAGCGAGTGTGCTATTTAAGTTTGCCCATTTCCATGTTGCAGAACAACTGGTGGTGGTGTTATTAATATTGAGAGCAGTGAAAGTCCTTGCTCCTCTGTGAAGAATAATTGGGATGGAGAGGATGGGAGGAATCGGGAGGATTTATTTTGTTCACAAATTTATATGTATCAAAGCAGAAGAGACACTGGAGTTATCTAGGTTGACATTCCCACAAGCATATATTTTTCCCAGAATCTAGCCCCACATTTAATTTACAAAACCCTGCAGGGGTTGTGAAGGTTGGGGTGCATGCAAGAGACAGCCATAGTCCTGGGAGAACAGCCCTTTTCTCTCATCTAGTGACTGATCCCTGTTTACATATGGAGCTCGCACCACACTTACTCAGCAAAATGCTAACATGCCTCCGCAGCATTCCCACAGCAAGCAGAAAAGCCCAGTACCACAAAAAGACATGACACAGTATATATGTTCCAGCTGTTCCTGACAGTTACCACTCTGCTCCCCCCTGCAGACAAATATTTCACTCTCTTTCCATTCACAAGGACAAATTCAGCAAAGTCACAGGGGATAATTCAACCCCTTCTCTTCCTTTCAGTAGCCTGTCCTCACCATACAAATCAGGTCTAATAGAGGAAAGCACACAGACCATCAGAGCAACATCATTTGTTGTTGTTTAAACAATTCACTACAAAAATTGGAGCCTGACCACTGGCACAGAACGATGCCGAACCTGTCTGCACTACGCTGATGAATATATTCTGCCTGAACCGTGCTGCGTACTCGGTCACCCACAGGCTCTCAGCGGCAGTGGGACCCAACGGTCAGATACCTGCTTTCGAAGCAGGAGCCATTGTGAAAATAAAAAAAGAAAACAGACAGTTGAACGTTGCTGTGGTTTTGCTCCAGGAAGTATATGAACTGTGTAAGCTGCATGTGGGTATGGCCTTTATTGTTATGGACAGGGCAGAATCTAATTTTACCAAAAGCTCTCATGAGACATAGGGAGAACTCTGTCAATGCATTTCAGCAAACAGACCAACGCCCTCTGGCACTAATCTCCTCTGGGAAACAGCAGCAAACATCCAGCATCTCATAGGAACATCTCCTCTTCAGGAAAGTAGCTGGTGGAAGAGCTGGTGTTCTGCTGAATAGCATATTTATTTGCAAATGTACAGCTGCCTTTTTCTAAAGTGGGGGTGGTAACAAACAGAGCCCCACTCTGGTACAAACCTCTGGTCTGGCACTTTTGCCAGAAGATAGGTTTCTCTCTTCCCTGTCATCCACGGAAGCACACATTAAAAACTGCGCTTTTGCTACTTTTCAGCTTCTGTTTGTGGACTAGTGAACAATCTTATGATGTCTACATAGCTGGTCAAGCAAGTTGTGGCTGTTACTCTCTACATACGCATCGGTATCAACCCTTTTCTGAGGATTGCCTTGTGGGGTAATTTTATCAATGGCCCCTCAAGGTCAGCAAATAATCCTTGCGGCTGAGGGAGGATATACAGAAGCAGAGAAGATGGCTTTTTTAAAGAGCCAAAATTTCTTTTCTAATTGTCTTAGTTACTTCTAGAAGCTAAGAAAAATCCACTTCCTTTTTCATATGTAACAACGATGAATACTACTCAGCCCACGTGTGAGAGGGTCTACTGATTAACTTTATACGGCAATTTGGAGGAATTTACCCATGCACAGCTGATGCATTCTGGTGATACGACACAGTCAAATCTGTAAAAGCTAGAAATCCAAAATAATCTATTTGACATCAAGATTATGACATGCCTCTTCCAGATCAGAAATAACAAATTATTATTAACTTTTAATTTTAATCTCCTGAATGCGAGGCTTTGCTGGAAGCAGTTTACTCCAAAACTATCCGGAGCAGCCTGAAGTTTGGATGTGAAGCTTAAGGAAGGTCTCAGGAAGGCCTGCAGAAACAGATGGAAAAAGAAGTTCTGTAGTTTTATGTTTAAGTGAAAAATATCTACCTAGCTATTTTCAGACTCACAAATGTGGAAGGCCCGTCATGAAGTGCAGGATGGGTCTTGGCTTCCCTAAAATATTCTTACTGAGACCAGAGAACACTCCAGAGTGATGAGAAAACGTACCCGGAAAAATTAACGCGACACACTGTCTGCCTCTGTTCTCTACCTTGGCCAAAAATGCATTACTGAGAGTTACAGGAACCCTCTCTCTTACATTGTGATTTGTGAGAAATTTTCATGCAGATGGCAAAACAGTGGGTGAAACAGATACCTTCCACTTCTAGGTAATTGAAGAAAAAATGAAAGACTACTTTATTTAATCATGATTGAGTAGAGGGCATTACAGCAAACAGACCAGATTTCTGAACTACTTGTATAAAAGGTTGCCCTGCGTGAAGAATGTAAATGCAGGAAAGGAAAAATTGTTTTGATGGCAGCTGTGTGTTTGAGACTGTTACAAAAAAGGAAGAATCATTACAGGATGAGGAAGAAAGAAGGCCCAGGCAGTCAGGGGAGCAAAACAGCAAAAAAATGGGGGAGCAAGGGGAAAGGCAGAAACAGATTCTATGTGGACTAGGATAAAATAAAACCAGCTACTCTAGTTTAACAGATCCTTCAGCACAAATGGATAGTACTCTGGAAAATACAACAGGTTCAGTCTAGTTTTCCACAGTGAGTGGATGCTGGCAAGTAAAAATGGATAAAAAGGACAGGATTAAAAGTATTTTCACAGCAGGATAAAGCCTGTGGCAACTGAAGTGATGGCTTTTGGCTTGTGCAATGCATCTGCCATGTTTGCAAGGCTAATGGAGGCAGTACTTTACAGCATCCTTCTGCGCATTTCCTGTATTTAAAGGCAATCCTGGTGCATGCTAAAACCTTTGAACAAGAACTGTTACATTTACAAATAGTGTGTGATCAGCTTAGGGATAACAGTGTGAAATCAAACCTACAAAACCAGGCTTTTGCTTAAGAAAGAGGTAATTTATTTTGGGCAGAGAATTTGTGAAGAAAGAATTTCAACCATCATTAAAGAGAGTTAAAGGCTATACTGCACTGGCCTGCTTGCTGGATACTCACAAATATTCAAAATTTTGTAAGATTCTGTCTCTGTTATGGGCAGGTTATTTACAGGTTTTCAATATTGCAAAACCACCGCATAGGTTAGGGGAGAAAAGGATGCCATTGCAGTGAGCAGCAAAGTATGCTTCAGATTTATTTCAGTTGGAAAACCCTCTTTTGACAGCTTTTGCTTTGAAATAAAATTGCTTTTAAAAGGCCTTTCACTTTCAACAAAACTAGTCTCTTTTGGTCAGGGTCTCTCTTGATACAATGCTCCAGGTTTTGGCAAAGTTGTAGCTTATTACTTCAGGAATTATTGTATGACCTCCAAAGGAGTCCCTGATCATTGTTAAATCTGCATGACATCATTTGTAGGTGGGCAAAATCTGGAGTGCACAACAGAATACACAATTGTAACATTGTTTATTAAAGTCTGGTTTATGGTAGCTTAAACTGATACAAATTAGCGTGGCTGCAATCCCACCCTCCATCTTGCCAAGTGTCTGTTTTGCTGCTGTATTGGCACCGGCCCTTGCGTGTGTGGGCAGTTGAGTTGTTTTGCTGTGCCGATCTGAGAAAAAACTAGTAACTCTCTTTGTTGGGCTTAATGTTTGCTTTTTAGAACCTTGACCTAACCCACCGCTCACCTGCAGAAACACCAGTAACAGTGCAAGGGGTCAGGAACACAGAAACATGGTGTGGGGGGAAGGAGGCCGCTTTGTTCAATTTCGAAGTTGCAAAGGACTAAAGGTATCCATATAGGCAATTAAGGTACCTTTGCAATAAGTTCCTGATGAGGCTCAGTAAATTAACATGTTCTGATGTGATCACGTAAACCTGGCTCATCACATCCATGAAGAGATGACAGTCTTCTCACTTTCATAATTTAGCAAACTGTGAGAGTTCGTGGCTCTCCCACTGCGAAAATGAACGCATAGCCAAAAAAACAAGCAGATACCAAGTGAAAAAATGTTTAGCAATAACACTGTGTGCTTGGGAAATACAGCCATATTAGAAGCCTTTGCAGTATCACAGTAAAGCTTTAGTTGCTAAAACCTGGAATTGAAAGTGCAATATTGCATACAAGGTGGGAAAAAACTGAGTATTTGTACAGCTATCAGCTCTTTGAACCAGATACAAAGGATACATTAGCTATTTTGTTATAGTTTTCAATGCCGAATGAGGTCTTGTATTTGCAAACCCTATTGGCAACTCCAGAGACTGTCTGTTGGGTAAAATGAAAACTCCGTACAGAAAACTGATGCATGAATATGAAGCCTGCACCTCAAAAAACAAAACAAAACAAAACAAAACAAAAAATCCCCTTTCTGTAAGAACACTTAATGTCAAGCCTATCAGAGCACATTGCTTGGATGTGCTTGTGCCTGTAACCGAGGCAGAATCAGGTAATGACTTGTTGTTTGTAGCCATGAACTACATCGTGTAGGGGCTGGGCTGCTCTTATCTGCTCAACTGCCACAAAGCTCTGCAGCGAGGGACATCCTTGGAAACGACATCTTCAGCAAAGCCCGGGTTACAAATGAGTGATGCATAAACCAAGAGCTCATTTTAGAAGTAGTTTCTATATTGTAAGCCCTAGAGGAGGAGGCCTAGGTTTCTTTCTAATGCTACGAGGAAGGAAAAAATCTGGAACCCTAAAGTGGATAAACTTGGGAAGGGAACCTATGAAGTAAGGATCTGAATGAAACAGGGCTGCACAGGTAAGTATTGTGCCGCTGGACATAACCAAAGTTACTTGTAAGTTACACTGACATCCGAACAAAAGCAGCATTTCTGAATTCTCAGCAACAATGGGAACTAGCAGAGATGGTTTCTCTGCCGAACAAGCCACTCCAGCCAGGCAGCAGACTTCACAGAAACAACAGTCATTTCTTCACCGAAAGAAGTCCCTCCTAGGAGATTTGGAAAAGAGCTTCTCAATGTTCTCCTGTAGCTTAGGCCAAATGAGGGAGCAGGTAAATGGTTAAGACAACTTAAACAATAGGAGGCACATATGAAAGCACAGGCTATAAGCAAAACTGCGCAAGACGTGTGGCAGAAGGTTTTCACCTTGTGAGTTGACTTGAGGACCAAGAGACAGAGATAGTGGGGGTAGATGGAGTTTGATTATGTGCCACGGTGTGAACTTAGTCTGGGTTTACTCACATCCCAGCGGCTAGCTGTTGCTGGAAGGGAGGCCTTGCTCTCCTTTCTGCCCCTAGCTATGAACTCCTCCCACCGCTTTCCTTGTATCACTTCTGGCATTTTTATGACCATATGGCAAGTCTGTTTAGAGCATTAAACCAGTAGGAAAATTATAAAAGATGGGAAATAGTTTTCTGCTGGGTCAGCCTTGCTGATGTTGCTCACGTTATGTTAAGATGAATGGTACTGCTTGCACAGGACAGTACAGAGCGAGACCCCACCTGGAGAAGGGTAGTGAGACCACCATTTTCAGACTGCTGTTAGATTGCCTGTGTTGTAAACTACATTTTGGAAGAGACGTAAGAGGCAGAAACATCATGAAACAAGACAAAGAAGATACGAGGAAACCCCTGACACATCCATAGGAATCTGCATGAATACCAGAAAAAGCCTAGGGAGAACTGTTTGAGAGCAGTACTGTCTGGAAGACGCTTGAAATACAGACAAGGAAAATATTGCCTATCTTCTGCTGTGTTAAGAGAAGTATGATTTTGCTAGCAGCCTGAGTGCACTAATAGGCCTTAATAATCCTGGCCAGCCTCACCTGGGGCCTTTACTCACGCTCCCTGCCCATAGGTCCAGGACCCCCACTTGGGCTCAGCCCTGGACCTTCAGTCCCTGCCTGAGTTGTGCTGTAGAAGGACTGGTCTTCAGCTCAGCTTAATGTTGGACCTGCCTGCTGATCACCAGACTATGCCTGATCCTGGTTGCCCTCACCAGATGTGATTCTCACCTGTGGATTGGCTGGACCTTGGATCTGCTTTGTTACCACAAATTCACCTGATGATCTGGACTGTCGGTGGAGCCTGGCTACCATTTCTAGACCTGCCCTCCTTGCTCAGGTGCTGTGGGGTTGGACGCTAGCTGGTGAGGCCCCTGCCCTGTTAGCCATGCTACCATGCTTGGCTCCCCACCCCTCAGGGAGCAGCCGGCCCTTGCTGTGCCCTGGGAGTTAGCTCAGAGAGGCCCTGAAGGCCCAGGTCTGAGCTTAAAAGGGGCTCCTGGCCCCCGTGGGCAGGAAGGGTGGCCAGGGTCTCTTAGTGCCCCTGGGCCCTGAACACTTGGTTCCTCAGCCCTGTCACCAATGTCCTTTTAACCAAGGCAACTGTGAAACTCTGAGCCAGTTAACAATGAGATGAAAAGAGAAGTATTTAGTATAAGCAATATTTAAATAGCAACACCTGATACAAGCATTTTAAGCAAGATCGTAACACTGCTGTCAGGGTAACGTGGAGTTAGTACACTGTGGTTGCTCACGCTTGGGCTAGGCTAATGTAGGCACAGAGATACAGGTGGCAACTATGCAAGTCAACTCACAAACACCTCAGAGATAGCACTTTTGTTACTCCCAGATCCTGTTTGTTTCTGAGCTATAAAGCTGTTTGTTGCTTACAGCTAACATGTTTTACACAGTTGGCGTCTAAGTTCATCGCTAGTACATTTAAGCTAGAAATGACTAGTGTAGTAGATGTGGATTTTGGACTGTGGCATTTAATGGAGAGCCTCCTGAACGTGCACAAGGGAGTGAACAGATCCCAAAGTCAGAGGATACTACCTACCCAAGGCCCTTCTTAGCAAGACACTTTTGCCATCCTGGGGGAAGGTACTGAACATACATGATACAGTTCTAGAAGTAATTAAACAACAGCAGGTAAAAGATGGTTTACAAATCTAATTTATATAATTTTTTTTTCCCATTCTTGATCAAATCAGTTTTAAGACTGAGCAGCATTCATATCAAATAGTCCATAGGCTGCCGGATCACCTTGAAGTCAGGACTCCGGCAGCTGGCCTCAGGCGAGTACAGGTCGGTGTTGCCACCTAGTGGCATCTGACAGCGGTACTGTCACTTGTAAATTGGATTTTCAAGTCAGGGGAGACACAAATCACAACCGATATTTAAGACACCTTTTATTATTTAAGCTGTTCTTATCCACAGAATCAAGTTTTTACTGCTAACAGCAGATAACTATCCACACAATGCATTCACATGCTTCGATTATGCATACACACACTTGGTTTCTGCAACAGTTAGCAGGCCAACCTCACCTGCTTACTACCGTACTCAGAAAGCCTTTGAAGGGCTCCTCTTTTTTCGGCAGGTGTATACATAGCCCTGACAGCTTCATTCACATTTAGCAGCCATAGCCACCGCTTTTTGGTTGTGGTCCGAGTTACACAACCTGTTGATGCTTGTGCGCGCTGGTGGCCTTGTATGAATTTGGCAGACTCTTGGTGTACTGAGTTTATCCATACTTGTGAATTCAGCAGGTCAACTGGTCTCTACCGCTTATCAGTTCTTGGGGGATTTGCACACACTGTCTATCAGCATGTACTGTTTCTTTCTTCAGCCTGCTTTTTGGTGACATTTCTCCATTCACACCCATAGGTAGGTACCTATACAACTCATCCACACAAACTCACACAAAAGGGGCTTTTATAACAAATTGGCCTATAGAATAATTCCACAGAATACTAAGATTTATTTTAAAAAGTTACCCAAACCCAATATATCTGTGCTAGAGAAATTAAGACCACTACAATTAGTTCCCTGTTTGGGAAACGTTGAGTAGCCACAGTCCGAAATTTCAAAAATCTTACGGTCTTACCTGGATAGTATATGAAAATGCTCCTGGATCCATATCTCATCAACTCTCTTTACATATTTCAGCAGTGTCTGAAACATAAAAGTGGGTAACAGTGAGCCTAAGTATATGCAATGTCTCTTTTTGTGCCTGACAAGAGAACATAATTTTCATCATACAATATGTCAAGTGCCATCTTTCTGAGCTGGACAGAAGAGGCCTTCTTAATTGCTGTGAAACCTTAGTGTGTAGGGGACTACACATTCATCCCTGATGATTGTGTCTGGCAGACTGTAAAATAAGGAGTAATAAAACTGGGAAAACAATGAGCTAATACCTAAATCTACAACTTTAACATGACAACTAGCCCCCCGCCTCCCAACCACAGGGAAAAAAAAAAAAACAATTGGAGAAATTCTGTGGAATTTTGCAAATATATTAGAAAATATATGAGTAAAAAAAAAAGTATATAAAGTAAGTACAAAAAAGCACTTCACTACTTTTTTTTGTAATTAATTAGATTATCACATGATAATACTGTTGTATGACTAAGTGCTTTTTTTCAGCCAATGGCCTGTGGATCCACAGGAGTACACAACATAGTCTCAGAGACGCAACTAAGAACATCTATGCAAAGTGCCAAATGCAAATGTTAAGCACACAAGCAAAAAATATCCAAAGGGGATCTTTCACAAAAGCAGCAGCTTGATTGTTTTGTACAGCATGTAATGTTCCTGTGAATTTCAAGTTAAAAGCAAGCTGTGACAAACACTTGAGAGTGTTTTGCATAAACAGCAGCTACAAGCATTTGAAACTGAAGTAGGAAAGTCAAATATTAGAAATGGTTAGTGAGCTATTTTCCGTAAAGGCTAAGAACAAACATGTCGTAGACTGGAATTTTCCTACCTTAGAGACTTCTTGCATAGCTAACGGTAAACTTCATTTTCTAGATAGCCCTGCTTGGAAAAGCTATTTGGAGTACTCTTTCAAAACCAGTCATGTCACTCTTCTCAATTGTGCTATGAAAAATGTACTTCCCAAAGCTTTTAAAAATAAATCACGTGGAACGGCTACTGCAGATGCTGTGGGCCTTGCTTTGTTGCAAACTGTACAACAGACGCAGAAGGCAACAGGGTGCTAACTAATTTGGAACAGCACTGTTACTGTTTTGCAGCTGTTTCACAACATGGAAAAGGGGAGTTTAGGGCTTAAATCTTCTATGTTGGACCATAATTTAGATACTGAATTTCAGAGTAATCAGGCAGTCATGGAAACAGTTCAGACATACAGTTACTCTTCACAAAATGGCACCTTACTGGAGTCAATGTATAGATGCAAAAGAGGTCTCAGAGGTCTTTCTAAATGCAGTGTATGTGAGCTGCAATAACCCATTTGCTCAGCTTAGTTGTTGAGTTATGCAAAAAGATCTTGATAACAGCTACTGAGCTTTTAATTGGAATGAAAAAGCTCTTATTGCTCATTCTGCCTACAAGGCTAGGGTTTCATCTATTTCTCTGGACAAAATGCTCACAATATTGCCTTTGTAAGTAATCACCAGGTAAAATGGCTGATTTGGAGCTCTCAAATTTTTAAGGCTGCCATCTCAAGGATTGTTTTGGAATCATTTAGCAGTGTGAGCAAAGTTACAGCTCAGCAGCTGAGAATCTGAACGTCTTGCATGGACAGCCAGAAACGTGTGCATTGACAGTAACTAAATTGAGTGGCTTCATTAGTGCAATTTTCAATACGCAATACACAAACACTGCTGAATTTGAAATGGCTTAAGAAAAAAATGAATTTTTCCCATAAGCTACTCTTGCTTTGGGAGCTCCACTGGTACCTCTTAGCCCTGCAGATGCTAAGAGATTATTTTCTCTCTCAAGTAGAGCCTGGGCCATTTAGGAAAACACACTTGCTATTTTCAGCAGGGTTTGGAACCAAGGAAAATGAACTGCAAGCAGAAAGTTTTCTGCCCCGTACCATTGTGTTTTACCGCCTGGCTCCCGCAGCACCTTATCCTTTTGTCAGCTGCGTCAGCACCCATGCTTCCTTCTTCCTCAACAGGTCTAGAGTCGACATGCTCTGCCTGCCTGTGCCAGGGCCACAGGGCCTCCCGTCTGGGAAGACACGGGAAGGAGAGCGCATCTGGCCCCTTGCAGACAAGGCACCAGCTGGCTGCTCTCTGGCCATCACAAAGGCAGCAGGCGGGACGTGGAAAGGACCTCAGCCATGGCTGCACCAGTTCAGGCCCCTCGAAGCCAGTGTTGGCTCCAAAATACAGTGGATGCCTGGGAGGCCCTGAGACAGTGCAGTACATCCTGCAGGAAACAGTCTCGGAGGTTCCTGGAGCGTGTGGCAGATAACTTCCTGACACAGCCGGTGAGGGAGCCAGCTAGGGAAGGTGTCCCGCTGGACCTCTTGTTCACGAACAGAGAAGGACTTGTGAGCCATGTGACGGTTGGAGGCTGTCTTGGGCAGAGTGATCACGAAATGATAGAGTTTTTGATACGTGGAGAAGCGGCGAGGGGGGTCAGCAAAACTGCCACCTTAGACTTCTGGAGGGCGGACTTCGGCCTGTTTAGGAGACCAGTCGAGAGAGTCCCCTGGGAGGCAGCCCTAAAGGGCAAAGGAGTCCAGGAAGGCTGGACATTCCTTAAGGAGGAAGTCCTAAAGGCACAAGAGCGGGCTGTCCCCAGGTGCCAAAAGACGACCCGGCGGGGAAGAAGACCGGCCTGGCTGACTAGAGAGCTCTGGCTTGAACTCAGGAAAAAGAGGAGAGTCTGTGACCTCTGGAAGAAGGGGCGGGCAAGTCAGGAGGACTACAAAGGTGTAGCAAGGCTGTGCAGGGAGAAAATTAGAAGGGCCAAAGCTGAGCTAGAGCTCAAGCTGGCTGCTGCTGTAAAAGACAACAAAAAACACTTCTTCAAATAAATTAGCAGCAACAGGAGAGCTAAGGAGAATCTCCAGCCCCTAGTAGATGGCGGAGGGAACACAGTGATCAAAGATGAGGAAAAGGCTGAGGTACTTAATGCCTTCTTTGCCTCAGTCTTTAATAGCAGGGCCAGTTGTTCTCTGGGTACCCAGCCCCCGGAGTTGGAAGATAGGGACGGGGACCAGAATGGAGCCCCCATAATCCAGGGGGAAATGGTTCGTGACCTGCTGCACCACTTAGACACAAGTCTATGGGGCCTGATGAGATCCACCTGAGAGTACTGAAGGAACTGGCAGATGTGCTCACCAAGCCCCTTTCCATCATTTACCAGCAGTCCTGGCTAACTGGGGAGGTCCCTGCTGACTGGAGATTAGCTACTGTGACGCCCATCTTCAAGAAGGGCCGAAAGGAGGACCCGGGGAACTACAGGCCTGTCAGCCTGACCTTGGTGCCGAGGAAGCTGATGGAGCAGATCATCCTGAGTGCCATCACACAGCACGTAGAGAATAACCAAGGGATCAAGCCCAGCCAGCATGGGTTCAGGAAAGGCAGGTCCTGCTTGACCAACCTGATCTCCTTCTATGACAAGGTGACCCACCTAGTAGATGAGGGAAAGGCTGTGGATGTTGTCTATCTAGACTTCAGTAAAGCCTTTGACATGGTTTCCCACAGCATTCTCCTGGAGAAACTGGCTGCTCATGGCTTGGACGGGTGTACTCTTCGCTGGGTAAAGAACTGGCTGGATGGCCGGGCCCAAAGAGTGGTGGTGAATGGAGTTAAATCCAGTTGGTGGCCGGTCACAAGCGGTGTTCCCCAGGGCTGTTTTGGGGCCAGTTCTGTTTAATCTTTATCAATGATCTGGATGAGGGGATTGAGTGCACCCTCAGTAAGTCTGCAGATGACACAAAATTGTGTGGGAGTGTTGATCTGCTTGAGGGTAGGAAGGCTCTGCAGAGGGATCTGGACAGGCTGGATCGATGGGCCAAGGCCAATTGTATGGGGTTCAACAAGGCTCAGTGCTGGGTCCTGCACTCGGGTCACAGCAACCCCATGCAACGCTACAGGCTTGGGGAAGAGTGGCTGGGAAGCTGCCTGGCGGAAAAGGACCCGGGGGTGTTGGCTGACAGCCGGCTGAATGTGAGCCAGCAGTGTGCCCAGGTGGCCAAGAAAGCCAATGGCATCCTGGCTTGTATCAGAAATGGTGTGGCCAGCAGGACTAGGGCAGTGATCGTGCCCCTGTACTGGGCACTGGTGAGGCCGCACCTCGAATACTGTGTTCGGTTTTGGGCCCCCCTCTACAAGAGAGACATTGAGGGCCTGGAGCATGTCCAGAGAAGGGCAAGGAAGCTGGGGAAGGGTCTGGAGCACAAGGCTGATGGGGAGCGGCTGAGGGAACTGGGGTTGTTCAGCCTGGAGAAAAGGAGGCTGAGGGGAGACCTCATCGCTCTCTACAACTGCCTGAAAGGAGGCTGTAGAGAGGTGGGGGTCGGTCTCTTCTCCCAGGTAACAAGTGACAGGATGAGAGGAAATGGCCTCAAGTTGTGCCAGGGGAGGTTTAGACTGGATATTAGGAAATTTTACTTCACTGAAAGGGTTGTTCAGCATTGGAACAGGCTGCCCAGGGAAGTGGTTGAGTCACCATCCCTGGAAGTATTTAAAAGACGTTTGGATGAGGTGCTTAGGGACATGGTGTAGTGGTGGTCTTGGTAGTGTTAGGTTTATGGTTGGACTCGATTAAAGGTCTTTTCCAACCTATACGATTCTGTGATTCTGTGATCCTAACACTGCCCTCGGGCATGTCCAGAGCTCACGCCTATGTATGCAGCGGCCCTGACCGGCCCTGTGAGCTGTGGTGCGGCTTTGACAGGACGGGAGGCAGCGAGGCCTCTGCAGGCAGCCCCTTGTGCAGCACCCAGTGGGGAACGGCCAGGAATCGGTCCCAGGAGCCTCCCCAGAGGCCCCGCTGGCTCCGCAAGAGGAGGCCTGGCTGCCTTCCCCCGCCGCCGGCGCCGACCTCGCCCGCCGCCAACCCCGCACCGCCCGCACTCGGCGGGAAACGCGCGCCCTCCGCCTGCTCCCGCGGCAGTATCGCGAGACCCGCGCGGCGCGGGGCGGGGCGGGCCGGCGGGAGGGGCGGGGCCGCGCGGTGTTTGGGGCGGTGGGGCCCCCCCTGCCCCCCGGCGGCTCAGGCACCCGCCGCGCACAAAATGGACACCGGCACCGGCCCCGGCGGCGCCGCCGCCGCCCGCGCGGACGGCGAGGTGCCCTCTACCTCTGCCGCGGCGGCCTCTGCGCAGGAGCCCGGCGCCGAGGAGGTACCGCTCCGGGGGCGGGCGGGGGGTGCCCGGCGGGCGGCGGAGCCTCCGGGGACGAGCGCGCCTGGCCCCGCCGCTCCCTCCTACAGCCGCCCCTCGGGCCGCGCCGGCCCGGCCCTGAGGCGGCCGCCCGACCCTGAGGCCGCCCGGGCCGCTCGCAGCGCGCCGGTCGCTCTGCCGCAGTCCGTGAGGGCCCGGCCGCGCCAGAGCCGCGGCTCGGCCTGCGCGGCGGCCCTGCAGGCCGGCCCCCGCCCGGACACACCCCCCGGCCCCGCCGTGCGGGCCGGCCCCCGGGTCTGTCCTTCAGCATCGCCGTGGCAGCTGCCGCCATCCGTACGGTCCGGGCGCCCCTAGGGTGCCCCGTTCCCAGCCGCGCAGCCCGGGCACGCCGGTACTGGCCGTTTAGCCCGTGCTCCCGTTCCATGCAGCCGGCTCTGCCCCGTATCGACCCCTGCTGGGCCCCCTCCTCTGGCGCCCCCCGCCCTGTTGTTTCCCTTCCCCTGTCCCCAGGTAAAGCAGTCCCGGGGCGGGACGGGGGCAGCGGGCGTGGGGCTCGGCGGGAGCCGGGGCTCGGGCCCTGGGTGGGGGTGTGGCGGTGGCGGCTCGGAGGGTTCGCGGCTGAACCGGTCTGTCCCAGCCCTCACGCTTCAGGGCTTCAGCCTTCCCTCTGCCCCGCTAAAATGCAGCCGTTATGCAGAATAAACCCCTCAAAAGAGCATGTATGGCTGCCAGCCTCCTCCCTTTAGTTTTTTGGAAAAAAGACTACAGGCTAAGACTCAAGGAATGTAAAAAGTGACGTATTCGGGTATCCTTGGAAACTGAACTAGATTTAACCTGAAGAATGACTCTTATAAAAACTTAGTAAGAATGATGACCATGTGTCATATTTTTATGATATCGGAGAAAATTGCAGAAATATTGATATTAATGCAATCAGAAGTTTAATTCCGATTGATGAAAGTCCATTTTTCCCTGAAAAGAACGCTTGATTCTTTATTTCCTTACTTATGTATACAAACAGCTACGAGATACTGTATAGTGTAATTCTGAACATTACCTGATTGTTGAGGGGAAAAAGTTTCTGTATTGGATACAACTTATTCTGCAAAATTTTACGCATGTCAGCTGATAAAAAGTTGGTACTAAATGTTTAGAGAATGCCTGCCTGGAGAAATCATTTGAAAGCAGTGAAACGTTTTGAATATTACCAACATTGTGCTACTGTGCCGTACTGGGTTTTTATTCAGACTATTTAATTTCACTTTGTGTTGAGCCACAGGTCTGTTACGTACCATGACGGTAGCTATGCCGTTAGTTATACAGTCTGCATAATAATGGCATATAATACAACCTGTTGTCCTCTGTTCCCCTCTCACTGTTTTACTTCACTATAAATAGTCTTTCTTGTTGTAGTAGTACCAAAATAGTGTCTTAATGGCTATTTGGAATGTCTTTCCGCTTTGTACATTTGAGTTAAACACAAAAGAGCTCCTTCTAATTATTCTTAATGCATCTGTTTAAAGTTCTCAATAGCACAGGTTACAAGACTAAAGTCAACTAAAGCAGCAGCAGTTCTTATTCCCAGGCATTTATTTAGGTGTTCACGTGACCTACCCAATTGAGGACTAACTATTGCACTTACTAGGCAGAAATCTGTCTCTCAGCCTGAAGTCAGTAGCTCTGTTTAGGCTAGTTAGTAGAGATTTCAAGGGGAAGTATTTTGGATCCGTGGAATACTCTGTTATTTTTGAAACTGCTGCATGCTCATGTTTCTTGTAAGGTGTTTAAATGACACTGGTTTTCATGATACTGTCTTATGTAGGGTTTAATCTTTAATGGAAAACTTTTCTAGGGTAGTGGCAGATTGTTTGTTACCAGCTAGCTCCCTGAGTTAAAAACGAAAGTACGTTTTTGCTGGTTCATTAATTGTTTGCACTGAGGCTTCTGCTGATCCTCCTGTTTCCTGTTGTCAGCCCTCTAAGTGATGAAGATGCGTTGTGTAAAGTTTCTAGGGTAAAACTCTCACAGACTTGATGAAATATTTTGTGGTTTCGTGTTGTATTAGGTACGTGATCCAGTTGGTAGTAAGAGAGAAATATTCTTACTCATGTCAAAATTTAATAATTGGCAAGGTCTACATTTTTATAACTCAGAACATTATGCAGAAGCAAGTTTGGCTATGACGCTTGTCCATCCTACCCATCTAGCTCCACCAACGCAGAATAGTATTTTAGTGAAACTACAGCATATTCTTTTCCCTTGTAAGTTGTGAGGAAGACAAAGGATATTGGGATGCATGTGTTGTAAGTTGTTTGTCTCTTTCATCAGCTTTTGACAGTCTCCTGTTTGTTATTTCTAATATTTTGGGGCCATCAATGTTCGACAGAAACACTGCGGTGAGGAGTGGGGGGGCAGGGAAACTGTGCTTTGTCTTGAAAGGTAAGGTGTAGGATGTGATTCTGTAGTGCTGTGGCTGCAGTAACTTTACATGTCAGTTCATTTACTTCTTTAACTCAGCGTGTGTTATTCACAAATACTTATTTCTGAAGAAATTTGATTTGTATGCCGCCATAAGTTGTCTTCTTCTGGGGAAGTCTGAGTAACAACAGAACTGGCGTTAGAGCCATCTGCCTTGCGCCTTAGAAAGGTAATATTGCATTACATTTTACTTGGAAAACTTGCAGTTAAAAGGGATTCTCGTAATACTGAGTAGTTCTGCTTTGGCTGTGAGAAACTTCATACTTACCTGAGGTAGAAAGAAAACTTTTTTCCAGTAGCACATTTTATCTATGTAATTTATTTCTAGGGGAAGTGAGGGAGACATCTGAAATGGCCTACTGCCAATTTTGTTTTCCTCTGAGGAGGAGTATTTTTTCACTTTAATAGCAAGGATTGGGCCTGATATTAGCACTGGCAGTCTCTCTTACTGGAGTGTATGTTATATAGTAATATAATGGAGGTGTGAACATACACATATGTATGCTCTTTGGTGTGTTGCTGTAACAGTCCTCTCCTAACATTGCTTTCTGAGATGAGCTGATTACCCATGTGACTGAAGAAGCTGTAAGTAAATAGAACATTTCTAATGCTACCTGTTTGCGACATAATCATCTGGCCTTGCAAAGCTGAACTCATGCATTTATAAAATCATTAAATTGCCAAATAACTTCGTTATACCCTTACTACTGTTCGCCTTTGCAGAGAATTATGCCTTTGGGCCAAAACTTGAAAAGGTGATCTCTGACTTCAGAAAATATTCCTCCCATTTGCATGATTGTGCATAAAGTTAAAGAGTAAGTTGGCATATGTATTTATCAGTAACAGTTCTGAAATGTAAGTGTAATGTTGCTTGACAGACTTCTACAGGTTTAGTCCCATTTTGGTCTGTTTTTTCTACATGACCCTGAATAGTTTAGATTAATTATGATTTCATTTTAATGTATTTATAGTGGGCTGATACTTAAAGCGCTTGTCAGATTAAGACTTTGCTCTGTTACATTTTATACAGACATGCACTTTGGTAGTTCCTTTCAGATTATTCAGTGCTTTTCAAAAACATTTTTATAATTTAATGCATCTTGAAAAAGTTTAATATTTTTTTATTTGCACGAGGTGTGTAAAAAGGCATACTTCAAAGATTGAATTAGGAAAAAAAACCCCACCAAACATTTTTCCCATGATCTCTTTTTAAAAAGGATGTTTTGCTAATATCATGGGTTTTGCTAGCTTTTTTTTTTTGTATACAGCAATGTAGCAGTTGAAGTTGTGGAAACCTGCTTTGAGCTTCCCAATTGAAGACACAAATGAATCTCATAAACTACAAAAGTCAGCCATTTTTGTTACAGTTTCTTAAATTTCTTTCCTTTATAGTAAATAAGGTAGTTGTTTGTTAACTGTGTAAGAGCATACCATGCAGTGGTTGCTGCATGGATTGATTTGGTTGTTTAATTTGTGTCTCTTCCTAGGTATATGGCTAAGTGTAGTTAAACCTGTATTTCAAAATGAACTCTGACTATTCATCTAGAAGTGAAAACAAACAAACAAAACCCAACCAAGATGCAAGTGCCAGAAATTTACAGTTAGGGATTTTACATTTAGAAGTCACATTTAATTTTTAAAATATCTTTTCAAGATATTAAATTTAATATGCATTTAAAGCAAGATCTCTGTGAAAGATTAAACTTCATCCTTTTTCAGTACTTTCTTTCAATGCTTTCAACTTGGATGCTGTTTGTAGAGATGAACATGAGGATGAGACAAATCTTCAACTTAATTTTATCTGGTCATACCGCCTCTTTAGTTTTGTCATGGATATCAGGTTCTGCTTTGGGTGAAATAATATGATTAATGCAGTCACTTAATTTTGAAATAATTATTTTTAAAAAGTAGCATGCTTATCTTGTAGTGTGTAGGTTTGTTCAGTTTGATATCTTTTTGCTTTAGTAAATAAAGAACCTGATATTTATGAAGTGTTTAAAATTTGAATTCCAGAAAAATGATCCCCCGTTTCAACTCAAACTTCCTCCAAAGGCAGCTAGACCTGAAAAAGAAGTTGACCCAGAATACGAAGAGAAGATGGTAAGTGTTTTCACGACAAAACGTACTGCAGCTTTTTATGACACTTGTTTCTTTGCTTGAACTAGATCAACACAGTTACACGGAGTTATTGCAGACTGGATGTGTAAGAAAAGAAAAACAAACCAAGATTCATTTAAATGTCCAGTGTGAATGTCCATTCATTTAAATGTCTACTCCAGTGTGGTGTTTCTCACAGTGGCTAACAGTAGGTATTTAGTGAAGAATATGAGAACAGAGGAAGCAGATAGTGATGGTTCTGTTAAATACTGTCCCACTCTTCCAAGTATTTTTGTCTGCATGATTTCTGGAGTTGGACGCTATGGTTTTTATACTCAGTAGTTGTCAGTGGATTTTTGTTTGTTTGTTTGTTTTATTTTTCCCCTATGGATTTGTCTGCTTGCTTTTTCCCCCCCCTCACGTAGGTTTAGTTATCTGTACCCTTCTGTGGTAAGGAGTTTCTATACAATTGCATTTTATATTTAGAACTCTCCCCTTTTGCTTTTGAATCTGTCTCTGCTAGTTTTATTTGATGACCCCTTGAGTCATGTCAGAGGCATCCTTAAGCTGCTACTTAAATGAGAGAAATACTGAAGCTGCCAGTTTCTTGTCATATAAAAACATAGAGCTTTTAAATGTTGATATGCCCCATAATATATGTGCCATAACAATGCAAAAGAGGATCTGTCCATGACCCAAGTGAAGGGAGCTTGTAGTGCTGGAGAGGAGAGATAACAGGGTAACTTCTGTATTACAAAGATGCAGAAACCAGGACAGGCTTGTTCTTGAATGACACATGTAGTAAGTTCTTGGTTGAAGCTGGTATCTGGATCTTGCTGCGTTTTTCTTAAAAGCTTTAGTGTTAAAGGGATGCCTAATAATTACAGTAGAGTCTGAAAGGATTGGATACCATAGAAGCCAAGGGAAGAGTATCACTGTTAGACATACAAAAATCGATACCTACTTGTATGAATACTTAATTTTTAGCCAAAGAGAAGACACACAAGTAAATCCGTTTATTGAGAATGAGTTGAGTAAATAACTAAACTTGGTTTCACAGTAATACATGGCGAATTCACATCTTTCCTATATTAGAATGTTAGTTCAGTTCTAAGAGGCAAAGGGAACAGGTCTCAAAAAATCTACCTTTCATGAATTGTGTATTCGTGAGCTAGGCCTTTGCTATTTATCAAAGCATGCTGCTTACACCCAGCCAATAATTTTGCAGGCAAAAAAGTATATTGTGGCATTCAGTATAGAACCTTACTAGTTATGGTTAGCTTGCCAAAACCATCATGTATTACTAGTTTAATATAAATCCTCTGAATGGATTTGTTCTTATCCTGTATGAGCATAAACACCCACATCTTTACTCCCCCTTTTAGAATTTTTTTTTCCTAAAAGTTTTACTTGATATTTACAGTTTATTTGGCTTTCAAGTTATTTACACAAATGGTCCAATAATGAATGCAAGGGAAAAATAATAGTAATTTTTTTTCAAGGAGATCTTTGTAAAGATGTTTATTTGCTGGTAAGTGGTTCACTATTAAAAGAAATGCGTTGCCCTCATGTGGCAAGATCATGCATTGCACGTCAGGTTCATTTTGATTGCCCTTTTCTTTGGTTTGTGTTACTGCTGTTGGAGCACTTTTACTTACCTGCAGAAAAGCTTTCTGTTGCTTGTATATTTCTTAGAAAGGTCATGGTGCAGAACTACAGTTTCACGTTTGTAGTTTACATCAAGATATATAAAAGAGATCACATGAAAATTGCTTTAGGTGGTACAGTGTTACATGATGCTTCGAAATGGCATAGAGAATGATAACAGTTGCATTCTGTCAGATAGTATTTGCATTTTATCGTATTTTTCTCAAAAATTGTGTAACATGTCTTTTAAATATAGAGAAGGACATACGTTTTGCTGTGTTTATATAGTGAAGTGCATATGCCTCATTGATATGGCAAAACTGAAATGATTGAAATTTGAAATCTGACAGCAAAATTCACAAACTTCAGTGAAAGCAGTATTGAGCTGGTGCATCCAGTACTTTAGTCATACTCCTAAAAGCAGAGCTGCCACATTGTTGTCTTGGATCAAATCCTGATAGCCTTGAAGCTGATGGAAGTTTTGCCACTGACTTGAGCAAGGTTAGGATTTCATCCCTTACTATAAGTCAGAACTTTAGTTTTTTCTTTATCTTTTGTAGACAGTCCTTTAAAGCATCCCTTCACAGTTGCTGGTGTGCCATGCAGCCTCAAGCAATCTATACATGTAAACTGGTTTTGGGTTGCTTTACTAATCTTTGCATTTTGAATGGGGATGAGTTGCTGAGGTGAGGTTATTAAGTCCTGCTACGTCTTCCAGATTGTTGTGGTATTCATGAAGGATCATTTGAACTACGACACATTACAGTTGGGTGCTCTAAAGCAATTCATGCTTAGCTGTAAGCTGAAGCAGCTCAAGGGCTATTTCCTGATGCTTGTAGCCCCCTGAGTTGGCTAACAATAGGCAGATAGTCTTGTCAGTCTTTCCTCATATAAGTTGTTCTTACGAGTGTCTGAATTCTATTTCTTAATAAAAATACATTTTTTTATGAAGAAAAGTTACTGATTTTTCTTTTTTTAATTCTCTCCTCACTTTGGAAACTAGAAAGCAGACCGAGCAAAAAGGTTTGAATTCCTCCTGAAGCAGACAGAACTTTTTGCACATTTTATTCAGCCTGCAGCACAAAAATCACCAACATCTCCATTGAAAGTCAAGCTGGGACGGCCACGGATGAAGAAAGATGAAAAACAGAGTTTGATTTCAGCTGGGGAGTATGTTTTATTTTTATTTCTGATGTCTTATGCTTTCAAACAAATTATGCATTTTAACCTATCTAGTTAGTTAGCAGCATAGAGATTGTGCTTTAAGTAAGTCCAGAACTTTTCCTATTAATGGTGTATCATAATTTCTTTAAAAGCTGGTTGGTGTATGCATGCTGATCCATCAACATTAGTATGACCTTGGATCAGGAATGCACTTTTAAAGTAAATTTCCTGATTCTTGCCACTTGCAATGCTTTGGTCCATATTGTGGAGTCATTTTGGAGCACATGAATTGAATTTCTTTTGCATGATGCTAACTAGAAGATGTACTCCAGAAATGCACCTGATGTGCTCCAGCTGCGAGTGGACGTGTCAGTGGGACCAGAGTGGAGCTAGACCAAGTTAAAACAAGACAACGTGCATGTAGTGTGAATGTTGGACCCTCAGCACCAATGGTCTTGCTCCACCAGTCTGTCTGTATTAATCAGTATTAACGTAGCCTGCATGTAGTGTTTCTGAGGGGTCTTGTAATAGCAAGCAAGTAGTTCTTGGAATGTTTACAAAATGGCAATTTCCATTTTTTAAATTAGAAAAAAAAATTTAAATTGAATATGTGATTCTTCTGAATGGTATAGCTATCAACTAATGGATTCTAAGGCCACCACTGATGTGTGTCTTGTATTTCTGTGTTGCTCGTTAACAAGTACCTTAGAGAACTCATGATACTTGTTGAAGTATAGTTATGGCTCTGGAGGAGAGGGCTTCATATCAGCCTTGCTAATTAAAGCTGTAATGAACCATAAGGAATAACTTATTAACAGGACATGATTTTGGTCAGGGTACTAGAATGCACGCATTGTAGATCAATGATTGTTTCTGTTATAACTTGTCTCTTTTGGTTTTATAGTCAGCGTTTTGAAATTATTTCATATAAACAAGAATCTTGGATTCTTTCTTTAGTTATCGTCACAGGCGCACAGAACAAGAAGAAGATGAAGAGCTGTTGTCAGAGAGCCGAAAAACGTCTAATGTGTGTATTCGATTTGAGGAGTCTCCTTCATGTAAGTATTGTATTGACAGTTTTCTGATTGCTTTGATGTAATTAAAATCTGAGCAGATCGCAATTAAAATTTTCTACTTAGAATTAGTATTTTTCTACTTAGAGGAATCTTACATTTACAGATGTGAAAGGAGGAACACTAAGAGATTATCAGGTTAGAGGTTTGAACTGGATGATCTCATTGTATGAAAATGGTGTTAATGGCATTCTGGCAGATGAAATGGTAAGCAGTAATCTTTTGGAATTTTTGTGGTAATTATTGAGCAAAATTCAGCATTAAAGTGCCTATAGTATTTAAAAGTATATGCAGTAGTATGCATTATTCTGCAACAGTTAGATTTTTTCACAACTGGAACTGTAATGCAATGAAAGAAATTGTATTGCAAACATTTGCTGTGTAGTTTGCTTTAAACAACTTAAGTGGCAGAATTATATAGTAGGAAAATTGTTTGAAACTATTTCTGTATGGTATTTCATTTCAGCAGGTTTCTTTCCCCCCTCTCTTTGTCAATGCAGGGTCTTGGTAAGACTCTGCAAACAATAGCATTATTAGGCTATCTGAAGCATTACCGAAACATTCCTGGGCCACACATGGTCCTGGTTCCAAAATCAACTTTGCACAATTGGATGAATGAATTCAAACGCTGGGTTCCATCATTACGTGCGGTTTGCCTTATTGGAGATAAAGACGCCAGAGTAAGTGTTCTACGTGTCAAAGATGTAGGCATTATTTGTCAAACACTAGCATTTGGGTACGTGGAATTCTCCCTAAGCTACTTTCTTAATTACAGTATTTTTTAGTAATTTTTAACTATATTAGCATTGAAAATACAAAATATTATGCTTGTAACTATGAGGGAAAAAATGCAAATCAATAGGTGAAATAATAGACTAGGATCAAAGTACACCTGTCTGACTTAACTCTTTTTCTGTTGTCTTCCTCTCTGATTTTTGCACCTTTTTTTTTTAATCTCTTCTATGTTTGCATTGTGACAGTGTTTATTCATTTTCCTTTATTGCCCTCACTTTGTTACCTCTTTCTTCACCTTTTTCAGGTGACTTCTCTAAGTCTGTGTCTTATGTCCATGCCTTGACTTGTAACTAGGATTCTGTTGTAGAGCTTTTCATATTTCATAGTGAAGGCCTTAAAATAGATATAGGGTGGTTTTCTAACTTGAAGGGGATCAACGAGCCAGATGTTCCTGCGAATTCTGTGGCTCCTCATATGGATTGCACGGCTGCCTGTTACTGCTTGAGGGTAGGAAGGCTCTGCAGAGGGATCTGGACAGGCTGGATCGATGGGCCAAGGCCAATTGTATGAGGTTCAACAAGGCTCAGTGCTGGGTCCTGCACTTGAGTCACAACAACCCCATGCAACGCTACAGGCTGGGGGAAGAGTGGCTGGAAAGCTGCCCAGCAGAGAAGGACCTGGGGGTGTTGGTCGACAGCTGGCTGAATATGAGCCAGCAGTGTGCCCAGGTGGCCAAGAAAGCCAATGGCATCCTGGCTTGTATCAGAAATAGCGTGGCCAGCAGGACTAGGGCAGTGATCGTCCCCCTGTACTGAGCACTGGTGAGGACACACCTCGAATACTGTGTTCAGTTTTGAGCCCCTCACTGCAAGAGAGACATTGAGGGCCTGGAGCGTGTCCAGAGAAGGGCAAGGAAGCTGGTGAAGGGTCTGGAGCACAAGGCTGATGGGGAGCGGCTGAGGGAACTGGGGTTGTTTTCAGAAGTACAGGTTTAGATTGGATATTTTGATTTAGACTGGAGGAAAAATTTCTTCACTGGAAGGGTTGCCAAGCACTGGAACATGCTGCCCAGGGAAGTGGTGGAGGTATTTAAAAGACCTGTAGATGTGGCGCCTAGTGACATGGTTTAGTGATGGAGTTGGTAGTGTTAATGTTAACGGTTGGACTTGATGATCTTAAGGGTCTTCTCCAATCTAAATGGTTCTGTGATTCTGTGAGAGGAACTGCTGGTTCTGCCAGGGATTTGGACAGTTTCTTCCAGTGCTATAGTCTTGGATTTGACTGTACTGCTCTTTGCAGATTATTTTAATTTGAAGTCTGATAATATTTGTACCACAGCGTGTTTATTGCTAGTTCCGTGGAATGAAATTAAGATTGTGTTGAAGGGAAGCATGCACCTTCACTTTGTACTTTCTTTGCTTTCAGAGTCTTATGTTTGTATTGTCATAACTTTTCATTTCCTCGTTTTCTACTTAATCTCTGTTCTGTGGTGGCAAAAGCACCTCTGAGCTTACATTTGCTTTTGTAAGTCAGTGCATAGTATTGTACAGAACATTCCTTTATTAGGTAGCTCTTCAAGGCTGTGGACTTGAACAGTTCTGTCAGTCCTACTAGCTGGGGTGATCTGTGTACCCTACTGAGTAAGTTCTTGGAGACCTGCATGCGTGGCTTTTCCATAGGGTGATATTCTTTCATATGAAAGGATATATAAGCCTAGATATTTATCCCTTACGAAATAGAGATGGGATAGAGGAGGAAGATCTTTAGGAAAGAGAGAAGATGGGAGCGGGCTACATGAGTTGTTTTGAAACACTTTTTTGTGCATTGTGTCTTTGGACTAGTTAGTTTAGAGGTTTTTTTCCCCCTATTGGTAGTATGTACTGTATCTCAATTACTGAAAAATTATGCTGAAGAGTAAATATTTAATTTTGAATAGGAGAAAATATGTGTTTTGCTTAACCCCAGCGGGTGATCTGTCTGTGCCTAGAGTAAAAAGGATTGAAGGCTTTTGTTACAGTAACTTTCAGTTACTGAAAAGATGTTTCAGTCATCTTTTGTGTGCTAGCTTAGCGCATCAGTAATGTTGGCAGAGATAGGTTTCACTGAATTCCATATAAATTGTTCATATTTATAAATGTTTATTAATTTAATTGTTCTGCTGTAGGCTGCTTTTATCCGTGATGTTATGATGCCTGGTGAATGGGATGTTTGTGTTACGTCATATGAAATGGTAATTAAAGAGAAATCAGTCTTCAAAAAATTTAACTGGAGGTACCTGGTAATTGATGAAGCCCACAGAATAAAGAATGAGAAGTCTAAGGTAAAGTCAAAATTATTTGCTACTTTGAAGATAATTTGACACAAAGATTCCATCTGATTTTAGCACATTTTAAGTGTTAGGTGTGGTGTTTTTTTAAAATATAAGCCGTAAGCTATTGGGTGGTAAATAGGAATTTCATAGGTAGCTCACTGTCTTTCAACTTAATTGAGATTGTTTCAGGTTTCAGAAACTGATGAAAATTCATTATGCTTAAATGTACTCGATGATGATAACTATTTGTTGTGTTTCTAGCTGTCAGAGATTGTACGTGAATTCAAGACAACAAATCGATTGCTGCTTACAGGAACTCCTTTACAGAATAACCTCCATGAGCTGTGGGCATTACTCAATTTTCTTTTACCTGATGTCTTCAATTCTGCAGATGTAAGTTGAGGTTTGGAAGTATAGTCTTGTTCTTGTTATTTGGATTCCCAGGCTGCTTTCTGCAGAAGAGAAGAATGGCCAGCCTAGTAAGAGACATATGATGTGGAAGACCTGGATTCAGTAGAAGCTCTGTGGCTTACCTAACTGTAGACTACTTTTTTTTTTTTTTTGCTCTACCTAGTTAAAACACTGCATTCTGTTAGTGCAGATAAGGCCTCAGGCCACTAACAGCAAATGTAATACTTTAAATAGTTCAAGAATTAGGCAAACTGGAACAAAATTTGGGAAAGCAATGCAGAATGAAGAATATGAAGCATCCAAATAGGCATAAGCCTTTTTTTCCACTTAGAATTTGAGTCATCTTTCTCCTCTCTTACTGTTAATGTTTCCTTGTACTTGTATTGCTTGCTTCCATTTTTTTTGCTCTGTTGTCCATCTCATTTACTTAAGAATTCTGGTTTCTTTTTCTTTTTTTACCTTCTTGTCCCATCATTACACAAGCAATAAGGGGAAGAACTTGGACACTGCAGTGAGCATGGAAAACCATTGTAAATTAAGTAGAGTAATAGTATTTTGTCTGTGGAGTTACTCAGTTGACTTGAATGTTATAAAATGCTGGGGAGCTGGCACAGAATTGCAGACTGACTTTTTTCTTTCACTCATAGAAGTAATTTGTCTCAAGATTTATGCCACTCTCAGCTGGAGTGAGAGAGAGTCAATATGTGTCTGTTAAAACTACAGATGATAAACTGTTCATACCAATTGTGCTGTTTCTCACCACAGGATTTTGACTCATGGTTCGACACTAAAAATTGTCTCGGTGATCAGAAACTTGTAGAAAGACTTCATGCTGTAAGTAATTAAAGCTGTAATAATGTGTCATCGTTAGCATACACAGTGTAAAAAAGAAAAACAGATTATTTCTCCCTTCATCTCAAAGTTGAGAAGATGAATGTGAAGGTATTTAGTTACAGAAATGCCCAGCCAAATTTTCATTAATTAAATATTGGAACTTATAGATACTGCTTTTTGTAGCATTACTGTTTGAAGCAGACAAAATCTGTACATAAAATGTGAAAATGAAGAATTTTGAGATCTTTTTGAAACCAGTTATTATTGTGAATAGTGTACTGATACACATCATGCTAGTCTGAATAAAGGCATGCCTTTACCTTTCTTTTCTCTCATGCACAGTAAAAGACATTTTTCATCATACAGTAACAAAACAGAAGGAATTACAACATACATTGCTTATCTTTGAAATGTTGGTGTATTTTGTATGTGCTGCTAGTGGAAATGAAACAGAGCTTATGTTAAAAGGTAGTAAATAGATTTTATAAGCTTATGGGTTTGGCCCTTGCTTAGGATAACAATGGGGATGAATATGGCAATCTTCATGTAGCATTACATATTTGTGTGTGAACATAGCCAATTAGTGGACAACTTCATTTTGCAGACTTTAGCAGAATTTTTCGGAATTTTTCATGATTTTTTTTTCACCATGACAGCAATAGATATTGATTAGTTCTGAATAAATATCAGATAATTGAATCTGTTAATTTTGTATTTGAGGCAATCAGTTTTATAAATTTATCTGTGGAAAAACTCTTAATTTGTGTAGGTTTTGAAGCCATTTTTATTACGTCGCATAAAAGCTGAAGTAGAAAAGAGTTTGCCTCCAAAGAAGGAAGTAAAAATTTATCTTGGGCTCAGCAAAATGCAGAGGGAATGGTGAGTTATTTACATCAAAGTAAGATTCTTTTCTGATAAAGAACACTACAGCTCTTCAGAGTGATTTTTTTTTTTCTTGTAGTTGCATGTTAAGACAGTCAGATGGAGAAGCCTATTTATAGCTGTCTTTGGGGCTTTTTTTAAAGATGCACGAGTTACAAAGAGCTCAGGAAGGGTAATGAAAAGGGTTGGGAGGAAGAAAGCAGAAACTTCTCTTCCTTCCTTAATTTTATTTGAAAGAACATATGCCTACTAAATTTCCTCTTTTGATGCAAGTATGTGTGCACCAGTAAAAGTATGAGCTGAAATTAAAATAAAACCTTGAGGAGCCACATAGCCAGAAGAGATGTGAGAAAAGGAGCCAGGTCAGTGTAGCAGCTTCAGTCAAGTAAATGATATCTTTAATCCACTTCGTAGTCCTAAAATGGAAGTGTAAGATAACCCAGTAAATGACAGATCATTGTCACTCAGACAAATTGCCTTTGATGTTTAGGTATGGATTTATAAATCCTTATTATCATCAGTTAGATGTTTTCACCAAGTTTCATAATAATAAAGCTCATTATTATATAAACAAAGCAAAATCCCACATCCAGAAATAAGTAACTGGGGTATTGCAGGGTTTCACTCACGTTTTAAATATCAAATAAAAACTGAGAGTTGTTCAAAATTGCCTGTAAAACTTCAGGTATACAAGGATCCTGATGAAAGATATTGATATCCTGAATTCAGCTGGGAAAATGGATAAGATGCGTCTGCTGAATATTCTGATGCAGCTGCGGAAATGCTGTAACCATCCTTACTTATTTGATGGTGCTGAGCCGGGCCCTCCTTACACCACTGACACGCATCTCATCACGAACAGTGGTAAAATGTTAGTTCTGGATAAACTGCTAGCAAAACTCAGAGAGCAAGGTGGGTACCGTTTATGGACAGTAGTGATCTGAATGCTCGTTGTAAGTAAAATTACCTTTCAGAAATTGCAGAGATTCGTTCTTGTCTTTCGTCCAGTGAATGCATTCATTACTTTGTGAAGTTTTTGCTGAAAATAATTTTTCTGTAGATCTTAACACATGGAGGGAAGGAAGTCTTACAGGAATGATTAGGAAGACTAATAACATGGAGAAGTAGAAGGAAAGCAAGAGCAGAGCCTCCCTTCTGTTGTCTTTAAGAAAATTTCTGATGAGAGGATTAGTTTGTCTGTGTACATCTGTGTCAGCTACTTATCTTACCATGGTTTTAAGTGTTCTGTTTCTTCAGCTGTGTATTTCTTCTGTATAAATTATCAAATGATCTGTCTTGAGGAGAAGTTAAATCAATACCAGAAAAGTAACTTCAGAAGAAAGACTTACTTCAGTAAGTTAGGCATAGCACAGAATATTTTGCGTGAATTCTCACTCATGCTCTATAGTAGACTGTGTGATAAGATTAATGTGAAAACATAAAACCGACGACAAAACCTTCTGTGTTGTTCTGTCAGGTTCCAGAGTTCTACTTTTTAGTCAGATGACTCGCTTACTGGATATTTTGGAAGACTATTGCATGTGGCGTGGATATGAGTACTGTCGACTTGATGGACAGACACCACATGAAGAAAGAGAGGTGAGAAAGTTCTACATAAACAGGAAATTTATTTGTTTTACATATTAGCTATATATGTAAACAATAACTTCTTAATAATCTAAGTAGCTACATCATTGTTTAAAATGTAGCAAAAATGCTACAGTTTAAAAAGGCTGCTAAGGGTATATGTTTTTCCTAACGAAAGTCCACAGTAAAGTAGGTTTCATTTGTTCCTCAGCTAAATAAAGAATGTAGTATTTTGTGGACTCAGAATGGATTTTTTCCACCTGTGCAAACCTACAGTTTCTTACTTCTATAAAAAATTTGTTTTGGTATGAAAATTCTGTAAATTTCAAATAAATTTCATTGAAAAGCCACCACCATATTGGAAGCTTGTTTGAAAACTCTGATACTTTAATGACACTTTCTCTTCTTTTAGGAAGCAATAGACACATTTAATGCTCCCAACAGCCGTAAATTCATTTTCATGCTGAGTACCAGAGCTGGAGGTCTTGGAATTAATTTGGCAACTGCTGATGTGGTTATTCTCTATGATTCAGACTGGAACCCTCAAGTAGATCTGCAAGCCATGGTGAGTTAACTCCCTAATACACATTTGTTTGTTAAAGTTGTCATTGTTCTACTTCGTATAAGTGTTTCCAGAACTTGGATTTTTGTTATTTTTCTTTACTTTTTGTATTTAATACCAAGAAACTAAGGAATTTAATAAAAAGGGCATGAACAGAATTGTGGAAGAAACTGTAGATTTTTCTCTGTAAATATCAGTCTTAATTACTTTCATAATTGAATAAGATTACTTCTGTCAAAATACTGTATCAATATTGTTTATCCATAGAATTATTCTTAATTCTGTCTTTCCAGAAGACAACAGTAAATCAATAAGAGGGCTGTTTCCAAAATAATAGCAAAGAATTAAAAGCATGCAGCTTTATATTCCTCCGTTTTGGGAAGCTTATGCTTTTGCAACCCACCTGTTTCTGCATAAGTGTAAAATCATTTGGTGATGACACCAGGGGAAAAAAACCCCTTATCTTTGGGTTAAACATACTAAAATCTTCTCTTTCTGAGTGCTGAATCTCAAAAAAATCAAGTCGATAATCTGTTTCATGTGGAATAAAAACCACATGATCCTTCTTGCATGATTGGGGGTGTGGGGTATTTGTTCTGTGCTTTGTGGTTTTGTTTTGGTTTTTTTTTTCATGCCCTTAAACACATCAAATATTTGCTGTGAATAACTCATGCTTTTGATAGACAAGCTGACAACCAATTGTAGACCAGCTTCCTGGAAACTGATAAGTGTGATTTGTGAGCTTTAGTAGGATTTTCAGGAAGAAATGAATATTATGCAGGAGAGTAAAAGATTTAATGACTCATGTTTAAAGGACAGTCAGAAAATCTTGGTACCAATAGGTTGAAGGCCAGTTGTTTAACTTTTTTTATTTAAGAGGACAAAATAATATTTTTATTCATGTTTTCCAGAGAGAATAAACACAAGTTTTGTTACAAATGAGTATAGTATGCTAGTCATATAACCTCATTTGCTATGCACTGTACTTGTACTATGTGAGCTGCATATTGATGCTTTAATGTAGCTAGCTTGGGAGAACTACACTGTTGAAACTGTGGCTGCATGGACTTTGCCCATGAAATTAATATGCTCAAGCCAGGGATATCAAAGTTTCAATATCTATGTCAAGTGAGAGAATTGGTTTGAAAGCAATGCAGATGTGTGTACGTATATACTGTTGTATCTCCACTTCCCAATTGCAGTCTAGGCAAGCATTCAGTTATCTTCATTTACAATGAGGTAGATGCATTTACTACTGTAGAATGACCCCAACTTAAAAGGTGTAATAGCCAGATATAAGTAAATATTACTATATTGGTTTTAAGTTTTTGTATACTCTCTTAATAAGCAAGGAACCAAGAAATATATGCTAGTTTCAGTCTGTTTCTGCTGTATAGCAAGCTAACTGTCTATTGCTTGTGAGTTGTTTTTTGTTGCTGAACACTCATTGATTTATGTTTGTTAGGATCGTGCGCATCGTATTGGTCAAAAGAAACCAGTACGGGTGTTTCGACTAATCACTGATAATACTGTTGAAGAGAGGATTGTAGAAAGAGCTGAAATAAAACTGAGACTGGACTCTATAGTTATACAACAAGGTATCAACTGCTATATATGTTTGTCTGCAACAGAATTTTCAGTCCCTTAAAGTATGGGTTAAATAACTGTACAAATGTACAGTAGGAGAGAAAGCAGGCCTTGTGTATAATAGCAGTATGCTAAATCAACCTAAGAAACTATAATGTATAAGTTATTCACTTGTTCAGCTGAAATTTTTGAAAAAATGTTGTTTTCCTAAATAGTGTGGGCATATGCTTTTACTAAGACTCTAAATGAGGAAAGCAAACTACAGCTGAATAGATGTTACTTGGTTTTTGTGATATGTTAAAAAGGAAAAAAAGAAAAAAGATATGTTCCATGACAGATAAAAATAAGATGTGTTTCTTACCACATAAGAATTTACTGAACATTAAAACTGCTTTGTGTGTCTTTGTTTAGAAGCTCTTGGAAGAATAGCTTGTCGAAAACTAAGCTTCTCAAGCTAAGTTTTGAAGGTTGGTTGTATTTCCAAAAGGGTGGGCTACTGAAAGGATGATGGTCAAAATTTTGATGGTCTGTGAAGAGATGAGATAGGATAAATGAAATTTTGGGACAGAAATTAGAATTTTGGGAAAAATAGTCAGAGATTTGGGTTGAAATCAATGAAGCGAGTGTTAAAAATCTTAAGTACTTTGTAATGGTTATTACAAAATACTTTGTCATTTTCATCTTGAAATAGGATTTTGATCTTGAAAGTTCAGCTGACTTTGTAAGAATAAGATGTTAAACATAAAATTTGGATTATCTAAATGTGAAACATTCTCTGTTATGCCTTGATACAAAGTTGTTATTTTTTTATTTTCCATGACGTTCCCGGTTTCTGTTTATTTTCAGCTCAAGTGAAACATAATTTTTTCTGTATGGTTCTTTTGTTTTTCCTTTCTTATTCTGCCAGTGAACTAAAAAAATCCACTGTTTGCATGGTCCTACTAGAACTTTTGTATTATAGCTTTCAACATGTTTCTTTTAATTTTAGGAAGGCTCATAGACCAACAGTCTAACAAACTGGCAAAAGATGAAATGCTGCAGATGATCCGGCATGGAGCCACGCATGTTTTTGCTTCCAAAGATAGTGAGCTGACAGAAGAAGATATAACCACTATTTTAGAAAGAGGTGAAAAGAAGGTTAGAGAAGAGTTTCATACAGAATTCGAAATGTGTCAAACATTAAATATAGATGCACAAAATATAAATTAAATCTGATTATGTAAATCTATTTTCATGCCCAACTATTACTTTACTCTTTGTAAGTATTTTAAACCTTATGAAAGTTTAGAAGGAGTAGAATTAGGGAGTTATAATTATTTTCAAAGTTCAGACTGTGTGCACCAAACATTAAGCACTGTTTATTTTGTGGGCTTTTAGAAAGATGTAAATTTTATGCCACAACTCTAACAGACACAAAACCTTCGTAGAACTTCATTAGGGAATAGGTAGCTCTGTGGAAAAATGAACTACCATTTCAGCTCCAAAGAGCTGGGCATAAATTTCATTTAAATTTAAAAGTTGAATCATACAGTTTTAGGGCTATATCCCAGCATAATAAATTTAGCTTAATGGAAAGTCTTGGGGTCAGATTGTTCAAAATTGAAAAGCACTATGGGCATCTCTCCTTACAAGAAAAATGTAAGTAAAAGTTTAAAGCAGAAAAAGACATCGGGAATGTTTTAATAACGATGAAAGCTGTTTTTTTTTTTTCCAGAAAAGATAAAACAGCTTGAGTGAGTCTAAAAGTATCTTCCTGTATTTTTAGACAGCTGAAATGAATGAACGATTGCAGAAGATGGGGGAGAGCTCCTTACGAAATTTCACTATGGACACAGAGATGAGCTTATACAACTTTGAAGGTGAAGATTATAGAGAAAAACAAAAGGTAACTTTTCTTAAAGTCTTTAAGATTTCAGTTTAGAGGTGCAAGCATAAAGGCCATACTAGGAATTTTACGGCTATAAAGGTTCTTCTAGAGAAGTAAGAAGCTACTGAAAAATTCACTTAGATCTGCAGAAGCATCAATATTCTGAATTTTTGTTAAACTAGCTTTCAGCCCCACTGTTTTCCTTCACGTAAAATCTGATAATATTGCTCAAATTTTATCCTTTCTGCAGCAAAAATACTGTGTTGCATCCTGCTATACTGCTGCAGTCAGTATTATTTTACTGCCACATAACTGAGAGGAAAAAACAGGCCTGACAATGATTTTAGATGTAGAACTTGGACTTAAGTCTTCTTTGCCACGAAGGTTTTAGTCACAAGCATTAATGTGAACTGTTTGTACAACAATATACGTAATTATAGAAGGATCATCCAAACAAAGAGGTATTACTTAAGGTCCCACAGTGTTACCTCTGCGTCTCTGTTTTGTACGGGACCTATGGTCAAGATATCCTTAAGGTCTTATCTGGAATCAGATATGTGAACTCTTATTTGTTAGCTACACAATGCCATTCTAACCCAGGTTTCTTACCAATTTTGAAGAAACATTTAGAAAAATAAAATATTTAATGAGAATAGAGTGGCGTGTGTGTATATACATAAGATTCTTTTTTCGTGTTGATAATTTCATTACAAGAAGCCAGCTAAATACAGCATAGTCTTGAAATATGCTTTAGTAAGTTTAATTCAAGTAGTCTAGTTAAGATTAATTAGCTGCTATTTTTTTTTTTTTTTAATTTGGCCAATGCTGTAGCCTCTGTAGGGGTTATTCGTTGTGATATTTAGAGGAGAAGCAATTAATTCATATCACAAGGTATTATAGAATTCAGAGCCCAAGTCCCCAGCCCCTCCATTGTGTTTTGGTAGATGGAATCATAACCTTACTCAGGTGTCTGAAGTAAGTAGAATACTGTAAAGGGATCTAGCCATGCCACTGCACTGCCTTACTTGTGTATTATCTTTTATGTGTTTAAATATGTGTTATAATCAGGTATAACCTCAAGCTTATTTTTGAGCTGTGTTGTAGTATCCATACTGTAGAGCACGACCATTAGATTTGCTGTGCAAAAATACGTTCCTGTTTTGCAGTGCCACATTAGTCATTTTTGCGACTCTAGGAAAGCATACAGTTACTTTAATATCTTTTTATTCTATTCTGCATGTAGCTGAGCATGATGGAATGGATAGAGCCTCCAAAACGAGAACGCAAGGCTAATTATGCAGTTGACGCTTATTTCAGAGAAGCCCTACGTGTTAGTGAACCAAAAGTCCCAAAGGTAAGAAGTTGGCAAGTATGGAGGGTTTTTTATCCTGTTCTTTTGCTCTTCTCCTCTCCCATGTTGCATCCCCTGCTCTCACCCTTTACTGGTAATAAAATGACTGTATTTGCAAAGTGATAGGTTGCCACTGCTGCAGAATTATGGCAGTTTTATTGCACAGAAATCAAGCTTATATAATGGTAATGTACCTCTGTATTTTTGAAGGCTCCACGACCTCCAAAACAACCAAATATTCAGGATTTCCAGTTTTTCCCACCACGGTTATTTGAACTTCTGGAAAAAGAAATTCTGTATTATCGTAAGACTATAGGATATAAGGTAATGCTTTTTTTTCTTCTTCAAATTAGTGAAGTGTATTTGTATTCCTCTTTGCAGATTTACTGGAACCTTGACAATAGCTAAATGAAGTAAATGAGACTGCAACTAAAAAAAAATATCATTCTGGTCTTATTTTTTGTAAAGTGCTTCTCATTGTGAAGGAAATGGCTTAAAACCTCTATTCCCCTGTTTCTGTTCCACTGCAGAACAGAAAAAGTAATCTAATTCCTTCCTTCATTAAAAATTTCATAGCTGTGTAGCTTTGTGTTTTGTGGGTTCCTAACAATAAAATAGAGAAAAGAAGGACAGTTCTGATGCTTCATATACTTCTCCTCAAAAACAGAAGTGTGATATGTGGTCTAAGGTGAGAAAGTAATTTATGGCTAATATAAGATCACCTTCCAAGGTGTGATTTTTTTCGTTATAGCTTTGGTATATCTTGTGCAGAAAGTAACTTCAGGTAATATTGAAGTTGACTTTGTTTTGATATGAACGTAAGTAAAGTGACATCAATTTTCCTTGCATTTTGCTGGGATATAAAATGTTTAAAGGTGTGGAGAAGTCTGAATGTATTACTACTACAAGAAGAAAACCAGACAACAGACTTACCACCCCCCCCCCCCCCCCAATGCCTTAGCTGAATTTCTCCCTCTTCCCTGCTGACATTTCTGGACAAGCAGTGAACATGAATTCTGTTTTGATGTTGATTTTCATTACTTGCACCACCAGTATTGGCTGAGTAAACCAAATGGATCTCCTACTTCCAGACACGTAGCTTACTTTAAAAAAGCCCCATGTTTCACAGCAGGTTGCAGCAAGAAGAAATCATATATAAAATGTGTTGGAGAACATAAACTTGTCATACAAAGCAACGGATAGGAAATTGATGTTGCAAAAAAGTAGAATTAGCAAAATATATTTTTAAGAAAAAGCAGAAGGTGTCTTAGAATCTAGTTTGAAGCAAAAGAATTTTATGTGGATGGCAGGATAGAATTAAGATAAGAATTAGAGGCAGCATAGTTAGCTTAGGGAAAGAAATTATTCAATTAATGTTCCAACAAATAAGGTTGAGAGAATTGCTAATGTTGACAATATGCATGTAAAAAGAGAGGTGTTTCTGTCCTGTTAATGAAATCTGTCAGACTGGATAGGTCGAACATGAATACTTGTTATCTTAAAAACTTAGTATGACTGTTTACTGGTGATGAAAGTGATAAATATGATTAAGTTTGTTCTGCTTTGAAATGGAAGTGTAACTTTCCATCTGAAGAGAGTTTATTATTAAAACTGAAGACTGCCATAAACAATACCAGAAGGTATCAAATAGGTAGAGACCAAGCTTTATGTGTCAGTCTTAACTTGAACCACCAAAGCCAAGAAAATTTCTTAGCCAGATGTTAAAAACAGCTCTTAACTGTCTTTGCCTTTTGCTGCAGAAATATGTAAAGTCTACAAAATCTTTACTGGATACTGGTTTCTGCCTTGTTTGCTGTTGTGTGGTATGGAATTGCAATGCACAATTTAAAGGTCACAAATATGAAACTGGTGTCAATGTGGAGAGGGACAGAAAATGTTGCTAGGCCTTGTTTACATAATGTCATCTGTCTGGTCCATTGGCAGTGTGCATAGCTTTGTAGTAAACCTGGCAGAACTTAGTATTTCACTCTAGTTATAAAACATTCTAAGCAGTTGGATGTAAGAGGGCAGATCTTGCATCTAATGAACAGTGCCACTGTTGGCTAATGAACAGTGCCACTGAATCAGTGAACTGTGACAGCTTGCACTATGTGAGGCTCTGCCTCTCACCGTATCCCTAAGTTGTTGTGTGTGGAAGTAGTGGGTACAGGGCATAACAAAATTATAACCTACGTTTGACAAAATCTAGTCCTGTTTTTGGGAGGAGGGGTTTAAGCAGTAAGTTTCGAATGTAGGTAAAACACATTTGGTAACTGTTGTACAGATCAGTGCTTTAATATTTAATGGTTGGAAAAAATGTATTGTACCATTTACATGTATTCTACAGTGTTTTTCACTGAAGTTTCTTAAAGGAAAAGTGAATAGGACCCTTTTGATATTTATAGGTGAAGATAAACTTTACATTAAGAGCTTGTGAGACAAGAAGGAACAAGCATAGATAAATGACAGTATTTGATATTGATCACCTTGACTTGGAGGATACTGTTTTCAATTTTGCAACAGTTTTGTAGATACTGATGAAAATATTCTGGTAGTTATTTTAAAAAATATTTTTATTGTGGTTTGGTTTCTTCAGGGTAGCCAAGATGTGGAGTGGTGGGTTTTTTGTTGTTTGGGTTTGTTTTTTTTGTTCTGTGACAACAAATGCTTAGTGGGTGTGGACTATATCAGTCCTGTGAGATCTAACGTGCTTATAAATTGTAAACCAAGGTTGACAGAAAAGTGTACAGTCTCTTTAATAATACTGCTGCGCTACTGCTTATTGATACCCCTGATTTTAGGTTCCCAGGAATCCTGACCTCCCCAATGCAGCTCAGGTACAAAAAGAGGAACAAAAGAAGATAGATGAGTCTATGCCTCTGAATACTGAGGAAACTGAAGAGAAAGAAAAGCTTCTAACACAGGTAAAATAAAAACAGCTGAAGTATTTAATCATTTATCTTTTTACTAGTATGACTATAAATACTAGTAATGATAAATATGCACAGAAAGCTACACTGATGTTGTAGAAAGAAGAAAGCACACAACATGTAATGGTTTTGCTTGGTTTTGCTTTGAGGGACCTTTCTTGTCCTTCAACAAGTTTACATCTTAGTCACCTACTATTTCCTTGAATGTCTGAGATGTTTCTGAGGCAAGGACTTGTATAGTAGATGCACTACCCAGCAATACATGCAGGAATCCAATCAGGGAGTTTCTCATATATGCATCTGCCTTGCATGTATTTTTATCAAAAAGGGTTTGAATTGGAGAGGACAAGCGTCTATCAACATACATGATATTTACACAGATGTGTAAGACATGTCACATCCATTAACTTTGTCCCAGTTGGGTTGTTAGGCATGTTCCTTTTATACTGGGACTGAATCCCTGTCACTGTCTAGTTTCTTGACATTTTGGAGTGTTATCCTGCTGAGTAGGCTTATTAAAAGCTAATTGTTAAGGAGAAAGGTGTGTCTCAAAAGGTAACAGGATTTTTTGATTCAGAAAATTTTCTGTAAAAGAATTGGGTGTAGTGTACTTTGAGAAGAAATTTGCAAGGTCACAATTTGAGTATTAATTTCAGCTTTTTATAGCAGAGGAAATAGTTAAGCTGGGGCTGATATGCATGTCAGTACTGCTGTTAATGAGTAAAAAGAAATATTTGTATTGTGTATATTAGACTTCTTGTAAAGATGCTATCTCATTGTGGACTGAGCTTATTCAGCTGGAGAACTGACAGAGTTCCTTGTAAATGTGTTTCTGTGATGAGAGAAACTCAATGCACTACAAGTTGCTGTTCAGGCATGTGATTTTCTTGTTTGTTCTTGATGTTTTCTCCTTTCACTGTCTTTAAATTGTAATGTCTCATTCTTGGATCATGTTTTTGTGCATTGCATCTCACTTAACTGTTGTTCAGTTTTTGATTCATTGCTTTGGTACATAACAAATTTTCTGTTTGACAGTGCTATAGAGTTTCCATTTGATTGCATCTTTTTGGAGTAGAGATCATTTCTTGACATACTTAGCTTTGATCCAACTGTTTGTCTGGTTCAAGGTTTGTAAATGTCCGAAGTAGGAGCCCTTTCCTTACATACTTGCACTACTCTAAGAACTTGTAAGGACACTTGTATTGTTGCACCCTATACTCCCAAGGCACTTGTTGCTTGTGTCTGCTGAAGGGCCACTTAAATAAAATTACAGTAACCTGTCATGGAGCTTGTTTCTTTGGAGAAATACCACAGAAAAAGCTTGAAAAGAAAGAAGAGTAAAAAGCTCTCACTAACGTATGTGGAGTCATGCACAAAAATAACTCTTTAGACTTTTAATGATTCAGGAATAAACCCTGGATAATACAAGTTTATGGAAATCCTGAAAGACCATTAGCCACTGTAATTATGTGACATTGCAGAGGCATTGCCAACTGGAGCAAATGATAAATACATAAGACAAAATTTTGCAAAATGTTTCCCTTCTACCTAGTAATGCCTTCTTGATCTCTCACTGCTTACAGGGTTTTACAAACTGGAATAAAAGAGATTTTAACCAGTTTATTAAAGCTAATGAGAAATATGGTCGTGACGATATAGACAATATTGCCCGTGAGGTAGAGGGAAAGTCACCTGAGGAGGTCATTGAGTATTCAGGTTTGTGATATTTTGAAATGTATTTTTTTAATCACGTGGTATCACCATCATTTTTGCTACATGTTCTTTTAAAATTACAAGATGTAGAATTTGGATGTGTATAAGAATAACTTTTTTTAAAAAGTACATGATGGTTCTTTTCAGAAGACTTAATTCTGTTAAAAAGGTTGAATTTGCACCATATAAGTATGCCTTCAGCTGCTTTTATCCCTCCTTAGTCAAAATTTAGAACTTGGAGTAGTTAATTTACATTGACAATGTGGTCTTGTGGAATCGTGAAGTTGCCTTATAGTGGCAACGTGATTCTTTATGCTGTCAGTATATATGCTATTTTAGCTAGTACACTGTATCTTTGTCTTTTGTATTTACATAATGCTTTTTAATTTGTACAGAATTCTTCCTCTTTCATCCTTGGATTTAATTTTACTAAACACCTTCATAAAATGTAACTTTGCAATGTTCTTCCTGTAGCTTAAAAAGGAAGAGCTCCACAAGAGTTCACTTCAAAGTGTTGAATTTATTTTGGGTTGGCTGAAAGATGCACTGGAGAAGCCACAAATTACTAGCTTTTACACAGATAGACTAAGTAGTCTCTGACCTTAGAGATAGCTAGTGCAAACTGAAATATGAGTGTTTCACTGCTAGACTAGCAGCTCTAACCTGTTTCACCATTGTTAGGAAAAGCTATCCTTAAAAGTAATTTTTTTCAGAGTTTTACATGACTAGAATTAATTATGTTGAATGTAAACTTTGTTACAGTTGTTACTAAACTTTTGCTTATAGTTAACTTTTAAAGACATTGAATAAAGGGTCTGTGCATGTTTATTTCTTGGCTAGCACAGTAGAAGGGAGAGTATTCGCAAATCTTTTAATGGAACTACAAACTGTATTCCTTCTTTTGCTGGATTGCCTCAACTGAGTAAAGTAGTAAGAGTAGAGGAAAAGGTTTTATTTTACAAATGATGTTTTGTGTTTTTAGCTGTTTTCTGGGAACGTTGTAATGAACTACAGGACATTGAGAGGATTATGGCTCAAATTGAACGAGGAGAGGCAAGAATTCAACGGAGGATCAGTATCAAGAAAGCCCTCGATGCCAAAGTAATCATTGCAGGTTTTTTGTTTTCTGCAGCTGACTTCTTCCAAATTCCTTCAGAAAAGGAATAGTTGGGAATGGGCATTCTATCTTTTTATACAGCATATATAGTATACCATGTATCAGTAATCTGTACTAATATGTAATAAATCCTTGATGTAACGTTGTATGTTTAATAGTCTTATTTTTGTTTTGCATTCAGATTGCAAGGTATAAAGCACCTTTTCATCAGTTACGTATTCAGTATGGAACAAACAAAGGGAAAAATTACACAGAAGAGGAAGACAGATTTTTGATATGCATGTTACACAAGATGGGCTTTGACAAAGAAAATGTGTACGAGGAACTAAGACAGTGTGTGCGCAATGCTCCTCAGTTCAGATTTGACTGGTTTATCAAATCTAGAACTGCAATGGTAGGTATCAGTTACATGGACTAAGTCATTATATAAAGTATCTTGTTCCTTTTTTTTAAGCACCATCACATAAAGTTTGGATTTGTGCCAGAATACTGGAGTCTAGGAAACAAGTGCTGAAAGAATAACTTTGGGTTTTGCTCTCATTTCTAGTTTTTAATAAAATAACCTTTTCCCTTAGTGTACAGCAAACAACACAATACAGCTGAAACAAACAGATTAGAAAACCTGCCAAGCTGAAGTCCCATGTTACCCAAAGGGATTAATGCAGAGGTAGACTATCCTTACAAATATCCTTGTTACTTTTATTGCAGATTAAAAGTTTTACCAAACAATGTCTCTTAAGATATGACTGCTTTTCAGAATTATTGGACAATATTTAAGACTGAAAACATCTGAATTATACACTGGGAGAAAAGAACAGCTTTTCTAATATTGGTACTTAATTTCCTCATGCTTTTAGAAATTTAGTGATTCATGTAAGAATTAATCATTGAAGCAATTGATTTAAAATGCACTTGGTAGTTGTGAATAAGGATTATCACATGCAAGTGCTTAAATTTTTTTAATTATACTTTTCTGAAGATTTTGTTCATACTTAGAGAATGTAATACAAGTTTGATCGCAAGTAGACTATGCTCTGAATTTTAGCTGTATTTTTTTTTCCTTTCTCTGTCTGAAGAGCAGAGCCATTCTTTTTTAATTTAGTCATTAAGTGGGAAGTGATAACACTAACAGAAGCTGTGGTGCTTGCAAATAATAAGCTATGTAGGTACCAACCTCAGAATATGGGACTCTTTTAATGATAAAAAGCTGTTAGTTCTGCCCTAGAATTTTTGCTCAGATCTCCCCTGATTCAGTTCCTTTTTCTTATGAGTAAAATTTGTATGTCTGTGCACCTTATGTAGGAAACACACACATGCATTTTCATTTATATGGGAAAAATGTACTTACAAATTTTTCTTATAATACTGGAAATAACTTCATCTTACTTGCGATGAGTGAGAGCCGGAACATTTTTTTTTTTGTCTGCTTGAATACAAAACCATATTGGTCGTGGCTGATACAAAAGCGTGGAGCACACTGTCCTTTATACAGCTGTCATAGATTCTCCCCATTGTCTTGTAAGCAAATTTCTAATTAAATGCTGTGCTGCCCTGATGTAACTTAAATGTAATTTCATATACAGATCTGGATTTTTTTAGTAGTTTAGTCTAGCAATTGCAGAACCCCTGTGTGTTATTGTTTACTGTCTTCATTTCCTGGCATCAGGATTTGTTTATAAAATGTTCTTTCAGAGTTCTGGGTATTGTACTAAGAATAAATAAAACATAAGATAAAATATTTAAAATCTGTATTTGAACAGGTGCGAATATTTGTTTTTCCCAGTGCTACTTATAATTATGCAACACAATTTCTACTGGATATTTCAGCAGTTAAAGAGTTTCTAGATAGTGCAGCATTTAGCCCTTAATTGAAAAGAATTATAAGCTTTACTTACTAAAATGTCTGTTTGAAGAAATACTGGATTTTAAAATTAAGTCCATAAAGAGAGAAACCACCAATATTTAGTTTATTATGAAGTTTCTTTTAAGTTGTCTATGGAGGAATCCATTTAAGTAAATCATAGAGATAGGTACCAGAAGTTAAAAACGTAGCTCAACTTTTAATATTGGTTGACGTATAGTTAAGTCAGGGATAGAGTTAAATACTCAATTTAAATCATCTTGCAGATCCTTATGTTCAGTATAATTTTCTTTTTAAAGGGGATAGGAATCATTTGCTAAAGTGTAGAAATATGTTCTGTGGTGTCTAATGCTGAAATTGAGGCACTGGGAATATAGTGAATCTTTTGGCTTATGTTTTCTCTTAAAATTCTATCCATTAATATTTTTAGTTTTTCAGCTGTTACACAGTTGAAAAAGAATAGTATGAAAATACAAAGCTAAAGTAATCTTTCACTTTCAACATGCATTTAATTTTCTTAAATGTTTTAAATTGTCATAATACGTATGGTTTAGTAGTTTATAACTGCCAATTGCTGGTATATTTTATGTATTCAAATATCCTGACACTTGTGGAAGTATTAATTTCTATGGGTCTGTTTTGCACTAGCTTGGTAATTTTTATGAAGAAATGTGCTGGGAAGTCACTTGATACCAAGAATAATGAACCAAGTATAAATACAAATCTTTATGAAGGGGTAAATAGTAAGTTCAGTGAAAGTGGATAAAACTTCTTAGAATACTGAAATTCACATGTGATCTCAAAATTGCCCTTTATTACATTCAAACTGGTATGAAACAAGGTAGAGAGGGCAGCATAATTCTGAAAAGGACTTACCAGACTCTTGGAGAAAACTTTGTGTTCTGCTAACCACTAGATGTCTCTTGAATTCCATATAAATAGCTAATTTATCTTCCATCTTCTTATTTCTGTTTCTTCTCCTTCTGAAGATTTCTTTTTGGAAAACAAAAATTCTGCTTCGTTTATTTATTCCAAAACCAGATGGTTTACACAAAAATGTAAGTTTTCAAAGAGACTGAGAGTGCCTAAAATTGTAATATTTTTTTTAGCTGGGCACAGAGGTTTACATTTTTAAGTTTAGTTGTTGTTCTTTTATTTCTGTCCACACAAGAAGAATGCAAAATATAATGGCAGTGGTGAATCATGTATCTGTTTTGTGAAGTTATAAATTATGCATATTCTCTTTTACCTTTCTGCAAACCCTACCCAGTATAAGACAAATGACTCCTTTGTAAATACAGGAATATATGGGCCTGTTGACAGAGCTTAGGACTACTTTCACTCCCAAGTCAGCATCTCTGCCTTCAGTCATGCAGAAGGCGATGTTTCAGTGCTCCCATCTTATTTATTGCAATACTAGTCTTTATAGCTATGAAGGGGTGAGCAAAGTACATCTTATCTCTTTCCATCCTAAACAGAAAAGTATCAGGGCACACTGAATAAAATCTCATCTCTAAAGGTGCAAGGCATTTTAAACTCTAAGTGTATTTTTATAGTAATAAAATGGAATAGATCAGTCCATATGAAAATTTCAGTAGCTCAGTACAGGATTTAGCATGCAGATTCTTTCTGATGGTAGGTGTAGAAGAAACCTGTGTGCATGTCACATCTTGCTGTCAACTGCTTCTGTGATTCTCCAGAGAAAATTGTTTTTGAGTCCATCTTCTGTCTGCAGCATGTTGTTCTGGAGTAGTAGTCCATCTGGAAAGTCTAACCATGAACTTGTACGCTTTAATAAATGTATGTATTTGTGCAAGCATTTTTCCCCAGGAAAGACGAGGATTTGTCTTAGTGCCTTAGGCAAATGGATCAAGGTTATTTCTTAGTCCTTTCTGATTAATTGCTTGTCTTGAATTTAACACAAACCAGTTTCTCATATACTAGAAAAGATCTAGGTGATTGTTATTACGGAGCAGCTTGTCATCAGTCTTTACCTATGGCTCCGAAGTCTTTGAGTGCAACGTACACAAATTTAAATGATGTAAAATGCTTCTGACATATCGACAATCATCTTTCTACTTCTGTCTTTTTTCCTTTTTATCATTTCTATTCATAGAGCGTAGGGTTTTGGGACAGAGGCTCTCTTCTGTTCTATGTTTGGGGATGCAATGTGTATTGGGATGGCTTGCACTCAAATTTTCTCAGACTTGTTGCCTTTTTATCTAAAAACTGTTGTGTGGGTTTTGACTGGTTGAGTGTTTTTACTGGTTGAAGTGAGAATTTGAATTTGAGGGTTTTAACTGGTTGAAGCGAGAGTATTTTAGCTCTAGCAGGACTGTCACGTTCCAGGGCACAAGCATGGCGCCATAATTCATGGTTGAACCTGTACTGGGGGGTGTGGGGTTACTTTTACATGGATGTGGTAGAAATGACTCATTATAATACTCTATTTGCAAAACTACATGCATGAGACTGGAAAGTTTCCAGTGGGGAGTTGTAAAGAAAAATCTCCTGAAGAATCTTTTTTTGGTAGTAAAAAAAAAAATTCATGTGGTGGAAGGATTCTCTGTGTCCATTCTGAATTACACAGCTTTCACCCAAGGCCATGGAGCACCCTTCGTAGAGGAATCTGTGGAAACTATACAGCTTAAGGAATGTGGTTACGCTTGAGGGTATTTATGTCTCAAAGATGAGTCATATGCTTGACTGTTTCAGAACATTCAGGATCAAGAAAGTGTGCAGTCTGCATTGTTTTCCATCACATAACGTGATGGCTGAGGCAATATACAGGTTACAGATGCTGAGAAAATAGAGACTAATTCCTGGGCAAAAAGGTCACCTGGTCACTTCATTGCAAATAGACCAGTTGTAGGTTAAGATTTATGCTACTAGGTAATTCTAGGATAGCTTGTGGTTCAAAAATTGCTTCACTGAATTTAATAGAGATAAGAACCATTTTTCTGGCTTTTTTTCCTCAGAAGAAAGCTTCCTGCTTTGAGCTGGAAAGAAAAGCCCGTGGAATCACTGTTCTCAATGTACATAAAACATACTGAATAATTATAATAAAAACGAGTACTATTATGTATTTGATAAGAGATCTTTTTTTTTTTGAGATGGGATGCAAAAAACTATCCAAGTCAAATGAGTTCTATTAACCAAGCCAACTGTTATTAACTGCGGCGCAGATACTTTTAGAGTTGTATTGGAAATATTTTTTAACGTGTAAATGACCTTGTGGCATTTAATCTTGATCGCTTTCAGATGGCTTGGAAGTCTTGATGCTAAAAGCATTTAGGTCCTGCTACCTTTTGGGTGCTGTTGGACTAAAAATACAACAGTGAGTTGGTGATTTAAG